>NC_089305.1:705180-1410360 GCF_000512565.2 Kwoniella dejecticola CBS 10117 | reverse complement strand
ACTGTGAAGCCACTCCTCAATAAGATCGTCGCGCTTTATCGGACTCAGCATCCCCACATGACAGCGACGGTGGGAAACTTCCGCATTTCGACCGATCACTGGTTCTTACTTTGCGATCCTAGCGACATCGTTCTGGCCAATGCCATCTGCGATTACCCGATGCCAGACGGTTCCTTTTTCCGTCCCGTATACAACCTGAATGGCGACCCTGCAGACTATAAACAGGGAAACATCGGGAGATACCATAGATTCAAACAAGAGGAGTACGATGATCGATGCGAGGATCTGGGACTCGCAGAAGATGAATTACCCCCGCCAAGAACCGAGTTTGAGCCGTACGTGCGGTTTGACAAGCCGGAGAAGAGGCCATGGGAGGTGTGTACGGCCACTTGCGCACTAAGAGATCCATTGCTTATCGAGCAGGCAGTTTTGGAAGAGCAATTACGCATGTTTGCCGGTGTGCCTCCTCCGCGAATCGGCAAACATCCTGAGAGAGATCTTTGGTTGCGAAAGCTTGATATCGTCATTCAGAAGATACAGAATCGAGACCAAGAGGGGCAACTGCCATTGGCAGAGTCAGGAGATGAAGAGGAACAAGACAGGAAGAAAAGAAGAACTGTGCTCGAGACGTCTGATCAAAATATTCCGATTTAGCTTGATGTCAATCATATCCCGTAATTGTTCAGTGTTCGTATGGTCTGCCTAGGTGTATCAGCTGTGTGATATTATATTTATCTAGGTACTTGGTCCTCTTCGACTTCGGCCTGATGTCTTTTGCTCGACATCTCTTTCATGTATGTACCTCTGTCTTGTTCATCAACGTCTTGTCCATATATGGACTTCTGGCTTCTTGATCAACATCTTGTCCATGAATGTTATCTGCCTTCTCACTTTCGAAGGCACAAGCATAACAGCTTTTGCTCCCCATAGAGTACCGACAGAGTTTCCGCTCATGAAGTACCTAATGCCCACACAGGATAGCATTCTCCGAGAAAAAGCTATATCATCCGACGCATGTCCTATGCTAAGTCACCCAGACCTTCCAAGAACTTCTGATAATCATCATCTCCCTTTGATCCTCTTACCTCACTCGAAGGTCTTGTCATCGGCTTATCCCCTAAGACCCCTTGTAATTTACCCATCAACCCCTCGTTCGCCGTGCTGACCCTCTTGCGCTCATCTCCTTCCTCGTCTATCTCTCCTGCGCCAGGCGCAGCATTGATGAACCCGCTTGCTCCCGTCTTCCGCTTCTTTACTCCCCGCGGTACGAAGACCGTCGCTTCTTTTCTTAGATCCCTCAATACCGGCGCAGCACTTATCTCTCCCGTTCCCGTTGCCGGCGTCGGCGTAGGCGCATCAGACGATGTGGCTGTGGATGGATCTGGACCCGAGCCCGGATTCGAGGGTCCGCCAGGTCGAGACGGTAAAGCATGTTGAGCGATTCTGTGGCCCTGATAAGTCTGCGTCGGCGCATCCGATAACGGATCTTGTACCATCGGCGGAGGTCTGTTGTGCAATTGGCGCGGTGGTCGGAATGTGCTTGGTCCAGGACCATAAGATGCTTGAGCGAATGGAGGTGCAAATGGAGGAGGTGGGCGAGAATGAACGTGAGTGTGCGCGTGGAGAGGAACGGCCATCGGACGAGGTAAAGGTGGTCTAAAGCCTGCTACTATCCCTGGAGGCGCGTCGAATCCTAGTCTCATAGGCGGTGGCATTGCAGAAGGCGGTTTAGGCGGAGGAGGTCCTTCCGGGAGGGGTATATCGTCTGAATCGTCCGAATCATTATCACCATCCTCATCATCCGAATCGACGCCTATTGGTATAGCTTCTGCTTGACCGGTGGGAGGTGGACCTTCAGGCATGATTATTTCGTCATCCGAGTCTTCCTCGTCCTCGTCAACGTCGTCCTCGTGTTCACTTTGTGCTTCAGGCGCTGACGATGACATCAGCTGAGTAAGACCAATTGATAAAGCGCCAAATCCAGCTGACTCACTTCGCTCTCTATATGGCATCCCGGGCGGAGGTACACCAAATGGATTATACACGGCATCATAGTATATACTCTTCTTCGGATCCCTCAATCGACCGTTCTCATCGTATAGGTGCCTTTGAGCCTCTTCACGAGTGGTACCTGCGTTCTCCTTTGGTTTGCGGATGTTGAATACACGATCTCGAGCTTCGGGATGCTGCTCTACGTAGGCTTCTTTGGTCTTGTTGATGTAAGACAATTCCGATTCGAGCTCCGTTAATCGTGTTTTCGATGCTGCATCGGCTGTTTCACAAAGAAGAATTTTGGTTAGCGACACCTCTCATTTTGGGCAATTCAGCTCGAAGATCGTAATTCAAACGGATGACGGAGCAAGGATGATGGAGGAGGTGAATGCTCACTTTGGGATTTGAGGTACCTTATATCAGCCTCTATCTCCCTTGTGTCCTTCTTGACAGTTTGTACTTCTCGGACTTTCTTTCGCTCTTCCTTGTTCTACGAGTGTGCATCCTATCAGCTCGGCACACGTAGACGTACTCTCAACAGAAGAAGTAGACAGGCCTACCTTTTTCAGCTCTTTGGCTCTCTGAGCCTTCCCTGTTATTCAATAGCATCAATATTCAATATGCACGTCATGTCGATCCGGATTGATGATGACAGGATACTCACGAAAGGCATCAGCCGGATTACTGCTTTTCTTCGCCATTTCGAAAGACCTCAGTCCGGTGTCACTCCAGTATACTCGTCAATGCGGTCTTGCCCAGTAGGCGTGAGCAATGCAACAATGGACAGCGAAATGCATTGCGTCAAGAAAGTAGTGTAACTAACTACACTGAATCAATAAACAGAACAGGACCACCTCCACATCTTATTTCGGGTACCCATTTATACCACTGATCCCACTCTACTACGCTCGCGTCGTCACCGGCAATCACCCTCTGGTCACAGCAACAATCAACGTCCAACATCCAGACCATAAATCGTCCTCGTCGACAGTCAACGTATCAAAGCTTCACTCGTTCATCCTTTCCAGATCTTTCGACAACGCCGCATCATGTCCGAATACGCTTTCCGAAAGATCAACATCGATGCGTTGGAGGAAGATGTCCTCCTTCCTTCCGACTTGTATGATCCGGATCCCCGAGGCCCAGACGGGGCGCTGAGCGACGCTCAAGCGAAATCAACAGAAGTCAGGAACTTGATATCCAGGTGAGCCGGAATTGACGTCCTATCCATGAGAATGATCAGCTGATGAACATTTTCAAAAACCGAAAGAGGAGATATACCGGGTGCATTGAATGCTATTTTGTCTGATCCTCCTTATGGAGATGGAGTTGATGAAGCCAAGGTGAGCCTCGATCCAATGGCATTTCCCCTCACACGGATCGTATGACCTTCTACTTCGTCATTTATGAGTGGAGTATTGACGTGAGCTTCAAAAACCCTCATCCGGTCGTAGAACCTCACAACCAATGCGTTACTTCTTATCCTCAACTCGACTCGTGCGTCAGAGATCCCCGGTATATTGAAGAGTCTAGGTCAAGAGCAACAGGATCACTTGATGGCTTATATCTACAAGGTGAGTCCACACCGACACCGCACCGGGACTTCCCTCATCGTCATGGTCATCTGAAAACACTTCTCGAAAACCGTGGCTCATATATGCTGTGGTGTTTAGGGTATGGCAGCTATAGGGCAAGGTTCAGATGTTACTGGTTCAGTATTGTTGAATTGGCATTCCCAAGTAAGCCTCCTCTCGTCTGACAGCGATATCTGTGACATTTTTTCTCAGATTGTCAAACTAATGATAATTCCCATCGGTCCAGCTCACCGAGGTAGCAGGCGTTGGATGTATAGTCAGGGTCATGGCCGATAGGCGAACCTTATAAACGCATTCTCACCAACGTCTACGACACAGCAGAGCAGAACACAGCGATCTTTCCTTTCCGAGATCAAGTAGATGGCTTAGAAGAGATGTGGAAAATATATACCAGTCTATACGAGAATGATATGGCATGTCGTTGTAAATCTATAATCGACATTGGCTTCTGCTTTTTCGTGGAACCCAAAACTACCCGAACCAATGTTTACCTCAATAGTCTAAGATTGAAAGAGATCTATCCCACTGTGCCAATAATGTCGGTACATAGCCAATTCCGCGGCTTTGAGTTTCATTCCGCTACTTTCAGTCCCTATTCTGCAATCTTCTGACCAGTCTGTCCATGTCTGACCCCGATAAAATACTTCCCCTGCCTTTTATTTCTTGCCGTACCTAGTCTTTTTACCGAGATCGAACGGCACATACTTGTACTTAATCATGTGTCTATCAACAAGCACCCGGCAAGATGCACCCGGCAAGATCAGCGGAGCTCATCTTGCGTGATAAAGCGGAGAGGCAGAGAAGCAGGCAGATGGCGGAGCTAGACTCACTGAATTTGCCTTCGCATCGTCAAGCCGAACAACGTCAAGAAGTAGATCACCAAGATGGGCCAGTACACGGGCACGTCGGTCGCTCGAGTAATCGTACTGACCAAGGCAAGACCGGTGGCTTTTGTGGCTGAGTACCAGAACTTGAACTCTGGAACAATAACAGACGGCATAATCAGTGATCGTTCGAGGACATCTCATAACATTACGCAAAGGATATCAAGTATATCGTGAGGATATGAAGTGATGTAACAGGACGCATTGCTCACCAGGTAATCTCCTGATGAAAGGTCGGAATTCTTCATCCTCTCCGCCATTACTGAACCCACTCATCAAGCCTTTGATACCTCCAGGCGTAGTCGGCTTGTTCTCGTGAGCACCAGGTAGTCCAGGAGCACCTTCCTCCACATCGTCGGCGGCCAGATCTTCAGCTATGGACGGGTCGAATCGCGGTTGCAAGAAGGCGAGGAACAGATTGAGAAGGTAGATCGCGAGAGCGTAGCATACTATATACCACTGCAATATACAGAAAAAGTCAGCATCGATTCATCAGAACGTCACCAGCCATCCACTGATCAGTAGACGTGTAGATTGGCGCAAAGGAGATAGGGAAAGTGATAATATGGCAAAGGCGACCTCTAACTCACCCCTTGTCTAAGAATAACGTTTAATGCAAATAGCAAGAATAAACCCAATGTGACCAACCACCTTTCTAGGACATGTGGTGTCGATCGATCTAAGAGAGCCTGGAAACGTCTCGCGTAGATATTCGTGTTCTCCTTGACTATTTGCGCGACGTTCTTCTCTTCGGGTAATCCGCCTCGTATGCCGCTTCCTGGTGTCAAGTTGGGGATGGGTGCGGAAGCGTATGAGTTGGGTTGCATCCCTGCTAAACCAGATCTAGGTGGGAAGCCTGAACCTGGTCCGACTGGTCCTCCGCTAGCAGCGGCAGGCGGTGGTGCTGCGCCTCCATTCTGGGCAGGGGGAGCGGCAGAAGGGTAGGGATTCACAGCGGGATACGAAGGGTTGCTAGGTGGCTAGATAAGACAAAACGTCAGGATTAGCAGATGATTACGAGAAGCGTTGACATGAAACTTACGTTCATCTTGGGTGATGGAAACCGAGTGGAGTGATATGGTGTAGTATTACTAGATTCCTATACGATGACTATTGATAAATCAGTTGCTGTTGGCGGACGTGGCGAGAAAACGCGAAGACGAAAGCCATCAACATGAATCCCATCTAGTACTGCATCCGGAAGATTCTTTATCAAGAACCTTGCTCCTGACACGTGGTCAATGAGCTGAAGCCCCATTTTGCCACGTCTTTGTCTAGCTTGGCCCCGTCAAGCTTTAATTTACGTAATGAACACGCTTGAATGGTCTGTTTGTGTTGATGAGAGTTGTTCGTTGAACGAAAGTAGTCGTACAAGTCAAGTGAACAGATGCAATACTGCCAAATTACCATCTGCGACACTACATCGCCAGTGACCACTTCTCCAGCAGGGCGCGGAGTGTAGCATTCACGAAGATATAGCACTTAGCCTGGATCACGGGCGAGACCCACCTCCCTCGCTCACTCAAGCAACATGACCACCCTTTCCTCACCTTCACAACCGCATGTGATCAGGCGACTGCAACAGCTAGCGCTCACTTCTCCAACCTCGACATCCTTGTTCTACGCTAGGCTGTGGAACGCACTGCTACCGGCAACTCAGGCCGATCATGAATCGCTGCATACCCTTGCATTGTGCTTTCTGCAATCTGAAGAACCGTACTCGGCTTTGCATTTAGTGAGGGATACTGCTGGAGTCGATGACCCAGACGGCTCCCTCGTTCCGTCTCGAGGACAGGTTCCTTGCTATGGATGTGCTGTGATAGTTGCGAAGTGCTGTCAGAAGCTAGGAAGGTATAGTGAGGGTCAAGCTGTACTGAATAGAGCACTGAGGAGATGCACACCGACAAGTGAGTCATCCCTTATTCAAAGTGTCGGACTCCATTGGCTCACGTATGAATAATCTCACAGATCTGCCTACACCTTCGCCCGCATCCACATCCGCTTCCGCCCAGTTGATGCTAGCTCAACTATCACACAAGGGCAAAGCTCCGGAGACTGCAATCGACAGCTATCAGAAAGCCTTACAGGAAGATCCGTGGCTGTGGGAGGCATTCACTGGTCTATGCGATATTGGTAAGTCAACTCTGCAGTGCACCAGCAGCAATTTCCGCAGCTCACAGCACTCATCAGAGTCCCCATTATCTCTTGAGGCTATCTTCCCCGATCCGCCTGCTGCCCCTTCCCGAGCTTCATCAACCCGGACTTCCCGCCCGCCAACCCTTTCGCCCAATCCGATGCCTCGGAGCTCAGCGTCCGAGATGCCTGGATTTCTGCCGACTCGCAAAAACGCGCATTTAGGGACGAATGGAAACGGCGGAGGAGGACTTTTTACCCCTGATGTTGGGGGAGGAGCTGGGCCTGCACGATTGGGCATGCTGGGTAATCCTTCGAGCTGGGAGTAAGTTTCTTCACATATACACCATGGGAGACCGCAGTGCTGACATAAAATTCAGTACACCATCCGTCATGGGAGATACCACATTCCAACTTCCCGATCAACCCCCTATGCCGGCTTCCAAACGACCTTTACCGAACCTTTTGTCCAACCTCATACCTTCTTCAAACTTGCTTCCTGCGTCGTTTCGTTCAAACACGACAACTCCTGTCAATCAGCCTGAGCCACCAAAATTACCGGCGATGAAGCGCGCAAGAGGTAAAGACGCTGCAAAGAGAGCTATCGAGACTCCCGTGAATGGCCATGGTAATCTCCCCTTAGCTAGAGAGCTACGGCCTAATGGTATAGGCAATACCAGAGACTTGAAAGCTGTTGAGCTCAATGAGATAGTAGGGGACGATGGACCCGTGAGAAGGAGTTCGAGGCTGAAGTCAAATGGATCAAGTACGAAATCGGCCGTCCCTTCTTCGAAAGTAACGACGAGGTCCAGAACGACCAGATCTAGATCCGTTACCTCTTCGGCATCCGGTCAGACGAATAGTGAAAACGTCTCTTCCCCGCCTCGATCGATGGAGACCCAGCTCCAGTCCGCTGCCGACGAGTATCTGAGAGGCATAGTCCGGAAATGTGCGAAAGCATATAGACATCTGAGCACGTTCAATTGCCTAGAAGCCATAAAGGAACTGGATGGATTGCCTGATAATGTCAAAAATAGTCCATGGTCGCTGGACATCGTTGCTAGGTGTTTCTATGAGATGGCAGAGTATGTCCAGGTATGTAGTAGAATTCCTGTCATTTCCGCCGGTTCAACCATACCTTCATCTTAAACCTCTCAATACACTGATGGTTTGTAGTCGAATCTCAAATTAGCATTTATTCCTGCAGTACTACTGTTCTTGATGCTGACTCGCTTTGCTGTATAGGCACGAAGGGTCTTTGTCAAGCTCTTGGAGCTTGAGCCATACCGCATCCAGTCGATGGACCACTACTCGACACTCCTATGGCATCTGTCGGATCCTCCAACGCTATCGCACCTATCACAAACCCTCATATCGATCGATCAAGAATCGCCACAAGCGTGGATTGCTACCGGAAATTGCTTCTCTTTGCAAAAAGACCACGAGGAAGCGATGCGATGCTTCCGACGAGCTACGCAGGTCGACCCGTCCAACGCATATGCTTGGACTCTGTGCGGCTACGAAGCTATAGAGATGGAAGAGTACGAGAGGGCTTTGGGATACTTCCGTAATGCCATTCGAGGGGAAGGAAGGTTTTACAATGCTTGGTGAGCCTGCCCTATCGCTAAAACTGCATTCAAGCTGATCTTGTGCGGATCGCAGGTACGGTATGGGTTTGGTATATATGAGGACTGGTAAAATCAAATATGCCGAACATCATTTCAGGCGTGCAGTGGAGATCAATCCCACCAATGCGGTGTTGCTTTGCTGTGTCGGTATGGTACGTGCTTCGCCCTTGTCCAATTGCCAGTCTGCCACTCTTTCTGATATTTTGGACATCCCAGGTACTTGAACAATCTGATGATGTGGTCCAAGCCATACATTTCTACGAAAGAGCCGTGCATTTCTCTCCGACTAGTTCGATGGTCCAATTCAAGCGAATCAGAGCTCTGGTTGCTCTTCAGCGATTTGACGTGAGTCATGAGTCGACCTCTTCTCTCTCTCTCTAAATTCTAATTTGACAATGTCACTGATTGATGAAATTTTCGCGATTTCGGCGTAATTAGGACGCGATTGCACTGCTCGAACCACTATCTGAACAAGCTCCGGACGAAGCAAACATCTTCTTCTTACTTGGTAAATGCTACTTACGAAAAGACCGAAGATCGGAAGCTACCATCGCTTTCACCACTGCAAGGGAACTACAACCTAAATTGGAAGGCGCTATCAAGCTCACACTGGAAGCTAATGGCGAGGAAGAAGAGGAGGAAGATGATGATTGAACATGCCGTTCCCCCTCATAAGATTATATCGACGCTGAGACTGAGGAAGTGATTTGTAAGCATATTGGTACTTGGACCATGATACCTATGATACGATTCTTGTATTTTGTGTTCGTGCATGCGTTCGAATTATTACTTTAGCAATACTCCCACTTTTTGTTGTGTATAATATACGTATCATGCATTATTTCTCCCATTGCCTACTGATTGTATATTGATGACTCATTGTCACACTGACACTTTGGTGTGCTTGACGATTGCAGTACATCAGAAGGGATGAAAGGATGTTGTAAGTATACATCCCCTATCCTTTGTTTGTCGTGTTCTCAGGTTTGCGATTCTACTAACAAAGGATCTTCCGCTCGTCTTACCGTAGGGTGCGTACTAAACATACCATTCACTTCAAGTGATTTGAAATGCTTGAAAAGCCCCACCGCTGATACACTGTACTTGCCTTGTGGAGTACATATATTTCTTCACCTGCGCTCGTTTGGTGCAAGTCGACATGCCTCCGCCTCATGTCAGCGATACGACACAGATGATGGTCAATCAGTCAATGCGGAGTGAACGATCGGTCAACTCCTCAGGATGGATCACCACCAATACTTCATCCTGGGCTTCGACAAGGGGTCTGTCGGGCGCATTTGGATCAGGCTTGGGCTCGAAAGCTGAGTTCGATAGACCGCCTCTAGCCTGGGCGGGGATACGACATCAGGTCAGAGAAGAGGAAGAGGATGAAGATGACAACGGAGGTGATGCGGAAGGAAGGGAGAACAGCATAGCTGAGGGTGAGTACGATACCGAATCTAATCTCGCCTCGTTTTGTTCCGCTTGAAATTTCTGCACCATGATCTCGTATCGTGTCCACGAGGACGATCTCCGGCTGACAATTGCAATTGGGCAGCTGGACAGTGTACTCAAGCGGTACTAATAACTTGCTTGCACCTTCAACATGAGATGGGTATGAGGGATGTCGGTCAGTATGCGTGGACTACACCTGTGATCAAAGATCCGACGGGCAGCATGATGAGAATTATGAAACGTGAGTCGGGTCGAGCCAAGTCAGACAACGGCAAAAGCCTGTACCCGAAATCAGTCGATATTGTGCGCCTCATGAACTAACCGGATCATTTGGTGTTTTGATGCACGGGCATTTGCTCATCGAATTAGAATATTCTCAGCAACTCAGAATCTTGGCCAAGCAGGCCAATCTCGATTGCAGGGCAGTAAGTCAAGAGCCACCATTCGTCTGACCAACCTTTGATCTCTTCACGAAGCCAAAGCGTAAGTAATTGACCCTAGGCGCCCGACCCTTCCAAGCTCGTTATACAGCATCATCTCCAGCGAGCCCGTCAGCATGCGGGACAAGATAATTACGTGGCGGTCATCTATAACGGTCATGGAATCGAGGAACCGCCGACCGACCAAGGCGAGCTGTGGTGCTATGATAGAGGCTTCGACGAGTGTTTACAAAGTGGCGGCGGACCTAGCGAGTGAGTGTTACTCGCACTTACAGCTCAATGCGTAATGAAGAGAATTGTAACTATGGACGTCTTCAGCTGAACAGAATTACTGTCAGGTACATCCCCATCATGCTTTTCGACGTCATGGCCTGGGCAGGCTCGTCCACCTGCTATGTATGGGATGTCTCGCATTCCGGGCGATTCCTCAAGGCGGCTCTGGTCGAAGCCGAGGAAATCGATAATCAGTTTCGGGTTGCGGCTGGACAAAATCCGCAAATTGCAGAACTGCATCCGCCCGTCTACGCCAAAAGGCAGATCCATTTCGCTTCGTGCGGTGCGAATCAATCTGTGCCGCGCATTAACGGGATGCCCGATGACTTGTTCACCGCATGTTTGACGAATCCATTGCGGATCGCATTGTGGTTCCACAACTTGCAGACATTCCCACTGACAAAGGGAGGAGGTGAGGGGTCCAGGACCAATTATCTACCGAGAAACCAAGAATATATGAATAGTCTCTGGGACAATATGAGTGCCAATCTGAAGAATAGGTTGGAGTACGAGTTGACCTCGATCATACATACCATAGCGTGGCAAGCGCTCAACGGTCGAAGTGGCGATTATCAGAAGCTCTTCGGCAAGACGGATGATCTCGTGAATAGCCTGGCAACGGGGTTCATACTTTCTCAAAGGGTCTTAGGGGCGTACAACGTTGTTCCGGAAAGTATACCTTCCATACCGTCTTCCACGGGCCATACCCTCTGGACAACATGGGATCTAATATTGGATAATTTCTTCGAACAACTACCTAGATATTTCGATGATCCCACTACCGTCAACCCATCTGCGGGTCCGAATGTGGCAAGTGCAAAATGGGAAGAAAAGATCAAGTTGGTTTCATTTATGCAAGATCAGCTGGAATCAATCACTACTTTAGGTCAATCATTATTCGTTCCTTCGATGCCAGCCTCGACCGCGTCTACGGGGCACGATAAAAAGAGGCGAGATAATACCAGCACCGGGGGCAATTCCACTTCAAGTATGACCCCTGGATTGGCTAGACTGCCCATCATCTGCGCAGCAGCTATGACCAAGTCTTTCAGGGTTCAAGCGTGCCAAGCTCTCGACTCATGCTTGAAAGTCCTCGACGTGAAAGGCCTTCAACACGCCGTCCAAGGCGGCGCACTGGACGTAGCTGCCAAGTTACTCGACATCGACATGGGCATGGGCAAAGGGGAAGACGATATCAGGAATCACCTGATTTCGATCTGGTCAAGCTTAGTACGATACGACGTAGCTGTACTAGCCCTGACTAAAGAAGGATTGACCGCTGAACGGTTGACGGACGTGCATAATGTCAAGTTCTTCCTTGATGCGCTGGAAGATAATCTGATCAAGGACGTGGAGGATGACGATCCCGCTCAAGAGGAAGAGAGGATCAGTCTGATCATTCAGAATGCAGCTGTACTGAGCACGATCTCGAGCTTCGTCAAAGGCCGTAAAGCCCCTCGCTTCGTAGTCAAGACATTGAGCATGTCCGGGATCATGCTGAGGTCCAATACCGAACTGGTCAAACAGTGGGGGGCGCTCTTGATTGCAGAAGTCCTCGGTTCGCTGGACCAACCAGAAGACAAGAGCTTGATAGGGGGCTTGAGAGAGAACTTGGTGATGATGGTCAAGTCAAATAGTGTTGAGACGAGAGCAACGGCTATCTATGCTTTACAACAATGGATCCCGGTCCGAAAATTAGCGGTGCCGTCGGACTCGACCGCAAATGCTGCGAATATCAGCCCAAAGACTGATCTCGAGGACGAAACAAAGAGTGACAGGAATCAAGAGGGAATCCCTGACGATGACGAGCTGAAAGTCACTTTAGCTATTGTTAGTGAATTGCTGGAGTATTCGGATTATGAAGGATCACCCTTGGTCAGGCGAGAACTAGCAAGAATGTACATCCGGGTACTCAAAGTGGCGGATGGCTACGCGACCTTGGCTTTATCGATTTGGATCTTGCAGCAAGGTGTGAAAGTTGTAAATGAGAAGAGAACAGAAGTGCAAGCAGCTATCACTAGTGTAGGTAGAATACTCGGTATCAAGCAAGAACACATGAACATGCTCAGAACGCTCCAAAAGCTCATACAAGCAGTCAAGACTTTCAATACCGATCCTGATGATTTGGTTTGTAGGATTGTCTCGAAACGGACTAACAAGATGTTCAGAATGTTAGCTATCAGGGATGAACACTCCACGATTGGCGAAGACGGTGGGGATAGACCTCAGGATCACTTGGGGCAGAAGCAGACTGAAGAACAGTGGGACTTGATCTTCAAGCTGGTCCTCGTCGACGGCAGGCAAGATGCAGCTGGAGAGAAACAGATGGGCTTGCCGGGACAAGGAAGAGGGGCTGAGTGGACGAATGAATTGTTGGATGTGATACTTCAAGCCAAAGACAATGTGCTTCGGGTACTTGTAGAAACCAGAAAAGCGGACAAGGATGAGCCTCAGAATGATTTGCGGAAAGCCAAGAAGGATAAAAGCAAGAAATTCAGTAATGAGTTGTTCGAACGGACGAAATTGGTTCTGCAATCGTACTTGACTGTGAGTGCCGTTGACTCCTCGCCTAAACCTCAGACAAAATTTGCCACCAGTGCGCACATGACTGTAGAATATTGCGTCTCATCAAAATGTAGTAGGGACGCATGTGATCATACATCAGAGGCCTACTTGGCTGATGATGATGAACGGATACTACTCTGACATGTAGGCCGGCAGACGAGCCGATCCATCACCAGAGAAGATCATGGTCCCGCAGAACGGCGAGTCTAGAGAGAGGACGTGGACTATGCGACATCGAGTATTGGAAGACAGCTTGGTAGTGGCGGAACAGCAAGGTGAGTCAAGCTGAACCTGAACCTGATTTGACTTACCTTTCCTGACTTTGTACGTCAAGCCAAGACCTGGAGAGGCTATGAACATATGAACGCCGCTGCCACTGATGCTGATCCTGCCGCTTACGGCTTGCATTGTAGTCGGCCTACCATGGAAATGGCAAATGAAGGATATCACCTCCCCTGAACCATGGACGACAATGACTTTCCACTCGTTCCATAGTACCGTCATGTCATGTAACCGGAGCCACGATTTATTGTGAGTGGCAGACCGATCAACCATCCCCTTTCACTTTACCCAGTTGATCAAGTGTCCTACTCCGTTGAATCATTGAGCGATTACCGAAGCGTCCTGTCAGCTGACAAAGTCGTCTCTCATCTATGATCTATGTCGCGTGCCAGGCTCTGGGACTGGTCTACTTCGCGAAAGACGGGACACGTCCACCTCGATTTGCCCCGAAATGAAGCTATAACTTCAGCGAGGTTCGTTAATGAGCTGCACGAACAGACCGTCATCCTGGCTGAGATCAGTGAGTCGCGCTTTCTCTATCGCTTGCTTAATCTTCCCGCTGGCATGTGAATCTATCGGCTCGACCGACAAAAGGGCACCGATGAATTGGGGAGGATGCTGCTGAAGTCAATCTCTGTCATTACTCCTTCTTCTCGCAATGACGGCCTTCTCTGATGACTTGGAAACAATCAGCAAATGGCGATATACATATTTTGGCGGGACCTCAAGACCCCTCTAAAATCAAGCCCATCGCAAATTTCCGGGCGCTGGATCTATCGTCCAGCAAGATCAAGAACGATGTAGAGTATCAGCGGAGACTGATCACTTCTTGGTATAGGTCAAGTGGCCTTCTGTGTGTTGGCGGGTATAGTGAGGAGATCAGAGTTTGGGATTGTCCAGCGGAGAAATGTGTTCAGGTGAGTGGAATCAGCTGAGTCTCATCGACAGCTTTCATTCGTTTTCCGCATTCTTATTTCAAACGAAGGGAAGCGAGAACCTTACAGTTTGTCAAACTGTAAATTACATCGCTGACCTGACTCTGCTTTCTTGGTACCTTGCTCTTACTTGATGAACGGTAATCAGACATTAGCGACAGATTCCAATGTCCCAGTTACTACCCTAATCACGGAGCCCGTATCGGGCAACCTGATCCTCGCGGGATTAGCTAATGGTCAAATCAAGTTATTCGACTTGAGACAATCACAAATGAATGCGCAATCGCAATCGAAATCGAAGAAGAAAGCTTTGATCACTTGGCAGGGGGATCTACCTACTTCGCACGCCGAGATTGATTTGAGGGGATTGACAGGTCAAGCTAAGAGACGCAGAGGGTTGATCAAGATTGGTGTTGTTTTAGGGGAAAGTAAGAATCTGTCTTCTGCTTGGTGAGTCCTTCCTTGCTCTGAATTGCGTATCATGAGATCGTACGAACAAGAAGGGTTCTCTCTTATACTCCAACCGTGTCGTGCTACTCTGACATTGAAACGCCACTGATGCCTGATTGCCTATTAACCATAAATACTCACGCGGCATCTCATACCATACCGAATAGTGCCAATGGAATTATCAATACTTACGATCTGCGGAACCTCTCTCAACCATCCAATTCGGTCTTATCCCACGACAACGGGATATCGTACGCCTCCTTCCAAGCGCATTCGGGATTATTATCGACCATTTCCAATCTCAGCGGCTCAGGCCCAGGATCAGGTTTAGGCTCAGGCGTGCCGCTACCACAAGACGACATCGTGACACAGGCGTCGTTGTCATCGGAGTCGGGTAAAGGACAGCAGCCACCAAATGCTAATATCAGTACAAGTGCCAGTGCCAACTTCTCATTATACCGTACTTCCCTCGGATCAATCTCAACAGTGAACTCTCAAACCATCCACTTCGACCAAGATGACAATCTACGGAAGAGTAAATACCACGAACCGTATACTACCATCCATCCCCTCCGCCCCTTCCTCAGTGTAGGGTACGGTACGAAATGTCATTTGATAGGGTCAGGTATAGGGCAGGGGGATGATACGGATTCGGGCAGTTATAGTTTCCTGAGAGCTCAGGCTGGTAACTCCTTATAAGTATGTTGAGTCAAGTCAAGTATGTAAGAAGAAGAGCGTTGGATCTCTTACTCACTTGTATACAGTATGATGTGATGTGTACACATGATTTTTGTAATATGTAGTAGTATATTTATGATAAGTACTGTCATTATGCATTGTCACCGAACCGTGTTTTACGGTATTGTATCGTACAATATTCTACATTTGTACAGGGACAGGGAGAAAGAGCGAAAAGATTACCGATGCAAAGTCCTGACTGACATGGGCAGACGGTCTTATACTTGATTGACAAATCGAGGAGCGCATTCATCGAACATCGCTCTGGTGAGCTCACCAAGTGGAATGTACGAAATTGTGTAGACTGAAAGGCTTGCCATTGGCTTGTTTCCAATACTAAGGAAGGCAATCGAAAAAGTCAGCCGGATTAATCAATATCTATCTGTCTCTCAACTCTGGCCATCTGTTTGATCATTGAGTGATTGCTTTTGTGTGCGAGACCACCACGAAAGTACGAGAACACGGGATTTCCCAAAACTCACTTCAGCTAAATGCTCTTGATTCCTTCCGTCCACCCCGTCGCTCGAGACACTCGTACCCCAATTCGTCTTAGGGTCAAGTCCGTACTCCGCCATGAGCCTATACAACACTGTCGTCCGTCTCGCATACGCTCCCAAAGCCGACTCAGGATGTATACCTTGTGACCCTGCAGCGCATAAAAGTAGTGATAAGCAAGAATGCGCAGCCCAAAAGGGTGTCTGAGTAGGGTCCGGTCGAAGCTTTGGGTGGGTAGATTGACAGGAAACTCACGCAGAATGGCAGCATTCACCATTTCAGACAGCTTGATCCTTCTATCTTGGCTCAAGAACCCTTTAAGCGGTCCATTCTCCGGATCAGCGTACGCCAAGAGAGCTCCGACCTCCTGTATTTCTTGCAGGTAGATCGCTCTGATGTCAGGCGGTAGTTTCTTCGCTTCGCTATGCAAACCTTGTGCAGCGCTCAAAGTATGAGTCAGTCCCATCGAAGAGGAGCTGAGCGATCCTGAATTGCCCAGAGAGCCTATGGAGGACGAGGGCGATGAGGGCATACTCCCGGTTCCATTGCTGGAAGAAGGATTCAGTTGACGAAGGGATTCGATGAACTGCTGGATCTGTAGATTGAGTTTGACGTGGGAGGGGTTTGTCGATTTGATGAGTACTGGTACAGAGTGATTGGAGGGGTATTTGGGATATATGTAATGCGAGGATGATCCGTTTGTCACCGGTTGATCGGGACCGGGACCAAGGGACTCGTCCAGAACAGATGGGAAGTGCGTTCTGAGAAGGTCGACAGCTTTGGTGATTGAGCCATTGAGGATGTGATTCAGGATGTCTAAGAGTGATGAAAGGTATGACAGAGCCATCAGCTACCCGTTGTTTTGGATTGGCGCATCAGGTAGCACATGGTGTGAGGACAAATCAGATGCGGAGGGATAGGAAGCCCTTCGATGCCCTGATGAGAGATTTTACGGGACACTCACTCCGCCTATTCTCGATTTGCTCCAAATCATCTTCAGTGAATCTCAGACCATCTTTCATGACCCCTTTCCCCTTCTTATGACTGGAAGACCCAACCCCGCTGTCTTCCCCATCTTCAACTTTGATGTCGTCCTCATCAATTTCCATACCGCCTTCGTCCCCGAGACTCGCAGGAGCGAACGGCTTGCCATTGGATAAGCTTGTATGACGGGGCGGGCTTCTGGCTAATATGCGTGCTGTAGAAGCGTATCCTGACGTTTCAACGTAGTTCAATATCACGTCGTGCTGTCCGTTGTCATAAAGCATTAGCATAATATGTCAGGACCCGCGCCGAGCACGGATGAGCGTGAACGTAAGCATTGAAGAAGCAGCAAAGGAATTTGGCAGAGCTACAGGTGTAAAGGGCTGCCATGCTCTAGACCTACAAGTGAATTGATATCCGCGTAGGATGATGAGGAAGACGAACTTCCATTCATCGCGTTGACGTCGTTGTTGTTGAGAATGTGTGCACACGAGCTTTGTAGAGTGAAGATCGCTTATCAGGATCAGGGAGAGAAGTCACTGATGTTTGGATGATGAAGGTGGGAGTTGATTTGAGATGGAGAAGAGAGAGAGAGCGTGATGTGAATGACTGATAGCTGTTATCGGGTCGTTGGACTAGCGTGATTGAGTGATTCAGTGATGAGGTGGACGTAACCGGTTAAACCGCTTCGGAATCAGAACAGGCAATCATGATTATGCCGTAATCCTCCTCCACTTGGCACGTCCACCTTTTCCACGCCTTGTGACTGTGGGCATGCACGGTCGCATGCAAGTGGTGATGACACTGGAAGCCTTGTGCATACAGTGCAGCAGCATGAACATGAGTGGCATAGCATGGCAATTATAAACAAGGTAAAGAGGAACGCCAATAATTACAGATGACCATATTAAAAGAATTGTCCATGAAAATCGATGTAGCCCTCTCCACGACGAGAAATGATCCCGAGCTGTTGGGGCATCGGGACCAGATGAACCAGATACAGAAAAGTATATAACCAGGTACTCTAGATCAAGGCCAGACCTGCCCCCGCCAAGCCTATGAGACCCAAAAATACACCGATTTCTCTTTTACTTGCACCAGAACCGGATCCGGACGCAGTAGCGCTCGGGGCACTGGAGCTTGCGGATCCACTAGCCCCGCTGGACCCAGAAACGACTGGCGAAGCGCTTGCACCCGCCGAAGGGGAGCCTTGAGGAGGGTAAGCGGATCCAACAGCTTTGATTTCGAAAGTCTCGGATTTAGCGTAGACGTCTGCGACCGTATAGTAGGCAATACCGTCCATATCAATCAGCTCATCAAACTTCAGAATCGGGTTTCTGCTAGCTGAGAAATGGTACTGACCGGATGAGTTAAGAGGGTTTGTGAGTAAAATGGTATATCCTGTAGCGGGGGTGATACCTCCCCTACACTCCTCGTCAGCTCTACGCCCGAGACTTTTCAAAAAGAGGGAATACAACAGCTCACGGGTTGATAGTTTTGGAGGTCTCGTATGCGTAAGTGACCGATGTCAAAGCCAGGAGGGAGGTCTACAAGCATCGAGATATTAGCAGCTGATAGATCAGAGAACGATCGAAACAGCTAAATGGTGAATGTCAGGGTATGATGGCGGAGACCACTACCAATACCCAATGGTGTTTGAGTAGCCAGTCTGACACTCACGAGGACATTGGTATCGGAATTACTCAAAAATACCGAGAACTGATCAGGAGAAGATCCGTCCCACGCCAAAGTGTTCAGACTTTGTGCCACCCCTATAAAGTTCGAGGCGAAGTGAGTGGACCGCTCAGCTTTGCATCTAGAAAGGAAGCGCTAGCTGATAGAGTAGACACTCACACCAATGATCGGCAGTAGGTTGAGTAACTTTCAACTCGGCATTCACCACGCCCAGACTAAGGAGAAGAGCGGAAAGAGCAACGGTGTGCTTCATTTTGTTCGGATCGAATGAAGAGTTCTTTCAGAAGGGGAATGTCTTTGCAGGCGAGTGATGTCGAGCAAAAGCGGGAAGCAGGATTCGCGAGGTGAATAGGAGCTGTGAAAGAACGTGAAGTTGCTGTTCCTATTATGGCGGAGAGGAAGATGCAGATTGTGATTATACGAAAAAATGAATGAAGATGAGGAAAGATGGAGAGATGAAAAGATGAAAGGATGCAGGAGAAGCATAAGAGTAAGCTCAAAAATATGCATTGTTCACCAAACATCAAACATATCATACCATACGCATTTCATACCCACACACAAGCACAAAGGGAAAGGAAGCACCGTGTCCTTCTGACACGTAAAAAGGTCTCAGACAATACATGGAAAAACAAAAAACGATCAGTGCGTGAATGCATAAATTACGCACAGATCCCATCTCATTCTCACACCGCACAGCCACCTGTCGTCTTCTTTCCCATCCTTCCCGTCAAGTGGCAGAGTGGCTATTCCAGTACGATACCAACTCACACATTGGACCCATACTGCACCGTCAATACACAAATACATCATGCAGCATATATCATACAGTGTACATGAAATAGTATACAACTTAAAGTCGATTGCTATTATCCATTGCTCAGAACATGCAAATAGACATCAGATGTAACAAAGATCTCTCACGACCCTATATCCGTTATAGCACTAATACCCTCTGCAATTCCTTCTCGTCAACCCCTTTCAACCCTTTACTACGAACCATCAACCTCAGGTTTCTATCATTACTAATCACGATCACTTTATCCGCACCGCTACCTTCTCTTGCTTTTCCGCTCGCATCACCCGATGCCCGTTTTAGAAGACCCGATCGATCCATGAAATTCTCATTCGCGAAATTCGCAATATTCACAATCTTATCATCCATCGTCCTAGCTATATCTTCCGTGTCATCCACTGAGTCCCTTCCCGATACTGATAATTCCGTTCTTATAGATAAATCGTTCAGGTAATTTCCTTTGGAAGTTTGAACCTTCAAATTGAGGTTATGACTCCTGATATGCGATTCAAGGTATTTGATTGATCGTTTTGAATTTTCACCCAATGGACCAGGTTCTTTCGATAAACCATCCAACTCGGTGATAACTGACCGCCCAAAATCAAACAAGTCAGCAATTGTCAAGAGATCAAGAGACTGTATTTGTATAGAATAAGATTTCAAAGCTCACCTGGTAAAGGGACAATGACACTCCACATCCCACTTTCCACGATCTTACTGAACAGTTCCAAAGAATCTACTAACACGTTGGTATCGAACAATAACATCGTATACCCATGCACGATCTGTAAATTCGATAGATTCTTCTGTCTCATTCTCGACTTTTTCGGTTGCACGACGACATTCGAAGAAGAAGGATGTTGAAGAAGACCTTGAAGTTCCTTTTTCCGATTTCTCAGCGCGGCCAATTCTTCATCCTTATCTTCGTCTTCATTGTCACTATCAATAGCAATCTCCACTTCCAACTCTTCCAGGGCAAACTCCATCTCTTGCTCTCTTTCTCTTTGAATCCTCCTCTTCTCCGTCCTCCTATCTTCCTCGATCTCCTTCTCCTTTTGTCGTTGCAATTCATCCATCCTCTCTCTAAGCGTTCCTGAGATGACCAATTTCTTAGGGTTGGCAGGGTCGATGGTCAACCCATCGACGTATTTCAGTAAGACGCCCGTAGCCCAGATGACCCTCTTCCATCGTCTAGAATGAATCGCTGCAGGCCCATCATCTCCAGCTTCTTCATCTATGACGCCCTCCTCTAAATCCGTTTGAGCAGGTTCAAAATTCGCCAAGAGGACGTCCATCTCCGAAGAAAACCTTTCCGCCGCACCTTGTCTGGGTTGTGCTATGATCCCACCACTAGAGCCTCTGCCTGAGCCGCTGTGTGATTTAGTCTTCCAGAACCCTCGCTCGTACACCCTTCGACCAACCCATTCGTTTCCCCGCAATAACCAGTCTTCAGGTAAAGGAATCCCGCTGGCTAGTCGCTTTTCTTCGGTGATCTCGACATTGGCTGAGTTCACGAACTGGACAAGCCTTTCCCATGGGATCGAAAGTAATATCTGAGAGCCGACGTGGGGTTGCCGAAACAAGGTGGCTAAGAACGTGAGAAAGATAGTGATGTAGGGATTTAAGATCTGATGAAAACCTTGTATTCGATTGGGATGTGCAAGTACGAACTCAAATACTGCGAACGACAGTTTGAGCGCGTAGGTGAAGGTTATAGGTTGTTCCTCTTCGATCGCGCCGTTCATGGGCATAGGTGAGATCGTGCGGGTCGGTTGAACGCCTTCCACAGAGAGACCGTTCTCTCCATCTTCTTCACCATCATCATTCTCCGCCATAGCTTGAGCTCGTCGACGCTCAGCTCCTTCCTGTGAAAGGGCTTTACGTACTATTCCGCTACTTGATCCGTACTGCATGATACTTCCAAGACAGACCGAAGCCATGATCATCCAGTCTGTCTGTCCGATACCGACTTGCTGGCTTACTCCTCCCAGTCTGGCATCTTCCTCTAGACGCTCCATGTATCTTGACATGACAGCCTCAAAGTCATCCAGGGATATACGAGTGAACAGCATACCGTGTAAACGAAGGAACAAGTCCATTGCCGTAGCTTCAGGCAGAGATCGCTGATTCTGTAGGGCAGAATCGAAAAGTGGAAGTATCGATTCTCGGGAAGTTGGATACTCATGCGTAACAGTCAGACTATCCCGTCAAAATCAGCTCATTACTTCCTTTGCCAAAAATACTGGTCAACTCACCTCTTTACGAAATGGTGTAAAGCTCTTCCCTGTTGACCCTTCACATCCCTACAGAGCAAAGCAAGATGATGATGTAATCGCCCTTCACCGGGTTTCTCGTTGATTCCCATATTATACCAGTCCCTAGCAGTCGTTCGCCAAGTCTCCTTATCCTCGACATCCCAGTTTTGCGCAACTTCAGCTCCTATACTTGCTCCCGAAGGTTCAGGTCTGATATCCTCCTCCTGATCTTCAGGTTGATCTATCCTGCCTAGACGAGCTTTGCCCTTTGGTGAAGAGGAAGACGGCGGAGCTTCTTGATACGAAGCAATGGTCATTCTGTACCGCGCCAGATCTCCTAAAGCCTCTATCCATGCTGTTCGGAAATTGCTCAACCCTTGATTTTCTAAAAGTTCCGAATAAAATCGATACGCATCGTATACAACGTCTGTAAGAAGATCCATCGCCGTGGGATGACCCGACATCCACGCAAGTCTCAGTCGCTCCAACAGAAGATGGAAGGCGGTTTGCCATAATCGCGATGGGATATTGTATTTGACAGAGAGCTGATGATAGGAAGAAGGTACTAGGGGATCAAAGAGGGTAATGAGGAAATGATCATGCAACTCCGCCAGACTGTTTGATCCCAAGTGCATCAGCTGAGCCACGGACCCGCGCGACAACTGACGATGGTAGGATGGTAGGATGAGCTTTAGAGGAACTCACTGCTTGTGTTTCGCTATCAGATCAATCCAGGCTGCCGCCTCTCGATCTCCATGTACAGCTTGTCTACTCCTCGAATAATCGTTCCTGGCCATTCCGTCAGGTAATATACTAATTCCAGCCTCAGGATCATTCGACATCTGACGATGCACCTCCACAAGCTCGGCTTCCAGATCCTTGATCTCATCGTGTATCTTCTTCAAGATAGGCTTGACACCGGTGTCGCTGTATCTCTCCCGTCGATCAGTACTGTCCCTTCGACTGACGTTCAGAGCGATAAAGCGACTTACCTATTACTCTTCCCTCTATCTCGGTCTTTCAGACTCTCACTCCCTTCACTGCTCCTTGACCCTTTCGAGCGAGTATCGCTATCTTTGCGCTTCGCATTTGCATTTGCATTCAGCTGACTTCCTCTCTCACTGCCTTCTCTTCTTTTCCGGCGCTCTCGCTCCCTATCAGCTTCCTCTTCCGGGGTTCTGATCGGTTTTCTAAGTAGTAATCTGCTGGACGAAGCAGAAGCTACCTCGAACGAGTCGGGCGTGGTAACGGTTGGCCGAGGCGAGAAATGCATCGGGTCATGGATTGACGGATCGAACAGTTTCTTCGGCCCAGATGAAGATGAGCCTTCCAACCGGCGAGAATCGACACGGCGTCTAGGTCGTTCGTCCTCGGAAGAAACGACGACAGGACTCGGAGTAGGTCGAGGTGATCGTGCTGGGGCTTGAGCATGGTAGAGAGGAGGATTTGCCGGGCGAGAAGGGTCGAAGAGTGCTCGTGAGGCAGAAGCGTGCGGATTTGGACCGCGGAAAAACTCGTCAATCTCAGCTGGTGGGCGGAGTGAAGTGTGCGCTCGACGAGGTGAAGAAGGATGACGAGGATGGCCTGATGATCGAGATGGACTAGGAGTGATGATGAAGACTTTATAAGCTCAGAACTGCACTGAAGGCATCCATTCGGTTTCTAGACTTACGAGAGGGGAGGAGCTAACGGACTCGGTCTATTTGTTTGAGCGGGAGGTAGCACCCCGATCTGAGGTAATCGTTGTCGAGGTCTTTCCCTCTCGGAAGCTTCGGTGCGCCTGGAACTTCTATGTTTCGACGAATCAGTTGATCATCGTACAATCTTGATGATTGAGGGCGACATGTTTAGATAATGCTTACGTCGGATCATTCATGCCATTTCCAACAGCAGCAGCATTCTTCCTCTGTAAAGCGAATATCTTATTCGCGATATCCGTATTATCTACAGGTCTTCTCGGTCGAGAAGGACCAGCGATCGGAGTAGGGTCCTCCATCCTAGTACTAGAGCATCAAGACCCAGTGATTCAAGAGGGAGTAAGTTGATGCTCGGATGGTGAAACTTCGAGACCAGCTTAGAAGGACATTATTGACGGTATTCGAGGCGGAGATGGCTCTATGAAATCCTGTTTGGAAGCGTGGAGCGGACGAAATTGTTTTCGCGGTGCGTTTCAGTGGTGAAAGTGACTGTTGATGCTAGTCAGAATGGTATCAGCAGAAGAGGAAGGTGATTGTGTATGTATCTGGATGACATTTGCAGTCGCAGTCGTCTTGGATTGTTGTTAATTTGTTGGTAGAGTACCTTGTCCATCTCCGCAGCAAATGCGTAATCATTTTAGTCTTAGTCTCAGGAACAAAGGTAATCAAAGTCACGTGGTCAAACCGATGTGCTGCGACGCTGCTTCCGCCCTCCACTCTCACTTTCGAGATACCAGCCAGCAAGCATAAGAGAAAGCTGCCTGGGTCTTGAAATATCAACGCCCTACGATCTTACAAACGGACCTGCTAGTACAAGCAACAAACGGCAAGATGACTTCCTTCGGTGAGTCGACACAACAAAGTTGCTTCATTTTGGAAGACTCTACACTGCAGGAAAGTCGAAGCTGACTCCATCGGTACTTTCGTTGTAGTCTTCGTCACGGGCAACGCAAACAAGCTCAAGGAAGTACAAGCTATCTTAGCAGCTGGGAATGGGGATATCACTGTAACTTCCCAGTCGGTAGATGGTGAATGTTCCACTCTTCAGCTCCTCCACTGAAACTTATGCCGATCGCAACAACGGATAGCGGAAGCGATAAAGAAACCCACAGCTGATGTTAAACGCGGATGCGGATCCATGCTCAAGTGCCGGAGATCCAAGGGACCACTCAAGAAGTAGCTATCGCGAAAGTCAAAGTGGCTGCTGAGAAGGTGAGATCGTCTTACTTTTACCTGACCTGACCTGACCTGGCATCTTGCTCTTTGCCTGATCGACTTATAGGCACTACAACGAGGTATATGACCTTGACTGACACTAACTGTCCATGACATAGCTCGGTTCGCCATGTGTAACTGAAGATACTGCTTTATGCTTCGAAGCGCTCGGTGGATTGCCTGGGCCGTACATCAAGGATTTCTTAGGTAATTTGGGACATGAGGGTGAGTCTTCTACGAACTGTAACGTTTTCAGACACCGTCCTATGATTTTTGTGAATGACCAAGCTATTATACCATACAACATACATGAGTCTGTTTTGAACATGCTGATCTGATTTCCGATGACGTTACTATCATATATCAATAGGACTAAACAACATGTTAAAGGGGTTCAACAGTACCAAAGCCACGGCATTATGCACTTTCGCCTATTCCCCCGGCCCAGGACAAGAGCCGATCCTTTTCGAGGGAAGTACAGAGGGGAACATCGTCCCTGCACGAGGGCCGAACGCGTTCGGGTGGGACCCGATATTCCAACCGGTCGAATTGGGCGGTAATCGAACGTATGCCGAAATGGCAGGCGAAGAGAAGAACAAGATTTCTCATAGGTATAGAGCGTTGGAGAAGCTTAGAGCCTATCTCTCTGAGAAGGCTCAGAAGGAAAAGAAGGATAATTAGGCATTCGGCGATAGGCTCGACGCTTTCAGTGTCAAACAGATGGGAAGCTAGGATGGGCGATCAGGATATGAAAGGGTTATGTAGTTCCGCATGATGGGCAATCTTGGTTCTTGCTATTCGTCGAATCGTCGTTTTGTGAATCGTGTTGCGGGGTTGAGGCGTCGAAAGATGCTGGATAGGCTATAGAATGAGATGATAAGATTTTGAGGAAGGATGGGAATGATGATGTTGGATAAGTGAATTGTTTACGTAGATCGTTGAGCTGCCAATAGCAACATAGAAGATCAGTAACGATGTAGAGTATAAATACAATTGCATACCTTGGACGACCCATTTTGATGACTTACAGCTTGTTCATCCTCGCATATATTTCTCAGCCTCTCTCGGCATTCCTCCATTTGCCTGTTTTTGTTCTTGTTGTCACCAATGCTCAAGTCCACTAACCATTTCTCCCAAAGTTCCAATCTCTGTCTGTCCAGATTGATCTTCCCCATAGAAACCAATATCTCCTGAACATTCTCTCCTACGTTTTCATGACACAGAACATCTCTCAAACTTCTACCTTTCTTTTCAAGTTTATCCCGCTCTTCTGCGTGTACTTCAACTTGAGAGCTATCTTTACGCGTGTCCACACCGACACCCCTAAGACGTATCCATTCTCTTCGCCTAACCCAGCCACCCCAGCCTAATGTACCTGAGTGACTGGACCACCCTTTCTTCTTGAACCATGCATTATACCTCCAACCCAGCTCGTCAGTCCCGATGCGCATGTTGATCATCCACGGTGTGAGGTATTCCCAATCTGGTAAAGGCGGTTGATACGTATCCAGCGTGTAAGAAGTCTTATTCGACCGACTCTTGCTTGTGCCCTTGCCGTTATTCTTGTCCTTATCCTCGTCTCCATTGACATTGGTTTTCGTTGTTGTCGACGTCGTTCCTGGTTCGCTGTTATCATTTGACTTCTTCTTGCCCTTGCCTTTACCTTTGCCGAGGGAGGAAGCTGAAGGTATAGCTGTTGAGGGCCTCGTAAATGCCGAAGGATCTGCAGGGAGTAGACCACCAGCAGAGAAATAACCTTTTCCAAAGATGTATATCCTGGTCATCGAGCATCAACCCAAAATCAGCCAAGCAAACAGCACCTTTCGCAAAGCTGACTCACCCCCGTTGATTCTCGAACAGGACTAGTATGATTCAAATAGTCAGCTTCCAATTCTGTAGCCAATCTAAAAGGACAGACTCACCGTCCCACACGTATTCCTTCTGAAACCCAACTTCAACCTCATCCTCTACATTCTTAATGCCTGTCCGTATCCCTTCGGAGGTCATCTTCAAAATATTGATAGCTTTGCCTTTCGCTTCATTATACGCTTTCAAATCAGCCGTATTCACTCTAGTCGCCGGGTCGAAATGATCCCCTTCCCCTTCTTCGTCTACTCCTTCCGTCGTTCCAGCATTGACATCTTCTTCATCTTCCACCAAAACCTCGTCATGCGGCTTGATATTGCTTTTCCCCTTTAAAGCTGCATTCTGTGATTTGTACGAATTTAGCAGACTCCGCAGGCTCATCCGTCTCCTGGCCGTTAGGGAAGTCTGTATAGCATCGAGGTCTTCTTTGGGCGATTGGATGACTTTCACCGGGGACGAGTATGGGTTGCCGGGACTGGTTCCGGTATTCGTATTTGATGTGCTTGGGACGGTTGATGGTTCGCCATCTTGCGGAGTGGTCATCTCACCCTTCCACCAGCTCAAGCGGGATCTGGACCAAAGATTTTGTGATGTATGTCGAATAGACAGAGAGATCAGTCGGGAGATGAAAGCCAAACATGAAAAACGTTTAATTGGGTGGCAAGTGAATGGATTGATAGCTATGACGTAAGGAATTAACCGAGTACCCGTGCTCAACTCATCCATCAATAACAACAATAACATTTACAATGATCACTATGACCAACCTTCATCAATGCCTGTCTAGACCCAAGAAGCGCAGTCCACAGCAGAGAAGCAGCAGATATGATCAATGTAGGCACGCAGAACCTCCGAACGACGAGCTTGTCGCCTACATACGATGTCATACCTGGAGAAGGGGTAGGCATATTCCAGCTTGGTAAGTGGCTGTCTTCCGTTCGCCTCGCCGCCCACAGTCCTTCGTCAACAAGGTGTGCTGTGCCTACCGCCCAAGAATGAAGGGCGATCGGCGCACCTGCAACTCGAGCTGAGCATGTATCTGCTGAACAGGTGACAATCTATGGCATGTCCTCGAGCTATTACGCACTCACAAGACGGAATATCCTAAGGTCGAAGTATCATGGGACGAGGATGTGAGTCTGAGCCTGTTTTGAGTCCAGTCGGTTTGTAACCTGCTTCGCCTATATATTTTTACCTTTTCTCCGCCCATCCGGATAGAAATATATCGCTATAACAGCCCAGAACATCGAATACTGACACTTATGGTTCACCTTAGTCTCCCCACAAATCAGCCGTGACCATCCATCTCCCTTACTTAGCCCTCTATTTTCCCCCTTCACCGATACACCAGCTCCTCTCCCTTATCCAAATAACCATCCCGCCTTCATCAAACCTGGAATTGACATACGAGACGCAAGTATTGAGCTCCAGCCATATGCCCCTTACGCGAGCTCGAGTCGGCCGGTTGATGGGGCCTACGTTCATCTCGAAAGCAGGGGACAAGTTGGATTTCCCCGGGATCTCTTTCCAGCTTAACCCCACCAATATGGGTGATGCGGGATTTGGGCCCCGAGAAGATATCGTTCACAAGATCATTATTGAGCCTAAAGAGGACGAGGAATTGCAGCCTAGATTGATATCTTGCGTCATCGAGGTGAGCGAGTCGGAGTCTGCCAACGCCCTTCAAGCGACAATCATCCACTCTAATAGCATTCTATAGCCAAGCTGATCCCCCTGAGATGGTCATGGCATCTCCGCAGCCTAACAAAGGTATCACCCTAGGACTGGATGAAGATCACACCTTACCTATCATAATAGGAGAAACGACCGCTCAAGATCTTATTCTGGACATCGGATCGCCCCTGAGGAAATTCTGGAAAGAGGACGACAGGTTATCGAAAATGTGGGGTGGCAAGCCAAACGACCAAGGTGCTGGTGCATGCTTCTGGAATTATTTCCAGTATGGTCTGGATTTCCTAGTCGACAAAGACGGAATCGTCATCAAGATCTTGTGTCACTCGAACATCGTGAGTCATCAGAATCGCACCTGCAGCGTTTTTCATTGTTGGAAGACTGAGGTAAAATTCGCTCATCTGGCTTTCATCCTGACTTTGCTGCTGCTCGATACCCATAGCCCGGAACCCCGTCATTCCAACGATACGCCAAATGCCCATGGGTAATACCCACCTCCTCAGGACAACTGGACTCTACTTCCACTCTCAATTCTTTCAGATCGCATTTTTCCTCGACCAAGTCATCCGAGGAATATATAGAGGAGATCAGGTTGACTGTACCCTCCCCTTCGCCTCCCTCAGACAACATCAACAATGCAGGTACTAGTGGTAGTGGTAGTGCTAGTGCTAGTGGAGGTAAGAAGAAGAAAAAGAGGAATGGATCGCCTAATAGTGCTGCGGTCTCTGCATCGGAGAACGAGGTGGCTACACAAAACGATGAACCCAATCCACAGGATAATTCAAAATCAAGTGCGATCAAATCCACCTCGTCCAATTCAATTTCAGGTACAAGTACGAAGAAGAACGAGGTTCAAGGTGATGCAATGATACTTGATCGGTTGGTTGAGGGTGGATTAGATGGCGTATCGGGTTTGGGAACAAGTAGTAAGTTCCGCAAACTTCCCTGATATCAATGATTCTAACTTCTCTATCCCCTTCTCTACGATCGATGAGGTTGCATTTGATTTTGGCTGACCAAATTTCGCAATCACTTGCTTAGAACTGGTCGGCTTCGACGGGTTGATCATTGAAGAAGACGAGAAGAGCGGCGGCATCTGTTCCGTACTGATATACAAGGATAACAATCACTATCACTGAGTTTGACAGACTAAATATCTGGATCAGGAATTGGGCCTCGAATCAGGATCGTTAACAAGCATTGTCTCTTCTCAACTTGCATTGCAATCATATGTATACCTTGAATTGTATTAGTGTCTCGCCCCTGCGCCTGTATTTGTGCATATGAATTCTCTCTTGACTTGTATGGTGTTGTACAATTGCTCTGTTATGCATTCTTCGACATCTATTCTACATTTACATCTACATATATTACGTATGTGAGCATCATGGGGGAGTTTGAGTTGATCACCATGCCAACCACATTTCCGGCGTAAGAACTATGTGCGACCATCAGCAAAGCAATCAGCGCCTTGAAACCAAAGTGGATATTTGACTATTTGAACATTGAGTCGCTTGCAACTCACTAGTCTGCATAGCTCTCCAAGTCGCTAGACTACTTCCAACTTGCCACTTATTCAGCTCTCCTCCCGCTTTACCCCTCTCCAAGTCATACAGGGGATTCGCCAGATCGTCTTCATCGATGATCCCATCCAGGCGGATCTCGTTAGTGTGGAACGTCGAGTAGACGTGCGAACGAAGAGGCGATTTCAATCCGTCCATTGGGGTAGGTTTGCGGAAAGTCAGTAAGGGTGAATGAGTTTTCTGCGAAGATCGGTTGATTTAGTCAACATGGTTTAGTTAGATAGCATATTGACATATTCATGATCTGCTTCGAGGAGTTTGAAACAACTCACAGTACATAGTACGACCTGTTGATGAAATCCATTCATCGAGATGTTCATGTCAGTTGATACAGAATTGCAAGGGATACCAGAGTACAACCAGGTATGACTCACCATATTGACTAGATCATCTGGTCCTTGATTGACCTCGAACCCATCTCCGAACGCCCGGCATTGCGGGAAAACCGAAGTCAGAGTGACTAGTACAGCTTTCGAAGCTTTGCTTTTCAGCACACCAGCGAAATTCTGTTTGTCGTTTCACACAGGTCAGCCCATCCGCATGCTTGAAACTTTCGAAATCGGTGCGAGAAGTTTCGCCTGAAGAGGGATAGCTAACCCCTCAGGTACACAGGAGAATGATGCTTACCATAGCTATGATCCCATCATCCTTGACCAAGTCACCCAGATCTTCCCAAAACTCCCTCGTGAACATTTCGCCGGGAACACTACCACCGGTAAAACAATCTTGCACCACGTAATCCCACTCGGGTATCGTTTGCGGGTCAGTCGAGTCATCCCTCCTCATTTCTGCCAATCGAGTGATGAAGACTGAGCCATCCATGATGTTCGTGGAGGTTATAGCATGTGACGATAAGCCAAAGTGCTTGTGCGCCGCCAGGTATACTGCCGGATCGATTTCTGAGCCCATCACAGTACATGAGCCTTCATCTCTTTGTGCGCCTCGACTACACGTTTGATCCAAGGACGATGAAAGGCGAAGGGCTGACTTACCGACGATATCCACGTACATCCCCCTTCTGGAGAATGTCGAAGCTGCTATACCTGCTCCAAGACCACTGCCATCGTTGACGAATTAGCTGATTGACCCCTCCAGAATTGATGACTCTCGAGTCGACGTACATGATCAAAGCTCTTTCCGGTACTTTCTCCTCTTCTTCGTCGTCACCCTCATCCTCAAGACTGACTTGCAAATCGGTCGTAAGCTGTAACGTCCTGATCAACGATTCTGACGAATCCGATCGGTGTGCAAGAACAACAATTTCCTGCAAATTGAAAGTAGCGAATATCCTATTTTCCTACTACTCAGCGTCGGACTTCAGCTCATATGATAGAAGGGGACATACGAATCACCCATATCTACTCTTTTTCCGTCTGATCTGGATTTATCCTCGACTTCCCTTATCCACCTTCCTCCAAGAATACTATGATCGCACCTCAAAAATCTGTATCCGTCTTTCAGGTTTTCAGCCACGACAATCTGTCCAGTTATGCTTCTTTCGGAGCTGATGACTCGTAAATCCCCATTCGCAGTGACATACGGCTGATGCGATGTCGAAGGTGGTCGTAGAAAGACCTGCTGTCTCAACGCCAGTATCAACAGTGGTATGCGAAGCAAGAGGAGAAGTGGGAATGCTTGACGAGGTAAGACATTCTTCGTGATTCTCGATGTTCGTTTAGCGGTTTCCGGCTTCAGCTTGAGGGATCTGGTAATGAGGTGGTCGACTCGAGTCGGGAAGGGGGTGGAAGAATTGCTTGATTTGAGAAAAAGAGATAATGTCGTTAAAATCAAAGATATGAACAGGATCTATCATGAACCTGTAATAAGTTCCCAGATTTTGAAACGGTATGAATAGAACAGAACTTACCGTCTTCTCGGGATTACGGTTCAGGATTGTCAGATTGTTAGACAAGTAGGTATTCCAGAATCGCTCGAAAGTGTATATGTGAAAGATGTAGAAAGCTGCTCGATATAAAATAGATCCAAGATTTCGTGACCTGTCTCCATTGTTGGCGGGAGGACGTACAGGCGAGATGTGGTTCTAACATACGTGTCAGCCATCCGATCATCGCCTTTGGCATGAGGGGATGTATCAGAATTCGTCTCACGAAGCAGAGCAATGCAAAAAATGTTGCACCCCCTACTATTTCTATCCCAAGGATTGCTCTACTAGCCAATGCCCCATATTCCGCACCCAGTAACGAACCTGCCATACTACCTATGCGCCTTCCGTACACAGCGACGACATCCCCACCAAGCGCTGCCAAGCCCAGGCATATTCGAGCTGAGATTATGTCTGTCGGCGATGATGATGGTGATTCGGATGTGATATACCAGTATATCAAGGCGGACAGGATTGCAAATCCCGCGTGAAGAGGTGTAGTGTGGAGTGACAGTGGAATAGAGTTGTAGAGAGGAGTGAGTAGTTGAGTGTTGAGCGAGAGTAGTAATGCGGTTGGTACACCCAGTAATACGGGCACCAAGTCTATCACCGAGTATGTCAGTGAGTGGTACCAGTTTATCGATAGAAATCACTCACACAAGGAGATCAGACGAATCATGTCGTGTTTCCGATTCCTGGAACTTTTGCGCCTTTCCACAACTGGCGAGTCTTCTCCTTCCGCCTGACTATCACTATATTCCGTCTCTGTCCTGGCTACCTTGACTTGATCACTTCCGACCGCCGTATCCTCGGACGAAAATTCTCTGAGGCTCTTATTCCTCTGTGACGATTTCCTCCGCTCCGCAAGCTCATCCACCTTTCCGTTTGAGGAGCCCGTTCTACTTGACCGCGATTCTGGCAAGTTTATAGAAGCAGATATTCCGCGCGAAGCTTTGTCCTGCTCGGATTGTCGATGATTGTCTCTTCTGTCGCTCGAATCCTCTTCGTGTCGAGCGACGGAGCCGACACTGCCCGTATCCGAGGTTGAAATATCTGTATCGTCACCACTGGGACTCCCATCAGATTCACCAGTATCTTCTGCTGATTTTGAACTTGAAACGCTGTCACTTCCGTCTTCCGAGACTTCAGCTGTAGGAGTTCCTCTGATCGAGTGCTTCTTAACGTGGACTGATGCAGTACGGTGATGTTCCGGATCAGCGGCAGGTGGAAAAGCAGAGTCCGGCTCTGTTCCGGTAAGATCACTCGCGCTCTCACTTTGCTCGGGGCCGGTATCGATTGAGTCGGTATAAGTGATTGTGGAGCTGGAAGTAGTAGCTGGAGTGAAGCTTGCACTCCGGGATGGATTGTGAGGTGATACTGGGCTATCTAACGTATGAGATGCGACTTTGTCTGTGGACATTTTGTATTGTTGACGCTCGGACACCTACGGTTGCGAGAGCATGGACAATCAAGGTGGAGGTCCGCGACGGGTCCCGACAGTGCTTAGCTTGTGGCGTGGCGCCGAAATGTTGGTCTGCTGTGAGAATACTGTGTGTTTATAGTCTCATGGATGCGCATGTCTTTGCTCACTTGGAAATGAGGGAGCATATAGTGACAGTCCCTTAGTCAACGAGATATGACACAACGATGATAAATCCGGAGAACAAAGGATGGCATCATGCAACGGTACCGAAATTCAGGCATTCGGACGTCTTTCAAAGGCAATGTCGTAAGAGTGACTTTGCATCAAGAATATGCTATGTACACTACCCACCTGGTCAATGTTAATTCAGCTAGCGAAGAGATCCACCATCTTTGGACCAGTTGCTCCTCCAATCAATTAGGGACGCCTCTAGCTCTTCTTCAGCTTTTTGAACTGTTCAAGCCTCTCGTCAGCTCAGGCTTCGTGAGAATGCACATATCATACTGTAGATAAGACACTTACCAAAGCATCCCAGTGTGATCTGACCGCTCCTCCCTTTCTAGCCGCAAGGTCAGGATCTTCCTTTGCCATACTCCACAGATGGGTTTTGACAATTTCGTCGATGATAGCAAGAAATTTCGCTTCTTCGTCGGGAGTCCAGTCAGTCTTCTTCTTTCCTGAAAAATAGCATGATGATTGAGATTATCAGCTCAGGAGTTACATAAATAAAGAGGAAGTCCAGTCGTTCTGATGTAAAGCTTTGGCTGCAGCAAGAGGTGCTTGATTATGGTGACGCGATCGCAAGCGTAGGCTCAGGGGGAGGACGCTGTTTGATCGCTTACTAGGGGATTTCTCGGGTGGAGAAGAAGCGATAGGCTTTTCATCGGAAACTGCAGAGTATTCTCGCTTGGTTGGCATCTTGAGGTGATTTGACTTTTCCCGGGATATCAAGAACAAACAAGAAGAAAGTAAGGATGGTGAAATGCAAGAATGAATGGACAAAGTGACATTGTGATTGTGGCAAATAGGGCCAGCTTTGATACCCGGTCGGATGTTGTGATCAATACAAGGCGCTTGGACACCAAAGATGTCCTTTCAGACACTCGGGTATGCGACTCCTTTTTCCGAAGCAAACGGTCCTGCTCAGATCACTATGAGATATGAACAACTTCAATGGTTATCTCGAAGCAGCAATGCATCAAGCTAATGAGTATCTTCCCATCACCATTGCTACTGTGTCTTTAGTCACACATCAACGGCGACGTCTATCTTTCAAGGTGATTAAGACTTTCGCAATTTTCTGTACTAACAACGAGAAAATACCTCTCGTCAGCTCTGTTCTATAGTTATGAAGAGTAATCGTTTGGATTTGATGCGAGAACATCAAAGTACGGATGACATACCATAGCATCCCAATGACCTAAAACACTATTCTGCTTTCGTCCATTCAGCTCCGGGTGGTTCTTGGCAGCATTCCATAATCCGGCTTTGACCACTTCGTCGATGATTTCGAGAAAGGCAGATTCTTCTTCTGGGGTGAACGACTTCTTTCCCTGATACGAGGACATATCAGTGTCATTTGAAGGCCACGCTCAGTATTGAAGAAACTGTAGATAGGTCAATACTATACGACTTACTTGGAAAGTACGGGTTTTCTTAGGGGAGAACTTCGATCTGCATTCTTCGTCGGATTCAGTGGACTTCTCTCGTTTCAGAGGCATTTTATCGCAGCGTACAGGTGTTCTGGTCGCTTCGTGTCTGAAATAGCTGTATGTGTTGTGCCAAGATAATCTGAATGATATCGAATATTCGGCGGAGTGTGAAATACGATATTCAGCATAGGAGTGAAACGAAGTGTGCAGTCATGTTATACCCCAACGTCAATTGTGGTAACAGGATTTAAAGTCATTGTCATCTGCATGAATGATCTCATGCCCTTCCCGTCTGTGCCTTGATCATCAATCGCTCACGGATCCCTACTCAAAGGAGGCTGCTATTTCATTGTACGGGACAAGAGATACGCCTTCAAAAGACAAAGGTGGATCGGCTAGTCCGCAGCACGTGTATGATCAATTGCATTGCATATGTACAGTACAGCGAAGACAGCATCGAACACCTGAAGACATCACACAGCTATCCATTCATCAATCATCACCCCTCGATTTAGGTAAGGCAGGAACGCTTTCAGATGGCTTTGAGCTGGTGAAACTAGTTCAATACCGACATCAGCTTTCCCACGTCAAATCATGATCTTTTATGAGATTGATCGCGACCCACGATGGCCTCCCAGTGAGAAAACATCGGCTTTGGATTTATCTCTGAGATCCGAATTCTGTCCACCGGCTTTCACAAGACCATTCCTGACTATGTGATCTACGATCTCAAGGAACGCAGCAGCTTCTCTTGGGCTGAATGATCTTGGTTTTTTGCCCTGGACGAACCGATAGTAATCAGGACGCCGCTGTTGCTGCATTTGCCTGACTTTATGCGAAGAATTACAGTAGAGCTTACCCGTTGGACGAGCGATCGCTCGGATCCAGCTGTGGAAGGAGTTATGCCTCTCACACCGGTTTCTTGTTCGACGGAATCTTTGAAAGGTGGTCGTCTAGGTGGCATCTTGGATTGACTATACTGTACCTGTGTGGCAAACTGTTGACTTGATGTGCTTATGTCGCTTACAAATAGTGGAGAGTATAAGATGTTGAATCAGCGATGAATTCGGGGTTTATATACTTTGATAGATGACAAAGCTTGATAAGCATACTCACAAACATGGTTAGTCATCGTCAAGATCATCGCACCAACGGTCAGCTCCAGTTCCGATGGCATTCAGGCTTCTTTTTATTTTTGACTGTGTATTGTGTATGATGGAAGACGAATGAGACACACAGAGCCAAAGGATGCAATCTCGATCAAATGAAAAAGGAATCAGAGGTCAATGCACGGCGTCTGCTCAAACTTATCGTGATCCTTGCAATCCTGTAAATCAGAGTGTTGAGCCATAATACATCTCACACATTCACTGATCTTTTTTCCGATTTGCCTCGAGGCGTTCATAGCAGCCGCTATTATCTATTCATTTTACTTCTAGTCAGACATACAAGTCAAGGATATCCTGGAGTGGTACCCGCACGATCCTTTCAGCTGTGAGTGCCTGCTCTACCGATAACTTCCACAGATATGTCTTCTGAAAGCATCTTGGTGGTATGAGCTGACGTTATTCTGATTTATACAGCTCTCCGATTTGAGTTCAGTACATCATGCCAGCCGAAAAGATCGAGAAAGAGCCATGGGCCGAGGAACACACTGTACGTAGAAACGTCATACTGAAAATGTCAGCGTGTGAGGCGTTCAGGTTAATTTTGGTGCTGTCCTCAGTCCGCTCTCCTCCAAGCAACTATCAACCTCGTCCTCGCCCACCGACCAGAACTTTACGCGACCCCCGAATTGAGAGGTGTCTCGGACAACGGAGGGAATAGGATCAATCAGAAGCTCCAACAAATGCTGAAGAAGCTCTGTGCAGCGTATCCCGGTGCAGAAGGACTCGTAGAAGCTCAGATCAGATCGTTGAAAGAGGCGAAAGCCAATGGATCTGGAGGTGGACAGAGAAGTAATCCTACTACCCCTAAGAAACGTAAGATGAACGAGGAGGAAAAGGCGTTCTAGCTTGAGTGAACAATGGGTATTGAATTTTGACTCTAGCTTCTGAGATGCAGATCAAGGGAACTACAGTAATCATCGCTTGAACCCAATTTGCCTGTAGGATCGTATGTATACGAGAATTGAAGCAGATTCCTATGCTATTGAGAATCTTGGATCGGTGTGATAAGACAATCTACCAAATTGCGTTATGATTCAAGGCTTTTGCATCTTTTTGTATTGAATTACACAAAAGACCTCTCGTCAGCTCATGAATTCTACCATGTATGTACGTGTAACTTTCATCCACAACAATGATGGGGTGTCTTGATATTGAGAAGGGTAGCAATACAGAAACACTCACCAAGCTCGCCCAATGATTCGCCACTCCATCCGCTCCTCTCTTAGCTAAATCCGGATAATTATTCTTGATCTCATTCCAGATATTAGATTTGACTATATCATTGATAGCTTGCCACAATTGCGCTTCTTCAACATCTGTCCATAGCTTGCGTTCCTGTGATTAGGATTGCACACACTGTCAGCGCCACAATCTTTTTCCTGTGACAGAGTCAGACCGGTTCCAAGAACTGTCTATTTTGAATCTGACTTGCCTTTCGAGGGGAATTCGGGGTTTTCTTAGCCTTCTTTGGCGAGCGAATGAGGGGTTTGGTTTCTTCAGAGTCAGAGTCAGAGTGAGAGTCTGATTTTCGGATCTTCTCTCGTTTGGGTGGCATTGTGACGCTTGTATTTGAACTTATTACTGGCTTGGATATAGTGATTTGTGGATCCTGCTGATGAGTTCAAACGAGAGCTTTAACGGTTGATCAGTGCAGTATTTTACGCTCTCAGTACTGCAGCGACGAGTCGTCAAGTGAAAAAGGGATACCTCATACAGTAATGTTGTATATCTGACTTGTTAACTCGTCGTTTACGTTGATTGATGGTGCAACGCTCAGACCGCCAATCTGATCGTAATTCCAAAGGATGTCGTTTCACTTCAGTAACGGGTGTGCTCTTGATGTCCTCCATGAACATGCACATTGTCGCAGTATCATATGCGTCCTGCCTCCAATACACTTTCCGCTTTTCTTTCTGTTTGACTGAATTTGGAGAATACTCCCATCTTCTGCCACTCGAGCTTTTATTGCATGCTACACCTGAGCGAGCGACTTGTGAGTTAATTGGTCTTCAGCGTCTGTCCATTGATGGCATTAACTTAGGACCAAGCGGATAACCCACTCTCCCTCGGTGAAATTAGTTTCTTGGGAAGCAATACGTTAAGCAGGAAAATAGTTCACAATGCCACCTAAGAGCGGGAACGACCCGTGGAATGACGAACACACTGTAAGTAGCCGTCTTGCATGCAGCTCAATTCTGCGTTCCACTGTCAGTACGAGAGAGGAGGTGTGTTGTTTGGCTTACGTTGACTTTCTCCTTCTCGTCAGCGCGAAATCATACGAGGGATGATCCGAATGATCCTGCAAAATCGACCAACATTCTACACCTTCCCGGCGCTCGAAGGTGTATCTGCCAATCGAGGAGACAGGATTAACGCCAAGATCAAGCAGATACTCAAGAAGCTGAGCGAGATGTACCCCGGCTGTGAGGGGTTCGTGGAAGAGGAAATTAAGAATATGGTCAAGAGCAGAGGTACACCTTCCCCTAAATCGAAGAAGACTGGTAAGACTATTGGTACACCACCGCCTAAAAAGAGGAAGGTCAAGGATGAAGCGGATGAAGAACCCGAAGAAGAGGATTAGTCAAGTTGATTGAGTGATAACTCCATAAAAATGGCTTGATGGTGATGAATGAATAATACAGTATCATATGCATGCTGCGCATGTAGCGATAGCATAGAGGTCATAAGCTATTCTGCATCTTTTCGATTTTGGACGGCGAGTTTGAGAGAACAGATCGTTCCAGAAGATACTGCATTCAAGACAATGGAAACGTATATTTATGCATGGAAATAGGCCTTTTATGCATTCTCACCCTGCTAAATTGACTGGATTGTTATCGCTTGTCGTAATGGCGGAGTCAGTATCGGTTTCACATCCTCTTGTACTGTCAAACCGATATTCAGTCACATCAGCTCAACCGTATTCACGATGTTTACCAACACCAGTATCACTGCAACTGCGACAACTTACAAGAGCAATCCAATGCTGAGCAATACCATTCGCCCCCCTCTGAGCCATCTGCGGATCATTCTTCAGCTCAGTCCACAGATGTCTCTTCACGACGACGTTGATCCCTTCCTTGAATGTTGCTTCTTCAGCAGCGGTCCAGGAGGTCTTGGTCTGAGAAAAATGATCTCGTCAGCTCAGGTATATAATGTTTTCAAGAGCTCTCCTGGCGCCAGACACGCCCGGCATCTTCACAGTAGAGTACAGTGCCCTCATCAATCCGATTGAATGGGTCATGCAGGATAAATTAACGCACAGCATATTATACTCACCTTTTTCGGTGACGAAGGTGGCATCTTTTTCTTCTTCTTGATTTGACCGTCCATCATTAGCTTGACATCCTTATCTGACAACGACGACGATGAAGACGAAGGGGTGTTTTCTCTTTCTCTTTTCGCGGGCATGATGCAGATTTATTTTGGCTTCCTAAGTTGAGAGGTCGGCTATTTGAAAGCGACGATAATTACTTCTCCTTGTGAGCATGCAGATATTCTGAACCGAAAACGCAAGATTGTATGTATAAAACATCAAAAATGGTTACAAGTCTACTTTGCCGCGAACGAGAATGCAGACGATGTTGGAAGCCTCAATAGAGTAAGTAGTACTTGATATCCTGATCGTAATTGATGGATACTGGTTGGTTACCATCAAACCTTTCGGTCATAGCGAAACACGCCGAAAGGAGGGGTCTCATCAAATTCACTCATAAGTTGTAATGTTGATGTGGACATTCCGAATTACAAAGCTTAGAGAGCTATGCAAGAACGCGACCCGATGTGTCTTCATCTCAATCGAATTATATTCATTCCCTCGTTCTTCCCTCACAGCGATAATTTTGTACCTTTGCCCGCATCTGCAAATCTCTGATATCATAAGACGAGCACAAAGAGCGATCATATCGGATTCGCAAGTCTTGTATGTCAATTCGTCTCTCTGTTCAATTTTGGCTGTCATCTTTTGCGAAACAAATGAGCTGACGAGATTTGATATCCCGCATACAGTGAATCCACTCAGCATAGCGAAGTGTACTGTGTCCAGACCATCAAGACACGATGCCACTTTCACCGAACAAGACACAATGGAACGATGAACATACTGTGAGTGGCGCACAAGCCGAACCAGGACAATCTGCAGTGTATTCCAAACACCTGACTGCGCATCATGCACAGAAACTAATTCTGCTTTTTGACTGTTCTATTTAGTTGATACTCCTCCGTTCGATCGTTCTGTCTACCCTATCAAACCGAGCTTCCTTCTACTCCACACCAGGTCTGGAAGGCGTTAACGAGCATGGTGGCGACAGAATCCATAAGAAGATCCAGCAGCTCCTCAAGCAGCTTTGCGGGACTGTGCCTGGCGGTCAAGGGATTGTGGAGGAGGTGATGAAGGATATCAAGAGGACAAAAAAAGAACGGGGACAAGGGGTGGGAAATTCAATGGAAAAGAAGAGAAAGATCAAGGATGAGGAGTGATTCAGTATTGCACAGTATCAAGATGGAACAACGTCCTTGTCGCTTAGGATATTCATCGTCAATTTTTATGCGGCCGTTTGCTCATTTGGTATATTGATATGATATGCATGATCGGTGATTTGATCGATTCTCTTCAGTCTGTCGTAAACTGTGTCTTATATAATCATAAAGTGATGTTGCCATTCCATAATCAGGTGCGAATCTCACATCTAGTCTACATTCTCGTTCTCTGCCTGACCAACGACTGGCAAACGTACGGCTTGGAACACCATCGTAGCTGATGCGACCAGCGTGACCAAGTCCCAAGTGGTGAGAGGCTGCATCAATTGCGGACGGCCAAAGTACCTGACGAAGATCTTCGTCAAGTGCGAGAGGAATAACGAGCCAAATAAGAGATAAGTCGTGATCTTGTGTGAACCTCCAAATGTCTTATGTCGGTAGTTCAGGTGGATCTATGATAAGCAAATGATCGTCAGTCAACCAATTTGTCAGTCGATACCGATATCAACGTATCAAAAAACAAGGGACTCAGGCTGAAGAAGTGCGCTTCACTCACCTGACTCAATTGACTGACCAACCAAAAAGCACTCTGGATAGTCCGGAATAAATGAATGACCGATAAAGCAGTCGGGTCCCAATGTTGAGCTCCTCCGAAACCGTGCATCACGTCGGCGTACCGCGTAGCACCGACTATAGCTGGTGGAGCAGGCGCGAAACGAAGGATGCAGAATGTTGAGATGCCGAGCTACGGTACGCTTACATCGTCAGTATCGTAGTGTACTGGTTTGGTTTGGTAAGCAAGGTTGAAGCGCAAGAGAGTTGCCGTGACTCACTAATACACGGTATTTCCAATCTAATTCCAAATCAAGCTTATAGCTCTGTTTCTCGGCGACAGTGGCCATCTTGAATCGCACGGCAGTGGGCAGCGGCAATGTAATTTGAGCGAAAGGTATGAAAGTGGGTGAAAGCATGAATTCAGGTTTGGCGAACAAGTGTATCTGCTTGAGGATGATCAGAACAGACAAGATGATGATGACCACAAAGAAGAAGACCGAGATGTCGTCTATCATCAGAGCGGAGAGAACGATGTAGGAAGTGAGGTCGACGATAGATTGGGCAGTCAGTGTGAGTAGGGCGATCCCGGTCGAGGTTCGTCGTGTGAGCCAGTAGTGCAGAATGAGACTGCGTCAAAATCACATTCGCATCAGCACATAATCAGAACCAACTAGTACCGATAGCATGTCGGGAAAGCTTACGGTGACGCGATCGCCCTTAAGATGACGGATAGACCGTGAATGATTCCTCGTGAGATGGGTCGAGATTCAGGATCGAAGGACAATCCCAACAATGCGCCTATGTAAGGAGGTCAGCATTCTCGTGCACTCGGCAGCTTGGATAGCAAAGATGTGAGAGACTTACTGTTGAATTCGTGGTCATCGTAATCTTTGGCGGAGCGACTATCATCCCTGTTTAGGATAGCCCATTCGTCCACTCCGTGAGACACACTGGCCATTGCCAACTTGGCGGGTGACAAGGCCGAGAAAGTCAAATGCCACACGAAAGTAAAGTCTAGATAAATTAGAGCCTTCATCATCAGCACCAGACCCAGAAGGAGGACGAAGGTAAAATCCAAGACATACCTCCGACCTTTTCAGGCGTTTTCTGTTGAGCATCATTCATATCGACCTGGGGTAATTCCAAATAGTCTTTCGGAGCTGACGGACTCAACCTCGTGGTCAAGAATGGTCCATATTTCCATTCTTTCTCTCCATTTTCGTTTTCGATTGAAAGCAAGTTCTCGAAATGACCGTCCTTCGCGAATGTTCGATAACAGTCATCCCAAAAGTATTCTTGCTGAGCGCATGAGTTCTACGAAAAGCCAATAGACACAAGAGGAAAGTGGATCTCTATCAGTCAGCCTGTTTTCTCGCTTGACGATTGAATCATTCATGGGAACAAAAATTAATCGCTCACCTTGAACTCCCTCAGAGAGTCTTGAGCATCCTTGAAGCTCTCTACGTCGTACACAGAATAGTCCTTGGATAGAGTCACGAATGTTCGAGTCCAGATGAAATTCGCGAAAGCGGCATGTCTTTGGTCTTCGTTGCTATCTATCGATCTCTCCCGGCCGGCTTTACGCCAATCCATCATGCGGACATGTATGCTTTGACCTACCCCAGAATGGGCGAAGAAAGAGTCGAGCGGGGTCGGAGGATTGTCAATTTCAATCTGACCTGAGGCATACGATATAGGCCATGGCTGAGATGGTCCGTACAGCTCTATCGGACGAGAGGAAGCGTGCTCGTACGTTTTGCCAGCTACGTTTGGAGGGAATGAGGGGACAAGTTGGAAAGTAGCGACAAGAGAAGATCGGTTATTTGTGATAAGAGAGTGACTAGATATCACCCCACGGTCAATTCCATTAGCAGAAATCCATATACAGGGTAGCAATATAGACTCACATGATTTCACCTGGCAAGGTGACTGGTGTCTTGACGTTCCTAGTCTCCTCAATATCCAGATCGTCTATGTCCACCGACCACACTTCTGTCCAATCATGCTGAGGCGTAAGCTCAGGCCTGATGAATCCTTGTTCCCCTCCGAACCTAATACGTCGTTGTTCTTCATACCACTCGTTCTCGATCATCCAGTACGAATCACCCATGTCGTGCGTTGTCGAAGTCCTTGGAGGTGGATGAGTTCCCTTCCTGTGCCATATCGTCACCACCATCTTGGTCTTAGCATCGGCATTCGACGGAGCTCCGGTCTTCGACTTGACGAAATATGGCGTGACGATTTTAGAAGGGGCCGTGAGCGTGGATGTGGTCGCGTGTACGGCTTTATGAGGGAATTTCAATCGATGAATCTTCTTGATACCTAATACCGACCCGACCACTGAGGAAATTACGATAGCCAAGATAATCATTCCGATGATGATCTGCAGGATCCGACGAAAGGGGAACTTGATCCATTTTGTGTGTTTCCCGTGGTTGAATCTCTCGGATGCATGTACTGATGAAGGGGTTGAAGAGTGCACGTCTTCATGATCGTGCGAATGGTGTTGATGTCCGTTGAGTAAGCTTTCGGAGACCGAGTCTGAACGGGTGTCGAGAGGGTAGCTCATGGTAATCGCCCACTCAGCACTTTACAAGGAAGATATCTGATGGGCATACAGAGTAAGAATGAAAAACTCCATGAACTGATCAGTTTCACATGAGGTATGGTTCTGATGGAGGAAAGAGCGTCGTGGCTACACACACAGCTACAACCAGCATGTTTGCCCAGGTACTACTGTTAGCACTCGTATATTCGTAGATTCGTCGGCAGTGCATGTATGAGCAATGTGTGTACTTTACGAGTCAAATTCAGGTACCGCGGCCGAGTCAGTGCGGACCCTGAAAGGATAAGATAACGGGATTTTTTTTGGCGTGTCAAGGTCCGTCCGTCTCCGTTGATGCCGGTAAGTTGATGTCACAGCGGATCCAAAGCTTACAAAGAACAACATAGACTGGACAGATTTGTGCGCTGTTCAAGCTTCGCTGATGATCTCAAACAGCTTGTAGCTGCTGGCGAAGGCTGCGTTGAAGTGATGATCAAAGGATGCTTCGGTCCTGTGCGATAACATGTTGACCGGAAGAAGTAACTTGGCACACCATACGATTTTACTATATGAATGCTTGATGGTTGTCAAGCTAGCGAGGAGGCAAGATATACTTTTGACATCAATTGATGGATTGCTTCAAACACATACCCGAGCGCAGAAGAAAAGTACGACGCTAGAGCCCGAATTTCAGATGACAGTTTGGGGTTACCTACCTGTATTGATCTCGCCTCTCTAATCGTTGAAAGCAGCATCGTCAGCTCTATATCATGAATCTCCGCTCAACTTTGACCCAGGTGACCCCCAAACAGTCCCAATTATCAATTGACAAAACTCAAGTCTTATTTCGCTACGTTCACGATGCCAGCTGCCAAAAGAGAACCATCCACCACGCCTTCATTGGAAGATACCAAACCATCCCTCCCATCCACTCCTCAGAAGAAAGCTAGAAATAACACTACCCCCAAGAAGACTTCTTCGTCCCCTGATAAACCAGTAAGTCTATCCAAGTCAAGCGATGTCTGCGCCTTTGTGTCTGCGGAGCAAGTAGTCGAAGCGGAAGACTGAAAGAGATGATGTGATCGTGACCACAGAAATATGTCAAGCAGAATTGGACCGCACAAGAAGATGCGATCTTCGTCGAAATGATCGAGGAAGTCCTGAAAGAAGGTTTGTACGCCAAGATCAAGAATGACGGGAGGTTACAAAGAGAAGGACCAGCTGTCAGAGCTCATCTTATCGCTTTTGTAAGTGTCCTTGATCTTTGATCTTCCCAGCTTAAAGCAATGCGTCTACTAGGACCCGGACTGTGCGCTGACGAGATGTCTAATTCTCTTGGCAATAGATCAATAAGGTCAAAAGAACCTAAAACTCTAGCGGAGGATGGTAGCTTTCATCGCAGGGATTGATAATTGAACCAACCTGTCAAGGGTATAGGCTCTTGGCAAAAGAGCAGTTGATTCCGTGATAGTGTTTGTGATAATCTCGATACACATGCAGTTTTATCTCAGTGGACATGCAATTTTGACGTACATTCGTGATCATCATTCTATAGGGTATTGACGTTTATCTGGCAGTACATCTCTCCGACCAAATCCATACTGTTTCGAGCGTCTTCCTAAGTATCCCTCTTACTCCGGATCCTTCGAGGGTATCTCGGCTCTGTTCAGTCGCCGTAAACCCAATTTATCCTAAGTAATGCCATATGACCCAGAAACTAAATAATGTGAATGTCGCTCCCGCGCCGAAAATCCATGCGTCTTGTTTACTGTGAAAGAGCAATGATAATCAGCTGGCGCCATCCTTGTCGATTCTGCCTAATCTCCGCTCAGTCATCATTGACCCGCAAGGTCGTCGCCGAAATTCCCCATTGGCTTCTTAGTGCCATCCAGAAAGCTCTTTCCGCTCGTCAAGACCATTCTCGAGTATCATCCATCTACTCCCTAAGATACTTTCCCATTGTCCACCAAAACACATCGCATGATGAAAAAGAACGCTGCAACTCACGTTCGCCTTTCCACCCAGCCTATAGTCTCCCGACTTAACCCCAAGGTATTCGCAGCATCCAACAACTTCCTCTTTGTGCCCTTCAAAATCCCCCGTTGCTCTACTAGGTTTTCCAATACCGCTCTGCCCTGCGCTATATATTGGTCTATGTGATTTTCCGACTCTTGCAAAAATGTATTCTCCCTCAGGGCGAATTGGTCCCTATCGGTAGGCGGGTGATTCGGTTTCCATATATTCGGGTCTCTGGGCGAATGTTGCAGACCACTCCCGAAAGGCGACTCATGTATCGGCGAACTACTACCTGCCCCACCGATACCGGTACCGGGATAGGCGGATGATCTTCGCTGAGATACGCCGGATGAGGCTGAATAAGGGGTTGCGGAGGATGATGAGGCGCCGCCTAGGAGATCGTTCCTGTCCTACAATCCAATTGCATAAACATTTTAGCTTTTTTTTCACTCCAATGCTCGCGACATTGCTGAGCGGGCAGTGAGTAGGGTAGAGCGATGATTCCGCTTGAAGGTGCATGTGAGAAGGTAGACTACGATGAAGTGAAGAAGCACAGGCTCACCCGCTGTTGCCCCTCATTCTTAGCTCTTTCGAATCTAGCTTTTAATTCCTTATGTTCATTCTTCAGCTTCGCTACTCGCCTGTTCGAATACGAGATGAACAATATTCAGTATTTAGCTCACGATGTGATTCTGCGTGCATTGGCAGCGGACATACGTATTTGCTTTCTCCCTGGCAGCGGTGACCATCTCTTTCCTAGCCATCGAATCATAGTCGTCTATCAACCGCGATAAGGCTCCGAGCGTCGTTGTTATTTGGCCTATGTAACGAGTCAGCATTCTACCCGCCGACGGAAAAGACGCTTGGTCAGGTAAGAACATGCATAGGGAGCTGATCTTGCGTTGCATTTATTCACAAGTGAGAGACATGCGCCATTGGCTTTCTTGGCATGTAGTAAGTAAGATAGTTGGATCAGAGGACGTACCCTGTATACTTGGTCCGCCTTCACCGCCTTCCATCCTATTTAGATCTGCATTCAGACTTGCTATTTGCCTATTTCCCAAGGCATTCAGGGACTGCATCGCGGCGAAGGGATTTGACGACTAGTGGATAGATGATGCGAAGTGGTCGAATGTATCAGTGCTGTCGTATCGTTGGGAGATAGTTGATAAGAGAACGTCGAGGATGATTTCCTTGCTGGATGACTGTTGATGACGTCGAAAATGGTGCAAGCTTGCAAACCGCCTACTGCTGATTGATGGCTGCTGGTATGACTGTATGGTTCTATGCTTCCTCAGAATCCGAAATAGTTTGAGAGGTATGCATCAAAGAGAACAAAGCAATGCAACGGATGCACGATGCAACGCAAATCGCAACAACAACCGTGTGTTGGTGTATTGTCGATGTCACAACTTGTTGTGGAGCCCATCTTTCTCATGTTATTTGAAGGAAACGTACATAAATGTGCAATGGAGCCAATTTTCACGCTGTAATGGCTTTTGGGAAGGTGTTAATTTGTTATCACGGATCTCCTCTCTTTAGCGCTCCATCATTACGTTATATGTCTCCTCTAGCATCAGTGTTCGAGTCCCAGCATGATCTCATGATTGTGTATCCCTTCCGGGAATTTAAATGGCTCTCTTTACTCGGTAATCAAGTTAGTAATTTATCGTCGTTCGACGATAGCGAATAGGCCGGCAACGGATCAATTCGACTATACTTGACATTGAGGCTACCAGAGGATAGGACAGGCGTAGGAAGCGCAGAGAGTGCCGGGTTGACACCAACTTTTTGTGTTGCGTGTCAGCAATATCAGATTAGACCTGGAGTCAAGGAGGACACGGACGCAAACGCCACATTCAGTTTATTGTTGACATCCGAGCAACCGGCTACATCGGTCATTGTCCACTCACTCACTTCATTCGGTCAGAAGCTTTCGTCATCAATACAGAGTTCCTTTACATCGACTCAATTGACTCAATTGATTGAGCTGTGCAGAATTACATCTCTTTGCTTTCCCACCCAGCTTCTGCGAAGGGAACCCTCAGGTCCAGCAAGCGGTAGCCCATAAAATACGCACACCTGCGACAGCAGCTGAAACTATTTAGCAACGAACCGAGATATGTCAGATCAAGCCATCCTTACCGAAGAATGGGTACTCGGACCAGAAGATACTCCTTTCTATACTAAGCGAGTGAGTGGTCATTTCCCTTTCATTGACTCGCACATCCCGCTGACTCTGGTGAGCTATGAAGTGGGCTCCTAAGACCGCTGAGCCCGAAGCGTACATCCTCTTTGTCCATGGTAAGTCTCTCCTGACACCCTCACAGCAGACGAGACAATGGATCGAAGTACTGATTGCCCAGAACCCATTGTTGTGGTGTAGGTTTCGCCGAACACGTTTCACGATATGACAACTTTTTCACGCAGCTCTCTTCGCCTCCGTACAATCTGCACATCACAGCATTCGATCAACGAGGACACGGTAAAACAGCACACGAGCCTCTGACAGCGACGTCAGCGCAGGTGTCAGCATGGAAGAAGGAAGGCAAGGTAGTCAACCTAGCTAAGAACACGAAGCGACGTACAGGTGGATGGGCAAAAGTGTTTCCTGATATTGAGTGGTTTGTGAAACGTGAGAGTGCTTTGGCGAAGGAGAAGGGAAAGAAGTTGTTCTTGTATGGCTTTAGTATGGTAAGTCGTTCCCCCTCCATTGATTGTCGCTCGTTTCTTCTGCATCGCAACTATACATCACACACTCGGAATACCATCGATGTACAGAAGCGCGAGGACCTTGAGCTGATGCGAGTAGGGCGGAGGGGAAGTACTGGCTTTTGCGACTCGTCCTGCGGCACCACCATCAAAGGACACTGTAGGCCTGCTTGGAGGAATCATTGCTGGAGGACCGTTGATCAGACAGACCAAACCAGCCTCGGGGATTCAGGTAAGCTAGCCACGATACCCTGATATGCTTTGCAAGTCAGCTTATTAAATCGGACACAACAGGTCAAAGCGGGAAGTCTCGCTGCGGGTTTAGGATTGGGTAACATGCTTATCCCTACACCTTTGGACTACAACGTGAGTCGAAAAGCGTATCACTGCATCAACTTCGATCACTCTACCTGATGAAACACTCTGCTCTCTACCCACTGAGGACTAACATGAGCTGAACAATGCTATCAATGACCGCAGCAACTTTCGCACAATCAAGAATCTAATGACCGTTGTAAAGCCGATCCGATGTGCGAACAATCTGGATCGCTCCGAGGAGTAGCTGATATGCTCAATGGAGGGATCACTCTGGATACGGCGACGACCTGGAATGCCTGGCCAACTGGATTGCCGTTGTTGATCTATCACGGAGAAGAAGATAAGATTTGTTCGCCTGATGCTGCGAAGCGATTTGGAGAGAACGCGGCTGCGAACGATAAAACGGTGGAGATAATCAAGGTGAGCCGATCTCTATCGGTCACTGAAACGTAGTAATGATCAGTTCGTAGTAATGAAAGATTGAAAAATGAAAGCTGATGATCGGGCACTTGACGTAGGGGATGTACCATGAAGTCCACAATGAACTCTCTCCCACACCCGAGAATCTTGCTAAAATTATTGGAGAATGGGTTCTCAAACATACCGACAATACGCCTGTCAGTGCTGGAGCGCAAAATACGTCGGAGGCCGGGGCCGGCACGGTTGAAGAAGGCGCACAGTCACAGTCGACTAGTGTAGGCAATTCCAAATTATAAGTCGATCATACAACCATAATGAAGACGAACTATTCCCGATGGACATTCAATGAGTGGGAGGCTATTTGAGTGGGGTACGATGTATTATAGTATAATAATCAAGTCCATGTAATTGAATGACTATCTAGTCTAATTATGTATCATGTAACGTAGAGTATCATGTATCAAGTATAAGTTACAAATGTTTCATTTCGCGGTACTGATATGAGCGTTTCCTAAAGACCCAGACCCGGGTACCGAATCTGATCATGCGTTTCCAACGCATCACCTTGTCGGGCTTGTATACCACTTGAAGAAGATTGTACTACTGGCTGATCCGAAGCTGAATTCTTCTTTGATATTGTCTTGCCTCGCCTTCCCTGGGCCCAGTCTACAATTCCAACTTGGTTTTCCCTACCACATTATCCTTTATACCGCCCACCAATCTCCCCACTTGGACCCGGATCCAAGCTTTGATCGGCGCCGAGACTTCGACGGTCTCGTCCCCGTATACGTAGTACGACCATCGTTTAGCGAGGTATTCGATATGCGAGGGAAGGTAGGTGTAGATTGAGAACCAGATCAAGAGGGTGACGAAGGTGAGGACGGTGACTAGGTTGCATCAGGCAGAGTCGTATGTCAGCAATCAGCGATCAGCGTTCCAGCGATAATCATTGCATGAGTCAAACAAACGAGTGAGCGATTAGAATGAGTACCAATGTATCTAGAAGGACTGTTTCCTGGGATGCCTAGATATCGAGCTAAACCAAATTCAACTGAATACAACCCAACTCACCGATCAAAGCTTTTTCCCAGGGCTGCATCATACTAGTAGCGAAAGTCGATTCGAGCCATATTCTGGACATCCCAGCCCGACGCAGAGCATAGTCAAGATCTCAGCTATCTGACTCAACGAACAAGAGTTTCGCGTAGACTTACCGCTGATTCCAGATCATACGACGCATGCCGGGAGGAGGCCTAGGTGGGTAATGGGGCATGGCGATGACTATTACTCCTCAATATTGACTGAGCTTCCAATGTGACTCTAGTTGATGTAGAGTATCGTGTTCTGCTGAGAACGCTTGAAGGAGTACTGTCAGTATCAAAAATCGTTGGATGAGTAGGTTGTCGATGAAGAAGAAATGCAAAGAGTACAACAACAACAAACGGGTCTATTTCGGTAAGTTAGGTGTCCGTGCGCTTCTCGCCGCATCGCGTCGGAATGAAAGTCAAAAGTGACTATCACTTGCAGAGTACTTGCTCAAAGCTCACAGCTTACTATCCTTAAGTCGAGAGTGGAAGATCAGTTCGAGAAGCAAGCAATTCTACTTCAAGGCAAAGCGACGTGTTGTAGCGCCATGACCATGTCAGACATCACAACGATTCTCTCGAACCCGCCAATTCCGCCATTCGTATATTTACATCACCCTCATCATTCCTCCACTTCTTTGGATCTTTCATCAAGTAGCTCAAGCAGTACAAACTCAAGCTCCGGCTATGGTTCCAGTACTAGGATCGCAAGGATCGAAACGGTTGAATATCATACCCCGAAATTACTTCTCTCTGGGATACTCGATAAATTATCTGACGATAAAGACGAAGTGGAAGTTCAGACTTTCGATGGATTCGCTGTGAAGCTCAGAACATGGTACAGCGCTCAATTTCAGCCTATGAATGGCAACGTCGCTATTAAGGGGAAAGGGAAAGCGAAAGCCAAAGTGAATGGACATGGAGATTATGGCAGAGAAGGAAAGGAAGGAGACTTGTCGGTGGTTGTTGTTATTACGAAAGCTGAGCGATTGAGATTGGTTTTGGGAGATGGATGGAGTGTGATAACTCGTTTGACTGAGCTTGTGGGTCATCTTTCTTGGAAGGCCTCAATTCTGTCACATGGTCCTGTCTACTCAACAGTGACACAAGAGATACCATCGTGCTGGTGCTAATCAATAGAGCGTCAGGTCGGCGTACCGATATCTGTCGTACTGTGCTCGACTATACCGTGGGACAATGTTCGACCTTTCAGGGGAGATGCGCCGGAGCCTATACATGTTTACTTTCCACCGCCAACTAGAGAAGGTAAGTCTATCCGACTGCACTCCTGCCCTAGGCCGAAGTGTATCGAACTAAGGCTAATACGGTTCATGTGGAATTGCTATAACCAGAAATCATATCCTCTTTACTCCCAGCATCTCCCCATCCTTTATGGCCCCGCTTCCTCGACTTACTCCTATCTACTACTTTATCTCTATGTTCGCCCTCGATCGAAGAGATCGCTTACCTGTCCGAAGCTCTTTGGCCTATATATACCCACACCCTTCCTCCGCATCAGTCGATGATTCACCTGAATCAGCCTTATCCGGACCCGTCAAACCCTCCAGCAGAGATCGACATCAACCTCAAACTCCTGACGGATCTGAAATACCAGTTATCCTTGTCACTGACTTCCTCGATTGAGAGCCTCTTACCCCGTCAAATAGGGGTACATGAATTCAAGAAAGCCTTTATGAAACCCACCCCCTCTTCAGCTGATTTCGGCCTGGGTTTCGGAATGGGTTTCGGAATGGCAGGTAGACAGACAATGTTACCGAAATTACCAGGTATGGAGCTGAGTACGGTGGAGAAATTCTTGGTGGCGGCGAGTTATGGGGCGTCGTATAATCCGCCGAAAAGCGATTTGAGGCTTTTCGGTAGGTCGGCTGGAATAGCGGGAAAGAGGAAGAAGGGAGGAGGGTTTAGGAGGGCTGGGTATGGAAGAGTGAGGGTCGGTAAAGTGAGTCTGCGCCTGAGTTTGAGTCTGAATTCAAATCTGCCAAATCTACACCAAGGGATCCCGGTTGTGAAATTCCTGGAATCATAGATAGCAAATGATCGCATTGGTACTAATTGTGTTTGTTATGATACGTCATCGTCATCTAATAGGTCCCTCAGAGATTATTGGGTCCCAAACCATTCACCTTCGACAGATTACTAGCTCTGTTCTCCTCGTTATATGCGGAACACGCTCCTCGGCCTGAAGATTTACAAGCGGCTCTAAGAGGAGCTGAGGATGGTTATGACGATTCAAGCTCAGCTTCAGGATCGGGCTCGGATTTAGGATCAGATGAATGGGGCGGAGTAGGGGTGGGTGTCAGTGCAAATGTCAGTGTACAGAGGCAAAGGGAGAAAGTAGAGAAGAAACGGAAGAGGGATAATGAGCGTGAGAAGAAATGGGATGAGCATGTAGAAGAATTGACGATGTCGACGAAACTATGGAGTCTGATAATCAATCTAGAAGCCCAGGGATTGATAAAGCGAGTCTCGCCGACTGATAGGCTGGATAATGTTATGTTGCGCTGTGAAGTCGGGTATGAGGTTGCCAAGGATTTGAGTAAGGAGTTGAGGATTACGCTAGATGAGTATTTGTATGAGGCTTCTATGTAATTATGTGAGGGATTATTCTGGTAAATATACCATTTGTCGGAACGTATCGTGTGGTCATATTCACAAAATGAGACGTTGACGACTTGATGTATGTATGTATGCATACACATGCCATCGATGATTGCCTATTCGCAATGAACCACCTATCTTCCTTTGCGACACTGTTCTGCTCTTTGCTCTTGGTATACTACTATATACTGACGCTCTACTTCCACTCCAAATATCCACCTTTATCGACTTTACAATTCTTCTCCACGACACTCTTAATCCTCTGCACCACCTCGTCCCTTCGCGTTCCACTCGTGGAATCTTCCAAGAATTGCGCAATGAGCTCTTTCTCCGTCAGAGCGAACGCCCCTGATTGAGGGGAATACCCATCGACGGAAGCTTTGATCAACTGTTCACTCGGTAATCCGTACTTCCTGAACTTATTCCAGGTCGAATCTCGCCCGCTATCCAACTTAGATGCACTCTCAGGAACCAGTTGTAATTCCGGTATCGTCGTAGTCGTGGAAGATTTGGTAGGGTAAAAGTTCTTGATTATTTCACTCAAGGCCAATCTCGGGTCTGACAATTCCGATGGAATCCACTCTGGAGCAGTCTTCGATCGATCTATCAGGACAGATGAGACTCCTTTAACGAAATCATCAGTCGCTCTCCCGGATTCCGGACCACAAAAGGCAGTAGCCATCGTGATGTCGTTCAAGAGGACCCTGTCTAGACGACGCGCTTCTTTGGCTTTTCGATAACCCGTCAAAGCGACGGCTGTACTTGTTGGACTTCGAGCGTTGAGCAGATCTAATTGGACTCTAGCCCATTCTTTCACTTCGCCGCTTAAGGCAGAGTCGGATTGGGATTTGGTGAGAGCTGAATGTATCTCGGGGATGGATTTCAGACTGAAGGTCTTGTCTAGGAAGCCACGGATCTCACCCTTGATAGGGCTGAGTCCATCGGGGTTGGATTTGCTGGATAGATCAGAGCCTGAGTCTGGACCGGCGGGAGCGGAGGCGGTATATGAGGAGACTATGGATGAGATTTGGGCGGAAGTGGGCGAGTCGAGTTGGGTGATCTCGTTGATTATGGTTGGTAAGAGGTTTGGGGTCACGTAGTGGGTCGCAATGCCCAATTCGCTAAAATTTTCATCAATCCTCAGCTGCGAATTCATATGGCGCAGACCATCGTGCACTTCATAGATGGACTGACTAGACTGCCCGACCATATAGTTCTTGTCCTGTGACAGCTAACCATGCGCCGATAGCACCGTCAAGTTGAGCAAGGTAGTAATTCGATCCCACATCGGGTGCGTAGCCTATCTTGGTTTCTGGCATGGCGAAGATGGTTTTGGGTGTAGCGATTCGAATGTCCGCTGGCAAAGAAAGACCTGCTCCTCCTCCCACTATGATCCAAGAGTTCCATCAGCATGTAGAGATCAGAACGAAGCAATGACAGTGTTTCCGACATACTTGTAACTCCGTCAATGATGGCTACGTAGGGTTTACCCAGTCTGCCCAATGTCCAATTGAGCTCGAACTCGGATTTGAAGAATGGTAAAGCAGTATCTTTGCCCTCTTTCAAGTCCAATACCAGTTCTGAACAATGACACGACACTAGGATCAGCTATCGGGACCAATTTGTCGATGATGAGGTGGTTCAGCATACGCTTGACATCCCCTCCGGCACAGAATGCTCTCTGATCGCCTGTCCCGATGATCACCTTGCATGATTCTAGTTCTCGCCAATTCTACCAGCACCAATCGAATTAGCTGTTCTGTCCGATTGATCAAAGTCCTTTTCGAAGATCCCTTTCGGTTTTAAAGTGACACTTACTCGGACTTTCTTGGTCAAAAGATCAATCATCTCTTGATTCAACGAGTTCAATTTAGCAGGTCGATTGAGTTTGTATAGTCTAGCATTGTGATGCGATTCAAACAATACCAGATCCTATAACCCATTCAGGTCAGTGTTGACCGGCAATGGTAGGGCGGGAAGGACACACTTCATGAGGAGAAGACATCTTGCTAGAAGTACTGCCCTGCGTGGCCTTGTCGCTGGCCATAGAAGAGCTTGAGGAGAGATGTCTTGAGATAGTCAATAATCGATTCGCAGCTATACGAGAGGAAGACGAAGATCCTGCTGATGAACCCATTCGAAGGGACAATCGCGTGAGGGAGGCCATTGGCTTGACGTTCTCAAGATGAGTGAACCACTCTCTTTTGCTTGCAGATGGTCTGAATACGATGTTCTAGTAGCGGATAGTATGGATTTACTCGGTACTGGGTCGTTACGAGACGAGCCAAGCAGATGAGATGATTTTGGATGTCGGCAATAAAATACCTAGCTGCTTACCGTTGAAAGTGAAACCAAGCAGGGAAGGAGATTGAGTGCTACTCCGTGAGTCTGTGCATTCTGATGTCGGCTGTGTCCGCGATAAGTTGAAAGTGACGCGTTGCATTTGTTGTTGAATTGACAATTGTCCAGTGCACTGTCGATCTCTTTGTCCTCTGTTCATACAGTAATTCTTCTCTACCTGAGCAATCTCTCGCTGTGAACCCTTCACTGAAGTGACTCGGCCTGTTTAGAGACCTCTCCTTCTAATTCATGTCGGCAGCGTTACTTCGCCGCAGAGAATCAAATATATCATTCAGAGGTGGAGGTGATCACTTAACATGCCGCCACTGAGTAAAGAGGAACTCTGGTCGTCCGGCAAAGATGAGACGGTTGAAGTCAATCAGAGGGCATTGATTGATAGTAAGCTGTCATTTATATGTGATGCACTTCGAACGAGCAGCTGACAATACATGTACAGAAATCCTGGCTAGGTATTCTGGAGAACACACAAGTAAGCTCGAGCCTCTGGAAATCGCTCACTGCGATCAACCGCTGATGATCCGAGACAGTCTTTCGGGAGTTGCTACAAAATGCCGACGATGCAGGTGTGAGCTCCCCAGAAGACTCAAATCTCCTGTAGCAGATCACTGATGCGCACATGCGTAGGCTGAGCATGTCCAAGTAAAGTTTTACACCGAAGCTGGACTGGAGGCTTTGGAAAAGGGAGAAGGCCCGTCGAAGTTGCCGGACGCAAAGAAAGATATGGTGAGTAGGTCTTGCCTGATCTATCGAGATCGAAGCTGATGGTATGTGTTCATCAGATGCACCGATACGTGGTCTGTAATGACGGTATACCCTTTCGACAACAAGATTGGCAACGATTAAAGAAGATTGCGGAAGGAAATCCGGATGAAGAGAAGATCGGAGCGTAAGTGATCTGAAATACTGGGAAAGTCCGATGTCTGATATGAGTCGCAGCTTTGGTGTTGGTTTCTACTCTCTTTGGAGTGTCTGTGGTAAGCGTGTCTTGTTCTTCTGTGCTGCACGGGCTGACACTTATTTTTAGATGACCCGTTCGTCGAGTCCGGCGACAGGTGGATGGGATTCTACTGGAAAGACGGCAAAGATCAGCTACTAGCTCGATCCGGCGACTTACCACCGTCCGCCTCCGCTTCGTCTGCCGAAGCAACCTTGACCGGTCACCCGTGGACCTCATTCTCTATGAGCTTGCGCGAGCCATCTCTATTGGAAGGTCCGCTAGATCTCGCTAGATTCTTCATCACTAGTATAACATTCATGAGGACGGTGCGGAAGATCGACATGTTGGTAGACGGAGTGAAAGTGCTAGAAGTTGAGAAGACCGTGAAAGGCAAAAGCAAAGTCACGAAGAAGGGTCTTAGGACCAGTAGTACAAATGGTATGATGGCAGTCCAGGGAGTGGACGCCACCGGTATGGTCATCACTGCCAAAGTCATGCAATGGCTGTCAGGTCAGTGGCCCAAATCTACGGGAAATTGTACGTCCGCCAAGCTGATAGATTACTTTCAGCAACCGGTTTTGTGCCTCCGCCCTTACCGCAAGCTATAGCGCAGCTTGCTAAACCGGCCAAAGGATTTGCCTCGATGCTTGCATCCTCGTTCTTCGGTCGGAATTCTCCCGCTCCTGCCGTTGCTGCCCCGCCGCCACCGCCGCCGGCTCCTGAAGACCCCTTCGAGATCACGACTTTACATCGAGATATTCAGATATACCAAGCCGACATCAAAGTTTCAGTTTCACCTGCGTTCGGTCGAGAGCTCGAAAGGGCGACCAAGAAGGCCCCACCAACACGCATGCCAGCGAGTGTAGTGTTTTCTCGAGGTGAGGCTGACGAGGAAGCCAAGACTGAAGACGGCTCGCCTGCGGCCAAGGATATTGGAGGAGTTTTCGGCGGTCTTTGTCCGCCATTGGAGAGCGAAAAATCGGCGAAAGTCTTTATAGGTCAAGCTACCTCTCAAACCACCGGTATAGGCGGTCATTTGGCAGCAAGGTTTATCCCGACGGTCGAAAGAGAATCGATAGATCTGGTCGACAGACATGTGTCATATTGGAATAGAGAGCTATTATGGATTGGAGGATACTTGTCGAGATTAATTTACGAGTTAGAAATGCAAGAATTGCGGACCGCTTGGCTAGCAACATCCAATAAGCCCGAAGATAAAGATGCTCGAGATAGGATTCTCAAGAGAGGATTGCATGCTTTACGATTCTTCACCTTCAAGACTACCACACCATCGAACGTGGTCGGTCAAGAAATGGAATCTGCTTTCTACGGATGTGCGACGGACAATCGGACTTTCCCTATCATTTCAGTCGCTGGTATATTACCAATCAGTGAAGTCAGGATGCCCTCAGCAGATTTGCAGAGATTTTTGCCCGATCTACCGGTTGTAACACCCTCAACTATCGATGAAGCTCCTAAATCCATTGCTAGGTTACGTGAACGATCTCTCCTTAGAGAAGTCACCTTCGATGACGTTGTCAGACAGCTGAATGACAGGCCCTTAACGGAAGTGGAGATGATCAGCTGCCTCACATGGTGGCAAGGTATAGCATCTATGGAAGGAGCCAACATTTCCGTCAGAAACAAATTGCTAGAAGCCGCGATATTGATACAGGATAACGGAAAGGTTTTACCACTATCGACTGTCCAAACCTTCGTGAAGCCTCATAATGCGATCATCCCCCCGGATATGCCCCTCCCGGACCACACGCTACCTTACAGTATCACAAAAGACCTGAAAGCCAATTCGATATATATCATATTCGGCTGGACCGAGCTTAGCGTATTGCAGTATGTGACTTTCCTCATCAATCCGCCATTATCAAATACCCCTCAAGCATCCGCCGAGACGGACATAAGAACTTCACCAGAGTTCGCGGAAAAGGTTCTGGGCATGTTGGGCAGAGCTTGGGCAAATTTAGCTGCCAATCAGCAAACTGCTATAGCCTTAGAATTGAAAGATGTGCCTTGTATACCTACCAAAGCGGGTTTCAAGAAACCCTCCGAAGCGTACTTTGAGAAGAATCTGCTATTTGCCGATCTACCCACCATCGCTTTGCCAAAAGGTACAGCTATCAAGGGAGGTATGGAGAAGATGCTTCTTGCGATCGGAGTGAGAAAAACAGTTGATCTCCAGCTCGTCTTCTCCAGGTAAGTTCAACACCTATGCGTTATGAGGATTTCAGCTGATAGTCACTGGTGACAGATTGGTCGGAGGTGGATCTTGGACATGCCAAGATCTTATGAAATACTTGGTCTCAGTCAAAGACAGTCTCTCGGATGATGAACTGAAAAGACTAAAACAGACTGCTGCTTTTCCTCTGGAAATCGAAAGTCCCGATGATGGGAGTAAGAAGCCAGTGATCAGACAAAAGCCGTTTCAGCTATACGAACCTGTTCAAGCTATGCGGGATCTGGGATTACCGTTGTTAGATTGGGGAGAAGGCAAGTGGAGATCGAATTCCGAAGAAGGTGAGCTTGAAACATCATGAGAATTGAATGGATGGATGGGCTTACACTCGGGCAGCCAAATTGCTGTTTACTCTGGGACTCAGAAGATTCCCACCCATAGATGTGTTGCTAGGTATAGCCGCGGGACGGCCACCAGCAAACGAAAAGGCTTTGCAGTATTTGCTGTCGAATACGCACAACCACTATCCAATGTTCAGATCTGAGGCATTCTCGGAAGTCGCTTTCATACCTGCGACGACTTATGTGGGGGATAACATTCTGGCCAAACCCGGACGAGTCAGTGTTTCGGGCATGAAAGCGGAAAATTGATAGCTAATGCAGTCTCTTTCACAGGTGTTTACGAATCCGCAATGTTCGATCTTAGGCTTCTCAGTGGCACAGCCTACAGTCGCTACTCCCGAGAACGCTGCAAAGCTCGGCATACAGAGTGATCCGCCCATGGATCAATTGATCGAAGCATTGAAAGCGAACGTCACAAGGGATACTGCCAAAGCGAAGAAGATCTTTGAGGTGAGCGGCGTTCCAATGAGTCGCTCTGAGCGCACAAGCTGATTGTCGTTCGACACAGTACATGTCAACTCGTCTAGGTCATTCTCTTAGCGGCACGATCGACACTTTGCGAGCCTTTCCTTTCATACCGGTGACTTCGTCCAACGGAGACGTCAACTTCTACCGATCGAATCAAGTCTACTTTGTGACCAAGGACGGAGGCGAAGATCTGTTCAAATCGGCGTTCACTTTTGTTGATTTCGGTGAAAGGGCAAATATCTTTTTGAGGTACTGCGGCGTCAGATCCGAGCCCAGTGTGAAGGATATCGCGGTCTTACTCATGAGTGAACCGCATAAAATGCTCGAACAGGCTGGATCGGCGGAAAAGTGCGTTTCCTCAATCACCAGTCAGATGTGACAGCTTATCGAAGTTTCCTGTAGATATCTCGATCAATTGCGACTTTTAGCTGCCAATTGGATGATGTTCGATCAGTCAACCAGAACAGCTATGAAAACCACACCGTTCCTTCTGGCATCTCAACGTGTGCCTTCCAAGAAGTCAGCGAAGAAGTTGCTAAGTTCGTGGACTGGCGGAGGTGAAGAGAACGAGTATGAGAGAGAATGGGTCTTGTGTCGAGCTGCGGACGTGTCTGTCGTCGACAGCGTGACACTTTTGCAATATTTCGGACAGTACATCCTCGCTGCACCAGAGGTGAGCTGGACTAATGACTCTTGCGGTATATCAATGATCAGCTGATGTGTCCTGTCAGGAGCATATCTTGGAAGAATTCTACACCTCGCTTGGCGCGAGATCGCTCACGTCCTTCGTCAAGCGACAATACATATCCGATTCGCCTAGCCCGCATCCATCAGATCACGCTCAAGCTCTCCGCCGACATGTTCTGGAGAGATTAACGATCTTCTTAGCTGAGGCTCGAAGGAAGCAATCGGAATACACGTCGGAAAACCTATCGAAGGAAGGGAATTTTACCATTCAGGAAGTCAGGGAACTCAAAGTCAAGTACACCTACAAGAACGGGAAGAACGAACACTACCATTACGAGATCCTTTATGCGACGGCTTCGAGAGGTCGAGGTATAGGAAAATCAATCATTTTGACGATCTCCACGACGGCTCAAATGGACGATTACGATATCGCTTCCTCACTCTGTGACATACTGCTAAAATCCCCTAAAGCAGATGACGCCTTACTGCTTTACTCTATCTTGTCCACGCCTCTGATGGCGCTCAAGAAGAGGGGTTTCAATGTCGATAGGATATTGAACCTTCAGAAGGAGGAGAAACTGCGAATTCAAGCTGAACGGAAGAAACAACAAGCAGATTCCGTGCCCATAAGTCAGGGCCCTGCTCCGGAGAAGAGTAACCATAATGCAGTGATTGGTCAAAAGCGAATGTCGGTCGATAATACGAGTCTGTCTTCAACCACCACAGTGAATGATGAGAAAGATACTAGCAGCATCAAGAGCAAACATGGGCTATTGGATAGGTTTAGAAGGAAAAGCATCTCAAAATCGCCTTCTATGCCTGGCGGATTTGGCGCGGATATCATGAATCAGCTTAAAGCGTCTGGGAGCCCAGCTTGGGGCGGAGCGTCGCATGGCATGCCCCCGTCGGGCCCAAGCTACTCAAGCGGAACCGCAACTGGGATGGGAGGATTCGTGCCGCCCAATTGGAATACAAGGCGTCCTACCGATATGAACGATATTCGTGAGTGCCCAGATCTCCTTCGTCCATTTTCACCCATACTGTCACGAGTCCACAGCCACGAGGACAGTCTGTGCCGTGCAATGCTGATATGATCGTCGTACATAGGAAACACCGTTCAGAAAGCGCTTGATGCTTCTCGACCTGAGAAGGGAACTCAGATCAATGACTCGAGACAAGCGGTCAGAGACGTATCGGAGAGTCAAGATACTTATTGCGATACCACTGCTCAGGCCGATCTTGTCCGGGGTGAGTCAATATCCTTGCAGTACCCTTGCAAGGGGAACAAAAGGCTGACGAACATATTGTTCACGATAGTCATAGGTGCTGAATCTACTGTTGGGCTGAATATCTGGGTACCAAGAGGTATGTTGGTCAAGATATGCGACAAAGCGTGGAGAAAACTGACAGAGGATCTTTTCTTGTTCCTATAGATGTGCCCAATCAATCGACTTTCTTGATGGACAAGTTAGATGTATCTCGTCGATTCTCAACTCACATCTTACTTCCGATCTGCAAGACGTTCAACGTGAGTCCAACGGTCCTCCTGGACAATATGAATCGCACGGCGGCATCAACGAGCTGGTTTTTGATTGCTGATGAATCTGTTGTGATAATAGCTTGCGCCAGAGGTCATGAATGTATTTTGGGACCATGCTGGTCCGTTGATAGCTTTCAACAGGGGAGGCACGATATTCTGCAATGCGTGAGTCGGCGAATCGTCTTTTGAGAAAACCCATATTGACTCGTGACCTCCGACTCCGCGCCATATAGACGATATTATCAAGCTTGGCGTGAGTGCCTTCTATCCATCGTGCCAAGAGATGGCATGAAGCTGATGGGTGTTTGTGCAGATGATAAGCAGGTCCAGGATGGACAGACGAGCGAAGCTTTCATCTCGTGGTATTTCAGTATCGCACATGGTGAGCTGTGCCAATGTTTGAAGCGACACCTCGGCAATGCAGACTGACAGGTATTTCAAATTTGTAGAACTTGCGCATAATCTAGGTAAGCATCTGACAGGCTATCTTGCCTGATTTACAAGAAAAGCTGAAGCTGACGCCTATGTCCTCATGATGAAGAGTCGGCACATAATGCGGCGCACGAATTCTACTTCTCAAGTATCGCGGAAGAATACCTAATTAGATTCATAGAGATGTTAAGCTCACACGCTAGACCCGATTTGGCTCAACAGCATCTTTTAGATTGACGAAGAAGGATAATTTGTATTGAGGCATCTCGTTTCTGCTGAGGTCGTCATCAGGTAAAATGGGCGGTTTTGGAGAGTTATTGACCTTTCCGTCGACCAGGTGTACTGGAACCGATGCAGATCGAGATGGGAGTTGAGGACATATTAGACAGAGGACTTTGTAACATGTGTTGTATAGTGTACAAAAGTGTATAGATATGTGCGTATGATGTGTGATATATGGTATACTTATGCGGGTGTATCAACATTTCAAGGTATCGTCGAAGTGCGGGAAATACGAATTTGACTGTCGTGTATTTTGTTTGTGATGATTCAGACTTTATCCTTTTGTCGTCCCAATCTTCAGCTAATAGCTGCTCTGAAAGCTGAAAATCACTTTCCATTGACCAATCTTACGCCTCTGTCCTTATGCCCATTACTCACATTCTCACGTCCATTCCCCTTGCCATGCCCATTTTCTGGCCCATTCCCATCCCCGTTCCCAATTCCAGTTCTCTCATCATACCTTCTGTCATCTTGACCGATTTCGGTCTCAGGAAACAGCTCTACTCCGGGGATGATCGGTGATTCGGGCGGCTTGACCGGTCGTCCATCGTCGTCTTTGGGCCATAACCCATCTTGGATCCAGGAAGCTTTCAATATCTTGATCTGCGTGCGCTTGCGTTAGCTGAAACATCAAGTGTGCAAATTCATGCTTGTATTCGGATAGAAATGAGGATCCACTCAACCCAACTCACTACTAAACCCAAACGTAATCCTCGACTCAATCTCTTGCCCGCATGTAACTGACTAGCTACTTTATCTATACCTGCGACCCATGTCGACTGGAGCTCTTCGCTTCCTTCAAGGGCTAAAAGATCTTCTATCCTCTGTACGGCACTTGAATTCGAGGAAGTTGGATTGGTCGGACGAGGTAAAGGCTCAGGAGGGGTTGAGGGTATATGGATAGTTGAAGGCATTGAATTTATAGTGGGATGCTTGAGATTCGAGTTGATGGGACGAGGTATAGGTAAAGGAAGACCGGCAAGGAAGAGTCTTCGTCGATATTCGAAAAATTCGACTCCTGTACCAAGAAATCACGTCATATGTTAGTCAGCGGTCAGAGTGCTGACTATCAGTAATGATAAGAAGAGTCGGCAGCACAGAGGCGCAGGCGAAAGGTCAGATAGAGCGACTCACCGGTAGAAGGTATCTCGATCATTTCTCCCTCCTGCTCGCTTCTGAAGTTGGGTCGTGCCTTCGTGCGGAGTCTCGACGGACCAGCCTCGACTGATTCATCAAGAAGCATCTCGTCGTTTTTGATATCACACTCAGAACATTGAACTGATCTTAAGCAAGATTCATGAGGAAGAAGCACAGCTCGAAGAAGGAAGAGTATGGTAAAGTTTGTTATTGCGAGTACTTTTTGTGGGGACTCCAAAATCTGGTTCCTATTTTACTCGAACAAGGTCTGTGGGTTTGCGAAGGCAAGCTATGTGAAGTGTGATATTCCTCACCATCCTCCAATTCGTCATTACTACATAGTCAAAAGAGGTGTCCAATCCGGCAAGTGGGGACTGTGTGACTGCCAAGGATGCTCAGACCCACACTCAGAGCATTGGGCCTATACAAATACACGTACGAAGCTGGACCATCTAAATTCGGCAGATACCCACTCGTTCCTTCTTCTTTCGCCCTCACATCTTATCCTGCTCCAAGGCACGTGCCGCCCTCGATACCTAGGCCAGAGTATGTGCCGCGTAATTTCTTCACGGCTGAATGGGGCGATCATGACTCCGTCGATATGCCCGAAGCGCAAGCTAGCGCAATAGCGCTAGGTGGAGAGGAAGAAGGACGTATAAGGGAAGTTGCTGTGATGGCTAGGGACTTATTGAGGGATGTAGGCAAGATGATCAAGGTGAGCAAGCTTGGTCATCATCCTGACAGAATAATTATCTATCTCGACAAATACAGATGTAGCTGCTGATTTGACGAGAAGCCAGGTATAACAACAAATGATATCGATCAATTCGTGCACGAGCAGATCACTTCGAAAGCAGGATATCCTAGTCCGCTGGGATATTCGAGCTTCCCTCGAAGCTGTACGACCTCAGTGAACAATGTGATAGCTCGTAAGCCATCATTCCACTCAATGTGAAAACAGATGGTATCCTCGTTTGATGTACAGCTGAATTCTCGATTGGTGTCACAGACGGGATACCTGACGAGTAAGCCATCTTTCTACCGTGACTCGACGTCGCTCTGGAAAGCTAGCTTAGCTCATGAAACTACGACTGAGCGCAGTCGCCCGTTACACCCAGAAGACATAATCAATGTGGACCTAACCATATACTACAAAGGGTATCACGGCGACACCTCCGCTACCTTCGTTCTTCCGGACGTCGATAAGCCGGGTCGAGATTTGGTAGAAGCGACGCAAGAAGCGTTGGAAGTGGGCATCAAAGCTTGTAAGCCCGGTAGGAAATACAAAGATATAGGCATGGAGATTGAGTGAGCTGTGCATTCCTCCCAGATCGCCTGCTCGACGTCCGCCCACGACCTCGCAGAAGAAGGGAGCACTGCATTGATGGTGTGACTGATTCTCTCATTCTGTATTTACCATAGAGAATTCGCAAAACGTCATGGGTTTTCGGTAAATGGCCAGTTCTCAGGCCATGGAATAGGAGATGTCTTCCACAGACCACCGTGGATATTCCATTGCCGTGCGTAGCATTCCCCTGCGTTCCACTCCGCCCATGGTCAGTCAACTGATATATTGCGAATCGTAGGTAACAATGAGCCGGGAGTGTTGATGCCCGGAGATTGCTTTACCATCGAGCCCTGCCTAGTGCAAGGAAGTAATGCGCGAGGGGAATTGTGGGATGACGGCTGGACGATGGTCACTGAGGTGAGTCTGGAGTTTTAAATTCTTGCCTTGGTGAGGCTTGGAACTTTCGTCTCACTTTGTCAGATGCAGTGACTTGCAAGCTTATTCTTCTCATGATGCTTTTACACCATGCCTTTCTACTCCAGTCTGGAGCAAGATCAGCTCAGTTCGAGCACCAAGTCCTGATCACAGAGGACGGCGTGGATGTGTTGACTCGTTGATTTGTTATTGTTGTATCATACTGCATTGCATTACATCACGTAAAAGGCTCAAGCAAAGACAGTATAACGTCCTTCTTGTCCTCAATGATTATTGAAAGGCTCATTCATTCCCGTAGTCTGGGAGGAGGTCCGACTGCGGACCGAGTTCGTCATCAGTATCCTCGAGTACACAAGTATAGGAATAGGGATGTCAAACTCACTCATAACTTTGATAGCCATTTTACCGTCCTCGCCCTTCGCAGCTTTAGTCGTCTCGAAAGCCTTCACAGCATCTTCCCAAGCGAATCTGTATTGATCGCATGCAATCAGCTCGAGCTACGGCGAAATGCTCTCGGCCCTACACTGAGACGCAGACCTTGGATTGTGGCTTACTTGTGCGTGATGAGCGGTTTCAAATCGATCAACCCCCTCGAGACCAAATCAATAGCCATCGGATAGATACCTGGGCCATACTAAATCGCAGCGCCTCGAGGTCAGTTTGCGCTTACTTGGGCTTGAGGACTGTGTCGTGTAGATGTATAAGAGACTCAGCTCACTCGGAAGCATCCCTTCACTACGAGCTCGCGGTCGGCTATGATCCGCATAGGTAATTTGACGTATAGCGGACCACATCCCACCTAGATCACAATTCCACAAAGAATTCTTAGCGCGACAGGGCCGAGCAAGCGTTCAGGTATGACTCACCTGGACGTACGTGCCCTTCCTCCGTAGGAGCCATAAACCAGTCTGCATACACACTTCTGCCGCCGAACAATCAATGACTACGTCAAGAGCTTCTATTCCGCGATCGGTGATTTCTAAGGATTCTCTGATGATTCCCGCCTGGATCAGTACATTTGGTGGCACAACGCTCGTCCTATCAGCTTGTGACCTCTGAATTCCCTTCCAATGAGATTCGAGGACGAGGATGCTGATGAGGAAAAGCTGAGTGCATTTGGGAGATGGGCAAGAGATATGGCGCAGCTCACATGTCTTTGCGAATACTCTTCCCTTGTCTCGCCTTCCTTGGTGGGCGAAGCGACATGCACGTCCGTCGCCACATATTCTCTGGCGAAGTCTAGCCGTTCTTTCTGGACGTCTACAGCTATGATCCGTCGCGCACCAAGTGCTTTGGCTACTGCCATTGTCCTATGACGACAATATATCAATCATCCCATCCGTCGCACAAGGCTGTTCTACCGTTCATAGTTCATAATACCGTGGCATTATACAGTACTCACAATAAGCCGACTGGACCAGCACCAAACACAACAACATTTGCTGAGTGGGGCAATTTCGCGATGTTCGTTATTGCGTTAACGGCCACTGCTAGGGGTTCCATCTAGAACAGAATAGGAGGATATGGGTTAGTACCGTGAGATGGAACATGAATGAGCATCCTCGAGGACACCTTACTAGAGCCCCTTCTTCCAGTGAGATACTCTGTTCGAAGTCGAGTTTGCACATCAGCTTGTGGAGATATAGCACTGCTCTGACGTAGACCGGAACGAATCGACCCTTACCTCGGGCAATTTGTAGCACCTGTATGTTGGCCAGACCTCAGCTCACTCACTCATGCAAATATGTTTTAAGGCTGGCTTACAAGTCTGCAGGTAGCTTGTATAGTCCCTGTAGTGTGCCATCTCTCCCGTCTGCAGCGGCAAACTTCATATCATCGCAATGATTATCTGCGACACGCATACGAAATCAACCATGTCAGACAAAATCATCTTGTCTTACAAGTCTCGGGCCCGTCCGGTCCGACAGGAGGAACATGACTCACAAGCTCCCTTCTTACAGTCTCCGCATCGTCCACATCCCTCTCCAGGCTATCACATACATGATTTAGAGAGTAAGCACGGTCCTTCATCGATCATCCAGCTCGGGGCTAGAAAAGGCGTGTAATCGAATGGGTGAACAGTAGGTGGAGATCACTCACTTCTATCGCTACCCTATCTCCTACTTTCAGATCCTTCACTGCAGACCCCAGCTGAACAACGATTCCTGAAGCTTCATGGCCCAAGACAAAAGGTTCCTTCATCTTTTCTTCTCCGAGCTGGATCGACGTTGCGCAGAGTAACGTATCTTAGCATTAGTCACCTGTCCCTTCAATCGATCATTCGACCAGAAGATCAGCAAATACCAGGAGCAGCTCACCAGCGCAGTCAAGTATATATGCATATCTGAGCCACTGTTTTATTTGATTCGGTATCATTCCATCTCAATCAGCTACAATGCGTCGCTAGGAGGTTGGCGTTACATCCCGGGTTTTGGAGAAAGCGAGGGGAGGGACGTACCATAATCCGTTCCATTGCGGTGCGACGATAGCTCTACATAATAACAACGCTTCATCAGCTTTCCATTGGCTTCACCTTGACTTTCGATCTGATAATCACTGATATCACCCACTCGTGCGGTCCAGGCGATGTCGGTCCTTTCCTGACTTCCGGCTGGAGTTCTTCGACACCCATCAACTTCCATACGGGTATTTCATCCCCTAACTGAGGTGTTGAGGTGGTCATCGTCTTCATCATCGTTAGTTTAGGCGTGTCGGTTGTACTTCGTACGAGTCAAACGTTCTGAGTGCGAACGTATCATCCTGAGGTGCAGCTGCATATTAGCGAATGATCATGATCTGGGTTGGTAGCTGTAATTGGAATCGGAATGGATGTTGCTCCTCCTCGCTGTTTATACGGAGATATGACGCTGTTTTGTACAGTACCCAAGTGGACATGCAGAGTGGAGGTCCCAGAGTTATTGCTGGGAGCATGAGCATATTCAACAGATCAACCGTGTCTTTTACATCCCTCTCCTTACTTCTTTGCTGCGGTATGATACAGAAAATGCATAAAGGAGTGACACAAGGATGTGCAATACACTGCAGTATGATTACAAGGGGACCGAGCATGGGATAGTAGCTACGATCGATAGTAAGGCCATCTGGGAGATGAAATCTCGCCTGGCATGAGAATTGATCGCTATAGCATCACACGATCCCAGGAACCTCAAATCCTCCTTCTGCCAATTTACCGACCCCACCACCCTCTTGCGCCTTGACTGCGGTGACTATCCTCCTCAGCAGATCGGCGCGTATTGCCGTATCCTTCGATGCGGGTAATGAGGTGTTGGGAGATGATCTGAGATAGATATCGATTCCTGCAGGGGTGAACAGCGTTTTCGAGAAGACTAATGTGGTCGTGTGATTGTCCGGAGTATACATCAGTATATTGGTATTGTAGGTGATACTGTGTTGTCTTTGGGAAGGAAGTTGTGATATGAATGCGAATGGCAACTTACAGGTCACTGCCCATTCCAGTCCACTCCCTTCATCTTTCCCGTATCCCAGGACTTCCCAGTGACTATGCACGAAAAAGAGGTACGATGAGCCTTTCCAGTCGAAGGTAGCTGCGTTAGACCTTTATTCGTGATCAAATAAACAGTCTTTGATCAGCTTATGGACCTTTGAGATGCGTGACTCATGGCTTGCGTACTGAATATGGATCACTCACCCCGGTGTGAGGGTATCAACCCCTCTGACTATAATGTATGATACTTGAGCATTCAAGATTGCTGTACAGGATAATTATGAGGTCCACTCTCACCTGTGCTGGGCTTACTACCTTCCGCAGCGGACTCTTTCCTATACTCGACTAGATCTTCGAACTTCGTGTTGTTGTTTGTACCGGCTATCGGGGTGTATGTGATCGTGACGTCTACGGAGACGAAGTAGTCAGTCTTGACATCTCACGGCTATGTCATGCGAATCCGGCTCCGTTTCATTGGGACAGAGTGGGAAACCGGCTGATGTCAAATGATAAGTATGTGTAAGTGGGCTTTGCTCCGAAATCGAGCGACCAACCTTTCTTCCCCTTGAGATAAATTTAAGATCGTGAGCTACACGTCCGCGTTCAGGTCAGAATTGGAAAGGCTTACTGACCTTCCACATAGGTAATGTACTCCATGCCACACCCCATTTTCCCATGAACGAGCTCCTGTCGAAGGTGCCTTCTGACAATGACGGATGATCAGACGACGGGGGATGGATGGTGATATCGGCTGTGGACATTGTGTGAGTTTGGTTCGCTTCGCCTGAAGCTCGCGAGTCGTTTGGAGAGTATCAACTTGTTGGTCGAAAACGATTCTTGATGCAAGGAGAAATGACGAGTGACTTCGATGGGCGAGGATGTGAGTGAGGGAAAGAATGAATGAATTGTCGCCCAAGAGGGCGCATGGATGGATGATTCTGTGCAGGTGGGTACCTGTAAACAACAATGACGTAAAAGTGATCGAAGATCACGTTTCACCCTTCCAAGCTTGGCCTCATAAGTCTTCATGAGAGCAGACGTGTAGAACTTCGACATGCGAATCGCAGAGCATATATATGCATATGATACAACCATCAATCCAGATGTACATCGAACAACACTAAATCAATCGACTGCCGCCTGACAATTTCTTGAGCATGAGTCTAGCCCGACAGACCTTTTTTCAAATCGTCCCATAATCTCCTCTCCTCCTCGTTGTCCAGCTCTTTGAACTTGATAGCCTGTTTCCCCAGCTCCTCAGTCATGCTCTGCCCAGAAATCTTTCGTGTTCTCGTAGGAGACGGCGGTGCAGGGTACTCTTCCGGAAACAAGGTCGAGCGCGAGGCTGAATGAAGGGAGCGCTGGGATGTTAGGGATAGGAAGGTTTGGTGGGAATGATGATATAGACTTTTGCCAGTCGGTTGACATGTCTCATTAGCATGTACGAAGCTGGGGGCAGGCCGAGTGCAGAAATTGCTCCCAACACTCTACTGTATCTGATACTACCGAATCCTAAAATGATCCCAGATGGTCGAAAGTTCACTCACGACCATACTTGTTTATTGGCTGCCTCCTCCTCTGTTATACTATCCAGCTCTTTACTCTTGAAACTTCGTTTTAACGCATGTAAGAGGTGCGAGACATGATCTAGTCGGGTTCTGTCGAATCCAAAAGAAGAAAAAGAAAATTCATGTCAGATACACGTGCCATGGAAGGTTTGAGGGAAAATGACATTCGAACATGCTCACCTCCAGGATGACAAACGACCTTTAGCACGCCATATCTTGGTTTTGGGATCCACCAGCGCTGCAAATGAACATCACATCACCATATTCAGTTCGCAGTGCTGTGGGTACCACTCAAGCAAGCCCGAATCGGAACTCACGATGGAATACATCGGAGTCAAAGCGCAATGTCGGACCGTTCTGCGGGTAGGTGTAGGGGAATAAAAGTGTGAAGCGGAGTATCGAGCCTGCGTAGGGACCTGTGGTGAGACATCGCGTCAGGTCCGTTGGCTCTCTCAGTGCTACATGGCCAAGGTGACCACTGTAGCTGATCACAAGTCATACTCAAAGCAGATTGAGAGACCGTTAGATGTAAGGTCGAATTGAGCGCACGGACTCACCTCGATGCACAAAGAACACTCCATTCCACCTCAATAATCCTTCTCTCGAGGGTGTGATGTATATCCCCTCTGGACATCCTCTAGGCGTTCTAAGCGAATTGCTATTGGAGCAAATACACACGAGACATCAGCTTTCAAATTCCGCAGCCGTATTCGATTGCATAGATGGACACTGCCTGTGTCCCAGTATCCGTCGAAAAGGGAGTTGTGAGGGATACATACAACTCTATAGCTATCTCAGCGGCTAAGAGAGGCGATATCTCAGGATCTATCGGTTGACATGGTTTGGGTGATCGCAGAGGAGAGGAAAACATCTCTAATCACAATGACCGTGACGATTACGGCTCATGTCAGAATCGGACGGAATGGAGCATATGCTTGGGCGACCTTCAAACCGGTTTCGATGTCATATACGAGTACAGCGTTGCAGCTGAAACTGAAACGACAAAAGGAGATCTTCCGCCGGAAGCTAGATGTGTGGGGAGAGTGGGGAAATAACGATGAAGTCGAAGACCAGTGAATTTTGAGTCGACGAGTTGAGCTATATATAACCCGCTTTGCTTGACGATTATCAAGATTTCTCAGACTAAGCAGCATCTTCGACTCGAACACTATCCAAGGCTTACTCAGAGATACGGATATCCTACTTGGAGTTCGCCGAAAGTCTCACAATTATCTGAGATATAAATACCCCCCACCGTCAAGAGCCGGTCCGTACGACGGACACAAGCAACTATCTATCAACGAGCAAGCAAGACTAAACGCCTATACATAACATCCTCCACGATGTCTCTGTCTCTCTCTCCAAACACTCGCATAGGTTTTGTGGGTCTGGGCAATATGGGTTCTCACATAGCCGCGAACCTCTCCAAACATATCTCTGCGAACAACTTACCCAATTTGACTGTGTGGAATCGATCAAAGGGGAAATACGATCAACTGAGATCTAACCCTAATCTCGATCAAGATAAGATCACCTATGCAGAGGAGTTGAAGGAAGTCATCGAGAATTCCGATGTGATTTTTAGTATGTTGATAGATGATCATGCGGCTCAAGAGATCTTCTCTCAATTCTTCGACTATCTCAGAACTCAGAGTCAAGCTCAGACTGAAACCAAGAGGAGAGAGGTGATTTTCGTTGATCAGAGTAGTTTGAAAGCTATAACCAGTGGTGTGTCTTGTCTTCTCTTCTCTTCTCTTCTCTTCTCTTCTCTTCTCTTCCCCCTTCCTGAAGTTTGACTCATGAAACCACGCAACACTTCACACCTTCACCCCCACTCGTCTAAGCACTAAATCGCCAAGCCACCACAACATGTCGGACAACTTGGGGTTGAACTGATGAGCAATCCCGGTAAATTTAGGAAAACTCGCAGAACAAGCCAAAGAGGTGGGATCGACATACCTGGCCTGTCCAGTATTCGGCAGACCACCCATGGCCCAAGCTGCCAAGCTCCTAATCATCTCTTCCGGTCCTTCGGAGGCGCAAGAAAAGGTCAAACAGCTGTTGAAGCCCGTCATAGGCGACAGGCTGATTGACGTAGGGGAAGACGTGAAGAAGGGTAAGCCCACTGGAGCCATCAATCGTCCATCCCGAATTACTGTCTCAACGACAAGCCAAAATCATGGTTTCCCCGCAAGAGGAATCGGGCACTCACAGCGGCCTGTAAGCATCTTATCTATAGTCAGCTGATCAATGATATGGTCTGTCCTCGTCTTTGTGTCGCGAAAACGTACGTACTCTGTACGTAGCCACCGCAATAAAGTCGATGGGGAATATGGTCCTTCTAGGATGGATCGAGCTCTTATCTGAATCGTACGCTCTGGGCGATTCGATCGGTATTGATCCCAAGATATTCGATGAGTTCCTCCGTGAGTAGTCTCACCAGTTCTCATCTATCCTGCTCCATTCTGTCTTTGCTCCCTGAATCAAAACAATCGATAAAAATCCAATTCCTCGTATGGGTCTTCATCGGTTTAAAACTGTATCTTCTCAAGATATGAGACCTCTCGCGACACACTTTGGCTAATGATGCTTTGCTTTCCTGTCGTTTTCATTTACATTTTCACGATAACAGAGAAATTCATACCTGCCCCTCCTTTACTCGCTTATTCCAATACCATCTCCAAAGGTATCTTCCCTTCCGGAGGGGGATTCAGCGTGGACGGTGGACTGAAGGGTAAGTCGTACACACCTCCAAACCCATTGACTCGCCTTGATTTCAATCTCGTTTCCTATCCCTACCGATACTCGGGGTGGCTAATACCAGGGCTGACTGCGTATATATATGCTTGACCTGATTTTATTCGGTTCGACTTGACTTCAAAATCATTCCTTTCGTTCGATCAGACGCACGCAATATGATTTCCCTCGGGACGGATCTCGGACACCCCGTCTCTCTACCCACGATCGAACGAGCCAAAGCCAATATGGAGCGAGCGAAAGAGATCGGAGGCAAGGATCAAGATTGGAGTTCACTTGCGATTGCCATTCGGGAGCAGGCGGGGTTGCAACCTTATAGAGATGGTACAAATGGCGGCAAGGGAACGAGCCAGTAAAGTGAGGGATTAACAGCTGCAAGAACAAGAACACGCGACAAGAATACGAGAATTGTCTGTTCTACCACGCAGCGAAACACGCTCGCTTGGCTCGACCTTGAAATCAGCATGCATGAGATAATCTTACTTTACAACCATAAACATCTTACTTATAGACCTTCTCTATCCCTAACCCACCTGAGATCTTTTAAAGCAGGATTCACTTCCCTCTTAGCCTCGACTTCATACCCGTTCGCATCTATCCAGCTGGGGAACTGAGGTCTACCTATCGAAGCCAAGATGATATTATCGAACAAGCTATTGGACGAGAATGGATTATCGGGTCGTTTGGAAGTTACGAATAGGCTGTTTGACGTATTTGCTCGGATCTACCAACAATAAGTCCACTGATCAGTAAATTACTCCTTGGAAGTGACCAATGGGAATCACGCATGTTGATCTGAGGTGGCTCACTTGTTCGACAGTTGTGAGATTATACAATAACAGCTGAGCAAATCGGAAAGTAAGCTCAAACCAGCCTCGACAAAGTAGCACGCTACGTTGGTATGACTGAACTCACTCTGAGATGATACCATAGCAAGAACAGTATAGGGAATATAAGTATTACACCCAACAAGAAGCTGACTGCTGCTCCTGGAGACTCAGATAGAGCTTTCCCGAAAGAGATGTTGTCGTGGTGGCACAAAAGGGAGAAATGGACGGCAGAGAAAACGACAACGTAGATATCTCCGGCAGTCTAGGTAGATCAAAACCTCGAGTCAGCTGACTGTTGAGCAAGAAAGAGAGGGAGAATGCGCTGAGCCTGTGGGCAGAGAGTCTAGCCGGGGCTTGATGTTTATTTGAACAAGTCGTGGGTCAATCGCGATGGATCACTCACAGCGGCCAGCAACGTGACTAAGAAACTGAAGTAATTGCGTTTTCCCACACAAGAATGTAAATATGAACAATGGTGATCTGTAACATCCCATAATGTCAGCTCGAATTTCTCATCGAATCCTCACAATGAAATCAGCTGACCGATTCCATCCACGCAATTTCCGCACTACCGCAGAAGGAGTTCCGATCAGCTACACTTTCTTCACTGGCGACCCCACTGACTCACCAGTCGACAATGACTACTCCTAGGCGGTCGATAGCTCTCGCAAGTCTCGCAATATTTCACCGTCACTCTGCACGATCATGAGTCAGCTGTTTGGGCTACATGGCAGTCATTCGCCCAGCTCACTTTCCACCATTGACGTCCAGCTCTCTCGGCCACGCTTCCCAGTATTCCTCGGTCTGATACGTTGGCGGGTCCAGATCAAGCTTGCGCGGTATTATACCTAGTTCCCGTTCGTAAGCTAGATCTGTGGCATTTATTCATGATAGCCAGCTTACCTGGATCTCGGAAGGCAGACGCAAAAAGCGAACTAGCAGTCAAAGCGAATAAATACCTGCACATGTAGAAATCAGCGATCAGAGTTGATAGCTGAAAGCACAGTTTTCGCGCATAGCAGCTACTCACACATATATAATTGTAACGGCCACTCCGCCGCCTTTCAACAATCCATATTCCGTCCCATGAACCCATAGCCATGCTCCAGTAGTTCCTATCCATACACCCGACAATCCAAATAGCACAACGACAATGAGGACCATCGACCACCAATTATCTCCGCCAGTCATGAGCCTCCCATTCCACCAGAAAGAAGTCAAGGGATTCTCAAAGGTCTCGTATTTCCTTGTTCGTCGAGAAAGGTTTTGTTGTTGAGAATGGGAATTTTTCGGTGCTTTCCATGATTTCCTTGATTTAGGGGACGAGTGATTCATTTGACCTTGAGATCCACCTTTCTCTAAATCGTTAAGATTATGCTGATTATCAGGATTCCTATCTCTGTTGACTAGCTCATCGCTTGATAGCTCACTTGCTGCCGTGCGTGGTGGTGTCGACATCTCAGTAATTGACCTTCCAATACTCTTATCCCACCCTTGATTGTTCAGTCGATTTCCCATGCCTATATCCAGAGATAAATTCGATGGTCGTTCCGACAGACTCTGGTCCCTGTCTCTTTGACCTTCTGATAAAGCCAATGTATGAGCCGTTCCCCCGAAGGACTGGATCTCGGTGCCCGTGCCCTCTTCTTCCTGCAATGGAGATATAGATCTACTAGATATCAGCTCTATATCAGATTTATCTCCTCCTAGAATCTCCTGTTCTCGGTGCCGATGCTGAGACTGATGCTCTTCATATTCTGTGGGTAAAGTGTGTTTGAAATGGTAAGTGCCGTTTGAATGGTTTGAGGACAATGATAGATGCCGTTCTTTCTTGCGTTCTAACCTAACAGCCAAGCTTGGTTTCTTCGGCGACAAGAAACCTTTTGGAATAGGCAGTGGTGCGGTGGAGCGAGAAGGAGAGGTGATGGATGATGTGGTTGATCGGATCGAACTTGATCTTATTCTTTTACCGTTTCCTCTTGACAACGCCGAATTCGGTCGATGTGATGACGAAGGAGGCGAAGTCGGCCTATTCACTCCGTACTATGCATATGTCAGATCAGGTCGACCGTGAGCATTGACGGACAGAAGATATATGTAGACACTCACGAAAGATTTGGTATCTTCCAGACTGTCTCTCCTGACCAAATGACCATTTGAGTTGGAAAGACCAGCCCCGGCTTCATCGTGATTATACAGCGTGACACTGGCTGATCTGTGAGGTAACGATAATCCCAATCCTGAGGCGGATGCGGAGGTAGGGGAACTTATCAGCTCATGAGCTTCTTCGTTCTCGATCTGCTCTTCCATTTTAGTCCTACTGTGGTCATGTACTCATGTTGACGAGGATACAAGTTGAAAGGACTATTTGAAGTGTAATAATGATTGCGCTTTGACGCACTTTGCTGCTTTTGTTGATGACCAACCTCCACCGGAGACCACTTGACAACTAACAGCAGTTTATCCGAAGACAACTAAGTGCCACAATGACGGTAATACACCACACTACAAGTGCGTGCCTTGATTCATATGCACCTGGATCCGGTATGATCAGGGCTCCAGTCAAGTAGCGAGAGTGAGTGTGAGTGACGAGCACATCATATGGATGGTGACCCACTCGAGCGAGAAGCTTCCACTTCTAAGCTATCGTTGACTCATATCCTCGCACGATCATTCACAGGCAAGCGATTCATCATGGGTGAGCTGGGCTGCTCGAGGCGTCAGTGTCGTATCAGGCAGTCAGCTGACATCATATCACTACTGCAGGTATCTTCTCTCACTCTGCCGAAGACGACGTTCTCGTATCTGCCACCTTCCCCGAAACCAACCCTTTCGGACGTAAGTTAGGTGCAACATTGACACGCGATGACTTTAGCTGACACATCTCACGGAACCTGATATCCCAGTGGTCGTCAACGGAGAACAGAATAGTCTGTTCCTTCATCTAGTCAACCAAGGAAAGAAGAACTACACCTTGGTCTCTGCTTCGGCTAGTTATCATGATGTCAACAATCACTGGGCTACCGTGAGTCCTCTATTCTCTCCTCCTAATAGTCTTGTGTCGTGAAAACCTTAACCTGTTAGTCATGCCACGGGATGTAAGGCATTGAGCTGATCTGTATGATACTTTCCATGCGCTGCAGATCAAGAACGCTTCTACGTTGAAATACAATGTCCCCATCGTCGCAGGAAGCAATCTCAGTGCGCCCTTCCAGGTGTACAGCGAGTGAGTTGAGCCAAATTCGACCCTGATGCGCTCTTCCCTCCATATCTCATCGTATCGATTCACAGAGACATACAGACACATAGACATGGCAGCGTATCTTGTATTATATCATCGTATCTCACCCAGACCCTCAGAGTGACACTCAGCTGACCAAGCAACCAACACAAAACCGCAGATACCGCCCGCAAGAAATCGGTTTAACAGTCTGGGTCAACCTCCTCGATTCTCCCGCTGATCCCTCTGCCAGCCTGCACCAAGTCACCGCCCTGAACCAGACCGTCTCAGTGGTCGAACCCGCTCATAAATGGTTCGATCCCTCTCTCTTATTCCTCTACCTGATCCTCTCTACCGCCCTCCTGGGCGGGGCGTACGCGATATACCAGAGCTTCTTCAACACCGCCCCCGCGAAGAAAGGGGGTAAGGGCGCATTCCAGAAGAAAAGCGTCAAATCCGTCGTCCCTGCCGAAGATAAGAGTGTTTACCCGAACGTCAAGCCTTACGAGGAAGAATGGATCCCCGCTTCTCACCTAAAGAACCGTCAATCGAAGCTCAAAAAGAGCAAGTCCGGTGCCGGCGCTGCTTCGTCGGGTGATGAGTTAGTTACTAGCGGAGGAGAGATTACCAGTGGAGGCGAAGCGAGTGGAACGGAAGGAAAGGTCAGATCTAACAAAAAGAAGGGGAAGAAGGCATAGATGGGCTCATGAGGTTGAGGATAGCTGCGTTCATCGGATTGATTGTCAAGTTGAGTCAAGTAGATCAAGGACAAAAGTTGAAGAATGCATCATTTGTAACGGCAGCAGAACAGAAGGCAACAACATGGGAGAACCTTGTGTCCAGAATTGACTCCAAGCGTCATTGTCAACCACTCCATCAACATTGCATACTCGTTCACCAAACTCTATCCCAAGCATATTGAACTCTCCCTACTGCTGCGTACAGATGCTTCAAGTCAGGCACATATCCGTCCAATCAGACATCCGATGATGATAAGGTACACATCCTTCCGCCCGTCCGACACACCTAAGCAGTCTAAGCAGACAATTTCTGAGCGACCCCATTGAGTAATTGCGCAACATCATCGATCTCCTCCTGAGCCAAGGACAAAGAATGGTCGATCGTGATGGCTTCAGTGATCGAAGGGAAGGTCGTAGCACCGTACCCTAGCCACAGACCTGGTGCAGTAACTTTGTGTTTGTACCATTCTCGGTCCTACCTTTCGTCGTCAGCTGAGTGTCCGAATCTCAAACCCCTAATTATCTCATCTCATCTGACTGGTCCTGCCATATTCAGAACTCGGTGTAAATAAATAGTTGAAAAGACCACAACGCACCTTCAATCCCTTCTCAGAGATGAAACCATACTCGAAATGCTGCAATTTCTTATTGACCACTCTGATCTCTTTCAGCACCTTCTTGATCTCCTTGAGTTTCTCCAATTTCGGTAATCTCGGGATAGGCAGATGAGGGAATCCGTTCACGTTTTCTCCGTCCGATGTATCGCTTCGATGACAGTCTCCGGAGAAAGAAGTGAGTCTCGACCAGATCGATTCCTTCTCGAAATGAGGTTTAGGTAACAATTTCCTCAGTTTCTCAACGAGGTGTTTCTTTTCCCCGTCCAGCTTTTCAGACGATTTCTGGACGGCTTTGATAGATTTGGAGAGGGCTTCGAAATTCAACAAGTCGGCGAAAGACGTCGAGTTGGCGATGTCTTCCACTCTGCGCTCGGTTGAAAGCGATCTGTCAGCTACTCTGTTATACTTCATGAAGTAGCAGACTTACTTCTCAAGATAATATCCTAGATCTCTTGCGTACTGAGTTGTATTTAGGGGCAAGATTAAGGTATCGGCCAGTCTCAGAGCTTTGTGAAAATGATGATTAAGTCAATGTCAGGTCAGCCTTTCTCGTCCCACAGCTGGGTCCTCAACGGCAGAGGTCGCTTGACGTACCTAGGAGACCAATGACCTTGGCTGCATCTGTGTGTCGGTGGAACCCAACATCGCCGTATCTACGTGAACTACCGGATCAGCAGATGTGCTCGCAATCTGCAGTGCCCGAGAGGACACTCACTTGGCCTGCCATGAGTGTGAATCGTAAATCGAATGATAATGGTAGACAGGGTCCTTGGGTCCTCCTACAACACAACGAGGCTGTAAGCCGGCCGTTTGGAATGGGGCTTCAGAGGATGAAAGGCATACCTTTGTATCCCAAATCACTAGACGCGATCTTTTTTTGAACCAGTCCATCAGCTTAATGCACTGATATTTCATTCAGACGTGACAGCTTACTCCATATCGTTGCAAGAAAGGCGTGTAATCAGATCCGGATCTGCCATTCAAACATGAGGAGGTTTACTTCTTCAGAATCAGCAAAGAGAATCAGGACACTCACCCCAGGGCACCAATGCCAGAACCGCCGGCAACAGTCAACGCAGCAAATTCATCTTCACCGATCTTTTCAGCATTGAACTCGTCCCAACTCCCAGCGTTGTCTCGCGTGGAATAAACGGATCTTGAAGGGTCAGACGAAGAGTTGATCTCTCCGGCAGCTTCCTTAAGCAACAAAGCGATTGACTACGACGTGTTCGCCTGATCAGCTCCGGGAGCAATACTGAATACATATACCTACAGGCGAGGCCGAAGCGTGGAAGTTGGTTCCCGAAGCTGATCCGTCGAGATTCAAGTACGCGACAGCTGCAATCTCCTCGTGAGCTTCAATCGGGTCCAGGAAAGGGAGAAGAGGCTAACCGTTGTCTACAAGCCAATCTCCGAAATCCTCGGCCCATTCTACGGAGCCAACTAGTCCGTACTCTTCGGCATCCCAGCTGGTCAATACAATAGTTCTGAGTGGTTTCCAGCCTTTTTTGAGCAACGTTCCTAGACCTCGGACTACTTCATATTGTGAAGCTGTTCCTGAGCTTGGATCAGAAGCACCAAGTACCCACGCTGTAACCGTATTTAGCCTTGAGCATCGAGCGCAAGCCTCGTAAAAAGGCAGACTCACCATCTCTGTGATTACCTAAGATGATGACCTCGTCTGAAATATGACCAGGGATGACAGCCATAGTATCTGATTGATGGCAGATCAGCATTCCGCATGTCCATCAAGATTGGCATAGCTCACTCCAGATAGGCAAGACTCTATCATTCATCTCGTTGACCAAGTGCAGGTCCACATCGCTAGGACCGATGTAGTATTCCACACCGTGATATTCGAGTCCACCGGTGAAGTAAGGACCGAGCTCGGAAGCTTTTAGGCCTTTGCCCTCCAAAGCCTTGAGAAGAGGTATGACATCCTCATATGACAGCGGTAATCTGTGAGGTATGTGATAAGCACCGGGCCTTCTCACAGATAATTATAATGACTATGGAGAGGACTCACGATGGAATAGAAGGTTGACTACCACTTTCGATCCTTGTAGCATTTTTATAAGCTGGTTCACCAGGTGTGCTTGGATCTCCGGGGTATTTCGACAACTAAAGAGCAAAAGAACATTCATTCGGCTCAAAAAACGCAAATCGAGTCGAGCTCACGAATTGTACACTACCCCTTTGAACGCTACTTGGCTACGTTGCAAGCAAAAACAATCAGACTTATGGAACCTCTTTGGGTCGGAACTGTTTACTGACTTGTCGAGCAAGTCCTTCAGGATAAGCTTGATATCCATTCTCCTCCGTAATCTCTCCATCATCTCCGGGATCGGTGAAGATGATCACGCCCGCTGCACCAGCTTCTTGAGCGGCTAGATTGAGTCCCGGAAGTCAGTTCGTCCTATATGGTTGAGTTCCAGACAGTTGACTCACCTTTGACTTTCAGACCCCTAAACGATCCCCCATATTTGACTAGCACTATCTTTCCGTTAAAATCGACACCTGCACCAAGACAAGATTAGCTCTTCCATCTATCGTGTTGTTGGTGTCCAGACTAAAGGACCAGCCTACCTTTAGATTGTAAAAGGTCGAAATCTTTCTTTCGGCCGTATCCCGCATAAACGTATTTCGCCTTGATATTCCCACTCGCCGACAAGCCGTGGAACACAGGTACTTCATCTCGAAGTTGAGAGTCGGGATCGCCCTCGACGATATCTTCTCGCAATTTCGCCTTGATTGGTGGGTCCGTCAAAAGGGTCACAGACGCATGCACAGGTGTGTTGAGAATAGGGTAATACTACGGCAGAGCAAATGATATCCATGGCAATTAGCTGTACTGACGATCGAGGTACGAGAAGGAAAGAGTGGGGACATACAGTATCCACCCAAACTCCAAGCTTGTCTTCGCCCCTGATTCTTTTTTGCGACTCCTCCGATCCAGCTTCATAAACATTCTCGTCGGCTCCGGAGACTTTCAAGCCTAATTCTCGTTCCCACTCGTTTTTGAGGGTCAAGGCGGAGTAGAGGTCGTATCCTGATCCAGCTCTGTGCGGGTAAGAGGTGTATCTCTCCGATGCACTGTATCACGATGCAATACAGCACGATCAGCAAATCACCAGGTCTGTATAATGGGACGGAATCAAAGCTTCGAAAGTCTGATCAACTTACGCTGCTACACTGTCATTATTGGGGACCGATAAGAAGATCTTCTCAGCTTCTTTAGGTGAGATATGTTTATGAGGTCCTCCGTGGCCATGGTGACCATGGTGCTTGTGATCATGCTTCTTTCCAGAGTTTGGCTGAGGTAACGAGAACCTCATTCCCTTCGTAGCTATGCCTCGGAAATATGAGCCAATAGACTTATCGTCCTCAGTAACGGCCTCTAAAGCCCTGATAGCAGCTGAGTCGGAACCACCGCTGAACAATCTAGTGTTGTAGATAGCTAAAAAGATAAGAAGACTGAAAAATATCGAGTGTCTGACAATGCTCTTCCGTTTGGAAGTGGATCGAGAATAAGTCGTAGTCGGTCGAGGAAGTTCATCTTGATTCCCTTGAGCAGCAGCTATAGTCGCAGCTAAAGACTTCTCGTTGAGAGTGATCGTCGATGGCAAGTGATCTGCCTGATCTGCTTTGACGCCCATCGTCATCGGGTGGCTGGTCGACTTCAAGTCCGTGAAATGGGAAGAACAAACATGAAGTTGATTCAACCGATAACGCGTATTTAGATATCAAGGGCAACATATGGTGTGAGATGGTATGATGCAACAACTGATCGGTCTTGTCCGATCGGATCTAAACACGTGATAAATTCCGCTGAGGTCCGCTGCATAGAGTATAAGCTATGCTGGGAAGACAGAACAAGACAGAATCGTCAAAGCATACACCCTTAACTGATGATGGATGATACAACATGAGAGACCGGCTACAAAATGCTACAGAACCTCCTGGTATTAGAGATAAGCATCCGTCGATCGACATCTAATCAGCATTCCTTAATTCCGGAGGCACATATCTCAACCCAAGAAATTCGAATATCTCCCTTTCCGTCTCCAAGTTGATCTCGTCTCCGCTTGACATCTCTATAAGACCCGCTCTAAACTTGTAACGTCGGCTAAAAACTTTCCATCAGCATGAGACGCACAGTACAAGCAAAAGTAGAATCGCAAGCGAGTCACTAAGCTCAACTCACACGTTTTCAGAATATCGCCTGAACACATGGATTCAAGGCATCGATACAGATTAGCAACTACTAGTCCGGCGATAAGACTCAAAGCAACGCACTTGAGATCTCTTTCAAACATCATACTCCCCGACCAACTGAGTACCGCCGACGCATACCGATCATTTGGCGAAGAGATCAGATCCACTCGACGATGTAGTCGTCCCGGACCAGGTAATTTGAGGATCACAAATGCCTTATCCAGATTATCGAAATTCGCAGGCGAAGCATGTATCGGGACACCCAATACTCTATGTGTAACATCTAATTCACGTGCGCCGAAATGAGCTTCCTAAACCTTCTCCAATGGTGTGATGACTGAGCTTCACTGATTGTGCAGCTCAACTTACGAAGAACATGGGTTATTATGCCTAAATTCGATAATCTCAAATACAGATCCCTCAACAGCCCTATATCCTGGTCCATCCCAGGTGGTCGAAACACGATATCCACATCATTCGACTCGGATTTGCCCCTTCGATATCCGCCGCAAATCGTCTGTTCGCATCCCGGGATATACGCCTCGAGATGCTCCATCACACAATCAGCTATTTCTTCTACTTCTTTCCTAGAGATCCTGAAGCCCAACTGCATCATCAGCTTGATCCAGTCTAGCTTGGCATGTCTGTCGATTGGCCTGATTGAGAAAAGGAGACGTAGGCGGCTTACTTTTGATCTAGTTCGTCTTTAAGCCTTATCCACTCCTCAACAATTTCAACCTGTTTCATTCCGCCTCGCCGCCTTCGTCTGATCTTATCCTTCATTCTCGCTTCAGGTGACTCTTCTTCTATAGCTTCGAAATGCATCCTGACGTCCTCCAGCGTCCTACAGTGATATTTATCATATAACTCCTTCGACGTATGATGGCCTATCGAATAAACTGTCGCAAACAATTTAAGGGCTTGATATCGAGGTGAGTTTACGATTTTGACGGAATCAGCCACATAGCCTTTTTGGAGGAACTCGTCAATCTATGGGTAGCATACCAAGTTAGCTGAGGAGGAGCGTGATGTGGGAGAGTCGCGCAAGCTGCTTACCCTTTGAGCTACTTTCTCGCCGACTCCATTCAGCTTCATTGCTTCCTTACCCGATCGGATTGGACGTGTGACAGCTGTGTTTTACAGGGTTCAGCTAATGCCGATGAAGGTCATACACCGGCTGACCTTTCATAATCTACACATGATGGGCCATCAGCACATAGGTCTGATAGGACGGAGCAAGCGATCTGGACGAAAGAAAATCCGTCCTCGACTTACACTGAGACTCCTTCTATAGCTCAGCACATTCGAATTCTTCTGTTGAGCCTCTTCGAACTCCCGCTCTTCCAAAATCGGCCGTATCGCATCGATCTGAACGAATATTACATCAGCCAAGTTGGATCTGATCAGAAGGGGAGCTGCCGATAAAGAGTTTCGGCAGCAACGCACCATGTCCTGATTGACACATATGAGAGGACTCCCTCTATGCACACATAAAGCAGGATAATCTTCCAGCTTCGTATCTTCGGATAAGAGCGAGATATCTTCTGACACCTTTATTGTGGGCTTCTGATCCTCGTCCGTGTCTCCATCCAGCAGACTTTCACTGACAGGCCAATCGCCCAATCCATCCTTAACATCGCTGATCTCCTTGACATTCCCTTCCCTTCCAATCGATATTCTCCGCTTTTTGGGCATGGGTCTGAGATCTTCATCGTTCTCGTACTCGTCATCACTCTCTATGAACCGCGCATACCCATTGATAGGACGTATAGGCTTGATGGGTATCGGACCGGGATGAACGATATATTTCGATCGTTCGGGCAACTTCGGCGGACGGTACAAGTCTGATATCTCACTCGCTGCGTACTCCAGTGCCGAGGTGTAAGTGTCGAGAATGTATTCGGGAGTTAAGATCGGTTTCTGGTTCTGTGATCCCCGTTGGCAATGTAAGAACAATGGATTTAGTATAAGAAGCTGTTTCATCTCACTTCCATGGAACTGAATCAATATGCATGGATGTGCAATGAGAGGAGAGGGAAGGACTCACCATCCATTGTCCCAGACTTCTGACTAAACGGGGTTTACCTTTTACAGCGCTAATCACGATTTTACATTCTTCAATTCCCACGCACCGTCCACCCAGCTCATCGACGTATGCATAAAGATTCGCTAGCTCCGTTTCAAGCTTAGCGGAGAGGATATGGAAGGTCATATTAGCGAATAGCTGGTACAGGCTCCGCGTGACGGGATGGAAATTATGTAAAGATGAGGAAGATGCCGAAGGGAGAGGTTGGGCGGGCGGGCGATGCGGCATGACGAGTGAGCCAACGGCGATGAAAGTAGGGAACAGCGCAGTATCGTCGAGTTGGTGCAGGCCGAAGTACTAAGTACCGGGAGAAGCTGAGTAGAGTCAATGCACATGTACGAGCTAGGAGTGAAGTACGAGTACACCTGACATAGATGGGACCATGTGAACATTGGGCGATGTTCATGATGACGACATCAATTCTTTGTTGATCCGTTCGCTGGAATCGTTTGTTTGGTTGACTCGTGCCTGACCATCGGGTGACACCCAAAAATTCTGGGCAAACTGACCGCGATCGTTTTGGCATGATATTTAGATGGGCCTTCAACGACATGGCGAAGACTGCTGAAGAGCCCCCTCGCTTCGAAAGGAAGAGGATCAATGCTCTGCCGCTTGAGGGTGCCCGATTGCAGGGTCAATGGTCAAAGCGCAGTGCATTTGCTGGTCAGTGCGTCTGGTGTGTAGTCTGGTGACTGATAAGATTAGATCAAAGGAGTATGTGTAATCGATGCATGAGAACACTTTGTCCCTATAAAAATCTAGCTTGCATCCCGAGGCTTTCCATCAATAAATACAACGCAACCTTCTAATCCTTTGATCCGTTATATAGCCAATTGACCCGTTGGATCCGCTCTGCTCTATAGCTTAGCTTGCTTGGCCAAGAGATCTTGAGGTCTGACCAGGTCGTTGACATCTAAAACCTTTCTTTGGCCAGCTCGGACATCCGCGCCTCCTTTAGCCAGCTCCGGATCTTCAACATCGACATCCGACAGTTCTTTCTTGCTTTCTCTCTTAAGCAACTTTTCCACGTAGTCGAAAGACCACTTCTCCGAGTATTCAGGAGACGGGTTCTTCTCTACCACCTTCAAGATCTCTCGACCTATGACAGGAGTGAACTTGAACGCGTGTCCCGAATCTCCTGAGGCGATTACCAAGTTGTCGTAATCTGGGTGATAGTCTATTAACCAATCTCCAGTAATTGTGTCGCAGTACCTGTATATAATTGATCAAGAGGGTCAGTCAATGCAACCCCATGGCCTCCTTTCAAGTCGGAGAAAGGTAAATGCTGACTTACCAACACAATCGAGTGGTCAGGAAATCCTTCTTAGCCAATTCAGGATATACCTCTCTCAGACCTGCTCTGAGTCCCTTCAAACTTGTTAAGGGGATAGCACCGCTTTCGCCCCCCGGTGTTAACTTCGTTCGGGGCACTGATACTCCGTTATCTCCCGGACAAAGCACACCAGCACCGTGGATAGCAAGCTTCATCAGACCTTCTGCGTTGGGCGGGAAGTTGTACCATCCGTTGTCGAGGTTGAATACCTGGGATACTGATCAGCAGTGTGACAACGGATATAAGGATGAAGCTAAGGCCTGGACGAATGATGAGGATCAGGACGACATACTACAGGGATATTTGCGTATTTCTTGTGTTCCTCCGGGGTGAGCTGAATGACACCGACACTTTGGCTGTGCATGGAGCAAATACGTCAGTGTGTATCCTGGTTGAGATCTACAGGCAAGGTGAAGAAGTCCTGCTCACCCTGTAGCAACCACGTCTGGAAGTCGAACGGAGAATCCAGGTTGAGCACAAAGCGCTGGAGTCCTGCAATGGACCAAAACCCCAATCAGGTTCAAGATTAAAATCAGTAAACGCTCGATCGTCTCGATCGTTTGCCGGTGGTGCTTTTATCTGATTTGATGCAGGGATCAAAAAACTCACCAAGCCCCAGCAGCAACAATGACCAAATCCCCTTTAACCTGTTCTCCTCCCTTAATTTCCACTCCCGTAACTTTTCTACCATTTCTCAATAATCCCTGAACTTCAGCTCCGGATCGTATCGTTCCTCCTAACTGTCTCACTTTCTTCAAACCGACTTCCAAAGCTCTTCCGGATTCAGCCCATCCTCCGATCGGGTTAAAGTATCCTTCTCGACCACCGAATTCTCCAAGGGGTACACCTCGAGCAACTTTTTTCTTGATTATGTTTTTCACGTCCGAGGACCCGTTGACTAAGGTGACGTCGATGCCGAGGTTCTTGCAATTAGAGTAGGCTTTCGATACAAATTCTTGTCCTGCTTTTTCACCTGCGCCCGACAAAACCATGACACCGGATCTGCCCGTCGAGAGATCGAAATCAGCTTCAAAGACTCGTACGAGTACCGATGTTGTGTCACCCCTCTGGGTACAACATGCAGGGCGAGAGATATGACGACTCACTCGTGGTATGTGTTCTCCCATTCTGGGTTTCTCCAATGATCATCTATAGCTTCTAGCCCGAGAGCAGCGAGGGAAGGGTCGGCATAGTCGGCGGATCTGATGATCTAGCGGACGGTCACCATGTGATCAGTTTGAGGCTCCCACAGGGGATATCGGAGTCTTATGTCCCAGCTGCATTCAACTCACTTTGTTGAGATCTATTAGACCGCAACAGATATTCTCAGGTATGAGCTTGCGACCATTATGTGTGATTAGAGACAAGAGGAAGTAAAGAACACTCCTCACCGGTACTGGCAGCATCAGGAGCAGGCAAAATCCCGCATTTGTCCAGGATAGTGACATTGTATTTACCCGACTTCAACATCCACAAGGCGGTAGACATACCGTATATACCTATTTCATGTTCCTGCAAGATCAGCTGTTACAGCATTGACTACAACGTCGATACCGACTCACCGGCTCCTACGATGACCACATTGGTCTTTGATTGCGACATCTTGCGTTGGTTTGCTGTTCACTTCCGCGTTCGTTCCAGGTCTAATAAGATTTTTGGCTGTGTCCAAAGAATCGCGATGGGTGTTGATGAAGGATAGGAGATTACTAAGAAGCCAACAGTCAGTGATGAAGATGAGAATGGCATTCGCGAGTCGTGTTTCGTCTGGACCAGAGTCAATTCCAGCCGTATCAAGCGGACCACCTCGGTTAAAAGCGACCGAAATTTCTCGACAAGAAAAAATGGCTAGACTCACCAATCACGAAATGGGACGTTACAACAGCAGCAGTCTTTGCCTACTCGTATTTCTGATTGTTAATGGAGATACGCGCGTTTACTTGATGGGAGACACAAGTAGAAGGAATGGGTCTTGAGTGTTAAGCAGACTAGGTGCTCAAGTGTGCTTCTACTTATCTATAAATATTTTCCTAGTCAATGATTTGCCGATGCCGGACTCTTCCAACCAAGACGATCCCGTAAATAGCCGTATGACAAGTGGGATTTCCCATCAGGTACGGACGGGTCTACGTACGAGCGCGGCTTTGCCGTGTATAACCTACCATTACTCGTACCCTTCGTACGCAGAGCTTGAAATCACGTTACTTTAAGGCTTGCAGTTTGACTCGCTTCGTACACGCGCTGGTAAGTGAAATCACCTTAAGTTTCGGACAGACAGTCACACAGAGACAGACACCATGTAAAATACGAAGCCTGACGAATGCATCGGCTTGTGTGAGGTAGGATAAGAGTGATAGGTATCTACACAAGAGTTCGATAGTATAAAACGTGTCTTGTCACTGGGATATTCTACACGGTAAAGCTCTACTTCATGAGATCAACCAAAAGCATCGGGGTATCGGTGCCATTGTGCCTCTTCCGCGATGAACCGATACGATCCGTTTCTTCGTATTCGTCTTCCGAAATTACTAGTAGTGATGCGTCATTGTCCGACATGGATACCTTATCTCCATTCCGCCCCTGATCCGGAGCAGCTTTGGGTATTGGCACCGGCGGCCAAGTAGAACCCCAGCTATACGTGTAGGAGCATCTTATCAGCGGGAACAGTGTCTTGCCGATTCCTCCGTTCGCGTGCATCGGTGGAGCATAAGGACTAGGAGGCGCAATGCACTCACGCGTGAACGGGTTGGGCCATCCATTTCGTAGTCGGATATAAATTTTGCCGCAATTGACTTCGTGCCGTGGGCCAATCATCTTTACTCGGATCCCATCGCAGTCGTCCTAGCCATCCGGGTAAAGTGGCCGACGACCTACTTGAAGGTTGTGTGCCGTACTTCCAGAATTTCGCCGGAAGCTTGAACGGAAGGTACTGTGTGGCCGAAACACGATATCCAAACAATCGATCAGTAATCTCGATGCACATCTGTGAGAGGAGCGAATTGGCTCAGTTCGAGTTGATAGACTTACGTGAGCTGTGAATATGAGATTCTCTTCTATGGTCTCACCAAATATCTTCCCCCAATACAACATTTCAAAACTCTTGCTCGACCGTCTTCGCGCCTCGATAGAAGCTTGCAGCTTGCTGGGAGAGATTATAGATTTTTCATAATGACCTAAACATGCGGAAGGGTTGACCCTCCTTTCCATCCCGCCACTATTCTCGTTCCACCCAAATCGACCATATGGTCCCGGCATGCTTGAGCTTGAGGTTGACCTTGAGGCTGGGTGCACTTTGATCACCGCGAGTTGTACTTTGTTTTCACCTTTCCCGGTCAAATGTTGATTCGCTAACAGCCGAGCGATCTCGAATATAGCCCAATCTGTAGACTGAGTAGTCGATATCCAATATCCCTCCTGCTGATCATGATATTCTTGGATGTTCATTCTAACGGGTCCGGATTTGGGATAAGTGATGAGCTTTTTAGATGGTCTACAAAGGATATGATCAATCATCAATTCTCTCATCAGGGGTTGTCTAAGCCACTTGGCCTCCGCATATACTCCGCCATCACCGGTAGGTCGAAGTCCGCTGTTTTCATACGAATCGAACAGGGCTTTGTAAGAATGAGGCGTGATATGTCTGAAAATGGAAGAAGTGGCGGAAAATCCTGAAGTTGCCAGATCGCCTGTCCAAAGCAATGGAGAAGCCGATGAAGAAGTGTGTATTCGAAATACAACTTCCCCAAGAAAAGATGCTTGACCCAGTTCGAGGTATCGCAGATAATCCGTATTGAGATACCTGGTATATCCTGGATGATTGGCTTGTTGATTCGCTAAGGGCAGAGGATGTCGCGAGAATGCAGGCTGAATGCCACCTGCATCAGATAAGAATGCTCGCGTTTCAATCGGATTCCGGAATTGGGGGACCTGCTTCTGAATCTGAGTGGCACCGTCAGACGGGAAAGGCAGAGTCGAAGTCGGACCGCTAAGGGTCGGCCGCGCAACAGATTGATGTGGGATGAAAGGTGGTCTTGGCGCAAACAGTCTGAGCGGTTCTGGCTGCACCAAATGTCTTTCTCGGAGAGGTCTCCGATACCCACTATGATTGAGATTCTGGATACCATTGTCGTTGAAAGACCTCTGTCCGTGTATTGGTAAATCCCTACTCGTGTGTGATATCGAATCTAGGGCCGGCTCCTGGAGGTTGATTTTCCTAGATTTCCACTCTTTCGCACCTTGATCATGACATTTATTCGGATTATTATGTTCTTCATCATCTATCACCACCAAGGCATCACCGAAAGACATAAACCCCTTCGAGTCTCTTTTAGAGGCATATCGTCCTTCCCTCGCTGCGGCTCCTGCATACAAAGTCAACTTCTGGCGCTGTTGAGGAGGATCCTCAATCACAATTTTCGGGGTATCAGCGGCACTGGCTTTTCTCGGTTGGATGGGCTGTTCATGGTGGACTCTGGGGTGCTGTTGTTCGGGTTCCTTTCTCGGGTACGACGTGGCATGGTGATCGGTGGCGTCGCAGGTAAGGGCATCCAAAGCTGGCGAAACGATCTTGAGAGCTATTGGCTTGTGGGGAGATGGTCGCTGCGATTGGTTGGTGGAGGCAACTTGCGTGCGTTTCTTCCCTTTGCCCATCTTCTTTGTGATATTATTGTGTTATCGGGGCAGAGGCGATGAGTATGAGAAAATAAGGAAAGCTCGTAAGAAAGATTTCTCCCTAAGACAAACGAATCAGCTGAGCCTGTGAGGACTTCGTCACACAATCAAAATACAAGAACTTCCAATTCTCTCAATTAAATCACTGAAGTCTTGCAAGAGACTACTAAGTGCTGGCACTCATCACAGTTTAGTCATAAGATGCAACGGCAAATGAATCTGAACAAAGAGGAATTGAGGTCTCGTGGCGCCTGACAAAGTGATGCTAAGCTCGAGCGCCCAGAAATATAGCAGAACCATGGGCGTGACGGGGACCGTGCGTAATCTGCAAAGCCTGTCAGCACATGCTCGAGGCATTGAGCATGACTTGAGGGCAAACCGAAGTGAGACATGACATACATAGTCTCATCGCTCAATCGGACGAGCTATCATTATAACTAATTACTTACACTACGCCGCCGATATCCCCATAACGGGTTCTTCTTGAAACAATGCTCATACCACGACTACCCAAGTATTCGGTGAGACATACGATCCCACTCTGACGCCGTGCGTCAAGAGTCTATTTCCAGCTGTCAGATCCTTCGCATCGATGCGCCTTCCAGAATTTGCTCATTGAGATAGCGGAGCGTTTGAACTGCTCAACAAAATCAGCTTGATCCCCAATACATGCCTGACCGATGAGCATCGGCTTACAGTCCTCTCGAGGGTCGGACTACCGAGCGAGATCAGCTGACTAGACCAAAGCTGACGAGCGACAAAGCTTACCTGTTGAAATCGAGATATTGAACGCCTATGCGAAGGCAGCACACATCATCAGCGAGAGACGCTTTACTGTATCAACGCTCGAGGATGCTCACCGAATCGTACCGCAAATCCATTTTGCCACTCGAACTATCGGAATCGGATCAACATCAGCGCCGTTAACCATTATTGTTCAAAAGGATCCTTCGCTATACTAACGCTACGTCAACATCAACATCAGCGATAGTCGAATCACCAGCGAGCACGTGGAGGAAATGAGCCTACTTGTCAACTAGACTCCAAGCGAAAGTACCTCTGACATCCGTTCCGTCCTCATGAATAGCTTTGAGCACTTCTCCCAGGTAACTTGCGAAGTATAGTTCCCGCTTGGTATCAGTGATAGCTATATACTTGTACGCTTGTCTTTGGGGTAGTAGCGCATGTCAGCACGGAGTCGAATGCGCTTTTCGAATTCAGCAAGACCCAGAGATGACTACTCGAGGCTCCAGAATAAACTTACTCGTTTTCTTCTGGCTCAGCGAAACCAAATTCGCTCAAGTATATACCGCCACTCGTAGGATATTGCTCAGTCAAACCTTTCAGAGCGCCTCGGAGGAATCGCCAGGTATTCTGGAGCCACGGTACTCGTGGATCGGCAAAGTCTGCTAACCCCCATTCGTACGGCGTCGACTCGAAGAAGCTATAACGACTCGTCAGTATGATGTTCTCCTACGACTTCATTGCCTGAACGTCTATGCACAAGCTAGCGAAGGTGGGATTATTCACTTACTTGACTTGATTGCATGTCGGCCAAAGTGGGTCAGATTGATTGGCAATACAGGCTTCGAAACCCGCCGGAGGGGCAGTAACGTATCCGACTCGATAACCCTAAAATGAAGCAAAAGGATCGCCATTTAGGACCCCAAAGTAGAGTAAAGGCCGATGACGAAGATCTGCTCACGTCTATCGCGAAGAAGTCGGCAGTTCCCTTGATCATAGCTTGCTGTTCTTCCGTGAATCGGGGCAAAATCTCAGGAGGCAAGTCATCTTTGAGAATTTGTGGCCAATCCTGATTGCCTTTGTGAGCTTGGTGTTTGATTCGGACTGACGAATCAAGCTTACCCCGGTGTTGTATATTGGTTCAGCGAAGATACCGATCTGATATGCCTACAAATCGCGATTCTCTCATGAGCCTACGCCAAATTTATATCGACAATGTGAAGATGAAAGCACTCACTCCATGCCTGCCTACAGCTCTTTGATCACCCGCGTTGCCTTCTCTCCATGGCACACCGCTTTGCGTGTCCCTTCAGTATCAGCCTTTGAAGCATCTTCCTGCAGATCACGTGGACTTACACAAAATTGTCGGACTTGAAAGCGATTTGTCCCTCTATGGAATCGGTCGACAGGATCCATCAACACAGATACGGTGTCATAGGCATTACCGGGCACTCACGTATATTGAGCTCCCTGAAACGCTGGACTGCTTTAGCGTGCGCCAGAGTCAAGTGATAACTACAGGTATAAGGGTAGAACGTCGAATTGAGACCTCCCGAGAAGGTTTGCTAAAGTTCGAGAAAAACCTTCTTGAGTGACCATTGCGATTGAGGCCGCCCATGACGCAAGCCAGGAATCAAGGGCATAACGCACATTAATAGGATAGGCACCCTAGTCTCCCTTGTCAGCGCGACCTCACCAGTAAGCGGAGTTAGTGCTACGCTGGCTCACCTGACTGCAGAAAACGACAGGCTCGTTGAATGTGATCCACTTGTGGACCGTGCCATTATACTGACGGAAGACAGCTTCCTACTCACGCATCCCGGTGAGGTGTAGATGAGCGAGCCGCCATTCGAGTCGCCCATTTAGGACCATTGGTTCGATGGACTCACAGCGTAGTTGACAAAATCATCAATGATGCTCTCATTTGCAAATCCCCCGTATTTCAATTGAAGAGCAAGTGGTGTGTCCCAGTGGAATAGCGTACTGGCAGCACAAGCAAAAATCAAAATATAGGATCAGCTAATGCTTGCTTGGAAATGACATAGGTCGGAAGTGAATCGAGGCAGGTATGCATCCTGACTAAGACCGACTGACACAACAGGTTCTACCCCTTGTTCCCAGCAATAATCAATCAGATCCTTGTAGAATTGCAGACCTTCTTCATTGATTGGCGAGTCCGCCGATCCGAACGGGTAGATACGCGTCCAAAACATCGAGAAGGAGTACACATTGCCGCCCAAGGCTGCCAACCTGGCGATGTCTACCAGAGACACGATCAGCCTCATCGACTGAGGATACTCAGGGATCGGATGTAGGTCTCAGCCTGGCTTACCTTGTTTGTATAGGTAGTATCCCAAATCTCCGACATCTATGCGAGCCCAACACATCTCAGTCATCCATCGCTTGTTCGCAAAATGTGAGACGATGACCTAGGTTGGGTAGATCTGGAAGCGAATAGTGCGTGCTCACCAGAAGTAGTGTTGTCAGCTATGAATCCAGGAAACCTCGATGCCCAATCCTACATGTATGAGCATCCAAGTTATTCGAGATCAGTCAAGCGATGTTCAGATCATAACAACGAAGGATCTGACTCACCCAGACTGTCGGACCTTTTCCTCCATCCTTAACTGCCCCTTCCCACTGCTGAGCAGCCGTTGCCCAGCCAAACAAGAAATCTTTCGGGAACTTGTACTGGGTCAAGATGTTCTCAGGGCAGGTGTACAGGTAATCTGGTAATAAGGCAGGAGGGTCCTCTGGGAGTGGGTATGGCTGAGGTGGAAGGGGCACGGATCGGAACGGCGGTTCTTGTACTGGACCAACCTGCGAATTACCTCATATCAGCTAAGAATTACCTTCCTGTTGATGTCCCGAGCGTTTTAATGAGGTAGATTGTTATGTGAAATATGACCGTTAGAATCTATGAGCACGGGTACGAGGTCGAGTGAGACCTCTCCCACTATGAGGATATCTTCTATATACTCACATAATCATCCCAGAATTGAGCCAAGGTCTCGTCCGAATAATTCCCAAATACAACCGGAGTCGGTGTCCCGCCCGTCGAGGTAGTCTTCGAAGCATCAATTGCATTCTTATTCGTGGTAGCCATTGACGTAGGTGATGGAGTTGCAGTAGAAGGTATCCAGCCCAAGTCGTTCGTGCCATATCCCACAGAGGTGGTAATGTTTAAGCTGCTGCTTGAAGTGGACGTTGGTACCGATGCCGCCGCCGAGGTTTTCTTTGTCTTTGTTGTCAAGGCAGTGGAGAAAATGCTCTGAGCGTTACTTGAATGAGTTGTGAGGGTGGAAGCCAAGTCAGTACCAGAAGCAGCTGAAGCTGATCCATTGGATGTCGTGTTGGTATCATTACCGTTCTGTCGAGGGACGATCAGATGACCTTCCACAAGGCCAAGTAGAAGCGCGATCGATTGAAGATTAGTCAACCTCATGGCGCAGCTTCTTTCTCAACGCGAAACACTGTTATGGAAAGAGAGAATACAAATCTCACATCATTTGAGAATTGATTGATCTACTTATACTTTGTTTGGCTCGCTGATCATGCCGAATGCCCAGCGCACGAGCACGAGCGCGAACGCTTTCCACACGTCATATCCTCATCTGAACTCGACGGGACATACGTAGACTCTCATACAATGTGTAAATGAGCGGGAAGCGAAGACATCAGCATGACACACCGAAAATGGCTAGAAGCACACTAGTCCAAGCAGAGTAAAATGAAGTAAAGTGAAGTAAAGTGAAGTAAAGCATCAAGCACATGATCCACCTCCACCTGCTTGATTTACGCTAATTTAGTGGGGGTCCCGGCGGGGAAGCAAGGCGATTTTCCCGGAATGCCATAAGAGTAGTGTAGCCTCGGGGTCGAGCTGGACCTCCAAGCCTGCAAGCTGCAGTCTAACAATGCAATGCATGATATCAACGGGGTAAAGAGTGTGAAGACAGATACAGTAGTAAGTACCATCGCGAACCTATGCCACATTTCACGTCTCCTGTGATTGGTATATATACACATTGGAAAGAAGGTGACGTTGGGCATCGGAAGGTGGGAACGGACGGAGGAAGAAGGGTTCTAATCAGATAAAATGATGTATTTAGTAGCTACAGTACTCATACGATGAGGTATCTATCAAGTGAAACGTTCTGTTCTATTCGATTCGCGGAATGCAGGTGAATGCTAGAGGATGAAGTGGAAAGTTGCAAAAAGGAAAAGAGCGAGGAGAGCAAAACAGTGAAGTAAAAAGGGAAATATTGCTACTATTATACAGTTATACATTGGCCTAAAATACCATGCAAGAACACACCGACATGCGTGCCAAAAAATCGACTGATGTGGCGTGGGGGAAAGTCCAGTTGAAGCTTCGTCCCTGCCTTATGGCTTCTCATTGTTATTCACATTTGGGTGCGCCGACGTATCTGACGGTAACGCCAATTCAAAAGTTTTGGCTGCCTTATCATCCATGGCCAATTTCGAGCGTGATCTCAATCGACCCTTCTTCTGAGGAGACGTAAGTAAAGCTGAGGTATTATTATCGCTACCTGCGGAAGAGATCGAGTTCGAGTTCGAAGAAAGCGAATTTGCAGAGTTTGCTGAATTTGCAGAGTTACCGGAACCTGCACTTGATGGAGTCGCGAGAGAATCGATGGCAGGTCTCATTTTCTTGAAGCTTGGTCTTTTGGTCAAACTAGTTCCACTCCCCATGGAACTGTCATCTAGATGTCTGATCAGAGGAGAAGAAGCCAATTCGGGATGAGGTTTCTCCACCTCCAATTCTGTTGGGGAAGCCCGTCGTTTCATATGCGCCTCGTCGTCCGTCGCAGCTGTACCAACAGTTCCAGTACTTCCAATAGTCGAGTTCGATTTGGTCGTATCCAAGCTCGTGCCGCTCAATCCGTTGCTGAGTGATTTGGACCTTGATCTGGACCTGGATCTCGAAGTTGCACCAGAAGCAGAGTTGCTCTTTTCCTCATCTAGGATATGCAAGTAATTGTGAATGATAGCTCGGTGGACAAACAGGTATTGTCGCAGGGTTTGAACGAGAGACATTCGCTGTACTCGCATACCCTCCAAGACGGAGGCCACGGGATGCTCCATTTCGCTGATTGGAGAGGGAGCCCGGGGTTTCGTGCCTGATCGTATGATTGGCATGGGCGCGTTATGCTCTGTGTCTGAAGCAGCGGCAGTCCTCGCCAATCGTCTGTTTGACAAGCCACACATTAGCCAATTTGCCGGGACAGCTTTCGAGGACTCCCGCGATCTTTCACACTTACGCTTCGAGGGGGAGGAAGTCGGAAGAATGTTTTGTTGACGCCAAACTCGGCCGTCTCGTATCCACGCCAGTCTCGCTGGAGATATCCGTTGATATACTTCCCCTGTGTTTGAAGAACCTTTCAGGGGGTAGGTCGGACGGCGTTTCATCCACGTCCATCTCAGTGTCCGTTTCACCGGCTTTGACTTGATCCGCATTATTCTCGGCCAAAGCAGCTGCGGTCAAGGGCCGACTCGATTGTGGAGCAGGCGAAGTGGAAGATGAGCTAATCGGGTTTGGCGAGGTTGTGAACAGCTCTTGTTGAATATCATCCGCAATTGAGGCACCGCCGGATGGTGGTGACAAGAAAGATACGGCTTTTCCAGGGTCTGCGGACTTGTTTGGTATATGAATGGCAGACGAGGTTGGTGACAATGAGTTCCCGGCTGTGACTTGATCGGCATCGGTTGGAGATGCCGCGACATCACTTCCATGCCTTATCTCCCGTCGAAGTGCGTCCAAGATGGCATCGATGACGATGAAACTTCCCGTTCGACCGACACCGGCGGAGCCTGATCGTTCAGTCAGTGAAGTGCGCTTGGAGTCAGAGAAATCAAGATGCTTACAATGAACAAGTACAGGTGGTCTTTCAGACCCGTGTGCCGGGCCTGTGCAATCCGATTCGTCGACAGCCGCATCTACATCCTTAATGAGGTTGTATAACGTCTCTGGAGTTTCGGGCACATCGAAATCCGGCCAGCCAATACATTGCACCTGAATAACCGTTCGGGACGGTTCAGTGGGTTGATCGAGATTGGTCAATTTAAAGACTCGCTTGATGTTCTTTTCTTTGCCAGTTGGGAAGGATGACGATCGAGGTGTTACAGCGGCAGGGCCAAAATCGAAGCCTGTGGTTGGCTGCTGATATCCATGATCCTCACCGCCGCTCTGAGACACCATTTGCAGTTGTAGGTTACCGTACGTGGTGCTTTCCCAGTAGTTACCGCATTTTATCAGGCCACCTTCGTACTGTTTCGTGATCATGACAATAACTCTGACACCCTGTTCCCATACCAAAGTCCAGAAGTCTTGATACGTGGCATCGAGCGGGCCCTGAGTGGCGATGTATCGTCTAGAGGTACCTCGAGGATGAACATAAGAGGCATTTATGTAGTCTGAATCGCAGTCCGGTGGCTGCTCCAGCCTGACCCTGGAGAAATCATAAGGCCAGATGTTCTTATACCTACGTATCATCGTCAGCCACAACATCCTGTGCCAGCAAGCGCTGATGATTCGACATACCTGTTTTTAGTGCCTCTTTCAACTCCTGCGGTTATCGAGAACGGGAAATAGTCTTCTTGTATTGTGGCTTCCTCCCCATTCCAATTCGTCAACCGCTGGACTTCCTCTTTATCGTGATGTCGCTTATCAGCCCAACTTTCCTTCCCAGCCTGATCACTCAGGAGCCCTCCAGAACCTTGACTGTGCCATTTCATTACAGCTTGCAGACGTTTCTGCTCGTTGAGTTCGAGATCGTAGAACTGTTTTGCCAATTGATCCATGCTTTCTTTTTCCGGCATAGTTGCCAGATCTTTCAGGAAGTCCGGTAGATCCTCAACACGGCTCATAACTTGTTCAGGAAGATTTAAGGGTATACGTTCGGTAATTCCTCCATGTAACAACTCGAGATTCTGTCGGATGTTGTCGAAGAAAGGATTGGCTGGCTGAAATTTAGCTTTCTTGGGTGAAGGCATACCGCTCAACGTAAGTTTGTGCCCAGACCGACTACCCGGTCTTTCGGTCGCTGCGGAGGTCTGCGTTGAGGGCATGGCTAAGTTGAAAGGATTGCTTTGCAAGCTGAAACCTGGCGTGGGCGATACTCCAGCAGGCGGCGGTCGGCGCTCATTGCTAGAAGCTCCAGTCGACTCTATATTAACAGGGAAGAAAGATGAGTCAGTATGATGCGTCAACGGTAAGAAAGCAAAGCCTTACCTTGCTTAAATGCTAAAGTACCCAATTGACCAGCCAATAATCCCTTGTTCAGTGTCGTTCCAGACACCGGACGCTCTTCATCTCCTTGAGCTGTCATTTGTACATCTCCCTGAGTCAAAGCCGAGTGTCCCCCTTTCACATACCACAAATGGCCGGCATATCCCTCTCTTTCGAACTTCGATGACAGCCCGTCTAACACGCTACCTTGGCCGACACTACCGCTATCTGCATCGAGCAACACAATATCACCCTTCTCCCTCCAACGCAGCACTGCCTCGGACGATTTTGGCTGTAACATACCAGCTAGTTTTTCGATGTTGAAAGCGGGTCTCCGCAACAATGTTGACGGTATGGGTAAAGAGTGAGAAGTAGGGATGTGGGAATCGTGGAAAGACGATGGTGGGCGAACGTCGAGAATGAGAGTGGAAGGTGAAGCAATCAGGGGGATAAGCGATTTCGCAGTGATGGGTTGAAGACGTTTGCCAGATGTTCCTGTTCCAGTTCCGGGAGACGAGTTGGTTGAATTGGAAGCTAGCGGACTGGGCGATTTGCCGGGGCGAGATGGTGGCAAGGATAAAGAGGGTGCGCCAAGGCTGGCTTTTGGTAAAGAACCTCGCCGTCGCGCAAGCGCTGGCGGTAGTGGCGGAGGCGGAGTCGCGGAATCGTTCGAAGATGCCTTGTAAGAGGATGCCGAAAGCTCTGCTATTCCTCCTTGACTGGCTGCTTTGGTCATTGGTGTATTCAAACTCCCGGAAGCAGAAGTGGACATCGCTTTGTACCGCAGCAACGTCTCTGCACTCAAACCTCTCACGGGACCAGGTGGCGGCAAATTCACCGGCGGTGGTGATGATAATTCTGATGAACCTTTCCCGGGGCTCGAGCCCAGTCCGCCACTCATGCCTGATGAGTCCGCCGATCCTCTCCTATCCTGAGCACCATCGCCCCATAGGTTTGCTCCGCTCCAGCTGCCTCCTATATTGAGTCGTTCGAACGGGTAGCCCAAATGAGGACTACTTCGTCCCATCGGTCCACTTTCTAAAGATGGAGTCGGCGCTCCAGAAGTTGCAGCCAAAGCATGCCATGGTGAGCTTACGCCTGACCCAGCTGACGGCGTGCCGAAAGGTTGGGAGACAGGTAGACTAAATCCCGGTCGTGTAGACGATTCGGCGATTGGGGGATCGGGCGATCGGAATGGCGAGCTGACCATAGGGGATTGGGTCGGAGAAGGCGAGAAGGGGATCGTCGGAGGCGGATTGCGAGGTTCGTGGGAGTTGGGGAAATTGGGTATACTGCTTGGAGGAGCTTGACGGCGTCGATCTGGTGTTTGATGGACAGGGGGGAAAGAGAATTCGAAGGCCGAGGTTGGAGGAGTGACATTGGTGCCTTGATTCGAAGACGATCCTGTTGACCGACCCTCCGATTCAACATGATGATTCATCCTATCTGTCCGAATATTTGAGCCATTCCGATCTCCTTCCCCAGACCCATTTGATGATTGCTCCACTTCCATATCTGGAACCAGCATGGGCAGCGATGTGTGTGGCGAACGAGGACGAGGTATTTGTCTTACGAGGGATTAAATTATTAGAATATCATTGTCTGTCGAGGGTGACCTTGACTTTCCTGAGGTATGCATGTAAGTGAGCTTGATCGCCTGTGTCGTCTTGGAGTGTCGTCGAAGAAAAATCGTCTTGGTGTACACTGATATGCTCGAAGCATGAATTTTGGTGAATAATGGAATAATGGGGTTTTTTAGGTCCAGGGAAATTATGGAATAATGATGATGTATTGTATGACGCGTGATTTGCAGCTAGTGTAGGACCGGTCAAACAGCGAGCTTGACTGGGATCTTGAATTGCAGAGTCTTTGGGAAACTGGGCAGGAAGATGAGCTGTCGATGTCGATTAGACACAAATGACAATAAGTAGCCGAGACCAAATTTTAGGTTGAGCAGACGAGTCGGCAGAGAAATACAGGTAAAAGTGTCATGCGGATGACGAGAAAGGATGACGATGACGATTGATCGGTACTAGAAGTACGCCTATTATTATATTATCGCGTTTCTGATCAGATGGGGTATGATAGAGATGTAGATGAAGAAGATGCTGATGCTGCCGTGTATATGCTCCGCTATGCTATCGTGTTTCGAGATGATGAAGAGGAGGAGAAAGCTATCAGAGGATATGGATATGCATTCCCTTTCTCTTTTCTTATGGATGGATTTGGGCTACTCGTATGATTTGGATTTTGACGGTTGGTCGGTAATTAAGGATTAAGGATTTCAAGTATCATATTTAGTTTTTCCGGTGGCAGTGACGTAATGTTCATCATACTCATCCTAATACACATCATCCTTCGGGGTCAAAGCGTACTTCTACGCCTGCACACACCAAACCATGAAATACTTCCTTTATGTTGAGACTGTGCGTTGAGCCGGACCGAGTCTAGCTTGACCTTAGCACCTTAGCTCTGAAAATGTACCGCTTATACGATGGACTGGACATGGACCAGACAGCAAGAAGCAATGTTCAGGCTCATAACTTGCCCTATACTTGTCATCTCGTCGTCTCCCGTGCTCGGTCTCGCCCGACCAAGGGGTCAGGTTGAGCGGGTTTCACCACACCCACAATGCTCGCAGTGAAAAGCCGAAGTCCAGGAATGAAATACAACCCGGATAAAAGTGAAGACGAGCGATTCATTTGTATATCTGTTCAACCTCGAGCGTGTATTACAAATCGTATCACAGCCTTGCGTGTCTCATTTCAGCAGCACAAAGCATGAACAACCGATATGAGGTCACTGACATGCCAGGATCCTAACCTAGAAGCTGCGCTTTCATACGCTTGGTGGTCTCAATATGGGAAGCTAAATCATGTATCCTGACTATTTCGTCAACTGTGACGATGTTTACGTTTGGGCGATCAATGTTTGGTTGTACGGTCAAACGAAGCTTCGCTGGTGTTCTGCAAGCTATGAAGTTGGACAATTACGTCGTCCTTTTTCTGCAAGCCACACCTTGACGCCGGTATGCAACAGGCCCTTTTTTGCGGAGGGAAAAGTCACCGTGTCTTTCCTCTAGCAGGCGAGATATATTCCTTCCTCATGTCGACTGGGCTTCCGTTGTCCCACTGAGCCGCCTTTCGGAAGGCCATCGGTTTGAAGATGTCTGAGCTGTGATCTCGGCTCGGAATCCCTTTACTGTACAGGGCGAGATGCCCATGAAAACAGAAAAGCAAAATTGCCTCCGAGAGCTGGTAATCAGCCTGATAACCCCCCGGGTAACTCTCACGTGGAGATTGAAGTTAATCAGGCACACCGATGTTGACCTTCCTCCACCGGCATCGTTGCGAGGAGACTACTGCCAAAGATAATAATGAAACCTCTGACAATTCTACAGTGCTGTCCCGAGTCAATCCTAGCTACACCACGCTGACCTCCTTCGTCCACGTTCTCTCAGCTCTACTGGAAGATCGACGACGCCGCAAAGATGGCCGGCGAGACGTCATCAGTCAGGCGGTTCGATGTGGACTTCAAGAAGACCCCGGGTACATTAAGTGTGACGTCAACTCATATAGCTTGGGTCCCGAAAGAAGCGGGAGCGATGGATCGTCAGAATCAAGCAATGGAAAGGGCCATAAGTGAGTGCTACTGATTACCGAAGATGGAATGTCACGGCTTCTTCCGAGGCTGTACTGATGATGTATACTGCGTTGTGCAGATATGCTAGCGAGTAAAGCCGGATCCAAAGCTGTTTCTCTCAAAGTGTTATTCCGGGACGACATCCCTTCAGGCGGCTTGCATCTCACATTTTCCAATTTGAGTACCAGAGAGGAGGACAGGAAAGCCGTGCAAGATATCCTCATACCCTTCGTTGCAGCGAACAAGAATCCTCAAGGGGCATCGAACCCAACTTCGAATGCTGTTTCATCTTCATCCTCTGCCAATGCCAACGGATCGAGTAGCACCAATCAAATCGTTCCGCCCAGCACATCCGCTGCTCAGGCAGTACTTCAGGCTAAAGGCAAGCGGAAGTTAGACGATGTAGCCGCTGAAGATGTAGCTGGCGGTTCCGGTATCGCATCACCCGGGACCCCTGGTACATCTTCTCCCGGAGGAGGAGGGACCACCTTGAGTCCGGCCGCCAGAGCCCAGCGTAAGAGGGAATACAAGCTTCGACAAAAGGTCTTAGAGAAGAATCCGACTCTGAGGATGTTACACCGAGAGCTTGTCATAGGCAAACAGATCACAGAAGAGGAGTTCTGGGATGGACGAGAAGCGTTAATCCAGGCTGAGGAGATGGCGTATGCCCAAAAACCAGGACGAGCGTCTAGGTTGTTGGATGATCGATTCGATCTGGATGCGGGGAGGAAAGGGAAAGGGACGGGTGGGACAGGAGTGGGAATCAAGCAGAACGATAATGGTCCGATCATCTTGAAATTATCGAAAGAATTGACAAGGGAGATATTTGAGGAGTTTCCCGTGGTTCAGGATGCTTATGCGAAATATGTTCCTGGAGTAAGTGTCATGCGATCGATCATACTCGTTTCCCTTTCTGCTCTCGTCCTGTCTTGTCCTAGCTAGGCAGAAGATCTACTAGTAGCTGATATTGGGCTGATCCTGACGCTTGTAGATCAGCGAAACGGAGTTCTGGTCAAGATACTTTACATCGCAATTATGGGAGAGACATCGAGCGTCGGTACGAAAATCCGCAGTCGACGAAAGTACAAGGAAGAAAGATGATATCTTTGATCAATATCTCGAAGAACCAGACTGGAGTGAGTGTTTCCCTACTATTTGCTTCTCCTCTCCGTCTGCTTCCGAAAATAGGATTCCGCTGACTCGTCCGGTATTAGATATCCAACCTAGACAGACCTTACCAGACGACGTGGAGCGATTCTTGGATCTGGCTGCTACCGAGGAGGATCATGGCGAGGTCAGCTAGACATCGGTGGTCGCCCGCACAGCGATAGCTGATGTGCCTTTGCTTTTTCTATCAGTCTATAACGGTCAGAGACGTCACAATGCAAGCTGGGCGCGAGAGGAGCGCGTTACCTTTGATTAGGAGGTTTAACGATCATTCGAAGAAATTATTGAGAGCGTAAGTTTCACTACCTTCACATCGATTGCCAGTTTGGGTATGACTGACTTGGTAAGCGATTATCGTATCGCAGAAACGACGCCAATCGCGATCAATCGATGTTGACCGACTCACTATATGGCTCTGTGAGTTGCTCCAGCGGAAGCATGAACTGTCCTCTTTGGGAAGATGAGCTCACATAATACTTTATCCGAATTACTGCCAGGGTATTGACTTGTATAACGAGATTGATCTGGCCGACTTGCATGGTCCCGCTCAAGATAATACGATCACTCTCGATGTACAAGAAGCTGGAGATATGGCCGATAAGCATGGCCAAGAGGGGGCTGGCGGGGTCTTACCAGGAAAGTCGGATGAGGTGAGTCTGAATTAATGAAACCACTTTGAGTGGCGTGCTTGAATGGAACTAATCACTGGCGGCTTATAGGAAATCCGCTCAATAGCCTCAAAGTCCACAGCAATCTTATCGAATTTTGAACCGGATTTCCAGGCTGTCTGTCTTCCCAATCCAGGATTTCACCTTCTCAACCCGGACGGAACCCCTTCTGAACAGGTCAATCCTGCGCACGAAGCTTTCTCGGAACAGCGCGATGCTCAAGCAGCAGCTTATTACGTGATTAAGGATTTACACACTCGAGCGAACGCTGAGGTGGCTATAAATTGTGAGTCTTTCTTTTCTCCTCTCTCTCTTTCTCTGTCTGGATATCCTGATCAATATGATACAATGCTGTGGATGTAATGCTGATATCCTTGTTTTTTCCTCGTCCTCGGATGATTGATATAGCTCCATTCCCCGAACAACTGCACGAACAAATGCGATCATGTCACAACGCAGCGACCGAATTCCTCCGTCAATACTGGTCAGCCATTTTACCCTCTCAATCTCAATCTGGAACACTGGGTCATTCGTCGGTCCAAGCGAAGGAAAATAAGGCGATCAAGATGGCTGGGTATCTGAAACTGACGGAGAATAAAGTGAAAGCTATCATCGAGACGAGCGTCATCATGGGATTCGATCCTGAGCGCGTAAGAAAGGTGAATCCTGAATCCATTTTTATCTTCATCTTCACTTGCATTTTCGTCCTCACATGCCCATCGCTACCTACCACTTGAAGTCAGTCGGCGAAGAGAAACTTTGAATGCTTGAATGCTAATGGGCTTATTTTTGATAGGCGATGGCTCCTACGGTCGGCGCTGTCAAGGTTGCCCTAGCGAGAGAAGCGAAACGAAGAAAGAAGGCCTGATCGAGCGATCGGCCTGAACAACAGGACCGACGAGCACCACATTACGGGAGCAGTTTCACTATCGGCACAACACAGTCTGACTTCGCCATCTTGTATCAACGTTGTAATACCGTAGAAGCCGGTCAATGTGAAATATGAGAAATATCAGGTATCGCATTGTCCATGTTTATATGCTGTATATGGGATATGTAAATGATAAACAAGAATCCCTTTTAAACCAAATGTTCAACGGTATATGATATAGGTATTTGTCCTCGGCTACTTCATCAAAGAAAGACCTAGGATATACTATAACGCCCAGATGATTATACTGTTCACAGAAAACGAGACAAATCAGGACAAGGAGAATGAGGGAATGAGTTCGTCGACTACTGACAAACAGATTCTACAGCATCAACACCGCTCCAAGCGCCGCTACTACCATGCTCAATGGTCCCATTATCACCCTTGGCTGCGCAGCAGATGACGCTCCAGACCCGGAGGCAGTAGTTGATGATGCTCTTGCCGATGTTGTTGAAGCAGAAGCATGGATAGTCGAGGTTGAAAGTAATTCCGGGGAAGTAGTCGATTGAGCCGCAGCAGCTGAGATCGTAGTAGGTGGCGTATTCGTCGACGTTACGGTAACGACGTTTGGCGTTGCTCCATTTCCACTTCCGCTTGCAGATGCAGCGGAAGAAGCAGCAGATTGTTCAGGGGATGAAGAAGACGAAACAACACTAAAGTGTGACAAGGTAATCAAATGTGATGTGAAGCCAGAAGTTAGCTTTGTTTCATCCGGATTTAGCGTGTTTTACGGGAAAGGGAAGGGGAGGGAATTCAAAACCACGTGAGCTTACGATACGGTGCTTGTTGAAGTCGATTCTCGGGAGGCGGTACTGCGAATGGAAAATCACGTCTCAGTCATGCTCATGTACATTGGCAGATCGCGGGGAACGGTATATAAATAGGAAAAAAGGGTATATGACGTGTTATTGATAGGGTCAAAAGGCTTGGCTTTTTTCTCAAGTGATGAAGAAATGTCATTCTAAGGTGAAGTGACGATTTGAGTCGATGTGGAGGAGGATGAGAATGAAGATGGGATATTAGACAGGGTGTTGGTTGCGTTGGCTATGGGGACGCTTGTGTTTGGGATGAATGTAGGAATGGGGTACAAAGAGGTATTGTTGACACTCGAAGAAGAGGCCGAGGAAGGCGAAACGGACGAAGAAGGCAGGATCGAAGTATAAACATACTTGGAAGTAGATGCAGTAGTACCGCTTCCACCACTCGATGACGATGCAGCAGATATACTAGAGGATGATGGTTGCGCGTTAGTACTTGAAGTTGCTTCGACTGTTGATGATGCACGAGTAGAGGAGCTGGACGTTGATTTAGAAGTAGAGGTGAATGCGACTGACGAGGTGGAAGGGGCAGATGAGGAAGAGGCGGCCGATGAGCTTGACGAGCTACCGCCGCTCATCGAGGCTCCGTGAGATGCACAGTACGCTTCTCCATAAGAGATTGCTTGGGTCGCATTGGCGGTCTAAATCGAAATTAGGTGTACACAGATATCGTCAGCTCAATGCATGTGGCAGATTGCATCGGATAATTCAGGATGAGATGCTGGAAACTCGTGTGAAAAAGAGCGAGAGAGCAGAGTGTAGGGTCAGTGGACTCACGGTACAGCTTGCACTCAAACATGATCTTATGGAAGCGGTGATGATCTCATCCGTACAATAACATTGTATATCTCCTTGTTGGCAGGTCTAAATAGATCACGAGATAAGCAAAGTATGTCAGCTTCTCACTTTGGTCAAATGTTGTGATACTCCATGCCGCTCCCATCTCCTCGTCTCCGGCAATGCGCAGAGATGAATTTAACTCACGTCAAAGGAATCAACTGAATCGAAGCAATCCGTCGCGCAGGAAGGCGCAGTATCCTGTCTCTGTACTAACGGACTAGCAATGGCCTAGTATCGTAGTCGTGACAAAGTCAGCGCACAGATCAGGAAAGTCCACTCTGCTAGCGAACAGAGCACGCTTGTGTGGCAGCGATGCAGAACAAAGGAGGTAGAACTGTACTTACAACAGCTAAGAAGGGCAAGACCGTCAATGTGGTGCTAAACTTCATGGTGGAGTGGTGTTAATTATTGTTCAGGTTGGTTGTGTAGGGTATTGGTGTTGGTCAGAACGGTCGTAGCTCTGTCGTGGTTAGGGTCGTGGTCGTGGATCTATGATCTATGATCTAATCGAAGTGGTTAAATGATGTCGTTGTTGACGATGATGATGAGAGGAAGAAAGATGTAAATACAAATACGACTATCATTCAACTTGTCTTATTCTTCTAGTTGTGATGGAATGAAATGAATTAGCTCCAATCCATATTACCATAGTTTAACCTGAAACCCTGCATTTGATCATTTTATGCGATTGATTTTTAGCCTCCTCTCGCATCGGGGCCTTTAACCGGATCAAAATCAACTCAACCCCTGAAACACAAAAAGGGATCTTTTTAAGATAGATTCCTTTTGTCACGTGGTCATTTCATGGAGGATGCAGATCCTGTGGCGTCTTCTTTTCCCTAATTCCACAAAAGACTATGTTCCAGGCTCAAATGATCGGATTGTCCTTTGCTCAGCCAGAAAATGGTTGGGGATGCATATGCTATGACAGTCAATGTATATGTGTATATGTATAAGTATCTAACTCTACTGTCCATTTGAGTGTTCTAAAAACCTCCACCGAAATTCTTCTCAGTTTTGAGCACTCGGCACTGAGCAAGATGTCTATATTCGGGTAATATGGATTGTGAGGTCGCATCAATATATGCGTGATGATCTAACATTGATCCTTCAATCGGTTTTTAGGGAAGGTTTTACCTATCCAGGTGAAACAACAAGTCAATTCCTCATCAGCCTGAGATCTGGTTGGTATCCGTGACATAAATCTCATAAAAATCTTGCTCACCTGCACCTGTCCAAGTCGTCAGATTGGGGTTGGTGTAGACTTCCTTGTGTCGCTCGATATAATCCTTGGTAGGCATGTCTAACGGGAACATGCATTTTCTAGTCATCAGTATGGGAAGCACACGGGGTAGGAGTAGGAGGACCACGCACCAGGGGGATCACAACCAACAGAGCCCGATCCGTCGTCTTTCTGGTATACCCTAATATAGTCGATGAGAAGATAATTGGGGAATATCATATTTGCCCAATCTACGAATTGGAACCCGTTCGACTGGAGGAATTGGCGTCAAGTAAGCTGCCATCCCTGTATGCGGTGGAGATTATATGGATTCATCTAGTGGAACTCGACTCACAGCGTGAAGATTGATAATCTGCAATAGAGGGACATCGAATACGGTGTAAGCTTCGCGACATATTTCCAGGGACTTGAAGCTGCTAAAAAAGCTACACAGAAGCGACGTACCATTGCCATAGGTTCCTCTGAGACGATCCTCCTGCCGATCTCCGTTCTCGGATTCGCATCCACCGCATCGGCATACATGGTCCAAGTCCGCTTGTTGTCCGACACCCAAGCTATATATCCTTTCTCCCTTTCTTGTGGATTAGCATACCACTCCACTCCAAAGATCCCGAATTCTCCACTCCTGCCGCCGACTACTTGGTTTCGATAGATTCTATCCGGCATGAGCGAGAGTCCAGACTATGGTCCAACCCGGTCGACACCCGTCAATCATTACAGCATAGAGATTTTTGGAAGGACATCGCACACCAATTACTCACGACAGCTTGCTGATAGTATCCACCCAGATAGGTGTTCCACATGGTGACGTCGTCATCGTATATCTCTACCATCCCAGTCCGATTGTTGAACTGGTAATAATCATCGTACGGAGCTACTTGATTAGATTGCGAGACTTCTCCGTGGGCAACAGATATTCTGATTTGCGCTTCGACAATATCTATCTCAGGTGCAGCCCTTCCGACAGATACATCCGGTCCAGGGTGGTCCTCGCCCGGACAAGTACATGCTGAAAGCCTTTGACCGGGGAGATACGATAACGGTCCACCTTCTGCACCCGTCGTCAAAGTCGCAATCGGCCCCGTCCCGTTGACATAAGTCTGATTAGGTAGAGTTCCTTTCATCGATACAGAAAAATCATCAGCGAAATGACTAGGAAGTGTCTTTTGCGTCAAGCCGCGAGAGTTAAGGAAGGTCGTCAATCTCCACTTACCGACATCGCAGCTATCGTAAGTATACCTTGGATCGTATGATTACGTGTTAGTATCAAATATGTTACTAGCAGGACGATAACTCACGGCCAATTCCCTAAAGAACGATGAAGATATCAGCGAGAAGCAGGTTATGGACCGCAGGTGAAGCGATAGGTAGGACTCACCATCGGTAGATGCACCGTAACCTGGTCTTCCCAGATTACCCATCGTCCAGATACCCGGCCAGAAACCACCAACATGACTATTACCCGGTAAACTAGCTGATACTTCGATGTATGCATTCTTGTTGAAACACAATTGGTTCCATGATTGGATCTGACCACTCTTCAAGTTAAGGTCGTGGATTGGTTCCTGCGTCATTGCAATGACAAGGTTACCATCTTTAGTCGTGACTGCTGACGGGTCTAGCCATTCGAAGTCCCTAGCGCACCATCACCAACGGTCAGCGTCCTTGCTCGACAGAGTGGTGATCGTGCAACAGTCGTAGAACAATTAGAATCGAGAGTGGGTGCTGCTTTGAATCAGATAGGGAGGACGGTGTGACTCACAATGTACCCCAATAATGTATATCAACAGCAGTCCAAAATGGATCATCTCCAGGGAAGAATGTCCGACCGTCTTTGTTGAACTCATCTGAAAACACTAAAGACCAAGGTTCCCCATCGAATCCCGTTCTATGTTTTACATCTTCCGGGGTATCATCATCTATCAATTTCGGTAAACCCGGTATCGAAGGGTATTGGCCCGTCGCATTGATACCACCCAGATTATACCCTGCAGTATTGGCTCCCAAGGAATTGTCGTCTCGGAGGAGGAAGAAGTCGAATATGGGGTACAAGGCGAATATTCCTACTACAGCCATAGCTATGAAACCCAGTGTCAAAGCGTTTGCCCATCCCCTCCACGAAGTCAAGTTGAGCGATGCGTTGTGATCCACATTCTTCAGTTCAGCAGCTGTGAATGTGTGCAGGTGATCGTCCATCTCATCATCTTGATCTTGCAGTTCGTCATGCGTGAATCGTTGATGCAACCCGGCAGGCTGACTTTCGAATGAGCTTGTGACTCCCCCAGCACCAGCTCCAGCGCCAATAGAAGCTGTTGGACCGAATCTACTGGAGGATGAACCTCCTGATCGGCTGGCTAAGCTGTTTTGAGAGTAGTCATTCTGGTGTTGGTGTAACATCGAGGAGGTGGAGTTGAAAGACGACTGTGATATTCTTGACATTCCGGGACTTGCTGCGTTCGACAATAAAGGTGATTGTGACATTAGCAACTGACCCAGAAGAGGTCAACTGAAAAGCTGAAGATGGCAAATAAAAACAGGAAAAAGAAGAAACGGAAAGAGGATGCTGTGTATACAGTAATGAGTGATCTTGGGGTCGATGTTACAAAAGGACTCGTTTCAGTTGATGACAGGTGAGAACAACGTATGAGTATAGAAAGAACGAAGACCTTCAAGGGAAGTGATTGATTGATGGGACAAGATGATGATGGCCAAGAGCACGTCTCGCCTCGTCTTGACTTTTTTGTTACTACTCTTGCATTAAGCAGGGGTTTCCGATCACGCATCATGCTCGGTCACCTTGGCGCTATGCTTGCTCCTGTCGTGCTTAGAAGGGGTCTACACGATGCACGGATCATTAGTGCCAGTCCTAAAAGGGTTGATTAGCCGCCAAGACATTGCCCAGACCCATTGACCCGTTGTACAGCACGCGTGGATTATTTGTATTGAATCGAGATGTTTCATCCCTGCTTTTCTTGGAGTATGATCGCGTCGCCTTTGCTGAGTGGTGATGTTCTTGATACACATTGCGGGTATTGAGTATTGTCAAAATTGCATGACTATTGTATGTTGATCGTATGATCATGGATGTCACCATCAGCAGAGTACAAGATAAATGGAATGATCTTCAGGGTTTGTGTTCTCGAAACAAAGAAATGGTGACGATCAAAGCGCGAGCTGAATTCGCTGGCTGGCTGGAGGGCCTCATTCGGAGCACCTTCGGAAAATCCTTTCCCCTTGTCGACACGTGGAGAATCCCCCTGGTTTCTGACTTTCCAAGGTTAACTGGATCTTCTTCTCGATCGCCTTCTACGATCCTTGTCAATGTCGCCGACTATGACAGCATAATAATCGCAGCGCGTTACGCAGGTCAGGCTTCAATGAGTATTTGATATAACCAAAGATAAGTGAGCAGCGAGCAGAAATGACTACTTGTCGCCTTGCCCACAAATTCAGACGATCGGAACGCACAGGTCGTTGCGTCTATGACTTTGCTCTTCTGAATTTCAACAGGAAACACTCGAGGTCGGCAAGGCTCTTCACCTAGACGATGGCAAAATTGAAATAAAGAACTCAAACAACTCATTCGACTGTGTCAATGTCGAACTCATCAAGTCAAGGGAAAGATATGGTCAAGCGAAGCTTGTTGCTCATCACGAAGAGGTACACAGTAAGTGATATCACCAAGGGTCGATAGAGCGCTTCTTCGACAATACAGGCTTCAAGAGCCTCACCATCTATATGAACTCACGCGGCGTGTTGTTCCAGGCAGATCATATGCTTGACTCCCAAGAGGCAGAGAAATTCGTCAAGGCCGTTGCGATCAATCTGGGTGATACCATAATGTCGCACAGCTAAGCTGTTTACAACAGCGACAATACATGGTCCGTTTGAGCGCCTATTGGCGGTCCTGTTCAACCTCTTGAACAAGCCATGCAGCGTCTGCAACTTCCGCTAGACCAGACAAGCGATTGGGTACCATCGCCTGATCTAGGCGTGATGCACTTTGAAGCTTCACCAAGGAGATGGAGTTGTCGTCAACACCACGGTTGTCTGAGGGTGGGCCACTGGAGCCGATACTACCACCTTACTGCTCGGCCAATGAATCAGTCCGCATTGGAGGGTATCTACCTCAAACCGACTGGAAGATCGAGACTGATCTGGGTGGTTGACTCGGATGTGATCCTACTCTAAGACAGACCAATCTTCTGGGATGGACAATGACTCACTTCGCACATGAAAAGACATTGCATTGCCTCTGGCTTGCAGCTTAATCGTATACCTGAATTGCTATCTAGCCTGCTTCCGTACTGCAGAATACCAACATTCACGGCGTTTACTTCTCGCGGTAGATGAACTCGTTGCATGCAGGCTACCAGATGTAGCTCTCAATGATCTCTTATAAGACCTCTGATTGGAGACCTCAACAAGCAGGCACTGTAGTCATGTCCATTGTTTCTACTCAGCCCTTTCGATTCAGTACATAAATGATAAGAATGCAGTGTATGCATGGTCAAACCATGAATAATTGCAGCAGCCTGCATGCAGCTTTGACAGAACAATGAGGTGAGGTAGTAACCGCCTCATGGCTTCTGCGTTGACGCGCGGACCGCAGAACGCGCAGCGCAGCAGATTGAGTTTCCACTTTGACTTCTTGCGATTCAGCTTCAGCTTGAAACAGCACCTGACTCAGTCTATACTGCCCTTGCAGCCTCGCCTGAGTTTCCTTTGCTTCCGAGACAAGCGGTCAGGGATCCATCCTCTGCTTCACCAACTCGCGGCGCAGTAAAACCGTGTTGGCTGTAGTGTTCGGCATCTTGTAAAATGGATTCGGTCCTTCGTCCGAACTCCTCAGCATCACTTAAAAGAAGATCACCACCGCCCTCTCGATCGGTATCGCCCAAGACAGCCAACATGTCGCTTCCCGGCGCATCAGCCTCCTCGTATGGTCTTCCCGGTCGAGCGTCTTCGAATACAGTCTCGAGAGGTACGGCAGGAGGATACGGGAATATCGGGTTAGGCCAATCTCAATCCTATAACAGCGAGTACGATCCTACCTTAGGTGGTCTGGTGGATGAACCAGGAAGGATCAATGAGGGACCTTCAACGACGAGTAGCGCAAACAACAATGGAGGCTATGCATATTCGACCACTCTTCGTAGACAAGTTTCAGTAACGGAAGGATTCCCTTCTTTCCACCATCACCAACATCATCATTCGCCCAGGATACCAACGTCTTCCCTTCGGAGGGATTCTTCTCCCCATAATGCGTCTCCATATCGATCTTCGCATTTCCCCTTGACGAGCGGCGGGCTGAATTACCAAGACGCGGTGGAAGAGCAAGAGAGTTATCTGGACAAGATCGTAGGGATGGGAAGGAGGATAATGGGTAAAAAGGATTACGAAGAGTTAAGGATGGAGGAAGAGCACAGGAAGGAAGAGAATGAGAGACGACAGAGAGAAACTCCAAGTTCGATATTTGCCCATAAATCCGTGGATGTAAGTCGTCCCTCTCATTTCCAATCTGTAGTCACATCATTCTGTTCCTGTCCATCTTTTGTGTGCTACCGGTAACTCTTTCAAAAGCACGAAGCTAAATGACAGATTATGGTGTATAGGAAACAATCCAAATGCTCTCAACCAACGCTTCCTCCGGACTTCCGACTTCGTCCCTCTCGGCTCTGCTAGCACGCTACGGACCGAATGAGTTCGAATTACCCCCCGCAGACCCCCTTTTCCTCAAATTCGCCAAGCAAGTGTATGAGAACCCGTTGATATTGCTTCTACTGGGAAGCAGTGTTGTCAGTGCGCTCATGGGCAACTATGACGATGCTGCTTGTGTAGTCGTTGCAGTCGGCATTGTATTGACCGGTGAGTAGAATCCTAAAGCTGACTTAGCTATGTCTAGCATCTCGCTAATTTGACTTGTCATCAGTCGGTTTCGTGCAAGAGCAGAGATCTGAGAAATCACTGGAAGCTCTAAACAAAGTGAGTCGAGTCTCTATCTCCATTGGACGGGACGACAAGCGACTGACTTAGGTGTCTTAACAGCTTGTCCCTCACTACTGCCATCTGATACGGTAAATGCTGCCTTTTCAGCCGTTTCTTCCACTACTGACTACCATCACTCATGACAGGAATGGTCATCCACTCACGCCACTTGCGAACGCCCTGCTGCCTGGGGATCTGGTCACCTTTTCGGTGGGAGATCGTATACCAGCCGACATCAGACTGATCACAGCCGTCTCCCTTGAGATTGACGAGTCGGCTTTGACGGGAGAAACCAGACCCGCGAGGAAGAACACGAACATGTGTGAAAGAGGTGAAGGGGAAGACACCCACGGAGAAGGTGGTGGAAAAGCTCTGGGTGAGAGACACTGTATGGCTTTCATGGGTACTCTTGTACGAAGTGGTGAGTACTTCTTTGCCTTATGTGGACAACCAGTCGTATCCGATACTCATCACGGTCGCCACAGGTCACGGATCTGGTGTTGTGGTCGGGACTGGAAAAGACACTGAATTTGGAGTGATCTTTTCTATGATGCAAGACGTAAGTATCTTGGTTTTACATGAAGTTTACCTGTGCTGACTCGATCGGACTTCTTTCTGCAGGTCGAGGAAAAACGGACACCCTTACAGCTCGATATGGATGATCTGGCCAAGCGACTCTCCCTGTTCTCCTTCGGTGTGATAGGCGTCATATTCTTGATTGGAGTGTTACAGAAGAGGGATTGGTTGGAGATGTTCACAATAGGAGGTAAGTCTTGCCCATATGGGACTGAAATGCTGTAGCTAATTGTCTTGATAGTCTCTCTGGCGGTTGCTGCTATTCCCGAAGGTTTACCCATCGTCACGACGGTCACGCTTGCGTTGGGTGTGTTGAGGATGTCCAAGCGAAAGGCCATCGTGAAGAAATTACCTAGTGTCGAAGCGCTAGGTAGTGTTAGCGTGATCTGCTCCGACAAGACAGGTAAGCAAGCTGGACCAGCTATTTTACGAACATCGCTCACATACTTCTGCACGAAGGTACTCTCACCCAAAACGAGATGACCGTTACACACATGTATGCCGTAGATGATCTTGTCGATTTATCTCCCCTTCTGAATGTGACATCGCCTTTCGGACCCAAACGACCGGATCAGCCCGAACTTGCTCAATCGCAAGCATTGAAGAAGACCGCTCTAGTAGGAAGTATATGTAACAATGCCTTCAAGAACGAACAAGGGGTCAACGTCGGTCAAGCTACCGAGGTGGCTCTACTTAATGTTCTGCCAATCATCAGTGCAGACGACCAAAGAAAGGTGGGTTGGATGATTCAAGCATTCTACCTCGAGCGCTGACAGAAGCGATATTGCATAGAACTTCACTCGAAAGGATGAAATACCTTTCAGTTCCGACACCAAGACTATGAGCGTTACTGGATCATTGAAAGGCGGATCCGACATGGTGTATCTCAAAGGAGCGGTTGAACAAGTCCTTGCCAAATGCCGATATTTCTACGTCACCGACTCATCGACGCCGTCGCTGGACCAAGCTACCCAGAAGACCATCTTAGACCGAGCGAACGAGATCTCATCCAGGGGATTGCGAGTCATCGCTATGGCTTATGGCTTTCCGAAAGGCGATGGAAACGATCTGATTTTCGTTGGATTCCAAGCCATGATGGACCCGCCGCGAAAAGGAGTCTCTCACGCTGTGTCGGCACTTCACAGTGCCGGAGTGCAAGTAGTGATGATCACCGGAGATGCCGAGCCTACCGCCTTAGCCATAGCCAAACAACTGGGATTGAAAGTCAACCCTTCTTCAGGTGCAGGTGCAGATCACATTGCTGGTGCATCCAGCTGTATGCTGGGCACTCAAGTCGATCAACTATCCGAGCGAGAACTCATCGAGCGAGTACCCTCTATATCTGTATACGCCCGAACCACACCAAGACACAAGATGGCAATCGTCAAGGCCTGGCAGATGCGTGGAGCGGTAGTAGCTATGACGGGAGACGGAGTGAACGATTCGCCCGCACTGAAAATGGCAGACATCGGCATATCAATGGGGAAGAGCGGTACCGACGTCGCAAAAGAAGCCGCAGATGTGATCCTAGTAGATGACGATTTCTCAAGTATCTTACCTGCTGTCGAGGAAGGGAAATCGATCTTCTACAACATCCAAAACTTCTTGTCGTTTCAACTTTCAACGGCTGTAGCTGCTTTAACGCTTATCACCCTTTCGACATTTTTCAAACTTGCCAACCCGCTCAACGCGATGCAGATCCTCTTCATCAATATCCTGATGGATGGACCGCCCGCCCAAGCGTTGGGTGTAGATCCGGTAGATAAGGAAATCATGAAGCGTTCTCCGAGGAAAAAGGGAGATCATGTCCTATCGAGAAGATTGATCTATAGAGTAGCGTTCTCAGCTACGATGATTGTCTTGGGGACTCTGTATATCTATCTCAGGGAGATAAGCGATGGCAGTATGAGTCGAAGGGATCAGACTATGGTGAGTTCAAGGCGTCGCTTTGGCAAGCATGATTTGATACCTGTTTTACATTGCACATTATCTTCATTTTGACTGTGCCGAATCACCTCAAGTGTTAGGTTTTCTCCTTTGCTTCTTTGGTTATTTGGATAATTACATTGCGAGAGAGCAATAAAAGCTGACGTCGTTACTACCGAATCGAATTTATGGAATTTGGCAGACGTTCACCGGTTTCGTCTTTCTTGATCTCATCTCGGCCATCCAGAACCGTGGATTAACATGCACAATCTTCAAGAACAAGATGTTGTTCTTGACCATCAGCATATCATTCTTTGTTCAACTGCTCTTGATCTATTTACCGATCTTACAACATATCTTCCAGACGGAATCTCTCTCGCTCAGAGACCTGTTCATGCTCTTAGGATTATCGGGGACGAGCTTTGGTCTGCACGAGCTGAGGAGGTGGTATGAAAGGAAGTTCTCGGAGCAGGAGATACTTAGTGAAGGTGTAGGACGGCTGGTCTAGTTCACCCCAAGAATTTACTCGAAGTGAAGATTATACTTGCTACTTTGAAAGAATCCGAAGGGATTAGCTGCACATGCAAGGAAAGGACAGGATTTGTGATGTGTTTCAAGGTGTTTTCGTTGGAAGGATTGGAAGGTTTAGGATCGGAAGAAGTAAGCCAAAAGTGAAGAGGGCAATGCATTCGACTGTACGGTCAACCATGCAAGGTTGATCAGAAAAGCCAAGGGAGATGATGAGATACAAGTAGATGATCTATAATGCCAGTTAGATTACGGAAGATGGTCATGAAAATTCACTCATATTCAATCAATGAAATTGCAATGCATAATGTAATGTTTCGATACATATGTGATAACTTTGATACGAATTTTGGATCCTGAGACCTCCTCCGCCGAAACATCACATCCACATAGGCATCTACTCCGCCTAATCTTCAAGCTCAATCACAGCGTCGTGCTCTTCACCTTCGTCTCCGGGGATCTTCTCGATCTGCCAGCCAAAGTGCAGATTCATTAGCTCGACCTAACTAATAGATAAGCCAGGGCTAAGATGGGTGACTTACAACGTCGAACTCTTCTAGCGACTCGGCAATGATCCTCGTGGCCTTGTACACATCTTCCTCAGAAATCACTAATGGGGGAGCGAATCGGATACTGTTGAGGTACAATGGCCTCGTCGTATCAGCTATCGGGTTCTCGAGGCTCGCGTAAACCAGCAAAGAGAGGTATACTCACATGTTGACATGAGTGGGCTTAGCCAACAAACCCTTGGACTTCATCAACAAACACAATTGCCAAGCTGTCCTTCCCTTCTTCGAAGCCTTCTCGTCGATGACTACACCGTTGAACAATCCTCGACCTCGGATGATCTTGATGAATGGTGAATTGAGTTTAGCTAGCTCCGATCGGAAAATTTCTCCTAATTTCTGAGATCGTTCGACTAGGTTCTCATTGACCAATACGTCCAGGGCTGTCATAGCTACCGCACATCCTAGAGGGTTACTTCAGACGGAGCAAAACAAACTGCCATGTCAGCTACATGCGACCAAGGTGGCTAAAGCGAAACTACACGCAGACTCGACTCACCCGCCATAGGTGGAACCGTGTTCTCCGGGTTTGATACATAGCATGATCTCTTTGCTGGCCATGACACATGATACGGGGTATACTGGAAAGCAGTTGTGTCAGTCTTTGCTCCGTGCATGCAATGCGGCACCTAGCTGGAGAGTCACTCACTACCACCAGACAAGGCTTTTCCGAGGATCACCATGTCGGGCTTAATGCCGTCCCATTCATAGCAGAGCCTAGCAGCGGTGTCCATCATCAGCTTTGTCATTCCCTACTTACAGCGAGATGGCGAAGACATCAGATCGGACAGTCGTTGATACGCACATTTTACCGGTTCTTGCAAGACCCGTTTGAATCTCGTCACAGATCAACAGCACATTGTACTTCTTGCAGATCTCATGGATTTTAGCAAGGTACCCATCGTCCGGTACGTAGATACTGTCGCCGGCCAGTACACATTTAGCGATTCATCCCAGTCTGACTGAATAAAGGCATTCGCTGTCAATGCTCAATTTTGGCTCAACTCACCCAGCTTCACCCTGGATAGGCTCCACCAAGAAGGCAGCTACCTCATCTCCGTACTTCTCGAGGGTCTTCTCCAGGTCTTCTGGGTGATTATATCGGATCAACCCCGTATCCCACTGAGGTCCAACATTATCGAGGAACGGTCCGAAACCATTTCGGGATTCTGGATCAGTCGACATGGAGATGATACCGATTGTTCGACCGTGGAAATTGCCTTCGACAGAGAGGACTTTGGCCTTGCCCTCCTTGATCCCCTTCTTCTCGTACCCCCACTTCCTGGCGAGCTTGATCGCTGTCTCGACGGCCTCGGCACCCGTGTTCATAGGTAAGACCATATCGAAGCCGAACATCTTGGTGATTTTTTCGGCGAATGGTCCGAGGTTGGAGGAGTAGAATGCCCGGGACGATAAAGTCAATTTGGATGCTTGGGTGATGAGTGTGTTTACTGAACGTCAAAACAAACCAGGTTGGCCTGTCAGAATCTCATTCCCACTTTGCAAGCGTCGAGAGTGACTCACAGATATCGGGATGGCAATGACCTTGGTTGACGGCTCTGTCATAGTGACAGCATGTTTAGTTATACGCTACGTTTGCAAGCCCGAATTGAATGTGCATGACCATCGACTCACGAGTAAGCAGCTAGGAAATCAAGGTACTCGTTTCCCTCGGGATCCCAAACATGTGCACCTTCTCCTCGTTCGAAGCAGCTACATGGAACCAGACATATAGTTTAGCCTTCGCAATGTGCGTCACGTCGGATCTCTTCTAGACTGCTCTGAATATCGAGGCGAAATGACTTACACAGGTAATGGGTGGTAATTGTGTCTATCAAAGTCAATTCCAAAGAGTGGAATCAGCTCTAAATTCACAGACACACAAACAGAGATGAAGACGAGGGCATGAAATACTCACGCCGAGTACTCATGTTCGAGATTGATGATTTGCTGAGTTGAGAATTTGGCTTTGCCACCTACTGGCTGAGCAGGAGCGTTGGGTGTGTTGATAGCTACAGGCGACATAGTGAAGAAGATTTGGGTCTTCTCTGCAACTGCTAAGGAACAAGAGTACTTTCGTAGACAGATTCTGGCTCTGATAGTACAGCCTATTCCCGGTCGATTGGATCGATTTGAGGATCGAGGTATGCACGTATCCACTGGTGAAAGGAGCGATACTCGTCACAGGATGATTCGTTTGATTTCCGAGATAACCGGTTTGATGTTGAGGCTACTTATCAATGAGCCCGTTGTCTGTAGTTGATACGCTGCGCGTTATACACAGTGATCAAGATGCTTTTGCTTTTGATACTGAAACTGTACTTGGTGTTGAGCTGAAAGACAGAAGCTATAGGTGCAGAATGCGGATTGAAAATATCAATTCATCCATTCATCGACTGAAGCGCTTCTTCTACATCTTGGAAAAGGTGGTCATGCGGCTATTTTCATTCACTTTGTTAAGCGTAGCCGCATCACTCTATGCTCGCATTACGTAAGGAGCTTATCCGCCAAGACGGCTTGTCTTTCTTTCTATGTGAGAGACCTTGCATTCAGGTATGCATAATTTGAGGACAGTGGGGTCGTACGGCAATGCCGAGGGAGTACTCCGTCGCAACATGATGAATCGCTAACTGCTATTGACGTCGAGCTCTAGAGGTAGGTGGAAGGTAAGTTACCTGGAAGATAGCTCGACGAGATCGTCGCGCTTAGAAGTAATGTAATAGGCGCCTGGCTTGGCGATCTACCCAAGTCCAAATATGGAAAACATATACACTTGCAAGTCATGAAGGTACGCAGGTAGAGGGCTGTCGTGTAAGTATGTTGTATATATTTTGTCTGGCAGTGCACTGTATACATACATTGATGCTGGGCGGAGGAGATATATTGATACACAAGCTAAATATGGGATGGAATGCCAACATGTGTGCGTGACTATCGTACAATCGTTCGACCAGGTCCTTTCTTCTGATCATATTTACACTAACTTACCCAAATCACACTCATACCTATTCCATCGTTCCAAATTCACTAGCTCGTCTCTGACATAGATTATCCCACCAATCTTTCGTCGATCCAGGCGTTTTCGACGAGCTGGTCTGAGAACTACTCGTATTACTAGTACTCAACGATTGATTATGGTTCTGATAATGATTTCCCTCAGTGTCAATCCCGAATAAAGGCGGCTCATCATCATCTGACGATGGGATAAGAGCTTTACGCTTCATCCCTTCAACTTGCTCCTTCCGCCTTCGTTCCAACTCACGAATACCGGCTGGACGGAGGGACGGATGATAAGGCGCTTCAGGGACTTTACCCATCTTCTTTCCTTGTTTCTCCTTCTCTCGCCCATTCTCACTCGCTGCTGCTTGCTCTCGCTCAGAATATTTGTCCTCGGGGACATCGATATCCGCTTCATCTTCCCACCTATTCTCGAAATCCCGCTTAAGCCTCTTGGGCGCTCGATCATTGAAGAACCCATAAGCAGCCAATTTGACTTGTTCGCCTTCATCAGTCGCTCGAGATCTCCCTTTTCCCTTTCTTTGTGACGATGGTTTCGAACCGGGGGTGCGCGTACCGAGATTAGCAGGTGAAGTTGAAGTTGAAGTTGATGCTGGCGTGGCTAGAATACCACGCTGGAGATGATCCCATTTTCCCTTGATAGGTGGACGAGCAGTCTTCGGCCCATCGACATCTTTAGCTAATCGTGCTCTTTGTGCTGTTTGTGGAGGTGAGGGTGAGGAAGATCGTTCATTCTGAGACGGCGACGAAGGTAATAGTCTTGGAAAATCCTGCGAAAATGCAGTAGGCTCGATCTGCGCAATCAATCTCAGCATCAGCATTCATTCTGACTACTCCCCGCTGCAAATTCGCTCTGCGGAACGCGGAATGATGATTCAGCCACTCACGCTTTTGCTTGACCACCTGTGCCCTAGAGAAGGTCTTCGGTCTCCCTGATGTATTGGCGAAGCAGCAGGACTAAATAATGGAGATTCAGGTGATGGACTTGGTTCGCGAGGAGATTCATCCCCAGACAGTTCTTCCTTTTCTGGAGTACCTTCAGGTGGATCTTCTTGCTGCGGCTCATCTTCTGCATCTGCAGGTTCCAAGCCCCAAAACAACAGGGTTTCGGGGTCCATCTCAGCGGGTTTCCACTCTCTGTATTCTGCCTTTGATTTTTCGTCGCGGTCGCGAGGGAAAGAAGGCTGTCGTGGTGGATCAGGAAGGACGAAGAGGGTCTCCTGTCTTTCTGCCATTCTAGGTCTTGTCGATTTCGGCGGGGTGATCTGATGATATTTTTTTGTCGCCGCTTTCTGTGGGGTATCAGGCTCAGACAGAGATTGAGGTTGGTTCTCGGAAGAAGGTGAACGTCCCGAAAGGTTTGGAAACGCTTTGGAATTTGTCTTTACCGGTGAAGGCGATATAGACCTCTCCCTCTGCATGACTGAGGTTCGGGGTAGAGGGGAATGCAGAGTTTGTACTTTTCGCCGACGTGGGGTGAGAGGGGATCTGCCCGGCGATACCTGATTCAGTCTAGGAGTCTTCGCTATTTTTGCGGGTCTATTGACTTTGATGGGAGTCAAAGCCTTTCTCGCTGCACTTTCGTCCGTAGTTTTTCGTTTTTTAGCTGGAGTCGATTCTAGCTGTTTTCGCGGTTCCGATGGAAGCTTGATAGCTAGATTATCCTCGATATCCAATGCCGGCTCAGAAGGCGGATCAGACGAGCTGAGATCTACCAATCTCTTCTCGGGTGCCCCAGCTGCAGGTGGCGGAGTCTTATGTCGATTTTCGTGCGCAGCCGTCCATACCCGTCTATCTACTTCGTCCCGTTTGCTTGTCGCTTGACGAAGCCTATTACGAATAGGACGATCTGCCTTGTCAGTCCCGGCTAGAGGAAGATCTGTACCATCATGACGATCATTGGGGGGTGCGATTCTATCTTTCTTTCGCCAAGGTGAAGGTATAGCAGCGAATTGCGAAGGGTTCCGATGATTTATCTGCCTGTGGTTGTAAAGCACGTAATCCGGTACGGGAGTGATAGGTGGGGGAGGCGAGGTATACGGTTCTGCGGGTCGCGCTGGCGTTTCTTCTGGGACAGGGTCGAACAAGCCAGGCGATGCGGATGTTTCTCGAGGATGAGTGGGTTCAGTCTCCGGCTCGGGCGTGATTGATGAGGTGAGTTCAGGCAGGGAGGGCGACGAAGATGGGAATTTCTCGTGAAGCCGAGTACGCTCAGCAGCGGATGGAGGGATAGAGGGAGGCTTATCGTGCGATCTCGTCGAGCGAGCCGGTGGCGGTAGGGACGAAGGAATGATCTGAGATTGTTGCACGGCTGCCTCGACTTGAGATCTTTTCCGTTTGTTGGGTGTCTTCCTTGAAGTATCGGCATTATTATTCTCCTTCATGTGTGGTCGTCGCTGCCTTTGCGAAGGTGTCTCTTCCTGCCGATTCCCTTGATTCGCCTCGTCCCGTCCAAATGTCTCCTTTGTCCTAATCAGCTCATTCTCCGCTTCCCCGTCTAGAGGGTCGTTGTCCGAAGAACCCCAAAAATCGTCTCGGTATACCTTCAACCGGCTCCCTTTGAGCGGGCTTCTCATTTTGATCGGACTACTTCCCTCTTTTCTCTGATGTCCAATGGCCAGTCCGCCAGTCGCAGAAGCATCGTAAGGTCTAGAGCTGTCCTTTTGACCTAGAGGTGTTCTCCGTATTCCTTCTTTGCCTTGCTGAGAGTTTTTGCCCTTATGTCGCGCCGGACCAATTGAAGAAGGGGTATGTAAGAACGCATTGAGATCTCCCTGTTTGTTTTTGATAGTCGGAGTCTGGTCGTGCAACCTTTTCCGTAGATTCGCCGCTGATGAAGGCCCCGGACCACTTTGAGCGTTTGCGTTTGCGGTTGCGTTTCTGGGCGTCGATGACTTCTTATATCCAGAGCTTAGGGGTGTTGCGATACCGTGACTGAAAGATACTAGTGGTCTTTGAGTCAATCTGCGCTTGGCAGAAGCCGAAGAAGCCGAGGGACCAGTGTTGATCCATCCATTTGGGTCGGGCTGATAGGTTGCCTTTGGTGTTGAACGGGACATCTATGTCAGATATTGATGATGATGAGTGCGCGATCAGATCAGGAATACGACAGGTTCTCTGATATTTCAACTCACGATGTCCAGATATATGTGAATCTACCCGGCCATTTCTAGCGTGTAGTGTCAAGTAGTGATCCTCTTTGTTTAGCCCTTGTCCGCTTGGAAGGTTCGTTCTATCTCATTGATTTTGATTGTTGCCTCTGGCGATCATTTTGATCTTCTGCTTGTGAATCAATGTAATGTTCCCACCTAGACCACTCACTCATGACGCGTGCCGAGTGACATTTATAACTGATTCACACAAAGTCACGCACGGTCCCTTGTGCTGGAAAGTGCCACTCTGAAAACGCCGATCCTTGTGTCCCACCATATGCATACAGGGAGGTCGGGTTCAACCGGAATTGGATTGATTGGGCGTGATTTGATTTGATTTGATTTGCGTAAACTACCACGCTACCATATCTACTATTAAGCTTTGTTGCTGCTAATTGTGAGAATAGAATTGGTCAAAGACAAGAGTGGTGCTTCACTTAAATCCTATCTACAAACTACATATCTCTCTTCTTACTTACTCACCACTCAGTCGCATCATATCGTATTCACGATGGCTTCCGTCCTCCGATCATTCAAAGCTGTCTCCCCCGCACTTAGACGACCTATCGTCGCTCAAAAGCAAGTCAACTTCGCTAGAGCTTTCTCAGTCTCCGTCAACAGAAGCGCAGGTCATGGTCCCCCTCAATTGTTAGGTCCCGGTGCCAAGGCTGGAGAAGTCCCAACTGAGTGAGTAGCGTATTGTCTCGCACATTGTCGCAAGAATGTAGCATAGATGTATGACGAAGAAAATACATGCACAGAGGGAATATACAGCTATGCTCGGAAGGAAGATCGCAGCTGATTTGTTATTCTCATTTCCCAACATCAAATCTACTCAATCTATCAACAAATCACTCCGTCTGCCAACTTACATCACGCTCTCATCCGGTTTCTGGCTATCGCTAAACCTTCCCGGCCAACAGCGAAGCCCAATCTACCGGTATCGAGCGATTCGAGCTTCTCGGTAAACTCGAGGGTGTCGACGTCTTCGACATGAAGCCCCTCGAGATCACTAGATTAGGTACCGTCGCTGATCCTATTCCAGTCTATTCCTTGGTGAGTGAATCTCTCTTGGCCTCATCATTCTATCTGGAGATTGGCGGGACATATCAGTAAAAGCGGGTGGGGCGGTGGAACGAAGAATAACCTCTTCGTTGAATGGTCAATCCATCTCATACGAGATTGGATTGGATTGAAGCACGCAGGACTTCAGGCACCCGACATCTGTAATCCAATCAGGAGGAGAGAATTTGCTCGCTAACACTATTTCTCGTCGACGTGTAGTACCCCGAAAGACAAGTCGGATGTACCGGTTACCCAGCCGATTCCCACGATACTATCTGGCTCAACGTCAACACTGAGCTCAAGAACCACCGATGCCCAGAATGCGGCTCTGGTAAGTCGAGTTGCTTCGTCCCGTCCGCGCATCCCCTCATCCCCTCATCTCAACATTTCAACATCTCGGCGCTGGTCGGAGGTATCACGTATTTTGGTATCCCTTTAGGCGTGCTCATAGCTCATACGTGACTCGTCATTCGTCTGAGAGACGGAACATCACGCTGACTGCAAGCGGGTCATTAGTCTACACTCTCAACTTCCAAGGTGACGAAGCCCTCCTCCACGGTGGTGGACACCACTAAACGCTCTCCCTCATATACTGGTCAATTGCTTTGTAAATAGATCATTGCAGTCGCAAGTGCAAAAAGGGAATGTTCGGTTTGCTCGCATGCAAAAAACCAATGATATCTCGGCTTTCAATGTCTCTTTGAAGTTTCACCGAATACTGACGGCCCAGCCTCATTGAAGACTCGTAGCTTCTGCGCATTCACACGTTCTCTGATCATTCCAGGGCGACGAAATTCCCCTTTGGACCCTCCAATCTTTGCTCTGAAGCGAAGGACGCAGAAAAGATACCATGAGAAGTGTATTTATTTCATTCTTCCAACTCATCATTCACCCAATTCACCTATATATATATATATGTAGAGAATATCGCACCGTATCGGATTGTATCAAAATCGGAAGGGTATAAATATTTACCAGACTTGATTCTGCATGTTGTACTAAAAATCCTACTAAAATATCGAAAGTCCGCCTCCAACCCTTCCCTAATAATTTACTGCGTTTCGATTCTCTCCTCTGTAATCCACCCTGTCTTGCTTTATCCTAAGCTTGATCTCCTTTCGCTCATCCTACTCCCGCTCAACGCCCATCCATAGATAGATCAAAGATTGTTTTTAAAGATCCTTCTGGGTCACTTTCCAAGCTTCCCATTTCTCCTTAGCGGCAGCATAGGTGTCTTTGTATTTCTACGGTATGCATCGAGATCGAGTCAGTGTTGGTATCTCTTGATCGCTACTCCGACGCGTCGCCGCTCGACGCTGTCCGATGCCCATTCTCCTACTGCTCGCCTACTCCGTCTCACCTCGTCACTGTTCAAGTTCATCCGTACACCTTATCCTTTCTTAACTTATCTCCTCATGCAACGCAGACGCCAGTACCCTTCCACTCCCACTCTCCACTCCATTGGCCTCAGTCCTAAAATGAGCATTCAAGTCGAACTCACCTGTTGAGCTTCCTCACTCAACTCCTTCCACAATTTCCCCGTCTCCTTCGCCACATAGCCCAGCTTCTCCGCCGACGTGATATTATCAGGGATCGTGACCCTATTCGAATCTCTGATCTCCTGCGCAAACGCGAAATACGGTGTCAACGGTTTTCCCGGGTTTCCCTCTCTTTGCGCAATCGTCTTCTTGTACGCCCTCTTGCCTCCTGGGGGCTTAATAGTCTTTCCCGTAGCTCGTTCGATCTCAGCCCTAGTCTCGGGCGTAGTACTCTCCCAGAACTTTCTCAAGGCGCCCTCGTATTCCTTTCGCAAGGAGGATGCTTGGGTTTCGTATTCGCTTTTTGCGGTCGACTGGAGCTCAGACCATGCTTTACCAGCAGCAGCAGCTAGGACCTTGACGTCGAGCTTGCCCTCGGCGTTGCGTTCTTGGTTGGAAGGGTTGAGCACGAATTCCTTGAAGAAGAGGGTGTAGGCTGAAGGCGGTCCTTTAGGCGGTACGGGCAGTGTGGGGTCTGTAAAGGGATCAGAGGTTTAGGTGATCAGCTTGGGTCATCCTACTTTGATTTAGGGGTTGCGGTCTCTCTCTGCGTCAACCAGGATATGATGTATATGCGCGACAACGAAAGGACAAGTACGGCAATTCTCTCGAGAGCGAGAAAGATGTGGAATGTGAAGCGGATCACGCGACGAGTATATGATCTGAAGATCTCTTCTCATCGAAAAGCCATCCTATCCCATTACTGCTTTCCAAGGTCGCAGATGACTTCCCCTTAGTCTAGTGCAGAGTCTCAGGGCCTCCATGCCCAGACATCCCAGGTGGAATCAATCGCACTCACCAATAACCTTCTTCTTCGCAACTATCGACGAAGCAGTGAATTGCCTGATAGCGATTCTGGACGATATGGGAGCCGCAGCTCCCATGATGGTGGGTCTGATAAGGCTGAGCATCGTGTGTGTTTATTAGATGAACGGGAACGGCCTTCTCGCAATATGTCAGAAGTGCAGGTATGACAGTCTGTGTAAGTGCTAATTTGTAAGTGGTGAGTGATGTTGTTGATGAGTTGTTGATAGCATACCGGACCATGTGAGTGTGAGTGGGGAAGCCTACAGTGGCTACGGTGGGTAATTACTCCAAGTGGCACATTCCGATTTCCCGTGCACAAGCCCTGAGAATGACGTTTTAGGTAACTTGTCTTTTTATCTCGACGCGTCGAGCAATTTGTCGATAGTTTCAGCAAAAAGCAAAAAGAGTAGCTTGTACGTCGTTGTCCTTGATCCTATCGCATATTTAGCTTCAAATGTAGTAAGATATCATCCCTATCCGCAATATGTAGATTATGAGGGCAGTCCCGTAGTCTCTAACGTTCTACGACTCTAATAACTTGTCTATATTATACAGTAAAATACAGGTATCTCCATCCTCCACTATGGTATTTCCTTTTAAGCTGACTCTTGCTTACAATCCTATTTCGCCATCTTGCTCTCTTTCGACTTCTGCCCTTCTATCCTCCATCGCTCGCCTTTATCTGCGTCAAAATAACGAGAAGAACACAGTCTCAGCTCCTATACCTTCTCGATCTCATACTGTAGAAGGCAAAGGAGCCCATTAAACATAGCATAAGATAACGAAGCACTCACAAGCAAGCAAGACCAAACCCGCACAACTCAGAGCTAATAACCCCGCAAAGAGGGTATATAGCCCTCCGTCGCCGATACCATTCCGTATGGGGACAGCGATCTGGGACATGATACAAGCCATGACTCCCCGGAAAAGCGAGTTGAGCGATACGGCGGAAGAAGAGATCCCCGGATTCGCATCGACCAGGTAAGCCAGGGTCGAAGAGTATATCCATCTGATCAGCCATCCAAGGTTGAATTAGCACATTTCGACACTCCTCGATCCAGTCTCATTGCATCGCATCTCGCCTCATGCTGATTTGGCATCACTAAGCAGAGACAGGTCTGTGATTGTCTGTGGATCGTGTGAGAGATCGAAGCGACAAACAGACACTCACAGTAAAGCGAACCCTGATATGACCAACGAAACTACGATTCCGGCAATATGGACCTTTTCCTGGGCTATCCATGCGTACGCCACGAAACCCAATACGAGGAATGGCATAGCTACGAACGTAGCTTTTAGACGCATCTACGGGTCGACATCATTTTCACTTTAGCCGACAACCCCTTTCCTGACCCAGTCTGATCGTTGATCGTGATTTTCATCGATGACTCACCTCGGCAACCATAACACCACCATTCTTCTTCTTCAGCCTTCTCAGGACTAAATCGCTATACCTTCCTCCCAGAATACTAGCCAAGATATTCCCTATGCCGAACGCAAGAAGGACCAGACCAATTTGCAGCGAATTGTAATTATACGGGGCGTCTCCCAGGGTGATCGAGGCGGTGTATACTGTCGTGTATTGTGCCGCGAACAAGATGCCTGCCACAAAAGTAGTATATGAATTCAGCTATGTCGGCTTACTTTAACAAGGTTTGGGGGTATATAGTATCTCGTACATCGCGCAGTTCTGTGGTGTGTGTTATTGGAAGACTCGACTTACCGGATGCAGTCAATAAAACCGAATTGGCCGGTTTACGAACAACGCTGATCATCGTAGGTAACGGGTTCAGATCCCTGAAACTGAGCTTGACAGGCTCTTCTTCCTGGCTGATGATCCTTTTTCGTCCATACCAATTACGTCGCGTCTTGGTCTTGATTTTCACTTCGCCAGGATGGGTGAATCCAGGTTGTTTCTCTACATCAATCTCAACCGCTTTCGCTTTCGCTGCCACAACATCGTTTTGGCTGTTATTCACGTTCACGTTCATGCCGTCCTCTTGACTTGGTCTTCTGGACGGTAAAGGAGTCTCATTGGGCGTAGCAGGTATATCCTCCAGTTTATCCGACGCTTTAGCCAATTTCCGTTCTTTTCTCAGAGCTTTTTTGGCGGAATGGATCTCTGCTCGTTTGGTGGCGTTTGAAATAGCTTTTTGATACACCCTCGAACGCTACAAGTGTTTTCGGCACAAGCACAGACAGCAGCATGAGCATGAGCAGGAGCGAAAAAGCGATGTGACTCATATCCGCAAACTCACCTCTCGTCGCCACGAATCAGGGAAAAAGATGAAAGCAATCATCATGACCCCCGCATAGGCAGTCAAGAAATAAAAGACACTTCGCCAGCCGAACGCTTGACCTAGAGCTCCACCTAGTAAAGGGGCTATACCTGGTCCAAGCATCGGTAGTCCATAGTAGATACCCATCTAGCCAACATTGAGTCAGACCAAAACCCGGTTAGCCGGGTCCGATGTTGCAAATCATCCACATGAACGAAGGTAGAAGAATTGAACCCAAACTCACCTTGGTACCCCTCTCATGCATCTCGTACATATCCGCTAGACTCCCAGCGCCTAAGGCCGTCACTGCACCTGAACCGACGGCTTGTAAAGCCCGCATCACGATCAAGAGGGGCATCGAGTTGGCTCGTGAGGCGACGATGAGCGCGACGATATATATCTGCGGATTGGAATGGGATTTGAAGTCAGCCAAAACCAATCCGACTCGATCCAAGTGGACTTTAAGGGTGTCAAGGATGCTTGACTCACTGCGAACGAGGTCAGATATACCGGCTAAGGGAGGTAACAGATTCAGTCTCAGACATCATGCTATGCTGTTGTAGCATAGTAATCATAACGCACTTTGCGGCCGGTAACCTAAAACCAGCGAATTTAGCTGAATTCCACCGATATCAAAAGTGATCAATCCGCTTAGCATGACAAGGCGTGATGGAGTGGAGAAATGGCTTACCTCTGATATTATTGCCCAAACCACCGGCGTCCAACCTTGGAATCTGATCATTGTCAAGCATGCAATGAGCCTTTATCCCATTGCATGTATTTCTGCATTGTGACAGCGAAAAGTCGTCCAGAAACTCACAAGATATACATACTCAGACTCAGACCCGTTTCAGCCTCACTAGCATGTAATTCCTCCGCCAGTTCATTGATCACCGGGTTATATATACTTGCAGCCATGACTGGTCCGAGCTGTGTCAGATCAGATCAGCATTCTGCCAGTGTAGAATTTCACAATACCGGAGATTTCTGCCTGTCGAGGTCGGGACTGATAACGTCGTAAGACGAGTAATGCAGACTCAGATTCAGACTCACCAATCCAGCAGTGACCACCAAAAGGGCAAACCATTTCTTCTTTTCTGACCAATCCCTCGGATCATCTTCCACAGGTACATGCTCTATATCTAATCCAATATTCAATGCTTTCTTATTCTTCCCACTATTTGGTTCCCCACCATCATTTGAAACCCCTTTCTCGCCGTGGTCCGTGATAGTGGGTTTACCGCTGATTATGCTCTTTGTGGGTATTGACACATCTCGATCTTGAGGCGGATAAGCTTCGGTGGACTGGATCCTACTTAGTGCGTTCGATATCCTGGAGCCCGATCTTTCTAAGGGTGATTGACTCGTACTCGTACTCGGATTCGTACCCGCAATCTGCCCTGAGCCTGAGCCTGAGCCAGAAGCGAGCTGAACCTTGGCAGGACCAGCTTGAAGCTGGCGTGGACCTTGTCCTTGTGGCTGGGGCTGTATCTTCGTACTCATTTTCACTACGAGTACAGATTTTGAGTCCCCAAGGTAACAGGCGACCAGTCCGCTATATTCTCATAACACGTTATCCGGATCGACTCGGGAAACTTCCAGCAGCTGAGACGGGAAGACTTGGTTCTCGACTTCAACGTCCGGCGCTCAATATCCTGTGCGCTTCGTCAATTGTCGATGTCTAATGGTCAAGACGATATTCTCGTTGCTCAAGTTGGAAATCAATGTGCAAGCTCATCGCATCCACACGACCTCTAAATGACCACTCTGATAACTCGCTATCGATTCCAGTACTCGTATGAGCCGTCAACCAAACGGATCTCGTAAATATCAAAAACATCATAAATCACATCGGTGAAAGCCGTCATCATCGGCCGATTTTTCGGCCGATCGGCTACCTAAGCTGGTCATACGGTCGCACTGCAACGCCCAAGCATTCAGTCGGAATATCGGAATGGATGAATCGATTCCACTTATCGAGCTTTTCATTCCAGTACATCTCGGAATGACGAGCGAAGCGAGATGGCGAGATACCGAAATTTACATTGGACATAGACATATTACTGGTATACACTTGCTTGTCAGCCTCACGATCACCAGAGTACATATTCTACGTGGAAATGATAGTTCTCCGCTAGATCGATGTAATGCGCTATTCGAGCTTGACGAGCTTCGATAGCTCCCTATACCAGCATACAAGGATGCGATCCATCAGCGAGTATCAGAATGGTCAGCTGGGAGATTCAAATAACTCACAGGTGTCAAATCGGGAGTTGCTTCCGGAGGTATTGCTTTATTCCGCATTGTAGATTTCGCTCCTCCCTTGCCGGTTCCGACGGGCACAGACTCCTCCTCCTCTCCCTCACTGCTACGGTCATCCACCAAATCAGTCCCTGACGCGTGCTCTTCGGGCTGCTGTCTCGTCTCTATACGTTCCAAGAGTCTGGCCCCTCGCCATACTCCCTTGATTGTTCGGCGGAGTCGGATCGGTTGCGGAGATAAGGGAGCATCGGCCGCGGATAGCTCTTGAGCCATCGAGCTAATCGATGAGAATGAGATCGAGGAGAGCGTGGACAACGCTACAGGAGAAGGAGGCTCCAAAGACAACTCGAAGGCCTGAGGCACCTTGTCTGTCATGATAGATGGTACGAAATCAGCCGAAGCTTCCTAACGGGTGATGCGATATAACCCACCTTTCACGAAATCCTGCATCCAGTCAAAGCCGTACGATTCCTCCTCCGAGCTTGTTGCAGTCGAAGTGGCCCCTTTGGAGCTTGACGTCGGCGTTCCATCTGCATGTCCACCCTCCATGATCGGTTCAATGATCTCCGGTCGAGATGGCAAGAATACGCCCGCCTCGTTATCGGACCCACTATCCGCTGCGATGTCGAAATGCAGATCCGGATCAGCGTGGGGAGGGATGTCGTTTTGAGGGTCTTGAGGAGCTTTAGCCCGCCTGGTTCCGCTCGGCTGCTGGATTTTGTCTCCCCGGGAACTATCGATATGGGCGGGAGGTGATCTGATGACCCTTCTAGGGATTCCGCGGACGGTCTCCGTGGACAAATCACCTACCACCTGATCATCGAGACCGACTGTTCGATCATCTGGAACTGGGACATCGTTGTGACCCTTGGATAGACTATCTGCGGAAGATATCGATATCGAAGGTGTTTTATCCATCCCTGTCATCTTCCTAGGAGTCGATCTCCTTTCACGGATCTTGCTCGAACCACTGGATGACCTTGGCATTTGTCGACGCCTTGATGTGGAGGAGAGTGGCGACAAGTCATTGAGGGGTACTGAGAATTCCGATTCACCGGTAACCTGATTCTGCATCTGATCTTTGCTAGCTATCTTGATTGCGCGAGGTGTGTCTCCTCCGCGGTCACCGTTGTAGCTTGAAGCGTCTCCTTGCGGTTCAATTGACGATTCGGTCAGTCCATCACGCCCAGAAGAGAAGACATCATTCAGCGGCATGAGGTGATCTTCGCCCGATATGAACAAATTTTGCCTGCTCGCTTGACTGGACGGTGATGAGGCAGGGTGAATGAGATTTTGATGGCTCGACAGAGTCGGATGAGCGCTTCTCCGGCCTCTGGGAATGATTGATGTGTCGGGATCTGTTATGCTGGGAGAAGTAGCTTCTTCAGCCGTATCCAACTGAGACGAAGGGTCGGCCGTTGTTTGACTGCTGTCTTCTGAAGATCCTGTAATCGGATGAGAAGTCTTACTTGTACGCGGAGTTGAGGTCGTTCCGATGCTCTAATCAGTTCAGGAGCTGACGTCAGCTCAAGCTCACACATCGCATACGGAAAGAACCCGATGCGAGAAGGGGGGCGGAGAGCAGTAGAGTAGGGGAGCAGGGCGTGTAGACGAAAGTCAATCGGGGATCGAGAACACTTACAGCTTTACTGGCTCTCTTTACTCTTTTAGCGGGAGTACCTCTCATACCCATCCCCAATCCTGATCCCCGCGAGCTGGATCTTTTCCTATTGCTGCCATAGCCATCTACCACCGAAGGATGCGTGGAGGTCTCGCGATGACTGATGGTTGCATGATGTGAGGTTGAAGCGGATGTAGACTTGGGCTTTCTTCTCCAATTTGACAGGCCTTTCAAGATGTATTCTTCGGACGATGCTCGTAAGTGAGCTTTTCTGAGCTGGCCGGGAGCAAGAGGTGAAGATGCGATGAGGGGGGTAGAACCTCGATGTGGCGATGGAGTTGTTGGCTGCATCTTCAAGATCCAAGAGCGGTTTTTGGGAGGTTCACACTCTAGTAGAGAAGGTATAGGTGCAGACAAACAAGGTGTCTTGTGAGAAAAGCTGTGATCGTAGAGTGCGATATATGATGATTCGGAGTGCAGCTACGGTTCATACCAGCCTTCAGAGCTAGAGCCTTAGCGCGCCCGACCGGAAGTAGAAGTGGGTATCCGTGCGTCAAAGGCATTTTGTCCCCACAGACCTGGTTTAATCCAGATCTCCCATCATTTTGCGAGATAGCACAAATATCATTCAACCGAAAGCAGCGAAAACCCATGCAGGTGGATGAAGATGCATGTTACATTACTCTTACAACAAAAATAGCACAACTGATATTGGCTCGACCTATTAACACCACCGTATTGGAAAAAACCCTAATCTCGTCAAATCTGCTCTTTCCAGAGATCACGCAGCATACTATACAAACATGTATCAGTCGTCGTCATAACCAACAGACTGGTGGATGACTTCGAAGCAAGACTCACCCTTGTGAACGTCCTTCCGAAAAATTCGTCTGCACCACTCTTCTTTCCTTCATTCTTAGGCTTGAACATAGCTTTGACAGCTTCACTCATTCCTTCTTGCGCCTTAAGTCTCTTCCTTTCCTGTTCGGCCAGTTTCTCTTGGACAGATCTAGACATTCCTGATCCTCCATTCGCATGTGCTTGTGCGCCTCCATTTGCATTGATCGAAGGTGAGTTGACTCTGGGTATCGGTGACATCCCATCCGTTGCTGACTTCTTCGTTGCCTTAGTTACAGGTTCCACCAAATCCCCATCTATTTTTTCAGCATTCTTACGTTTTTTCGACGACTTCGCTGCGGCTCTACTGAGTAATAGATTCTCCAGTAGCAAATCTTGAGTCTCTTTAGGTGAATTGATAGGTATGATCGCGCTCGCAAGAGTCGGATCAAAGGATTTGCCGCAATTCGGACAAGCTACCTCTTTCTTACTTTCTTGCGGTACGACCGCTTTCGCTTGTTCCGGTGTCAATTCTTGATCATTCTTCTTGGCTGAGATCCCCTTGGTCAGGCTGGGTATTATTCCTCTGAGTGCGGCATCCGAGAATACACATCCACAAGATTTGATAGCGATGAAGGGTATCACGCCTGACATTTCCCGCATTGAGAGCGGACAGATGAACGGGGTTTTGGTATATTGAGAAACGGCCGTCGCGGTGGGAGGAGCATACTCAGGATTCGTAGTCAGGTTGAGAGTGAGAAGATCCTGCAAAAAGCACTCAATCAGCCATGTTCACTGACTGGACGAGATAATCAGCTGAAGGGGTATAGACCTACTTTGATGCCTTTCAAATGCCCGCATATCTGTTCGCCATCTCCATACTTGGACTTATCAATGAAGTACTCCAACACAGCATCTTTGTTGTACAGCTTTCCGAGCGGATCAAGTACGACTGGTCTACTGAGGGGTTTCTACTCGTTAAATTAGCTCCTGGACCTAGGAGTGTGATTACGGTTCACTTACTTTGCTCAAAGCACAGAGAATGTATAATTCCCTCAATAGAGATTTATCGGTCGAGCCGCTTTGTGCCTTGGTCCGCACTAGGTCTCTCCTGTCGGGGATGGATCCACCGTCGGCACCCATGTCTTCAAAGTTGTCAATTTGGGGAGTCAGGCGGTGTGAATGGCTCAGAGAATATCTAAGATGAGTATGGTCTTGTCTATTTACGCCTCCGCAAGTTGGGTGGCAAATAATGGAAAGAACGTGGCATCAGTGCCACATATCGGCAATCTCACGGTGATATAGCAAGACCATGTATAAAACGCCAAATGGAAGTGACAGCTATCCAAATTCGAACATCCATCGTTCAACTCTTCTTCTTCCTCTTCTCTCTTCACACGTACTACAATCATGATATAACATCAATCACACAGTGACCAAGCGGAGTCCTTGATTGGAATCATCTGCAGAGTCCACAGAAGTTTTGAGTGAGTACAAGAGCTTTTTCTCTTTTACCTCTATGTCATGGGCATCCCTTTCTTCCGAAACACCCCTCCCACACCCTTTTCGATGATGTAACAAATTATTCAGTTCTGCTACCGAGTGATCGTGAGCGATAAACCAAACATACCAAAAATACTATCTGATGCGCATAAATCCTATCTCTCCTGTCCACGAATTGACGTCTGATGGGCACCGAGCTGATGAAACAGCGCTTAATAGGCCACCTCACCTTAACGATTCGTCCTCAATCATCTCTACCGGCATTTGAGGGCGTAAGTCTTGCCTTTCATCTATTGTGCATGTCAAGCTGTCACCCTTCTCTCACTTGCTCTCATTCAACATGTACCTCATTGGAAATGATTCAACTTTAGCTCAATCCATTCTCTGATTTTGCTTCGTTTCCCTCTTTTCACTCGTACTCATCGATATCATCAACTCTAGCCCGCTCGGCAATCTTCATCTGTCTGCGATCGATTACCTCTTTGCGGAGGGAAAGGTTGTCAGCAGAGGTAGTCTCCAGCGCGCGATGACGAGTTGATACCATTATCTGATGACTCGTAATTAGGCTTTGCGACGGTTGGTTTTTCACGTTTTGTGGAATCCAATTCTGACCAGAGTGTACGTGTTGATAGTTGGAAAAGGAGTTCAAAGCAAGCTTATAATGCTACTATGATCCTCTTCGCTTTCAATCCGTATTGTCAATCAGATTTTTGCAGTCGCATGCATATGTTAACCTGTATGATTGGCTTTTGACAGGCTCGGCATCGAGCGATCCCAATGTCAAGTATTCCGACGAGATGTCACAATACCCAAATAACTTCAATCCGCAAGCGTTCTTTGGGCAGGCCCAACAGACTCTCAACGGAAATGCGACCGGAAGCGCATCACCCAATCCCAATATGAACACTCCTTCCCCGATGATGAGTGGCATCCGCCCTGCCGCTTTGCAGCAATTCAACAACAGTCCTGCGGCTTCACCGACACCCAATCGACCGCATCAGTTCAATGCATCTCAGTTGGCCTCATTGACGGACTTCCACCAGCGTCAACAAGCCTTACTGGCTGTGCAGCAAGCACAAGCTCAAGCCCGAGCGCAAGGGCAAGGGCAAGGGCAAGGACCGGGTCAAGGTCAGGCACAGAATGGCAATGTGACGATGGGTCAAGGCCAACCCCGACCGAATCTACAAGCAATGCAGCAAATTCTCCAACAACGATTGCAAGCTCAACAGCAGCAGAATGCCTTGCAGACATTCTTACAGAATGCGAACCAGAACCAAAATCAAAATCAGTCGATTTCACCTGCTCAACTGCAGGCTCAAGCTCAGATGCAAGCGCAATTGCAAGCTCAAACCCAGACACCTCCACTACCTCTGGGGCATCTAACTCCATCCAACCTCACGCCACAACAAGCGATACCTTCCCCAGCTCCAAGCAGACCAATAAATCAGAATCCGGCATTCAATCCAGCATTGCTGAACGCCGCCAAGATTGCTCAGAACACACTCAACAATTCCGGCTCAAACTTTTCGCTGAAGTCGTTCTCATCATCACCGGCTCTGCAGTCTTCGAACGCTATCCCGAAGGTCGCAGATATTCCCCTTTCGCAAACCTTTGTACCGCCTCCCGATGCCATTCGTCCTCCATCGCCCGTCAAGCCGGACAGCAAGGCCGCTGTAGACACCACCAACAAGGACAAGACGGATGACGGGCAGAAGAAGGATGAAGAGAAGAAGGAGAAAAAGAAGAGGCCCAAGAAGAAGAAGGAGAAGAAAGAGGATGACACTGCCAATCCTGATGAAAAGGACAAGGAGAAGACCGATGACAAAGACAAGGTTAAAGATAAAGACAAGGACAGTAATGCACCTACACCCAGTGTTGATAAACCGGTCAAGCCTAAGAAACCTAGGACCGAAGAAGAAAAAGCTCGGAGGGCAGAGACTCGGCGGAAGAAGATAGCAGCAGAGCGAGAGAAAGCTGCTTCGACTGCCGCTGCCGCTGCCGTAAAGCCAGCTGCCGAAGGCGATGATGGTGTCTTTTCCGCCGTCTCTACCACCAATGTTGCTGCGGTCTCAGAAGGTAAAGACGTGAAGCGGCTTGCGGAGCAACAGGGTAAACAGGAAGCGGAACCGAAGCTTCTCGAAACAAAGGCTGTTGCTCCTGGTCCTGCGCCTGCTCCTGTCGCCGCCGCTACCGCTGCCCCCGAGACCAGGAGTAGGCGGCAAGAGGGTATGAGAGGCTCAATGCGTAACGAGAGTGAGTCAATTTTTTTTCTGACAAAAACGATCATCATACTGATCATTCACTGTTCACTCTAGTCGCAAGGCTGATGTACGGTGCTGGCGATGTTCCTGAACCCGACATCGATACTGTCGATTACATGGAGGACATGGTGACTGAATTCTTGGCCGACCTGGTGAGTCAGCTATCCGTGACATCGTTGCATAAGCTTAAGCTAAATCTTGTATCGTTTTTGCAGTGTCGCCCAATACCTCCACTTCGACCTACGCCTACCTCACAACCTCTGCCTGTACCCTTGTCCTTCGAGGTGATCCGACATCGGTTGACCACTCCGGTCTACGGGAAATATCTCGAAAGATTCGATCATATGGTCTACATGTCCGAGATCCTCAAACAACATCGACGAATCGCCAATCCCAACCTGACCGACTTGGTCGAGACGGTAGGAAACGATTACCTGGGTTTAGACGATCCTTCCGCAGCCAACGCTAATGGAAACGGTAACGCAATGAAGAGATCTGGCGAAGCAGGCGAAAATGGACCCACGAAGAAGAGGGGCAGACCGAATACGCAGAGGGTATTGAAAGACCCAAGCGAGAAGAGGAAACCCGGTCCGCAGAAAGGATGGAAGTTGAATCGAGATCCCAATGCTCCTCCTAACAGGCGATCCAACGCTGGTTCGGGAGCGGGCGGTGCGCAGAAGAGGAAATATAACAGGAAACTAGCGACACCTGGCTTAGGAGCAGGAGTCAAGAGAGAAGGATCTATGAATATCCAGAAATGAGATGAGGCTGTGCTTGTCCAGGCTCGTATTGTGAAGTTGTATATTGAAAGAATCTTGTATATCGTAAATTTAATAGTCGCTTGTTGTTTCTTGACTAGTAGGATGTCATTTCACGTCACGATATGCAACGATCGTATCATGTACTCCTGATACCATCCCAAGTGAGGCTGCGGCGCAACGTATGCATCCCTTGTAACGTTGTAGCGCTCAAGGCATCAATTTCATATCTTCCCACCATATCCAAGCAGCTACCGTTCCCAGGACTAACACAGCTCTCGAAAGTGGTAACTGCACGATAGTCAATATCCACATCGTACCCATCGGTGGAGCCTGAGGTTCAGTATACATCCATAAGTCAGAATGCCCTGATGGACACATGGTCGGTCGAAGTATGTAGGAGTACGGTCTCAGTTGGAAACGGAAATGACAGGATGTAGAACGAAGGACATAAGCCATAGAACTTACTTGAGCAGTAACCACGCTCCAACTTGCTTTATTCACTAACCAAATCAACCTGCACCCTGAGAATATACTGGAGAACATCAAGAAGGGATTCGTCAACCAGTGATTGGGATATCGATTTGCTGTGAATAAATTACATTAGCGAGTCTGTGCGATCGAGTCAAGCGAATTGGGTGTTGTTCGGTGAATGGATTGGAGTTGGCTCGATACTTACTATACAGGACAATCATGTACAGCGCTTCCGGGATGGTGTGACAGGAATCAGCATCATCCCTTCTCGGCCTTCTCAAGGAGCAACCGAGTCAAACAGTATCACCGGTCACCAGTCGAGTGATACTTGGATCTCTACATTGTCGACACTAGGCTCTATCTCCATGAGGATGAGGAAAACTCACTCGGTAAAGCCGTCAAACTGCCCTTCACCAAACCCTCTATTCCCGGTCTATGATTGTATTGGAGGTGTACCAAGATATCCAACAAGAGGTAGAGGAAAGTGAATGGGACGGCCATAATTAGCGTGTTGAAAATTTCGTCGTCTCCCTCCTCTCCCCCATCCCCATCTTCCTTCTCACTCTCTAAAACACCAGTCTGTTCTTCATCCGGCCTCAGCTGGGACGTCTCATATTGATACTGGTCTTCATCGATTACCTCTCCCAAATTCAGCGTGAACAGCCGAGCGTTTTCAGGAAGGTCTACGTCGATCAACGGTCTAGCGTTTCCCGTTATTTCGGAAGGTCTTTTCAGAGGTATTTCATCCTGCAGCGTACTCGTATTCGAATCGGGATTTGTCTTCTTCTTATTTTTGGGTTTACGTTGTCGAGCCGACGTGTTCTGCTGCGAAGGAGTGATGGGCGTCGAGGGAAGTTCTTCTACGACAACCATGTCTCCTGCATAGCTTTACGATTGTCCCAGGGCCGAGTAGTCGCGAGATGAGAAGAGAGAATACCTGTCAAGTCAGAGAAAGAGCAAGAGAAAGAGAAAGGAGATCAACTGTACGTGTCATGCACTCACGCACTTGCGTATTGTGGAGGTTCGAGCGGGCGGGCGTCAATTCCGTCGGAATGATCAGATTTCAGACTTTCGAGGGGATGGGGATTGCGATTGCGAGCGAGGGCTGTGGAGTGAATGAGTGACCGGGTTCAACGATACTTATGTGCAAGAATAGGTCGCTATAATACTATCGGAGCGCCGAGCCCAAGTATTCAACGAAGCTAGCGAAGGTTACAGACATAAACACCCCGTAATTGACATCAAACACTTCTCTTTTCCCCTCAACCGGAGAAATGCTTCATCACCTCTGTACCGGTCTATCAATTTTCGTCACCAGGATCGAGTACACCCAACAAGGCACTTTGCCGCTTGCTTCCATCATGACGGTACAGCAACGTACACCCATGATCATCCAACTTGCACATTCACTCGACTAAGTCTGATATTAATTATTTTGCATTATGCGGTGTTGAACGCTCTCCTCTAGTAGTCTATACAAACAATGTATCTATACAGCAGATTGCTATTATATAGCCGATGGGAAGAGGTTGTACTGTACAACTTCTAGAAGGAGAATGTATGGGTATAACAATGCAAGTTGATTGCGGATGCGGGGGATCATTGTCAAATTGTTTTGGGTATCATCGTTAGAGTGAAAGCACGAAAAGTCAAGAGGTAAATCAAAACAGAAGGTGGACTCGGCCTCCGAGAAAGTTACCACAGTCTTGGCCTAGTGACCATCAACAGCAACGCCATTGCCATTGCCGTTGGTAGAAGCGTCGTTGACACCGTTGATTTGATGTTTCACATTCTCCACCAGACCGTTCAGACCTTCTTTGACTCCTTCGTATACACCATTGACCGTCTGCGTGGTGCTTTCGAGCACTTTTCCAACGGAGTTTTGTTTCAATAAGAAAGGTTCGAAGATCGACATGCCATCTCGGAAGTCATTGGCGACGATGTTGACCAAGTAAGAAGTGTTCATGGTCGATTCGATCAAGTTCCTTGAAGGCGATGCAGGGGGGTACAGGTTGGCCCATTGAAGACCTAATTCGAAGGCCTCATCTTTCCAAGCGATGAAAGAGACGGCTTCGACGATCGTAGGTTGGACGATCTCTTTGCCAGGGAAGACACCCCAAGTGACGGCGTTCGGACCTTCGCTATGAGTATTGGTTCGTAAGTCGCCTTGCTTGTTGACTGCGTAGTAGGTGATTCGAGGATCACGCTCGATACGCCTGATCAACGGGCTGAGCAGTTCTGGAGATACGAAGAACTCCAAGTATGCCTAAGTATGAGAGAGATAAAGGTAAGCGAGATATGTCTCCATGTACAAAAATGAAGAAGTGAGCGAACCTTTTGGTAGACGTAACCGCCTGACGGACCCCATCCGTGCACTTTGTCGTCACTCGAGACACCATCGACGGCAGGCTGAGAGTTGATTGTCAAATAGCCCAGCTCGTTCATCTTGGCTAATTGCTCGTCAATCACCGATGTTTCGGACGCGGGCGGTTGGGAAGACCATGGTAGCTTGTTCAGATCACCTCTACAGAATTTCGCAAAGAGATTGCTTATATCTGCAAAGGTCTCAGGATGACCCCACAGGTTATATGCATCGTTGGCCTGGAACATGAGGATGGTCATTCAGCATGTTTGGCTGTATCCCGCGACTGACGATGAACTCACGTTGATGTTGATGGACACAGGATACCCATCCAGATCACCATAAGCAGGAGAACGGGAATCACCCCATCTTCCATTAGGGAATTCATCCCATTCATCCGTCCTCGATAAGTAGGACTGAACACGATTTGCCCTGTTGCCGGAAAATAGGTCAGCAGTACGCCCGAGAGACGCCATTGAGCGATGCAAGGCTTACCAGAAGATAGGTCTGATGGATTCGGTCCGCCTGTGAGGCGTCAAAGAAGGTCTCCACGGGAGAGGGGCAATCTGTTCTCTTCTGCCTTCCAAACCTAATTCTTGGAGTAACATCCTCGCACCTTTCTCCAAGTTCAGCGTGTAGATATGCAATCCTTTGATACCGGCTTCCTCGTTGGCGAGTATCTCCTTACACATCTGAGCTACTAATTTCGTTCCTACTTGTCTGACTTTCTCGTCATCCCCTTTAACCGGCTTCAGGGCATCATAGAAATGTTGAGGAACCACGATATTCTCTCTAGCAACCCATTTCTCGAATTTTTCCCAATTCTGTATAGGCATGATCCCAGGAACGATCGGTACCGTTATTCCAGCCGCTCGTACGCGCTTGACCCAGTTGAAGAAGATGTTCACATCGTAGAACAGCTGAGTGAAGATGAATTCCGCTCCTGCGTCCACTTTCTCTTTCAACCATTGGATCTCTTGTTTGCCTGCATCCTCGCCTTCGGGAGTCTCCGGATGGCCTTGAGGGAATCCTGCAACAGCTACGCAGAAATCACCGGGATAGTGCTCATGAATGTGTTTGACTAGATCGACGGCGTTTGTGAATCCGCCTGGAGTGGGCTCCCACTTCGATGTACCGGCAACTGGATCACCTCGGAGCGCTAGGATGTTCTGGCATCCATGTTGTTTCGCTTGCTACAAGGAGAAAAAATCGCAGCAATTCAGCTACGCCTCAAAGATGCGCACGTGAAAGTCCCAGCCACTCACCGCTAAAGCCCATTCAACCTTTTCCTTCGGCACTAGAATAGCATTTCTGATCAGCCTAATATCCTCCTCGCTCCCTGTCCAACGTCTTTCACTTACTCTCAGTACAGCACAGGTGCATGCATGTTTCGATTCCTATAGTCTCTTGGCAAACTTGTACCAAAGAGCTAGTCAAATCCGCATTTTTGCCTCCAGCTCCCCTATGTGTCATACACAAGCTTTGATCAGCTTGCGCTGCCTTCTATGGCTTCTTCACCAAAGCTGACCTACCATGTGATATCTATAAATTCCGGACCAAGATTACGCATACGCTCTATACGATCGTACAAGTTTTGCAGACCCTAAGAGAGAGTGTCAGTGGTTGTGCCCAAGTGATTTGACATTAGCATTGTAATGATGTGAGCTCACCTGTGCCGTCCGGGGAGGGAAGAATTCGAAACTCCAAAAGGTTCTACCCTCCTTTTCGGCTTTTTGCAACTTTTCAGTGATCTTCATGATGTGATATCGAGATTAGGTGACTTTGAAGACGACGGCTGAGAGAATTGCGTTGATGACTTTCCAGCGAACAAACTTCTTGACGATGTTGCTGATGGGATTTTTATCCTTTGGCGGCTGATCCAGGCGATGATCGGAACCAGAAGGCAAATGATCGAGCCTTCGATTCTGTCGATCTTTTTAACAGTAATTAAACGTTTTAACAGCGACGAAATAGCCTTCTCAGGTGTGAGGAGACTAGACTGGTATATCTACTGAGGGGGGAGCGATGAATGAGAGTCGTACACGAAATCCGGCGGTATTGTCGATGAGAAACAACGGGCAAGCAATGTCAATTGCGATGGTCGGATGGTACGACGGAATCATGTTGATTTTGAGATGATGGTTGCAGGTGCAGGAAAAAGTCAGTGAGTCAGGGACACAAAAGTAAAAAACCGATAAACGTGGTCAGAAATTAGATCGGTTCCCTCCGCTACGCTGGGACCACCTCCTTCCCGTTACTTGCCTTCTTGGCAACTCTGTAGAGCAGATAGATTCACAAGCAGACAATAGCCTCTACAGCGAAGTATAAGGGGCAGCGAAGTGGCCATCATCATCAGAAGCGTCAATGAATTTTGCAAGCGGTCAGGCCGACTGTATATCGAGGGATACAGGTGATACCTCGCCGCCAATACGGTGCCACCTGTTTCGAATTGCTCTCGCGCCCGTGGATAATGCAGAAGAGCTTCACAGGAAAAGGTGCAGACACAAGCTTGTATGGATGGCTAACTCCATGGCATTATGCTGTCTACCCCTGTCACCTCTATGAATTCGGGCAGAATCTGCTGCGTCCAATGATGCTATCGTTTCCCACATACTAAGGTAGATAGATCTGACCTAAAGTTCCCCCTCACTACCCGCTACTACCCTGAGTTTTGCTACCAGATATAAGATCTGTCCAAGCAGACAACAATGCACTTGACATCTCGTGTGTATGCATGCACCAAACTATCACTTCAGTCTCGCAGAGGGAGGTGATGATGTTGGAGGGACTGCCATGCATAGTGTATCTGTCGTTATGCTTGTAGACACTTGGGGTGGACGGAAGCAAAATGAGATTGGGAAATAGCGTAATTAATGCGCAGTCGATCACGTCCCAACGTGCTAGTACCAAATACCAAATACCACATACCACATTGACCCGCCGACTTTTAGTTGAAATGCCTATACCTATATTTTCTTCATACATCATCTACAGCCAGACCAACTCCTGTAAACACCGTATCTAAGTTTGCTGTAGGCATCGCCTCCTCCCCCAGCGCTACGTGTGTGGACTATCGAGCGATTTCGAGCTGAAAGACCTCAACTGCAGGGTATTACCGTAAACACCACTCTTCTTCCTCAAATCTCCACATCCATCTCAACATTGCCTTCGCGCATCCGACCTCGCCTTTCACATTACAGGCAGAGCCATACCTATAATACAGGACCTTTCGCATTGTGGTCTTTAGATCGACAGTCGCTAGAAACGAATGATAGACCTCGAATATCCTTCTTGCGCTTCACTTAAATCCCTCGTCTCGCTTTTTCTCCTTGGATACCCCTTGTGATCTATGGCCCCTTCCTACCCTTCGTTGACTAGTGGTCCCAGAAGACCGACGATGGACCGCTCGAATTCTCATACTGGATCCCCTATCATCGCTTCTCCTCATACTACGAATGCGAATAGACGCGTCTCAGCAGCAGTTAGCAATGAAGATGACAGGGGGTTGACAATGCGAGAGAAGGACAGGTCGGAGCCGCAAGGGAGTATGGGTAAAGCTGGTGGAGTTAGCAGCGGAGTCACCAAGCCGAAAAGACGTCTGAGCAGGTAAGCATCTCTTCACCTCATCCTCTTCTTTCTCACCTCGAGAGGACGTCCAAGCGCAGGAACGCAAGAAAGGGGTAAAAATCAGTCTATATACCCTATCAGAGGTGGCCAGGATAGATTGACCCTCTTCCTGCGGTCTAAAGTGTCCTTTTTCCATCCTCTCTCTCCTTTCATCCTTGGCGTAGCTTCTGCATGTCATCTTGTTTATCTCCATCGTATAAGCTCGTAGTTCACTGACTGACATTGAAGTTTACCCACCTTACCACATCCTTTCTTCTCTGGTAACAACAGAGCCATGTCAACAAACTCGATGAACTCTCCCCCTTCTTCACCGAAGCTCACGCATCCGCATTCGACGTACCAAGCCATGCAGAATCACAAACACGAACAACCTATATATAATCGGTCGAATCCGCCTAGGCTAGATGACAAAGTAGGCATGGTCAGTTATGCTACCCAGATGGCAGCTGCAAGTAGGGAAAAGGAAGGACCACCAATGTTATGGGGAATAGAGCTGAAGTGGATCTCGTAGGTCTCCACAATCCCTTGATTGACGTAGATGGACATTTACTGATACGACATGATCTCGCTCAGACTGATTACTCTCGCCCTCCAAAACGCCTTCCTCACCATCATAATGCATTACTCTCGAATATCCACAGCACCAGGCAAGACCTACTCTGCCGCGACTGCTGTCCTTCTCAACGAACTGCTGAAAGGCTCAATATCAGTCATAATAGCTCTGAAAAGGATAGACACGAATATGATTAATTCCGCACCACCACCGGTATATTCCGAAAAGTCAAGCTCTAAAGACTCTACTCGATGTACTTCCCCCTCCACACTCTCGTTGTTCCACCCCACAAGGATAACAGCACTCAGCAAAGCGGTCTTCTCGTCTGATTGCTACAAATTATCAGTGCCGGCTATACTTTACGTTATCCAGAACAACCTTCAATACGTGGCCGCTTCCAACCTCGACGTGGCAACTTTTCAAGTGACTTATCAGATGAAGATCCTCACCACAGCTTTCTTCTCGGTCTTGATGCTTAGGAAAAGGCTGAGCAGGTTGAAATGGGCTTCCCTGGTCATGTTAGCTATCGGAGTAGGAATCGTTCAAATCCAATCGACATCAGCACCTGCACCTTCCGCTCACAGTCATACTTCGCACATCGATATTGGTAAACCGCATCATGGCGAACACCAACTTCGATCAGAGATTCCTCACGAGCATATCATCTTGGAACAAAGGGTGATGCACCCATTCAAGGGTTTCTTAGCTGTCACTTTAGCCTGTATGACTTCTGGATTAGCTGGTGTATATTTCGAATTTATCCTCAAATCCTCATCTGGAAATGCCCCTCCGCCCGATCTATGGGTCCGAAATACTCAATTATCCCTCTTCTCCCTGGTGCCCGCTGTCGTTCCCATCATCGTCGCTCCGTCGGGCCCGGAAGGGATGGGCTACGTCGGTAGAGTCATGTCTGCGTTTAGCAATTTCAACGGATGGGCAATAGGAACCGTCTTGACCCAGACTTTCGGTGGTCTGATCACTGCTTTGGTGATACGGTACAGTGACAACATCATGTGAGTGGTTTCTGCTTTCAAGCGGTGTTCAGAGAGAAATCGAAACCTCGGATTTGCTGATGATGGCTTGATTTGATGCACACAGGAAAGGGTTCGCGACTTCCTTATCTATCGTAATCTCATTCCTCGCATCAGTCGCCTTATTCTCTTACCCTATCACACTGGCTTTCGTCACTGGGTCATCGATCGTACTGGCAGCCACGTATATATACAACTCGCCTGGAACTCCTCAACAACAATCGTCCCGAACGACCGTCGCCGTGGCTCCTGGATCACCCATAACTACCTCTGCACCTATCCTAGGCGAACCCGAACGACCCTCGAGGACATCAAGCGTCATTAATCTACTTGGTCTCGGATCCAATGCTAATTCTAGAAAGCCCTCGTCGACGGATCTGAGGGGACAAGCACTCAACTTCACTTCTACCTCTCTGAGCGGATCGGGATATTCGGCCTCAGCACCAGGGACACCGTATCTTGGTGGATCAGGATATGGTGGAATCAACAGTTCGGCCTCGACCTCGACATCGGGAAGAGGTAGTCCGAATCCCTACGGAAGTCTGGGTGGTCCCGCGCAGATCGGTGGACCGGGGACGGGATTTGGGACGAAGCCGAAGTTGAAAGTTGATACGGATGGAAAGTGATTCAGTGCATTTCGGCCAAAGCGAGATCAGATAAAGGGGAATTTTGGTGTTTATAGGCAACTAGCGTGATAGGGCAGGTACAGTACAGCATAGACGGGTATTCTGGAGGTATACTATATGCAGTCAAAGTGATTTAGAACCTTATTACCTGATGATCGGCATCTCATGGAGTGGTAGGTGCACCATTGCGTCATGACAGACAGAAGCAGAGCGGCTACGAGATGATTGTCTGAGAGGTCTACCAGCTCTTTTGCAATGTCGAACACGACGGTGACTTTAGGCACAGCTTCTGTGACTGATTCTAACTAGTCAATGCTCCCCAAGGTGAAAAATTGAGTCCGTCGGGAATACAGTACGATGAGGGAAAATTCACACAACTACAGCACTCGGGATTCCCAAATGGTCCCCCACTTTGATACTGATCGAGCGAAACCCAACTTATTTGCGCAGATCGGACGGGATGCGATACTTTCTGGATTCTTTGACCGTAGATGGTCGTTCAGACTATTGTTGTAGATGAGTTCCAAAGAGAGCTGGAAGTCTGGTTGCATGTAAATAGGCACAGCGCCCTCACTCTGTCATCTAGTCAGGTGACTTGCTACGCAGATCAGCGGAGGAGCTCGTCGCGCTCAACGAATAAACTCAATGGGACCGCAGAGAAGCTACAGTATAGCATGATTTGCATGGACGATGTGGACTACAGTACACATAGCTAGGTATGCGTTGGGCAGTAATTGGCTCGTCTCGTTTCGTCTTCCATGACTTGGGCTATTAGCCCTTTACAGTATCTCATCTTGAAAAACCCATACCATGCCTCTTGACCTTGCTCAGCGCCGTCAAGTATTCATCCGTCTTGGGATCCCAAAGCAGCTCGTCTATCCACCTGGTCCTGCTCTTTGTGCCATTTAGCTTTCTCGAAGACCTGTGAGATCGATCCTGTGCGCTCGTAGCATCGTCTTTGGCTACGAAGAGATTAAGAGGAAGTTCGAATGGAGTGGTCTGTGACACCAATAGCAATACCAAAATCGACACAAATCCTTTCAGAAAGCTGGCTCAAGCTGTATTACAGTACTACGTGATGTCGAGGGATGGAGAACAGGTCGATGGATCAGACTCACCCCTCTCGTCCAATCCACTATACAAAGTACGTTCTCCGCCCAGATCCTGCCGTAGAATAGGATCTCGCCACTTGCCATGGCTGCCTTCTTGGACGCTTCGTACGCCTCTTTCAGGGAGACAGAGATCTGGCCTGGATAGGCGTTGGGCACACGTATGGAAGATGGTCTGAGCCAGATCTCAGGTGGGAATGGGGCTTCTTCCTTGCCTCTCGCAGCGTTTCGTTCGGGGACTTCTACGCTCGAGGATCGATCTTGGAGTTTAGTATTTTCTTGGCTCTCATTCTTTGAATCAATTATTGGATTTTGGGTTGTGACTTCTATTGCTCTGTCGTCTGAGGCCGGAGGTGTCGAGCTTGCTTTTGCCCTTCCTTCTGCTTTCGAGTGTGACTCTGATCTTGGATCTGCTTTTGATTTATGTTGAGATAGACGACGTGTAGACGACATAGGATGTCTAACAACCGCCAAACTGACTTTCTCTACCCATCCCAGCCTGTTCTTCTCTACTGATAATCTCCGAGCAATCTCCCAAATGACCCAGAAGAGATTCTCCGAAGTGGATATCCAAGGAGTGAGTTCGTCCGGCCAATGTCCGTCGGGAGATTCCTCGATAGTGGGTAAATCCATTATGCAGGTTTGTTTCGATTTGTTCAATATGTGATCGACGATCGTATGTGTCAAATAAGGGCCTGGGTGAATTTCATTGGTCACGGAGGAAACGAGCTTGAGACCTCGATCACCCCATTTCCATATATCTTCTTTCTCCCCCTTGTCCTTGTCAATACCGTCGTCGCCTCTAGGATGCCCAACATCGGCATCATCGCCACCTTCTGTCCCCTTACCATTGCCAATGCCATTACCGGAGTCAGGAGGCGGTAATGGATGACAATTCGAGTAATCGAACAAGTGCTTATACGCTCTAGGAGTAAGCGAGGCAAGATTGGGATTGGGAGAAGAGAAGCCTGAGAATTTCGTACTTCCGGTCCAGATCAACGGCGAGGTTGAGCCGGACGTATATATCCGAAAGACGATTTCTTTGGATTTGACCAGATCGTCGAGAATCCGGAAGGTGGGAGTTTTGAGCTTGTTGAATAGCTCAGAAGGATCCATCGTGGTCTAATCGACTTATCGATTTGTCCCTCAAGTGCGTCAGTGAGAAAAAGGTGCGAGATTAACGTCGGTGTTATTTGGTCTTTTGTGGATGGATACGGATCAAGGTAATACTGAGTTACCGAGAGGCGACTTGGTGCTTCAATGCTGCGATTTGCAAAGCTCTCAGTCGAAGCCAAGTACACTTCAAATAAGCTAAGAGAAAAGTCTGTGAAGCTTGTCAGAGCACACTGAACTCTTTCATGTTCAAGATCATCAGCTCGGCGAGCCATTCAATTTTACTTAGATAAGTTCGCGGGTCGTGCGCGGCGAGTCTGAGGATTTTACTTTGAGGGTTAGAAGGTCAGTGCGCAGTTCCTCAAGAACAGCTTCCTTCAGTTCTTGCAGCAGACATCTCGGCTGTGAGAAAGTCCGCTGGTTGCGTAGTCATGAGGACGATCATGATCACAACACAATTCCAAGGCAGGGCATTGTCGATGTCAGTCCGCCACATTCCCGATTTTATGGACTCTGCTTGCTGTACTTTGTGTACAACGTATCCTGGCCTGTAAAAAGTAGAGCATGCCAATTTGATGCAGTTGGCGCTCTGTGTGTGAAAAGCAGCATACCATTCCCAACGAGAGTGCACCAACGAGATTAATGCCAGACAATGCAAACCATAAGTTCAGTACACTTTCCACCGATCTCGAACCTCCACTCAGATGGTCCACGATGCGTTTCGTCTCAATTCAGTATGTGACATCATGAAATTACGACATTTCGAGCCTTTCTACGCACCAAGTCAATCGAAAAGCATGCTCTGATCTAGAGATGGGTGTCACTTGACGATGCTGATGCTAAGTTGTCACAACGTCATGTAGCAGGGTATTCAGAACTTGCAGCATTCTGGTAAACCCTTATATACCGTCTGTGTGTGTGAATGAGAACCGCCTTCATCTTCTTTCTATCGAAGCAACCAATAAGCCATCACAATAACAATAGTCAAGATGGGTAAACAACACGTGAGTCCTCTTCTTCTGTTCTGACCCATTCTCACACTCGGGATATCATCCTATTCGAAAATCGATTCAACATCTCAACATGAACTAAGCTGATCATATCATCCCTTGATCGGATGGATGCTGGGACCTAGGACGACACGAACGTATCATCCTACAAAGCGCAGAACGACGGGCACGAAACCTCCTCTTCGCACGTACCCTCCGAAGCGCAGGGGAGGGGCCTACCGGCCCAAGCGGCGCACTCGGGCGATGTCGCTGCTCATCAACACGATCTGAAGAAGGCCCAGAATGCCCTGCATGAAGGTTTGAAGCCTAAGGATGAGATTGGGAACAGAGTGGAGAGCGGGGCGCAGAATGCTAATACCTAAGCACTGGATTGGTGAGTTTGAACAAAGATATCCATGGCTGCTGTGGATCCTGTATCATGCTGTGAATGCTGATTTTACCATGCTGTTCAGATCCTTCAAGGAGAATAGGGATAACATGGGAAGAAGTACATTCAAACAAAGTAGCATACATACACACATACAAACTGAAATGCACTCAGGCGTTTGACTCTAACAAAATACAACGCACAGTATTTCCTGATCAGCACAAAGTCAATTGATCATAGACTGTGGAGCTATGGATGAGATACAGTCCCCCATTTGCTGCCTATCGACCCAAAACGACTTCTCTAGGTTTAGTCAACCCCCAACTCCCGCCTAATTCCTTCTCAGCCAGATCGATACCCCTCGACCTGACCCAGGGAGGTTTCGTGCCCTCTTGAGCGGCCGTATAGCTCTCGTAAGGATGATCGTGACCAACACTCTCCAAGCTCAGTGATCGAGTATGCGAAGGTCTGATCGGAAGTGCTGCAGGATTATATAGGGACGCTCGCGTGATTGTTGGTAGTGAGGGTGGGAGGGCAGGTAAGAAGTACTTGGGTGCACCTCGAGCTGCATCGTTGAAAGTTGTTCGTTGTCAGTCATGTCATTGCGCTCAGTTTTACGAGGTCTTTGTTCTTTGAAAGAGCGAACTTACGCGGTGTAGGTATATGAGGAGGAAGGAAGGTCAGATGAGATGGCGGCGCTCGGCGGGTCATGTTGCGTGTGATGGTGGGCGCAACAGGACTGTGTAAGTGACAACGATGAAGTGCAGTCGACCAGCGAGAGTGACGAATGGCGACGTATATGGGACCGACCGGCGGGATGAGGGGTTTTGAAATTGTAATAATATTACAACAGATGAAGTTGAGATTGATCAATCCAAGTCTCATTTTGCGAATTGGGATCAGTATATATACTCTTTTTGATTAAAAATCGGCCGGGACACGTCGCACAGTAGACACGGATTTCGACGGTTTCTTGGATGATGGTAGTCGTCTCTTTGCACGGAAGATGAAGCATATGCGTAACTTAGCTAACACTGTGAGCGGTATTCCGTGTCGTCTGGGATTTGCTACATTTCGAAGTATCCGAGAGACGAGGTCCAAGCGTCGCAAAGTCATTTGCCATAGATACCATCTCTTGGACCATCAGCGACGGCCTCAGTCCTGCGTTCTCAGATCCCAAGCATCCCGTCTAAGATCGCTACGACCTTCGCATACTCCTCTATCGAATATCGCTCCATCTCGTTGTTGACCCACTTGATACCCTTGATCAACTCTTCTTCTTGTCCAAATTTCTCCCGCTCGCCGTCGTTTAGGGTATTCAGTATCGAGACCATCGCATTGGAAATCACGTCGATCGTTTGAGATCCACCACCCATGATCTCGTGTCTGATCTGGCCAAGGTCGCAGAGTAGTATGGATTTACTGATCTTCCTCAGAGTTTCCAGCCCCGATAATTTACTTTCGTATCTTGGCGATTCCGTCACTCCCTTCAATATCGTTCCACATGCACTTTCCAGAACTTCCGATACTTCCCCAGAGATCTGATATTGTTGACTCAGGCTAAGCCTCTTATGGGTGATGTTCAGCTCTTTCCAACAGCTTTTACTGAGATGATCGAAATTCCTAGCGGGCGCTTTGGACCGCTCTTCTTCGAGTCGTCGTTTGTACTGCTCATACCCGCCAATGAAGGTATTAGCGCGTCGGGATGACGAAGAAACGTCTGGGTAATGAGGCCTTTCAGATGCTGAGGTGGGAGATGTTGTAGTGCTTCAGCAAGAAAGTCCGGATTTGCGGAATGATGGGCATCGTCGGTGGCTGCCGAGGCTCTGGCTCGTTTGGCTGGAGGAGGATTAGACATCGCAGCTGAGGGCTGGTAGATTCGTTGCGAACTCTTTGATGAGAGGAACGGTTTCAAGCAGATGAGAGAGATGTCACTAGAGTAGAGTGCGAGGGATGTGGTCGGGTTGAGACTCATTCATTACTCAGGTCCCTTCTTCATTATAGGCTGTCGATTTATGGCTCAGGCGACTCAAAATAAGACGCGACTTTGATTCAGCACGAGCCTCTTACACCTGCTTAGCTTGTTTCCGGTCACCCCGGCATATAGACCCTACTGCACCACAGATCAGCTGAAGAGTATCCTATCACTATCTCATGACATGCCACACAGTTCCCTTTGTCAAGTCGGAATAGTACTCGTATTCAGTGCATACAAGGCGTTTGAGATGACATGGAATAATACCCTCTCGATGCTTGATGCAAGTGCGCTGGATCGAAATATCACGTGATTTTGACTGGTGGACGCGACTTTCTTCTAATGTTTAATGCTGTGTTTTTCCTTTTAACGTGTCGGTTAAATGATGAGCGAGCCACCATACACGTCGAATAGGTCATAGCTCACTCTGTCACTCCCTGATCTTCCTTCGTTTCGTCACATTACCATTTCCTCATTTTCAATGCACCATTGTACCATTGTACTATCCATTGTACTATAGTCAAATCGCGTCTTACACGCAATACAGTAGTATCATCCATCATTCAACCTACATTGCATCTCACTCATCTCATTTGCATAGACTGGTACGACCATGACCATATAGATAACCTCACGCGACGATTTACGACGACCGGTCTTGGTTAGAACGAAAGCGAACCTGATTCACCTCGAGACGCTAGCTTCCAACAGCTGATCCACCATACTGCCAAAATTTGACTCGGATATCAATCTTTATCACCATTTCCTCACTCTTTCCCTTTTGCAAAGTCTTCCAGTCCGTGCAATACAGCAGCTGAAGATCCGCGATGAGCTCTGCACTCACTCCCAACAAGATTCACTCCCTGCCTGGTGAGTCATTATTTGATCGCGCGACTTGTACATCGCTGCTGTGGCTGACTCGTGATTTCCAGTGCGCGTATCATACTACCTTCCTTCGACCTCCCAAACGTTCACAACGATCTTCTCATCTCCTCAACAGGTCTACGTTCACCCCAACACGGCTGCATCGTCAACGAAAAATGGGGAAGACGAAGCATGGGGTTCCATATACCTAAAGACTGTGGTGACGGGCGTGCTGATGGCTAGGTGGGTCATATCGTTTCCCTGACTCCATTTTCATGCGATCTTATTCAACCCCAACCCCAACAGCGAACGCGTCCGTTATCGCTTGTCGACTGACTCGATTCCTTTCATATAGTCCTGAACTCCATCCTGCCTTTGCCAACTCCCCTGACTTATCCTTATACGTGCTCGATCCTCGAGAGACATACCTGCGTCGCTCGCGAGCAGGATCCTCACCCTACATGAGTCATTCGCGTCATTACGGCTCATCCCCATCATCAGACAATGCCTCATCCCCCAGCCTGTCATACGGTGTCCCACAACCGCAACCGACTCAGGAAGTATGGACGGGCAAAGGACTCGTATCATGGGCTTTGGAAGAACCTGGACAAGGGAAAAACCTCATTACTGGGCGATTGATACGCTCTTTCGATTTCGCGAATGTTGCCAAATCGCAAGATCTGGATCCGTTAGAAGCTCTGATGATGGCAGACGCCGCCGGGAGCAGCAACGAGGAGCAATGGGGGATCGAGATTTCGGTTGGTCTGAAATCCGGTATCAATGGCTCCGTCGGTCTATCGCATAACAAGGCGTCAAGCGCGATGCACATGGAGAGCAGACCAGATGCTATGAGACGATCGTCGACAAGTACATCTACGGAGACCAGCGTTTCTGTCGCGTCTCGTTCGCATGCACCTTCCACATCGATGAACCACTTCAATCGACCTCATCAACCTTTGCCTAAACGACAGGAACAGCCCTCGACCTCGTCACAACATCGTCGCCCCCACTTGCCCAGTCCCTCAACGTCATCTCCAGCGCATCATCCACTTGCTGCTACACGCACCGTGAGCGCGAGCAAGAGCACGCCCGCGAGATCCACCGACGTGAAACCATCGAAATCATCCGGATCGATATCTGGCTCAGGTAGTCGAAAACGGCGAACAAAGAATGCGGCACCTTCTCGTAACTCGTTGGGACCAATTGATCCTAATTCGGACGCACTCAAGAGGAAAGGCTCCACCAGCCAGAGTACCAGTGGACGTCCAGCTCCCTCCTCTGACGCGGCCGAGCAGCCATTCCCGACGGACATTCCAGCTGGGCTGTTCGCTAAACCCGAATCCCTCACACGCGAACAGGCTCAGAGATTGCTGGCCTCCCCTGCGTTCCTAAGCATGCTCGAGAAGCTCACCGGTGCTCCGATCGATGCTGCTACAGCTGCTAAACGCGCCAGAGAAGGCGAAGACGATGCATCCGAGAGCAATAAGAAGAGCAAGCTTTCACATGGGTTGGGTCATTCGCGAAAGGGATCAACCGACTCCTCTAGTGAAGCGACCCATAACGCGTTCGTATGTTGGAATTGCGGAAGAACGAAATCTGCTGTCTGGCGAACAAAGGTGATGGAGGACGGCAAATCGGTCAGGGTCTGTAACGGTGAGTAGGCTTCTTGTCGGGCGGCGCCAACGACTGGGACCAGAAGAGTATGCTGATAAAGGACTCATGTTAGCTTGCGGTCTTTACTGGAACAAAATGGGCTCGATGAGGCCTCCTACACTGTGGGGAGATGTCGATGATGACCCGAAAGATCGACCAAGAAAAGACAAGAAATCGGGCGCCACCGGCGGTCCTGGTCCATCAACCACCGCTCACAGGGAGTCATCAGCTGTACCCAAATCGGAGCCTGATATTCCTGCTACCAGAATCGACAAGCCGGTGGCCCGCGCGCATGATCATGTGTTCAAGAGGACCTTGTCATCGGTTGTAGAAGAAGATGCCAAACGCATTGCGGCTCTCAAGCAGCATGCTCAGAATCTCAGAAAACCGTTCGCCAAGTCGAATCTCCAACAGACCAGCAGACCGGTTCCTATGTCCTCACCACCCAGAGGGTCAGCTTCGGCCACCAAGTCGCTCAGAGCCGACCGATGGAACGATCAGACCGCCGCGTCTTCGCCTATCAGATGGAACGACCACCGTTCCCATTCGGACCAAGCAAAGACTGCTCATTCAGATAACTTCCATACTGATCCTGTTGAGCCTGCTCAACCTGCCCATCAACACAATAAGCACACGACAGCGCAAACACTGGATATGCCTCTGAGCGATGACACTCCTGCGGAGAACCATAAAGTGCAAAATCAACAGCAGATCAACTGGGGAACAGATCTATCTGCTTTCTTCGATGTAGACGGGTTCTCAATGCCACCTTCGCACACCCTTGACCAAAAGACATATGGGATCTCACCTGACGTAGGCCCTCCAACGGAGTTTCAGAGAGCTTTATCCGCTGAAGCTAGGAAACTGCGAAAGCAGAACCAATCTCAGTCATCGAATAGCACTGTTGGTGGTCAGCTGAGGAGTGATGGGACGGAGGAAGATGATGTGCTTTCGCAATTGTTCAATCGAACTTCATCTGTTGGTCCGATGGAATCGTCACCTCAGCCATTCGATTTTTCCGCTCTGCCACCATCATCACCTCCCGTCTCTTCTATTGGCGATCTACCTCATTCTGCTTTGTTATTGTCGAGTCCGGATAATTCACCCCTGAACCCAACCGATTTCTCTCCGATGGACGTGAAAGGTACTACGCCTGGAAAGAGCAGATTAAGACATTTCGTCTCGGCCAATGCTATTGACCAACAACAACAACACCAACAACATCAACAGCAGCCTGCGATGGATTACAACGATTTCCAAAAGATGTTAGAAACTCTTAGTGCACAACATACACCTCAAGATTTCGGGGGTAACACCGACACTCACGCAAATCGAGGGGATAATAAAGAAAATATCAATCCGTCAGTTCATAATGGACAGGAACAAGAAAACAAACAACATGGCTATGATATGTTGAATGAGTTCTTTGGGAAATTCGACCATCAAAGTCAGATGCCGCAAGCTACGAGTAGTGTCGGTCAAGCTGATGAGTTGGCCGGAGGAAATGAAAGTGGGAGTGTGGGTGGGAATGGAGTAGATGATATCTTTGCGATGTTGGAAGGCAATGCTTTCTAACCTTTTTGTTATGTTTTCCGGCCCTCCACACTGTACAGTGAATAAATACAATAGTATACCCTTTGATGCCCTATAATTCGTATACCCTTGCAGTCAATCAGTCAATCAGTCAATCATGTTATGCCTTTTACATTTCTGATCCTCCGAACGCCGGGCCATTCTGTTGCTTGTTTATATACTATACTATGGATTCTCGTTGCTCAAATGCTGTTCGTCTCGCGAAAATGACGCTGCAATTTCGAGGATCAATAGCATCTTGAACAGCAATCTCTGAATGATACTGTGGCAATTGATGACAAGTGAAAATTTGCTGATAAGTCTCGGATTACATACATACATTCACCTATTGATTCTGCAGATTGATCTGGCTCTCGAGTGTGGATACTTGACAAATGTACTGTTATTGTTATACATACATATACTGGGATGCGAATTGAGCGTTCCGCAAAATTGATTTTGGCAAGTCTAATAACGGGTAATTTTCCTCAGCGCCTTCAACGCCCCAAAGCCTCAACGCTTTAACGCCTTAACGCCTTCTTTCCAATTTCCACTTCCACATTTTGCCCTCGAACCTCTTTTTCTCCCCATTCTCATCCTCTGGCGCATTCTCATCTTCGACATACCTATCCTCCCTTACCCTCTTAGCTACACCGCCTTTACCCATTAGACCTTTTGTGATTTCCAATTTACTTTCCGCTTGACGAAGTAATTTCAGACGGGCAAGGTATGCTGATAATAAAGTTAAATGTTCCATTCGATTTTCCTATCAATTCGGACCGACACCGAACACAGCATCGTGATTAGCTTATCCCAGATTCCATCCGCCCTTCGACATTGGTGTAAATAACAGGAACACGGTGACTCACTCTAGCTTCCTCTGCCAATTCATCTGCGTCTTCTTCTACATCGACTAAAGTGGATTGATTTTGAATAGCCTTGGATTTCCCCTTTTTCTTACTTGAGATAGGTTCTGCCCAACCCAGATCGATCGTTTCCTCCTCTTTGCGGATATCTGAATTGTCTGCTTGAGTTCCGCTAGATTCGCCGAATTTCTCGACTACATTTGTTGTGAGCATCAGCACTGTTTCCGTGTCGCAGCGTTCCTCATTCGCAGAAATCGGAGAAAAGTGACTGCCACGTCCGCATGAATGAGAACGAAGGGTGAGAACGACTCACACTCATCCTTCCCCTCTGCGAAGATGACATGTCCCTCTTTCGCCTTTGCCTTTCCTTTCCTCTTTACGCCTTCTTGCGGTTTGATGATTATCCCCATCTCAGCGAGTTTTTCCACCTCCGCAAGCTCGGCCATTGCATCCCATTCTTCAGCTGTTGATCTGCTCGGTCCGGCTAGCGAGCTTGAAATCTCCAGCGACGTGCGTAGATCGCGGATTTTCTGTTGAAGATTTATGAGGATATTAGCTTTTCTTCCCAAACGATACTCATAGCGAACGAACACAATAACGATGGAATCAGATGAATCAGATGAAGGACACACCTTCTCATCTTTGGCAATTTGCACTCTGACATAACCTAGATCCTGGCTCTTGAGGATCTTGACCACGTCCGTATCTAAAGCTTTATGTCCTCTATCTGCAATAGCCACCCCGCCTTTCGTCTGTCCTTTTATCATGCCCCAATAGAATTCATCCTTGTTCCTGAATGCTGCTTTCTCTCTCAATTTCTTGATTCGATCTTGTTTCGATTTATAGTCCCTTGCTCGATGAACATAATCTTTGTGCTTCTCCAGTAGCCCCAATTTGGCTCGGTGAGCTGGCTGGGATCGTTCTTTGTGATTACGCCTTGCCATGGCGTCTATTCAACGAATCGCATCAGCCTTAATCCTAGATTCCGGATTCCAGCACAGCATAAGAAGGAAAGCCTTACTCTTGAGTGATGAGTTGACCATATTGAAGGATTGTCTGCTTGTATGAGCTAGTCCGGGGCAGTCTGAAGGTGTACAAGTGGAGTTGAAGGAGTGAAGATGGAGATCATCTGTATTCATCTTCTTGTATCGCCTTTCAACTTTTGCTTTTGCGAATTAACCTTTTACTTAAATGGGCAACTCACTTACGAGGAGTATGCATTCGGAAATATATGGGTTGTTGTGGGGTTAACCGTGAAAAAGTCAGAGCCGATCATATTATTACTGATCCTCGTTGAACAGGCATTCACTCTATGACGATAGAACCAAGACCCACACCTTAATTGTGCACTGTAGGGTTCAGCATCGACTCGACATAGCTCGGCAGGCTATCGAGCCAATATCCACTCGGCGCTAACCAGCTCCCTTCCGCCAAAATGGCAGTTCGGGAAGGCCTCGGTATAGCGAGGTCTCTCGTCCTGACCACTCAGCGTATACGGCCGACCTTGTCGCTTTCAACGCAGCGGACGACTATACGCCTCCTCTCGACACAGATAGGATGTAGCAGCATACGGAATCAGTCACTTTCATTTCAACCTCAACCGTTCCCAAAACGCCTTCCCTCCCGTTCAGCACCGACGCTCTCGCAGATACGGTACAATTCCAGCACATCCACTCCCCCTTCGACATCCTCTTCCAAATCAACACAACAAGAAATATCACGACCGACCACCTTAGAAAACTCAGAAGAAGGAAAAGATTCTGAGAAGGCACCCTCACCTATACCGATACATCCTTTAGCTCCTATACCTCCACCATCAGCTACTGCCGAGGTGACACCCACCGCTTCCGGATCAGGCTCAAGCAAAGATCCAAAACCGGACGCAGCATCCATTTTGAAATTACTTTCATTGGCGAAACCTCAATGGCCTCTTCTTACGATCGGTGTGACTTGTCTGTCTATCTCGACGGCGGTCAATCTGTCTATACCTTGGGTCATAGGTAGAATTATCGACTTCTTCACCCCTGGGTCAGAAGCGACTTTACTCCTTGGACTACCCTTAGAACAGGCGACCGGCGCTCTGGCTATCGTCTTACTCATCGGCGCTGCTGCAAATTCAGGAAGGAGTATCGCTCTGAGGTTAGCTGGACAAAGAACGGTAGCTTCCATCAGGTAAGTCCAGTCAATTCCCTCGCTCACTTTCCCCAAATATCGAGTACAGGCCTGAATATCTGTGATCCCATGTAGAAATCAGACATACGGAAAATATCTCGCTTTACCTCCATCCCACATCGAGACAGCCGGAGTTGGAGATGCGTTGTCTAGATTAGGTCAAGATACGTCCATCGTCGGTCAAAGTTTATCGGAAAATTTAGGTGAAGGGTTAAAAGCGATCTTAGGTGCTGGAGCGGGAATAGCAGCTATGTACCTGATCTCGCCGACACTTACTTTCGTTATGCTCTGCATCATCCCACCTATCGCCGTCGGAACCTTCTTTTACGGAAAATTCATCAGGAAGTTGAGTTTGAAAACCCAAGAAGCGATGGGAGGTATGTCGAAACTTGCCGAAGAACGATTATCAGCCCACAGAACCGTCACTGCTTCCAATACTCAAGGATCTGAACGTGCGCTCTACGCATCGAAAGTGGATGGAGTCTACAAATTGCAGAAGAGGGAAACTTTCGCCAATGGGATTTTCCAAGGAGCAAATGAGGTCGCCGGGGATATCGGTATGATCGGACTGTTGATTTACGGCGGTGTCTTGGTGAAAAGAGGAGAAATCACGGTCGGAGATATGACCTCGTTATTCATCTATGTAAATTGGATCGAGTGGAGTTTGAACAGTGAGTCTCTTCCCCGAACCCATATCTTCATGAGCGCCCTCCGGTAAACCTGGCATGTCAATACTGACGCAAAGTCACACAGCTCTCGCTGGGTTCTTCACCGGTCTAATGAAAGGCGTTGGAGCTTCGCAACGTATAATAGGACTTCATGCGCTTCCGCCTCCCATACCGCTAGGGGAAGGTGCACCAATAGCGAAGTCGCGCAGTGGTTCAATCGAATTGAGGGGAGTAGATTTCGCCTACCCCTCAAGACCGGACGCCAAGGTCCTGAACGGCCTAAATCTCAGGATCGATAAGGGAGAACGGATAGCTTTAGTGGGAGGAAGTGGATCTGGAAAATCGTCTATTCAACTTCTTTTGCTTAGATTCTACGACCCAACTTCCGGATCAGTCGCCTTCGACGGACAAGATATCAAGTCATTTGTACCGGAATCATGGAGATCCAGAATCGGTATCGTACCTCAAGATCCGATCTTGTTTGGCGGCACAATAGAACAGAATATCGCGTATGGTCATCCCAACGCCAATCGGGAGGAAGTCAAACGTGCGGCCAGAGTCGCTCATTGCGACTTCATTGACAACCTACCTCAAGGTTACGATACTATCAGTAAGGCGATCTCTTCACTTTTCCCGATATGCTGAGCTGATGAGATCCGTTCATCACCCCTCAGTCAATAAAAACAGTCTTTCAGGTGGTCAGCGACAACGTATAGCCATCGCTCGAGCTCTCGTTGGCAACCCCTCGGTACTCTTGATGGACGAAGCCACTTCTGCGCTTGACTCGGAGTCCGAACGCGCTGTCAATGCCGCCTTGAACGATCTTTTCGCCAACTCCGACATTACTGTTATTCTCATCGCGCACAGACTCTCGTCGATCGCTTCGGCCGACAGAGTTGTGCTGCTTGAGGGTGGTGCCGTTGTCGAGGATGGGACCTATCACGATCTAATCACTAGGAGACACGGTAAATTTAGGAAAATGGTAGAAGGACAATTAGCCAAAATTGAAATCGGCGAGCCAACTGCTATAGACCCTGCGCCACATGCCGAGCATCAGGCGTTACCTTCTCCAGAATCGGCAAACGTCCATGCCGCACCGACTTCGGACTCATCTTCAGTACAAGCTTCAGGTGCTGCTGCATCGTCAAAGGAAAGAGCATCCGTCAAAGCTGCCTCATCTTCGTCGAATCATCAACGCCGTCAAAATCACACCTCAGCACTGCAACGACCATTCTTTACTTCTCAGCCTGCTCCATACTCGCCTCTTATCAAGACCGTTTACGGCGCTGCTAACGCACCTGTTCCACCCCTACCTGATCTACCTATTCCTCACATCACCGCTCCGGCCGCACCTATATCAGCTTATCGACCGCTTACACAACTCAACTTAAAAAGGTTGTTGACTGTCTACTCGCAATTATCGAAGAGGAACTTGACCATTCTCATGACTCTCACGGCTACGACTGGACTCGCTTTGTCTCCTTTGCCATTATCAATCCCACTTTTGTTCAATCTTACCATTGGAACTCTCCTCACATCTGCGGCAGCAAACACATTCAATCAGATCTTAGAAATACCGATCGATGCTCAAACACCAAGAACAAGGGTCAGACCCCTCTGCATGAGGAAGATCACTCCCTTCCATGCCTTCATGTTTGGCTTGACGTGTACCGTCTTAGGAGGAACTATATTATGGTACGGGTGCAATCCGACTACTGCAGCTTTGGGTATCGGAAACTTGATCCTGTATGCTGGGATTTACACCCCGATGAAGAGGTTCAGCGTATCGAATACTTGGATAGGCGCTGTCGTCGGTGCTATCACCCCTTTGATGGGATGGACAGCTACCGGAGGATCTTTATGGCCAACATCCGAACAACCTTTGGTTTTCCACTGGCCCTTTTCGAATACGAATCTCCCGAATGACCTGCCTAATCCACTTACACCATTATGTCTATTCCTATTATTGTTTTCATGGCAATTTCCCCATTTCAACGCATTATCACATATGATTCGCCCCTTTTACGCCTTGTCAGGATACCCGATGTTATCTGTCCTCTCGCCCCGACTCAACGCCTTGGTATCCCTTCGACACGCGGCCTTGCTGGTACCCTTCACAGCTGTTTTGGGACCATTATCAGGATCAGTCGATTGGACCTTCGCCCTCACCTCTGCCATACCGAATTACATATTTGTCAAAGATTCTTGGGTCTTTTACAAGTCCACGACCGAAGTGGCAGCCAAAAAATTGTTCTTCACTAGTTTGTGGTATTTGCCGGTAGTCTTGGGGTTGATGCTTGTGCATAAGAACATTGCTGGGTGGTTGAGCGGAGCTGCACAGGATGCGGAAGAGGAAGAGGGAAAGCAAAAACAAAAATTGATATAGCGTTGCATCTCTCTTAGAATGCTTACTGGGCGGGGGGAGCAGAGCAATTAGAATAAATCATCTTGTATTAACACTCATTCATATATAGTCAGTATAACATTATTCACATATATACTTTCATTAGCACCTTTTTGGCATTCACAGACACATAGCATGGATTCAGACCTCTTGAGGTCATACACAGTTCCATCCTCATCTTCATCCGCATTTCGCATTTCGCAGCTGTCATTTGCACTGCTCTGTCTGTCGTTCGCATTTCGGAAATCCGGCACGGAACCTGAACCGGGTCGGCTAACCCCGCCGGCAACGAAAGTCCAACTACTTGTACGCGAACGTCAATTGCTTGCTGCGGCGTATTTGACTCTGGTCTTGACGCTGATCAGCAACCAAGAACAACAAGAAAGCGATCAAAAGCTCAAACGAGCTCGACGACACAATGACTTCCCAAAAGGCGAGTCCCATTGCGGTCAGTCCGGCCACCGAGTCCGGTACCGCCAAAGGAAAGCGAGGACTCATCGATGAAGGTTTTGACCTGGTGAGAGCCTTGCTGTTCGATAGGAGGTGGTATTGGCCTTTCGTCGGTCTCTTAGTGCTTGGAGAAGCTTTGTTGGGGCTGTTGATAATATGGAAGATACCCTGTGAGTCAACGATTATTTCGTTATTCTCTCAAGCGTTAAAGCTGTAGACTTGGATATGAGACTGATACTCGATCCACTTAGACACAAAAATCGACTGGCCTGCTTATATGCAGCAAGTGGAGATGTTCTTAAGTGGGGAAAGGGATTATTCGATGATTGAAGGAGAGACTGGACCTCTAGTGTGAGTTTGGCTGGATCTGCTTTGTTTGGGTATTAAACCCGATGCACCGCATAGGTTCTGATCGTTGTTTGTCCGTCTATTCGTCCATCCGTCCTTCGAGAGACTCATTATTCTGAGTGTTGAGCAGCACTGATTTTGCTTATTCCTCTAGATACCCTGCATTACACCTTTACATTTACACGGCATTCTACAAATACCTTCCCTCCATAGACGATATCCGACCGGCGCAATACATATTCTTGGGGTTCTACCTTACCACAATACTACTCGTTTCGACCATCTATTACTTGGCTGGAAGACCAAGACCGGGAGGTCGAAATGAACATCTGCCTCAGATCTTACTTATTCCTTTAGCGTTGTCTAAGAGGGCACATTCGATCTTCCTCTTGAGGCTGTTCAACGATCCTATAGGCATGATGACCTTCTACCTTAGTGTGGTCGTTCTTATGCTGGGTGGGAAATCTGGTTGGAGGATAGGATGTGCGCTTTTCAGGTCAGTCCAGTCCACTTCCCTCGGGAGTACTTCATTCCCTTCTGGCCGTGCTGAATAACCTCATTATCAACATTGATAGCTTGGCACTAGGAGTAAAAATGAACATCCTGCTTTTCTTACCTGGACTGCTCGTACTCCTTTTTCAGTATAGAGGAATCTACGGAACATTGGAAGGGGTCTCTCTGATCGCTTTGATCCAAGTAAGCCGACAGAGCAGAAATTCGTGTGGGTAGAATCGTAAGCGCTGATGTCGTTGTTGTCTGTTTGCGTTTTACAGATATTACTTCCTGCGCCATATTTCCTCTCTTCGACGTATTTGGCGAAATCATACTTCACATCAGCATTCGACTTCTCACGCCAATTCTTATACGAGTGGACCGTCAATTGGCGGATGATCGATGAAAAGACCTTTCTGAGCAGGGAAAGGGCCGTCTTACTCTTAGCAGGACATGTGAGTGTTTGTTGTCTTCTCATGCCAAGATCCACTGCGTAATCCTAAGCTCTTGTGAAATGGGTTTGAAGCACGCACTGACGTGCATGAGTTGCTTTTAGTTGGGAGTACTTGGTCTTTTCGCCGCTTTCAGATGGTGTCCTGTCCCCGGAGGATCACTTGGCGTGTTGATGAATGGGATACATCAGTGGTCACACCCTGCCATTAGGAATGGTCATTTACCTTCATATCGTTAGTACCTCAGTGCCTCAGTGCCTCAATACCTCAGTGACTCGATGACCCCATTTGTGCGCCCGTTTTGAGCTGACGACCACATGCAATGACACATAGATATACCGCTCGTACTGTTCACCTGCAATTTGATAGGTATCACATTCGCCAGGTCATTGCATTATCAATTCCAATCGTGGTATTTCCACCAATTACCCTTCTTGCTGTATTTGGGCGGGGCATGGGGTAGTCTTCCACTAGGGTCAGTACATCTTCATTCAGTCTTCATGGCTTTCAAGCTTCAATCAATGGGTGTTATAACAAGACAACGAGCTGACTTTCCGGTTGGGTACCATGGGTGATGGTGTAGGATTGTGCTTTGGTGCATGGTCGAATATGCTTGGGAGATCACACCGGCCACGCCCCTTTCATCGGGTTTGCTGTTGGCGGGTCATATACTCATGCTGGGTGGACTATTCTTCCGTCGATCAGAAAGACTGACGTCGAGAAGAAGGGGTCTCAGGAAGGCTGAATGATGAGTATGCACATTCTTCGTCGATCTCGTCAATCTGATAATATTTCGCGCTTGCTTCACTCTCTATGCTGGCCTGATTCGGATTGGGAATCTTGATCGACAGGACCGTGACGATTTCCACTTCGCAGTATCTTCTTGTTCTGAATGGATTACAGGAATGTTTTCACGGAGAGTTGATTCGCCCTGGCCACTGAATTGCATGGCAATAACCTGTCTGAACATGAGACTGACTCGAGCCATGCTTTGTCCTATACGGTCGTTTGTCTATGTATATGTCTGTTTATCTTCCCCGATCCGCAGTCGATAAACAGAATCCAACCCATTCGACATGATGTGATTATAACATACTTTTTGGCCCCTCATCATCCGTAGTACCCCTCTTCAACATCGTTGATTAATGACGCTGACACATAACACATGTTTCACCTTGATTCAAGCCACAAGACGCTAAATGCACTTCGGATTGACCATGCTGATGTCAACATGTCAACAAGTCTGTCTTGAAAAGGTCCATCGGATGAGGACAGGACGGAGATTATTTAGTGTGGGAAAGTATGGAAACATGGAAACGCTTTGATACGATTTCAGGGGATTTGTTTGTCCTTTTTTCTTTTGAGCCGAAGTACCTTCTCCGCCTTTGAATTTGGTGTAGTATTTCGATGTACCTGCAGCATCCGATCTCACTGCCCATTACCAATGCTATAAGACAGTCAGCGTCCAAGCCTATTCGTGCTGACCGAGTATGGGTATGAGAAGGATCTCAAATGGGCATCGATGCTCAGACCTTCTCGATGCACACGACTCACTGTGCGAAAGGCAGACCCCGTAAGTTATACCCGAATCCGCAATCCCATACCAAACTCCTGAAACCCATGCTATGCTGTCTTGGGTCCCCCTGGCCTCATCCCTACCTGATCCTTAAATCTGGGACGGAACGAAATTACTCTACTATTTTTGGCGAGGTTTTAACGAGTAACTAGTACCAAGGTCTACGTAGACTTCATTTTGGCTTTGTCTTCTTTCCCTTGTTTACTTTGAGAAATGCCGTTACTAGTGCATTCATCGTATTCATCTCATGTCATCGCATCAAAGTCGACCACCGTATTATGACAAAGATGGACTGAGACATGCTCGAATCATGTGGGACGACATATGAACGAACACGAAATATAGAACTAACTTGGCACACTTGGCGGAGAGGCATTTGTAATCTAGTGCACATATACCGTAGTCCTGTACAGCTTTAAAACGGGATTTGAAGAGGAGGACGTCTAATATTTATGCAGCCGTTGTTGGCTTTATGCTTTATAGGGTACCCTAGACCTCCCTACCCGAATCGCTTGGTAAGGAAAGTCACAAGACAAGACAGAAAACCCACCCACCTACTTAGGATGTATGCAGTGTGCCTTGGCGGAGGATAACAGCGGGACGGCTCGTACCTGAACAGCATCCCTCTGACTTTTGCTTGGCCCCGCACACCGCTTTACTCGTTGTTTACTAATTTATCAAAAAGCTAAATATCAATCCTGAGACCGCACAGGGCGCCACAATTCCCTCTCCTTCCCCTTGCCCTTCTCCTTACACTGGCTCTCCCTTGATCATGGTTTAGCTACATAGCAAAATTAGCAAAATTAGTACGGCATACGGTCCGCTTGAGTAGTAAAAAGGATGATGACGGCTCTTTCCATTGTCTGCATGCATTGTCGCTGCAGGCTGTATAAGAGTTTGGTCAAATCGAAAAACAGGAGACGAAGAAGAAAAAGAAATCAGTCAGCTGAGAATCTCATTCATCTCACTGTTTCGGTTGTACGTTCTCTCACACTCCTGTCACATAGTCATTCAATTTGTTTACTTCACTCGAGATCGATTGACAGGACAAGGACAGGACGGGATTTTTCTTCTGATTCAATAAGATAGAATAGAATAAACACTCCCATAGTCGTCGTACATCACTTCTCGCCTTGAAAGAAACGGCTTGGTCGATCGCATCGTCACATCATCACATCATCAAGGACTTTTTTAAACATTTGCAGCGAGTAAACAAGCAGAATCCATGGGAACAGATCCGATTCAAACGTCGAAAAGCATAAAGGTATAAACACACGACCAAGGAATCGTACTGGATTTAGAAAAGCTTGGCTCCCTTCCAACCTTTACGTTTCATTTTCATTTAATTAGCTCTTAGCATAACATCATCAGCTGGCATACACAGCAAACGACACTCTCTTTCTTTCTTTTTCTCTCCAACTTCGATTGTTCGAATCCCGCTAGTAGTGTGCGGAGCATTGACCGATCTTCGGCAAATCGAATCGACCCCACTTTGACTTTTTCCACGATCAATCAATCAATCACCAACCCCGCAAAGAAAGGTCCCTTTAGCCTTAGCACCGCCAAGCGACTTTGCGAAACAGGGATTGTTTGGACGGATCCGTTACTCAACCAAGGTGAGTTCTATCTCTCTTCTTTCATCCTTTTGCCACCCTTGTCTTCCCAGAGGATCGTTAGACAGCTTCTGTGTGTATCATTCAACGTATTGTCATATCACCTTACCTTTCTCAAAGTGTAAATCCTTATACGAAACCTTCCACTCGGTTGGACGGCACAAAGTTGACTGTACATCAGTCCAAGCACGAGGTTCAGGCGTCACCTTCACGACAAACTCTTCTCTTTGTTTTACCTTTTGGTCATTCTCATCGCAACTGGTCACTCGGGTCAGTGCGCTGCACCCTGAATTTAGACACCATACATCTCATATCACTTCTCCGGGTCTCGCACTGGCCTCGTTATGCTGCATACTATATAAGGTCGACAGCTGATAACATCTATTTCCTACTAGGTACAGATCCGCAGTCAAATAACCCTGTCCTCATTTCCTCTTTCTCTTTCCCTTCGACACATCTATCTTCGATTCTTTAGAAGGGCAATCTATCGGTCGATTAGATAATAGACTGAACCAGTCTCTCGCCCATTCTTGCCACCCATTCAGTTTCCCCTTACTCTCTTTGAAGATACAAACAGTTATCACACATCAACAAGATGGCGCCCTCCGATTCCACCAACCCAGCCTATACGGCGGTACCCAACCCAGGTGTTTCCTCACCAACCCAAGCAGAGTTCCCCTCGCCCGATCCCAACTCGAATGCCGATCAAGCTTACTCCGCTCTCGGTGAACGAAATATTAGAGACTCTTCCCTCCTCTCGCCAGGTACGCCAGATCCAGATCAGGCAAACCTGTTAGGTCGACCCGGTTCAGAATACATGCCTGCACCATCGATAATGACTCGAGATTCTACCTACTCAAGCTTACCGGGCACACCGCCATTAAGAGGTGACGAGAGGAAGTCATGGGGAAGCGGTGTAGGTTTAGCTGCTGCCGCTGAGGGCATTTCCGGTGCTGAAGTGAGTTTTACATGACCTGTTCTGCCCCTTCTTACTGCTTTGTCCCCCTTTTCACACCCTCAAAGCAGGTGACATCGATCTACCTTACCTGTATGCTGATGCTTCGCCTCAGTCACGTCGGCCAGGAAGCGTCCGAGCGCCCTCGAACCTCGCCCATTCATCCTTGGGATGGAACAACACGACCAGTGACCGATTGTCAGTCAGTGACGAAGACGAGGAACAAGGGCACATCACGCCTGCCGTCGCTGGAATTGGTGCGGCCGAAGTGCAGAACGAAAAGCCTCGTTGGGCGGAAGTGGGAGGCGAGTCGCCGAAGAAGAGCAGGAAGATCCTTTATGCTGGTCTCGGACTTGGTCTGCTGGCCCTTATCGCTCTCGGTGTCGGTTTGGGTGTTGGGTAAGTCTTTCGGACTGTAATGGGAGAAATTTCTAGACTGACTATCTATACCAGACTTACACGCAAATCCACAACCAATGGCTCTTCGACATCACAGGATGGTAACGCTGGTACTGACAACGACAAGAATGAATCGCATTCTGGCACAGCAACAGGTACGGCTACCTCCGCTGCCCCATCTGCCACTCCTACTAGTGGAACGCAAGGCTCCTTGATAACCTTGGAAGACGGTTCTACCGTGACCTACGATAATCCGTTCGGAGGGAACTGGCACTGGGATGAAGCAAACCCTTTCAACAGTTCTGCAAGACCCAACTCCTGGACACCCCCTCTTAACGAACCATGGGACTTTGCAAAGGACAGAATTTACGGTGTCAACCTGGGAGGATGGCTCAACACAGGTGAGCTTCCCTGAGACCGCAGTCGAGCTCTTTCAGCTGACGCATACTCCTGCTGCTAGAACCATTCATCGTTCCTGCTTTATACGAGAAATACGCATCGGTCAACGGTCAGACCGCGATCGATGAGTACACGCTCAGTCAAAACATGGGTAACAATTTGACAGCTGCAATGACCGAACATTACGAAACCTTCATCACCGAGAGAGATTTCATTGAGATCGCTTCAGCGGGTTTGAATTGGATCAGATTGCCCATGGCTTTCTGGGCTATCGAGACCTGGGACAGCGAGCCTTACCTAGAACGTGTGTCCTGGACATACGTACTCAAGGCCTTGAAATGGGCCAGAAAATACGGTATTCGAGTGAACTTGGATCTGCACAATGTTCCTGGATCCGAGAGTAAGTCGCCAATCATCGTTCCGCTGGGCTTGCGTAGGCTAATGCTTTTTCACCAGACGGTTGGAACCACTCGGGTAAACAAGGGTTACCTAATTGGATGAACGGACCTATGGGTCTCGCCAATGCTCAACGTTCTCTGGACTACATCCGAACTCTTGCTCAATTCATCGCTCAAGACCAATACAAGGACGTCGTCCAGATGTTTGGTTTTATCAACGAGCCTAATGGTAACGCTCTGGGCATGGGTCCGATCGGATCTTTCTACATCGAAGCTCACAACATCATCCGAGACATCACCGGTATCGGAGCGGGCAAAGGTCCTCAACTCTCCATGCACGATGCTTTCCTTGGTATCAAGAACTGGTACAACTTCGCCCCCGGTATGGACAGAGTCGCTCTGGACCAACACAACTATATGGTGTTCCAAGACCAACAAACTGGGAACCTCGATAACCTCAAATTGCAACCCTGTCAATGGTGGGCTGACTCGACCAACACGACTTTCCAGACCTATGGACCTGTCAACACGGGTGAATGGTCTGCAGCTTGGAACGATTGTGGACAATGGGTCAACAACGTCGGTTCCGGATCAAGATACGATGGTACTTACGATGGATACGCTAACAAGGTCACCGGATCATGTGACTACTGGAACGATTACACTCAATGGAATCAATCAACCATTGATGCTTTAAGCCATTTCGTCCTTGGTAGTATGGATGCCTTCCAAGACTACTTCTTCTGGACCTGGAAGATCGGAAATTCTACCGGAAGCATCCCTCAACCCAACCCGTTCTGGAACTACCAACTTGGTCTGCAACACGGCTGGATCCCTAAAGATCCCCGACAAGCTATCGGTACTTGTCAAGCTCAAGGTGTAGCTGCCAACGAATTTGACGGAACCTTCTCCAATCCGGCTGTCACTGGAGGCGCCGGTGCAGGTACAATCGCTGCTGCCGATTCTTCATCATTCCCCTGGCCTCCGCGATCGTTCACCAATATCGCTGCAGGCGACATGGACGCTATCTATCAATACACTCAAACGGGTGACGTGATCACCATGCCTGCCCCGACCTTCACAAGTCCAGGATCTACTGCTACCATTGATGCTGGGAATGGATGGTTCAACGCCAATGCCGATAACAGGAAAGCATATACTCCTATTGCTGGGTGAGTGATTGGCTTTTTCCCGGTTCTAGTCAAGATGGAGACGCTGACAAGTGTGATGTGATCAGGTGTTCATACGCACCAGAGTACAGCGCCGCAACATTGGGCGTACCGGCCGACGCCTGTGGAGCGGGATTGACCCAACCGACAAAACGATCGCAATCGATACAGTCGGAGAAGAAGGCAGCTTTCCCTGCTCCTACCAAACCACCGTCAAGGAGGTAGTCCATCCATTCCTCTTCAATTCGACCTCGAAACGCAAATGACTGAATTTCATGAGTGTCACGATGAACGAGCATATCATCTTCCCATTTCTCTATTTTCAATGTACATTATTTGAGTTACTGTTTATGGACTTTTTATCAATCAATCAATCAATCGATCAATAATGTGACTTTTAGTTCTTTTCCCTCTGACCATACCACACCAAGCATGTTTTCCTCATCTCAAGGACAATGTTCGTCTTCTCGTCTTCTCCTAGTGAGCAGTCTCAGTAATCAAGTAGTCAGTAGTTGGTAGTTGGTTGTGAATCCCTCATTTGGGGAATAGGGATGTCATGAAAACGATGAACATGTACAATTGCGCGATTCCACCGATTCCGGTTTGAGCATGATGGGGCAATTGCGCCAAGAACACCTGGTGCCTGACACGTGGTGCGATGTCATCGAGGAATCCAAGCTGCTCTGAACGCGATGTTCAACCACTTCGCTCAATGTGCATTTGTTTTGTTGCCGTGGTCTCTGCTCTACTAGCTTAATAATCACAAGTGCATCGACAGCTGCCGAGGTCTCAGCCTGTACTGCCTACGAGACGTACTTCATCTTGTCGGTGTCCGTAGGACAGGACGACTGATGTGCGAGTATATCCCCCGACCCTACTCGACCTGTATCATTGCGGCTCTACCTCTAGAATCGCGAGCTCTGTGAAGCTATCGGCTGTTTGGACATCTGTCAAAGAGCTCAACATCGATACACCATGGCGGGGATATCAGTGGCCGTAGCTATCCTCGTTGGGCTATTCTCCTCTTTCATCCAATCTCTAGGTATGTCGAAGTCTCGCTTGCTTCAATGGGGTCTTCCCGACATGCTAATACAGGCACTCCTCCTTTTCGAAGGTCTGACAATTCAGAGGAAGTCCCACATACTCGACTCATCATTACCTCTCCCTCAACGTAAACGACCTATCAGGCGCCCACTATGGTTACTCGGCTTCGGGATCTACATCACCTCCAATATATTCTCTACGATATTCCAACTTGACGCTCTGCCCATCGTCATCCTCGCTCCCCTGGGCGCCATCTCCCTGATTTACAATGCGGTCTTAGCGCGCCTGATGCTCGGTGATAAATTCGGGAAAATTTGGGTAATGGGGACAGGGTTGATAGCGTTGGGTGCGGTGTTAATTGCTATCTTTGGGGTGGTTCAGGAAGAACATCATACACTTGATGAAATCCTGGTGTTGTTTAGGAGATCGGCGTTTGTGGTGTTTTTTAGTATTGTTAGTGTTGTTACTGCTGCTGTGATTGTTATTGTGAGTCCGCTTTCCACTTATCACCTCAAATCACATATGCCCTTGATTCCGTCACTTCTGATCGCGAAGTTAAGCGAGTCGACATCTATCACTTCATACTCTGTCCTTGTTGGGGACGACGTGGTGATCTCACAGAATGCACGATTGACAAACTGACACATGATTGATGGATTTGTCCAGTCCCATTTCACTGCCTTCCACGTACATCGACAATCATTGCGAATACGGCTTCCCGATGGCCCCTCAAATTCAGGCTCAGGCAGATCAACGCCAACTTCGATCGTACCGAGCAACTACGCCAGTCCTCATCCGAGCTCACCTTCCATCCCTTTCCGACATACCAAACCGCGTCGATGGTCTACTCCTTCCCCTTCCTCTTCTTCTGTCCCACTCCCGAAACTCCCCTCCCAAGTCCAGAAACACCAATCTCAACCTCCGCACCATCTTCACTTGGAGATAGATCCTCCCGTTCCCGCCTTCCCCAAACAATTGCAGCAGATTAACGAAGGACAACAGAAACTCTTGACGTGGTGCGGTCTGGGGTTCGCCTCTGCATCTGGAACGCTCTCAGGCATGTGCCTTGTGTTAGCCAAAGCAGCCGTGGAGTTGCTGGTGTTGACCATCAACTACTTCCGGACGAATGGAGCAGAAGGCAAAAATGAATTATTGAGAATACAGACTTGGTTCCTTGTCTTAGGCTTGGCAGTTTGTGCGGTACTTCAGTTGGTGTATCTGAATTACAGTTTGACATTTGCCAGTCCGGCGATCATCTGTCCGTTAGCTTTCTGCTTCTTCAATCTGAGCAGCATATTCGGTGAGTCCAGTCCGGTCATGACATTCCCACTCTTTTCTCTCTCTTTGATGTACATACTGACAGCCGATTGATTGGCTTGACCATTGCATCAGATGGATTGGTATTCTACGATCAATTCTCGAAATTATCCACACTGCAAATAACCATAGTATCTCTCGGAGTCGCGATCTTACTGCTTGGTGTATGGGTGGTCTCGGCCATCCAGCCTGATTCGGGGGTCGACATCGGTACATGGGTAGAAGAGGAATCTGAGACGGACGGTGAACTCATAGACGACCAAGAAAGTATATTCCCCCATCAAAACCACAATCATACTCAAGATCAAGCGGTTGAGCCCCTTTCGCCCACGATGGGCAACCTGCCCCAACATGGTACTGGGGGTTCAACGACAGAGGGTCTGGGATTACATAGATCAGTCTTCGCATCTCCCGAAATGGATTCACCGGCTTCACCAGCCTCACCGATGTCCCCGATGTCACCGACGACGCGCCGACGTCACCATCGAATGCGATACGGCAGCTTAGTTCCTGATTTGCCGACTGGAGCGCCGACCGGATTCTCCATTGGGCTGGGAGCTTCTTCTCCTGGTTTCGCATTGCGGACGGGGAGTTTTTCTATAGATGGGAATTTTCACCCGCACCATAATATCACTCATCCGCATCCGCATCCGCATTCTCCTCTGATTGGACACCACGCGGAAGGAAGTGGTAGTGGAGGAGTGAGGGATTTATGGGGAAATAGAGTAAGGGATAGAGATAGAGATAGGGATAGGGGAAGAAGTCGATCGGAAGGACAGAGAGGAATACAAGATATTTTACAAGGACAGGATCCGGGGACTTATGAAGCTCGTACGGACGATTATCTCGAGCACGAGGTTGAGGAGAATACGGTAGAAGGTGAATTGAGGAATTGGAATGAGGTGCAAGAAAGTGGGAAGAGGAAGGCATGGTGGGAAAGATTATTTGGAAGACCGACGAATGGGGAACAACAAGGGAAAATACGGTTGACCGATGAGCAAGGGTAGTTAGTGGTAGTAGTGTAATTAATAGCAAATGAAATTGTATTGTTTTATACAGTACTAAGTCAATTTACACATATATGAGTGCTTGCATGCACATGATCACTTGTATATGACTTCGCACGTACGATCAGTGAAGAAACCAGATGCAGTGTTTGGTGTTGGTGTTGAAATGACAGATGACCTGGGAAACAGTGAGCAAATGGACATCAGGGCATAAGGGCATAAAGTCATAAGGGTATATACATGAAGCTATACTATATAGGTATACAACGTCGATCTGAAGTATGATGAGAAAAGAAAATCGTACAAAGCCACTTTGGAGTGATTTCACCTCGACAGCGGATGTATGAAATATCAGCCAAAGATATAGATATACAAAAATCCTCTATTGGATGGATTTCTCTGATAGGTGACCCAATTTAGGGACTTCTTCCATATCGCCTTGGCCGATTTTCTCACTTAACGCCGTACCTGTTCCATTGCCAGCGCCGGTGCCGTGGGGAGTCTTGGGAGAAGCGCTGGACGTTGACGCTTGACTTCGAGTATCTTCTCCGTCATCATCGCCATAGTGTTCACCATCACCCTTGTTCGGGTGCTCATGCTCGTGGTATTTTCCTTTCTCGTCTCGATTGATCGAAGGACTTTCCGACTTTGGCTCTCCGCCGAACTCGTGTTCTTGAGACTCATCTCGAATCGGTCCCTTGACTGATTTGCTATCATGACCATGTTCATTTCGGAAATTGGACATGGTCGAGTCATGATGTTGATGGTGATGGTGATGCTTATGCTTTACGTTATAGAGCGCGTTGAAGGGAGATCTTCTGAAAGGTGAGGAAGAACGAATCCTGAGAGAAGTCTCTTCGATCCAATTTTTGACGCCTGATATAATAGCGTTCGTTGTCCATCCTTCGTTCGCCGCTGCGTCCGAGAGGTTGAGGTATAGTCGATGAAGTAGGAAAAGGCCTAGTAGCGTTGTAAGTGTACCGAGAGCCAGAAAAGTGGTGATGAAGATTACTGGTACCAAGAGAGCGACTACGGTGTAAATGACCTATCTATCAGCTGATCTTTCCGTGTAAGAAACCAGACAAGATTGAATAAGCTGACCTCCGAATAGAAGGGTACCGATTAGTGCTCCACCTGATATACTCGTCAGCTGAATTCATAAGTCATGGAGATGGATCTCCATCATTCAGCTCACCTCCCATCAAGATTGCGCCGATGACGATCATACCAGAGAAGAAGGTAGCAGTCGACAATATGACCACCGTAGCTATCAGAGCGAAGCCACTGAAACTCGGACCAAATTAGCTCAAGACGGTGCATGAAGTGGTGTGACCTGGTAAAATGAGCTTACAGGAATATGAGGATTGGGATAGCGCTGAATGCAGCCCACAGAGCGATGAAAGTCTGTCCACTACAATTAGCATACCTTTCCAATGACAGGGACACGGCGAGGTAGAGGACGTACAAAGAGAACAGGTCTGCTTTCGGCAAAGTTCCTCGTTTTGTCTGCATAAGGTTGAGCAGCTATCTGAAGTCTGTGAATGCAAGCACCTCGTCAGCCTCCAACCTCTTTGATGTGCAGGATTTTACCCACTTGTCGGATTGCAACTTGACCCGCTTGACTGTATCATCTATCATACCGTTCATCTCCTGACGAGGAGCTCGAGGCGGCTCGACTTGGGGCGTGACAAGCCTTATCTGCTTCTTGATGGGAGTGCTTGGGTCTGAGGTGTCCTTCAATATCGATTTCAGATCACCTCCGTTGGGTTGCGATTGGGTAGCAGGAATGTCAGGCTTGGTATCTTGAGCTTTATCTGACTTGTTACGATTTCCTGTGTTTGTCTTATAAGCTTTGGCATCGACACTTATATCTGATCCATTGGCGGCTTCATGTTTGACGCAGGCCTCATCGTTATATGATGGAACCAGATGGGTCGAGGAGGAAGGTGGTGATACCTTGACGATATCTTCGAATCCGTCGTCCGTTCCAAGCGACATCTTGCTAGCTCGCGCGGATGTTGAGACTGCTGTAAAGTGAAAGCGAATGGACGTGAGACGATGACAGATATGATAATAGTGGTGATGGGAATCGTGCGAAATCAAAGTCCTTCAGTCGCGTCATTTGTCAACAATCGGCAGGATAAAAGTGATGACTACCACAAATCTAACTTATTCGAGCGTCTCACTTAGTTCCCTGATTCAACCGAGCTGTGACGTTGTTGTCGATGGATTGGTTGTCAAGTAAGTTACTGTCACTGAGTGAGTAAAGTCAATTCAATGCGTTTTCATCTCAAAGGAGTGGAGAACCCATATCAAAGTCTATGAGCTATACATCATTCGCAAAAGATACCAGTAAACGGTCGAGATAGGAGAACACGATGAATCAGACTCCCGAGATAGCTGCTGGTCTCTTGGCCAATCCTCCTCCAGAATTACAGCGAATATTGGACGATCCACGCACGACCGAAGATGCTCGTCAAGCCGTGAAAGACGTATCAATAGTCTCGCCTCCTCCTGTACAGAACTCTTTGGGAACCTCGCACAAGGATTCCAATGGTACGAATCACTCAGGTGAGGGGAGGTTGCAAATAGTGAATGAGCATCAAGAATTCACGTGAGCTATCCAATCCACCGTTTCCCGTCCCATGTTTTTCATCCGGAGGATGCAGGAGAACGCTCGAAGAAGATTTACTCATGTTCCTGGCCGGTTCTCGCAGGAAAGAACTGTCTCCGTACTTGGGGAAATGGGGATTACTGGACAAAGGATTCGCCTACGATGTAGTCTCAGTCTTCGGTTCACAATCTACCGGTAAATCGACGCTACTCAACAGACTCTTCGGAACAAGCTTTGATGTCATGGATGAGAGCAAGAGACAACAGACGACAAAGGGGATTTGGATGTGTCCCTCGTCGTATGGAAATACTCTGGTAATGGATGTAGAGGGTACAGATGGACGAGAAAGAGGAGAAGATCAGGATTTCGAGAGGAAATCTGCCCTATTCAGTTTAGCGAGTACCGAAGTGCTGATTGTGAATCTTTGGTAAGTCCCCTATTGATCTCACTCTGGCCCCCTGGCTTCTACTTCATAGAAGGGACATCTAGCATACTGATTACAAATCGGCTGTGTCATCGAATACAGGGAACATCAGATTGGGTTGTATAATGGAGCCAATATGGGATTACTCAAGACTGTATTCGAGGTCAATCTAGGTCTCTTTGGAGGCGGCGGAGATAGCTCGAAACCAAAGTGAGCCAGCCATTCGAGCACCACAATGAAATGTTTGCTGATGAGCTATCTTGCAGGACTCAAGAGAAAACCTTGATTCTTTTCGTCATACGGGATCACGTTGGAGCTACCCCTGTTAGCAATCTTACAGCAACTTTGACCCAGGATATGGAGAAAATATGGGCTAGTCTGTCCAAGGTGAGCTGCGCAAAATCCTTGATCGTGATAGTACAGCAACTCAATCCAATCTGATTCCTCTTGCTCTAGCCTTCCCATCTCGCCGACGCTACTCTCGCATCATACTTCGACCTGTCGTTCGCCACCTTACCTCACAAAGTCCTCATGCCCGAGAAGTTCGAGTCGGAGGTATTGGAACTGCGGAAGCGTTTTACAGACCGCTCAAGACCCGATTACGTCTTCCAGCCAAGTTACCACAAGAGGATACCCGCCGATGGTGTAGGATTCTATATGGAAGGTATATGGGTGAGCTCGGAGGAATGTGTCATCGAGCGACAAGAGACGCGGAGCTAATCTTGTTATGCGAAAATCAGCAACAAGTATTGACCAACAAGGATCTTGATCTGCCTACTCAGCAAGAACTCTTAGCTCAATTCCGATGTGATGAACTTTCCGCTGCGGTCACGGAGACTTTCTTGGCCAGCTCAAAGATCGTTAGGAAGCCCGTGGAGGCTGGTCAAGTGGTAGAAGGTTTAGGAGCTCTCATGAGGGACTGGCTGGAGACTGCACTAGGTGAGTCGAAAATCTTGGCTACTATGACTGAACGATTTAGCTGATATCGAAGGTTATGGTCAGGCAAATTCGATAGGGATGCTTCCCGATATCACGCTGGAGTCTATCAACGTAAACGTCTCGACCTCTTGGCGGGACTACACGCATCATTGTCATCTTTGTTCTTAGGCCAACTGAAGAACTTGCACAAGATCGAGACTGCCAAATTCTCGAAGGATATAGTAAGGGGAACAAAAGAAGTAGGATACGATTTTGCGAAAGTAGTCAATGAGGGTTCGGAGAATGCTAGACAACGTTTCCTTGATGGTGCGAAGGAAGTCAAGATCGACGGGACGGATTGGGAGTATGAGCACGAATTAGCACTTCTGGACGAAGATCTCAAGAGCATTGCCGATAGATGTAGAGCGGATGAGACTAAGAAGATGGTGAATACGATTGAAGTGAGTGTGCTTCGTCTCCTCGCCCTTTGCAGCTCGAGAAACCCTGCATAAGGTAGTGTGATTCAAGCTGATACAATGACGATGAATTTCAGCGCAATGTCAAGCGACAATTGCTCGAACCTGTTGAGGTTGCTCTTTCCCAGCCCTCAGTGAAGATGTGGGATGTCGTTTTGAAGACGTATAAGGAGGTCAGCGAAGATGCTGAGCGATCATACTTGACCAAAGCCAAGAGTGAGCCAGCAAACATCGTTGGAGTTGCAAGCTCTAGTCGAGCTGCAGACTTCCAAGCTGACGACTTCCAAGCTGACAATTGTCTTTGGGACAGCTTATAATTGCTCGGAAGAGGAAAATGAGGCTGCTTTGTCATCCCTTCGTGCACGAACATGGTTATCGCTTCGTCGGAAATTGGAGGAACAGACCTCGGACGCTACAATTCTTGCTACCTTGCGGACCACCTTCGAAGAGCGTTTCAGATATGATGAAAGTGGTGTACCGAGGGTATGGAAGCCCGAGGACGACATCGAGAGCGCGTTCACCAAAGCTAAAGAGGAAGTGAGTCGAAGATCTTGCGTCTCCAGCATGTCAGAGCGTTGGTCAGGGAGATTGGGCTGACAACTCGATGGTATGGGATAGACATTATCGCTCTTACCGATCTTCTCTTCGATCTCACCTACTTCCCCTTCTCTGCTTCCTGCGCTCCCTTCGCCCGAATCTACATTCGACATCGAATCAGATCCTATCCCTTTCGACCCCTCCACCGCTTTCGTCTTACTCTCACCTACCAAAATTCTTTCCCTCGAAAGCCGTTTCAAGCGAGAAGCAGACGCTGCGTATGTCGAAGCCAAACGATCTATGGTCTCCTCCGTTGCTCAGGTCCCATTGTGGATGTACGGTATCTTAGTGGTATTAGGATGGAACGAGGCTATGGCAGTCCTCTTTAATCCATTGTATTTTGCTATGCTCTTAGTACTGGGTGCGTCGGCATATATAATCCTTCAACTGGGTCTGGCTGGACCATTATTACAAGTCACCCGGACGGTCTTGTTTGAAGTGAAGAGGATAGCGACGGACAGACTCAGAGAAGCGTTCAAGGAGATCCCTGAGGCTCAGAGAGTATTGAATACTCCGTACCTCGCCAACTCCTCGACTTCTTCCCCGAATGCGACAACAGCGACAACCTCGGATGGATTGAGGAATGAAGAAAGGAATAAAGGGGATCTTTTAGCTGAGAAGATGCTTGAGAAGTAGATTCTAGTAAATGTGCAATAAAGAGTATTGTTCTTGTTGCGGTAGTGAAAATGCATACATTTTGTTTTCCCGTTGTTTCCCTCTGGCTCAATTAAGAGCTTGGCGTAAGTGGTATTATGTACATTCCGATATATCTTTGTTGGCATGTCTATATTAGGGACAGTGCATCTAGTGTACGATTGGGTTTTGTTATTCCACTTGTTCCCCGTTCTGCGAATTCCCAATGTTCCGCATTCTCTTTCCTCCTTGTTTCATTGAGGATTTCTACTCAAACTGTACACCCTCAGAGTTCACCAAATTCAGTGCCTATGTCTACGCCTACCACCTAGTAACATCCGCCTCCGCCTCCCCAAATACGCTCTCCTTCTTAACCTCGAATCCACCTTCCGAGTCCTTCCCATACTGTTCGAGGGGTATAACTCTCTCCTTGAAGAATTCAGGCATCTTACGCTTGAGAAACCCGTCGACCCAGCCGTTTATAGCTTCGAACTCCAGTAGAAAGCCATCGTGTCCATCGGGAGAAGGGATGACCACTAATTCCGCATCGGGTATATGAGCTGCTAATTCCTTCTGTTCGCTCGTAGTGAACAATCCATCGGATTCTATCCCGATGACTAAAGCAGGAGGTTCCAGTGATAAGGCCGAAGAAAGTAATGCTTCTAATTCTGCGTCTTCTGTTGACGCTGCGTGAGGCGGGAGTTTGGAGGAGAGCGAGGAAAGGGAGGCGTCGGTGGATGGGAGTGAGAGGTCATGGGTGTCGAGTTTACGGGTGATGTGGATATAACAATTGGCATCGAATCGCCCGGTAAACTAGACGCATTTGAATTTTGGATTTTGGATTGAATCAGCTGTGATTGTTTGATCAAAGATAAAGAGATACAGAGGTTGAGTAACTCACTTTATCACCTTGATATCTTAGATAACTCTGCGCACTAAATATCTTAGGCTGTTTCTCTCCTGCTCCGCCTACTCCCCCGGCTGTACCTGCTTTACTGTCCTGCGCCTGGCCCTGGCCCAATGCAGCTGCTGAGCCCAACGCGACACCTTGTCCGATCTTATCGTTATCCGGCAATACCGAGCTACGCTCCATATCTGGAGTCTGCGCGCCCTGCGTGCCATTCGAAGTCGAGGATCTGCCCGAGTCCGAACCCCGTCTGCTTATTCCGGCGGACGAGTTGGATCGATGCCCATCATTATGTTCCCTCCACGCTATCTCCCTCGCACTCGCACTCGCACTTGCAGTTGGGGTCGGACTTTCAGTCGCGATCGGTAAATTAGATTGTCTAGCTGCGAAATCCGAATCACTCAAACTCGAAGGATCCGTCGTCTTCTCTCCACCCATAATCCTGACCCCGCCTTTCGGGACTGCGCTCTTCTTGTTGTTGTTCCCCGATCTTCTGCCAAATCTACTTTCGAACGAGTCGCGCGACCTATACGTGAGGAGCGCGGCCATCCTGGCAGCTGCCAGACCCCTATTGGGCTGTTGGTGGAGATCGACAGACCCGTCGGGCTTCTCGAAATAATAGCCATCTTTGTAATCTGGATCAGAGTATATAGACTGTCTCTGAGCCTCTCCCCAGGAGATACACCATGCGGAATGCCGGGCGGACGTGGCGAGGGGTACGATGGATCGAACAAATCCTGGAGGAGAGTTTAAGGGCCATTCGAGACAGGTCATCCCGCCCATTGAACCGCCTATCACTGATGCTACGGATTTCACGCCGAGGGATTTCAGGATACCATAGTGCAATCTGGAACCCACAAATCAGTAAATCAGCTTTAGATTCGATTGAAATGCTCGTCTTACAGATGAGAGACACTTTGGGGGTAATGCGCGATGACTCACCGGACGTCGTCCTTGGGACTACTTCCAGGCATCTCAGGACCGAATGGTCTGCCTGTATCGGGATTGATAGTTACGCTGGAGATGGTACCGTACGGAGACCCAATGACGTTGGCGCAGAAGATGAAGAATCGAGTAGGGTCGAATGCTCGGTCAGGACCGAGGAGAGGTCCCCACCTAAATAGTAATCCGAATTAGCATCATCTGAGTACAGGTGACAGCTTGTTTGAAGATGGGAAATACAAAGGTCAAAAGTGGGCATTGAGCATCGTGTCGGCACGAGATGGCACTCCAGCACACTCACCAATCTTCGACGTCCGCACTTCCAGTGAGGGCATGACAAATCACCAAGCAATTATCGCCCTTCTGATTGAGTTGACCCCATGTTTTGTAGGCTACAGGTACATCGTGTAATGTTACGCCCGATTCCAAGGTGAAGGAGGGGACGATGGTGGTGTTTTGCGAGATGAGGTTGGAGAATGGGTTCGTCGATGACGAGGACGAGGATGAGGAGGCCATCTTGACTCAGCGAGCTTCCGTGGAGAATGAAGGTATGATCGTATGATCAAATATGTCACAGTAGTGGTGTAAGGATTAAATGTATTTATATGTACCACTCACCGCAGAACACAATACTGGAATTTTGGAATTGGACCGAAGCGAGTCGATAACACCCAAGCGGCGCTCGCCGATAGGGTATCAAAGCAAGTGGAGGGCGTTCGGGAAGGGAGTTAAGTTAGTTGTGTCAACGAACACTCTTCGGATGGCATAGCTGAGACTATTGTCGACAACACATTGCAAGAGAAAGAGGACTTGATGGACTGACAGGGAGCTAAGACAAGACAAGATGCAGATGATACTTCCGACGATCAAACGAATCTCAAATCCCCGACGCTTCTTCACTATACATACGGTCTCTTCTCCGTCCTCGGTGGGATGCAGTCATTGGACATACAAGCCTAGATCGTATTCCACACGCAAGCCCTCCTCAAATGACAATTTAGTACTTGAAGATGACTTGTTCGGCGATATCGATGAAGTTAAAATCAATGCTCGGGACGGACCTCGCGTACTCCCGAAACTAGGCTCAAATGACGAGATCGATGATGATCACTATGTCGATATAGCGGCCTCTCGGTCGGAGACTGTGGGTGCCTGACATGCTCAACCAAGCTCTGCATTCAGCCAAAGGGAAGGGGATCCCAACACTGATGAGCTCAATTACTCTAGGAAGACGCATGTAGCAGCACTATCAACAAAGACCAGCTACTCAATCGTCCAAAGTTACCTGGATCCATCAAAAGGTTGAACCGGATATTATCTAGACAGCGTCAAGTGGAGATCCCGGAACATGAATTAGAAGAGAAATTCGTCAGGGGTGAGTCAACACCATCTCAGCATCATTTTATTATCTTATTATCTCATTGTCGCATCATCATCAGAAGAAAATGTCAGACTTTGGAAGAATGCTAATTTCGACATCTTTAACCATGGTTTTCTTTTTTGACAGGCAGAGGACCAGGCGGACAAGCTATAAACAAAACCAACTCCTCCGTCTCCCTCATCCACCTTCCGACGGGCATCAGGGTCCAATCCCAACCTACCAGATCCCGAGAAGAGAACCGAAAGATAGCGCGGAAAATCCTGGCTGAGCGTTTGGAGGTTCTGAGAACTACCGGCCAATTACCAGGTTACATTATACCCGGTACCCCTATAGACCCCGCCGCGGGAGAAGAGGAGATACCGTCGGTAAGAGGGAACAAGAGTAAGAGCAAGAGCGCGAATCAGAAAGAAGAGGAGAAGGCGTTGAGTGGGAAATATACGAAGCAGGAGATCAAGAATGAGAAGGAACGTAGAAGGAAGTTGAACAAGGCGAAGAAAGCTAGAAGGAAGTATGGTAAGAAGGGCGAAGGCGAGGGCGAGGCTGGAGTCGAGGAGGAGTCGGTAGATGGCCCGGACGAAGAGAGGCAGATGATGATGAAAAATGACATTGGTGAACGATCACATTTCGATACTACTGGATTGCATTCTGCAAAATAAAATCAGAAACGGGAACGAGGTAGAGGACTTGGGTATAATGATGCATGATTATGATACATGATGGTATGTGAGCAGAAATATAACTCTGGATTTTGTTGTCATTGACTTGAGTCTAAGGGCCAGTCTCAAGGTTGATCTGTTTACCGAATTTGGCGTATCTGTGAGTAATCGAAATACGTCAGCAAGGTTTATACGGATCGTTGCAGCCGTTGCAGTCCTTGTCACGAAATCAATACCAAGAAGGGACTCAGGATCCCACGGACCATGTGGAAACGGGAACAGATTATACAATTAAATAGAGAATATAGAAGGGAAGATAGATGACGGAAGACAGATAGTCCTGACCGACTCACAATTGGACTTTCAAATCTTTCATCCCGCTCTCACATTCCCCCTTTTTACCTTCCAGCTCCTGTATCTCCACTTCGTATCTCTTCAAATCCGATTTCAGCTGTCTCCGAGCGTCGCGGAGTTTCAGCTTGAAGAACGAGTCTCCGAGTTTATACAATATCGGCTCGGTGTCATCTTCATCCGCTAATTCAAGTTCGGTCGATAAGTCATCGTAATATTCTTTCTCTTCCTGATTGTGGAACGACACAATATTTCCCAAAAGACAAGTCAAGTATCAGCGATCCGCATCCTTCTGCCACCTTCCAATCAGGGGTGATCATGGGCAGGCAGATAAAGAAGATTTCTGTGGATACGGACATTCTTGATTTTCAGCAGATCTTGGATATCCGTCAAACGGTTGTTAAGCTTTGAAAAGGTGTTTATACGTTGTTGATCCTCTGTATGTTACTCCATGAGCATACATACTGGTATGTCGAACATTGCGGGACTCGTATACTCACCCCAAGCTACCTCCACTCCGTCTCCTTCGTCTTCTGGCGGTAACTTCAGATAGGAAGGTCAGCTTGATTTTTCTGCGACATAGAAGGAAGCAGTGAATGAGCAAGCTCACCAAGCTCATACTATTTATAGTTTGTGTTCTGATCGTCAGTCAGTCTCACTATTCACTAGACGAAATGGTAAATGCAGATCACGAATTGGGTTTGACACCGGAGACGAGTAGACTGACTATTCGGCAAGCAATAACAGTGGAATGAGACTGGGACTGATACTAGGCTCATATCACACGTCATATATAATTATTAATGATTTGCCACCGAGTTTCAACGTTATTTACACGCGTCAATTGCCATTCGATTGATGCGCGTCGGATGGAATTAATGGACTAAACTCAATTGTCTCACCTGCACCTCGAATTTACTTTACTGCCTATGGAATCAACCAAACTTGCATCATCGACCGTCAATTCCTCACCATCCATGTCACGGATTCCCGTACCGAGAGAAGGTCTACATCATCAATTACCACACTCCACTTACGAAGCAGCTGCCTCTCCCGGATACGCCAGTCCACAACCTCACTCGCAGCATCCCCCATCGAGAAACAGCATGAGCACTCATAGTCCCGCGGCGGATACTAGGAAGAAGACCAGTAAGAGGGATGAGGTGAGTCAGCATCGCTCTTCTCTGTTCTGCATGCTGGTTGCACAACACCGTCTCATGACATGATCCGCTTCACCGTTGTCTCTTCGATGCATCGTGGTGGTGCGGCTGCGGTTTGCATGGAAAAGCGGTTGTTTTTCGGAAGAGGAAACGAACGGTCAGGGATCGTGTTTGTTTGACGCTATGACCTGAATTATCTCACGTCTTGCATCTTGCATTCTGCATACATTTCCTTTGCACCCAATCTTATTCGTTGATCCCATCCTTATTCCTTTCTGCTCCATCGCCATCACTTATTCCTTTATCGATCCCATACCTTCGTCTCGTTTCAGCACTCATTTGGCAAGTAACTGGGGTTACGACGTCTATCGAATAGCCGATCCCGGATTTGTTTTCAGTGACTTACTTTTACGGCGCGACTTGTTTTGATTTTACACTTGTTTGGTATCTTACGCCCCCTGAGCGAGTTGCTCCGATTTTACCATTCACACCAATTCTCTTACCTTTCTTCCTCATTCGCCTCTTCTTGGTCTGTACTCTTCCTTTCTCAGTCTGCATAAAAGTCATCACCTTGCGTTTGCGCCCGCACCCGTGATCTCGAGACGTCTTGTTCACCTCATCTATACCATCATCTGAAATCATATATTCGCGTGTCGTGTATATCGCTTACACGTTTATCTCATTGTAATTCACCTCATTCCTCCAATCGGACAACAATACACCATGTCGCGCCCTCAATCTGGCTACAACGTACCTCCTCCCTCGACCACCCAAAAACAACTTGATACTCCACCATCCTCCGTTCGCTCAACCAATTCATCCATTACCATGGAACGTCCGCCCATACCGCATGCCTCTTCTGCGCCTGCGCCCGCGATAACCGCAAATGACTTGATGGGTGTATCACCCTCTCCTGCGTCGAAACCCATACCTCCAAAACACCATCGTTCGGTGTCCAATCCATTCAAACAAAAATCGAAATCCGTTCCATTTCCATCCGCGCCCTTGTCAAAATCACCTCAAACGACTCTACCGCCCACACCCGAATCTGAACCCATTCATGACCTACCTCAACGCCCGCGTTATCATTCTACATTGTCTCGTTCCGAATCTACCGGGTTCGCGGGCAAATTACAGTCGTTGAGAAAGAAGATCGAGAATGAGCTGTCAAGGAAAAGACCGGGATCCGGTGCTCCGCCTTCTGGTCAAACTTCAGGTAGAAGAAGTAACAAGAAGCCTCAGAAGGGCACGGTAGCTGGGCTGAGACCCAGTCCTGCTCTTACTGTCCCGGAAGGGATGAGCGTTGCCGATGCATCTCAGCTCTGCGCGGCCAAGCGAGCGGATTGCGTGCTTGTTGTTGACGATGAAGAGGGTTTGAGTGGTATCTTTACCGCCAAGGACTTGGCTTTTAGAGTAGGTCCTGTTCCTTGGAGGTATTTTGGAGCTTGTGTGAGCTCACGCAGTGTATGTATCACCCTGATTAGGTCACTGCCGAAGGCCTTGATCCCCGTCTTACTTCTGTCGCTCAGATCATGACCAAGAACCCGATGGTCACTCGAGATACAACTTCCGCCACGGAAGCTTTGCAATTAATGGTTAGCAAAGGATTCAGACATCTGGTGAGTCCGTGTCTTCTCTTCGCACAACTGCCTACTGATGTTATGTCGTAGCCCGTATGTAACGAAGATGGCGATGTGGTCGGTTTACTCGATATCACCAAAGTATTCCATGAAGCACTCGCCAAAGTCGAACGATCGTCATCAGCCACATCTCAGCTTCACGCCGCTTTGGCTGGTGTACAATCTGAGCTTGGTCCTGGACTTTCCACAAACCCCCAAGCAGCGGCCATGATGGCTTACGTTGATGCGCTCAAGGATCGGATGGCTTTGCCCGACCTGACGACTGTCGTGGACACGAGACTATCCCCAGCCACCGTTACCCCGCGAACTTCGGTGAAGGAAGCTGCTAAACTCATGAAAGAACGACGAACCACCGCGGTCTGTGTGATGGAAACCAATCCAGGTACTTCAGCTATTTCAGGCGTCAGCGGCGGAAATTCCATCCCTAAGATTGCGGGTATCTTCACTTCGAAAGATATTGTACTCAGAGTCATTGCAGCTGGTCTCGACGCATCAAGATGCAGTGTCGTCAGAGTCATGACTCCCCATCCTGACACCGCGCCTCCAACTATGGTCGTGCAAGATGCTCTGAAGAAGATGCATAGTAAGTCATCCAAATGTACGACCTGTCAATTCGCGCTAACCTGATTTTGCAGACGGTCACTATCTCAATCTTCCCGTTGTCGAGGCCGATGGTCGATTGATCGGCATCGTCGATGTCCTCAAGCTCACTTATGCTACTCTTGAACAGGTCAGCTCGAAACCATTTGACCATCGTGCACATGAGCTGACTGAAATCGCAGATCGAATCAATGAACGAAGATCGATCGAATGACACCGGGCCCATGTGGGGCAAATTCTTCGAGACCCTCCCTGGTGCCGGTGGGGATGATGATTCCATCTCTGTCGTTTCCGCCTCCGATCGACCAGATACTCCCTCTCGACCCACACACGGTCGCGGTCTCTCATCCATGACTTCTCCCATCTCCGAAGTCATGCCGAATGATTCCGCTTCTGCAGTCGACGACAATGCTTCTGAATTCGAAAAGCGCGGAGCGACATCTTCCTTGGCTGCCAATCCTGTACCTGTCGATGACGGAACATACGTGTTCAAATTCCGTACACCGTCAGGCCGAACTCACAGGTTCCAAGCGCGACACGATTCTTACGAGCTGCTTCGAGATATCGTCGCGGGCAAGCTCCTCACCGACCCGTTCTTCACTGCCGAGAACGCTAAGGAGGGACAAGAAATCCACCTTCCAGATCCCAACAGCTTTTCGTTGAGTTATACCGACGATGAAGGGGATTTGGTGACTATGACCGCCGACGGCGACGTCGCAGACGCTGTCCGCATTGCTCGAGGCCAAAAGTCGGATCGAGTAGTATTACTTGTAGATGGCGGGAAAGTGTGGGAAGAATTCGCAAGGGATATAGGAGGTGAAAAAGCCGTTGAGGAGTTGAAAGAGATTGAAAAGGAAGTACCTAAGCCTGAGATCATCGAGAAGGAAGAACAGAAGATGGAAGAACCCACGACTAAACCTTCGGAAGAACCCACGTATGCCCAAGAAGGTAAAGTGCACACATCTGGTCCGTCCCCTGGAACTCCCGGAGCAGGACCGGAATTGATTGGCGGTGTACTTCCGAAAGATATGGCTTTGCCGGCTGCGATTGGATTTTTGGGTGTGGTAATTTTGGGAGTGTTCATAATGGGTAGAAGCAAGTAGGTCTTGATTCTGGTGACGCCTCGTTCAGTGGTTATAGTAGCGGACTGGTAATTCTAAGAATCAAGTAGAATTGATACAGTATGTACGATAGATGTTCGGACCCTTTTGACGATGATGAAAATATGGACTTTATGCTCTGCTCCTAGCTGTTTACTACTGTTCTGCTGTCTGGAGGGCGTCAAGAAGATCATATTTCGATCATTCGTTCTTCGAAACGGAACCATTCCTGCATGTTATCTGTCGGAAAGTTGCCGTGGTACACTGAATGTGGACTGTGATCCAGCTGGCATACCATTATTGGATGAGATTGTAATAGCATGGCATGATTGCAGCAATACTCTACTTTGAGGCTCATGATGAAAGTGAGTACTATTTAATCCAGTCTGCACATCGATATACTATACAATAAATGTCCTTGTTCTCGATATCTCGCCATAGCCATGTCTACGCCCTTGGAAATGATTGACTTGGAGAAATTGTAAGTGCCAGAGTCAGATCAAGAGCAAAAGTGGAAAAATGAACTCCTGTGCTGTATTATTGCACTTGTGCGTGGAGCCCATTGAAATACGCATAACTAGAAAGACCGAAAATCGAGTGCGAAATCTAAGGGTGAAAAGTGTCCGACGGGGAATAATGAATCATATCAACGATTGCTACGCTCAAACCTCTGTGGTCTGAAGTAGGTTGAACGAACACTGCGTGACTCCTCTTTATATCATTCACTGCAGCGCGATACTGTATTGTCTTTTCTCCAATATGTGATCATGATATACTCCAATACCCTATTGAAAGCTTAATCGAGATGAAACTCAAACTGAGACCGAAGAGGATTGTAAGACTGTTCGAAGATGATCTGAGCGATGCACCGCCAGTCACGGCGTCTTTCGATTTATCGTTCGAAGTTGAATATCCGACAGGCATGAAGTTGGTGGCGTTCCATGCGGTGCCGTTGTCCGACTGGACTTGGCATAATCCCAAAAAGTCCTGTAGGCGGAAGAACGTCAGTACGGTGCTGTGTGATCGAAGGTAGCAGCAACCGAAAGGTGTATTCAAGCCAATCAGAGATAAGATCCACAAGAGGCTGGTGGCTTGCAGTACAGTGAAAATACAGACACTGTATATTTAAACAAAAAAAGACAAACGCACTGATAAATTATCTTTAACTTTTTCAGGGGTGGCTTTGCACCCCAAGCAGAAACTTGCAGCGTCAGCCATGAGCTCGCTGCCTAACGTGCCGGTTGAGTTGGTCCCAGCGCAAAGACAGGAGAGGAAGTCGTTCGTATATTGTAGGTTTCGTTGTTGGGCTGATGGTACAAAATGTACAGCAGTTGCGGTTGGGTGAACGACGAATGGAGGGATGTGACAGTGTCCGCAAATGAGACGACGTTGCGATTGCGAATAAGGTTTCATAAGTGGTAAATGACATTGAGGATTGAGTACATCGTGAAGATCAGCTCATCCGCACCACTTTTGGGAAGCGCAATCAGACCGAGCTGAGCTGACGTGAGATTTTCACTCACAGAAATCGTTATATTGCCCCCTGCAGAAACCCATAGTGACGGACCAATGCGAACACGCCAATACGCAATCTTCATCTACTCCCTTGATCCCTTCCTCAACGACGGTCGCGGATGCGGGCGCTGCTGCTGGAGATGCGGCTGAGTAGCCCAGAGTGACGATGAGGAGGAGGAAGACATGAGGTATCAAAGTGAGAGTGAATATCATTTTTGCGTTTGTACTTGTACTTGAAATGCGTCCGACTGGGATGCAGTGGATGTGATTGGGCTGTTGCGGTCAAGCAGTAGTGGGGCTTCAGAGCTGGAGACAGTATGATATCTCTTCGACAGACGATATCTGAGAGCAGAAGAAGTCAACGTCGTGTGAGGGACTTTATATGTTCCGTTCAAGCTTCCTGTGTCGATGTGGAGTAAGCTGAGGGAGTTGTGACGATCAAGGGTTGTTCTAATTATGGAGATATGAGTTGATCAGTGATGGGTGAAAGTCGAAAAGAGGTGAATGGATGAAGAGGTGATGATTGCTAGGCCAATTAGTCAATCGGATCGAGGAGCGATGAATCGATGATCTGCGACGATCGTGTCGTGGTATTATAGAATATTAAGGACGCTCAAAGACAGTAGTAAGAAATGTATGTATGTATCAGTTCTAAGAAAAGAGAAACGTGTTAACCTTCAAATGGATTCTCCGATCCCCGATTTACAGCTTCCTCGGAACGCACAGGAGACGATGATTCGTTGTTCAGCCTTAAATCAGCATCAAAGGTAAGAGGCAAGACTCGTGAGAAAGTGATGGGAAAGCGCGTTGCAGTACGAGAACAAGCACTACTTAGAACACTGATCGGCGGTTGAATCACAATGCGACTCACGGAGTCAGAAGAGAAGCGAGTTAGAAGTGATGGAAAAAGTAATCGGGTAGATCAGAAAATGAGAGCTGACGAGTCAAAGGATGCCTATTCGACGGATTTAGTAAGGTATAACCGAGATGTCTCTTGTTGTTCAGCTCCTTTGTTTCTTCGCTTTGGTACGAAAGCGGAGGTTGGAATGAGAATTAGATAGAGGAAGGATGAAGGGTGGGTTTCATCGTCCAGTGCATAAGCCACGCATGAAGCTCATATGGCTGCTTCACAAACACCATCTAAGTTTAGCGCTGGCAATTTCCAAGCGTCAAGAAGGGTGTTTTTTGGGTTGTTGCTAATTGATGGGATATTCACTGATATTGTTTTCGTGTAGACTAACGTCCGTGGGTGATGTGAAGATGTGAACTTTAACGGTTGTTTACCACGCATAGACACGCACGGCGTCTTCCTGCCTAGCCCGCTTCATTGCAAAGGACCCCCTTTGAGAAAGTGACTTCCTTCGAAGAATTTTTAGTGTGCGTGGTGTCCGAACGGTTGTAAGTTTTAGTTGTCATTAGTAATCCGGACTTCAGTCGACACCGTCCGCATATTCAGTAAGTTATCGCAAGGACAGGTGATAGTCCATACATATTCACAAGTTATGCTACTATCCTACAAAATCGGTCGATATGTCTTCGAGTAGCATTCAGCGAAGCTCCATGAGGGGGCACACCATATGCTATGCTAGCCTATTTCATCTGTATCAAGAAGGTCAAATCAGCTCAAAAACCATCTTCAGTCAATTGTGGTTCAAGTACAACTTGACTTACGAGTTGGTGCATAGCAGCTCCGGGGTATCTTGTACCTTGCACTTCAAAGGTATCGAGGATATCCGAGATCGTCTTGTTTTCGTCCGCAGTAAGGGTGATTGAAGCAGCTTGGGTGTTCTCGACAGCTCGTTTGGGGTTGGATGATCCAGGAATGGGGATGGTCTGAGGCGCAATAATAACAATCTCAGTATAATATTTTCGGCACGGCGACGGTTTCAAGCATGGTGATGTGGGGTAATTTCACTCGACTCGACTCACGTAATCGGACAGCCCAACGATCCAAGCAAGAGCCAATTGAGAAGTGTTGACGCCCTTCTTCGCCGCGATCTCATCTAGCCTGTCGACGAGCTTGAGGTTCTGGTAGAATGCTTCACCCTGGAATCGGGGTACCATCTTCTTGAAATCGCCATCGGGGATATCCTCAGGGGTCTTGTAAGTTCGCGTAAGGAATCCTCGACCGAGTGGGGAATAGGCGAAGATGGGTATCTTGTTGGATTGAGACCATTTCACGACTTCTCGGATGGCTGGTTCGAAGGAGAAGAGCGATACTTCAATCTCGATGATTGCGATTTGGGTGATCTAGGAAAAGACAGTGAAATGAATGTCATGTCAGTAATGATTTCAGGAAAATACTGATGAAGCACATCGGTAAGGAGGGAAGATGATACGTGATACGTGATACACACCTTTTGAGCTCGTTCCAAACTCTCAACACCCATCTCGGAAGCACCAACAGCAGTGAACAGACCCTCCTTGCGCAAGGTTTCGAGGTTGGTGAAGACCTCCTCGACACTGCCTTTCTCAGGCAATCTAGCCATGGAGTAAACGTCGATCTTCTTGTCGCCTAAGATCTCTTGAGTCTTGGCCAAGTCAGATCGGAGGAATTCGATACTGCTCATCTCATATCATCAGGGCCGTCCATAATCACGAAATGGTCTGATGACCAGGGTAAGAACGGGCAGTATGGGATAGGATAGACTCACTCATTTCCGTATGGCTCGATGGTCTTGTAATCAGCACCACCTTTGACTACTAATACGATCTTGTCTTTGTATTCGGGGTACGCCTTGAAGAAGTTGGCGATCAATCGGATGTTGGCAAAGTCCGGTCCGTAGAAAGTGGCTGTTGACCAACAGGTAGCTCCGGCATCGGCAGCGGCTCTGGTTTGAGATGATCAATCGATCAGTCACCAGTTTCGACACAGTTGAATTAAGGTCAGGGGCACAACACAATGAAGGGAGGGAGAGGGCGAGGAGCGAGACTCACTTGATAGCCTTGAAGGAATCCTCTTCGGCAGGTGGTTTAGGGTTCCAAGTCAATTGCATGAGCCCGTAACCCATTCGTCCGACTGAGTGTCCGGCAACTTGTACTTGTGGGATTGGAGACATCTTTGCTTGTTTGTTTATCTGTTGTACTTGTGGTGTTAAATTGATAACAGTAGGGGATTATTTGTGTTTGCTTTGCTTTGCGTTGCTTCGTTTCTTTTACGATGATGAGAAATCGTTGTTGATATGTCGAGATAGACCAGTATTTATACATTTCCTCGAGATATTCCCATTGATTCATCGCAGTGGAGGTTGATGATCTCATTCCCGTCTTTTACGCTGTTTTACGCTAAATCGATCATTTCCAGTTCGGTGTCAGAGGTGGAGTGCGTTTCAAAGGTGACCTCCGCCTCGGGCACCGAACATCACCCAAAAGTGGGTGTGTGGAGGCGGTCCTGTAGTATGACGTAAGTATTTATTTGTTCTGGTCCTCCACGTGGATTGCCTGACTCTTGATGATTTTGCTCTGCATACCAATTCATCATAAGCAAGCTGATACAAGCGTTGCTGCTGTTCTACCAGCCTACAAAGTTTCCGGACGTGTTGAATGACTGATCGATAATATACCGCTTATGGTGGTACTGTATGGATCACAATCGCACATCCTCCTGTTTACGGAAAACCTGTGGGGCCGTCTCACATGTCTCCCGAGATCTCCAATGCTACCGGAACCATCAACTTCAGCTACCCATGACCTGCTCTGAGCTATGTGATCTGCGTGACAGGTATCAAACGGTGTGATTGTTCCGTCTGTTCAGTGGCTTGAAAGCAAGCGGACCCCATGGTGTGCCAAATACCGTTCAAATCAAAGATCCTGATGGGAATGTTGTGATGCTGCCGAGGAGCTTGTCCGTTGACTAGGCAGTGTCAGTGATCGCGGATGCAGATGGATGAAGAGAATGACTAAATCGGCCTCTCAACAGATCACGTCCGTACTCCTAATCTTGTTGGGGATTTTGCATTGCGTTTGAGTATCCTTCACAATGCCCATGATGAATCGGTCGGCAGACGATGTGGGTATCGTTTTTCGATGCGGCGTATACTCCTCTCGCCTAGATTGTCGAAGAGTGAGACTAGATATAGCTCACAACTATGAGTCGTGCTCCCGATTTGACATTCCACTTTACATCGCTTCTAATACCAGCGGCCTCACCGTTATCTCCACCTTGAATACGGATCATCCCAGATGTAGACTCGGTGCACGTCTTGCAAAATGTCAGCATAGCGAGTCTTTCCGATCAGTCATGATCCAGAAATCTCCAGAGGTGTAGTAAGTATGGTTGGGGGATGAGGTGCTACGATACGTTGTTCATCCGGGCAATGTGCTGCTGGGAACAACATAGGGATCAGATTTAGAGCAAGCGAGGGGTTAGTCCGTCATTTGAATGGGCCCTTTAGTCCGTCTGTCTCAATCAGTGTGAGGTGGCCGTATTGTGCCGACATGATTCTGTACAACATGCATATGGTGCATCGGAGGGGAAGAGGATGAAGTGAAGGTGGCCGTTGGATGTGAGCCTGTTTCTTTGAATGTGACTAATACTCCGCACGTAAATCTGATCGCCGAGGTTCTGAAGATAGATACATATGTCAGCTGTGCATCTCAACGAAGGAAGAGGTCGTTCAAAGGGTCGAGGCAAGCTATCACTTGGAGAAGAAAGGTAGGATGGAGATCGCTTTAAGACTGCTTACTGATGAGAGGATGTAATTGGGCGAGGTACGTGATGGCCCACATGAGGTAGCAACAAGTGAGGGTGAGAAGTACGGCTGTTCTGAGTAGCCTGAAACGTATGCATATATCAGCTGAGGTAGCATAGTGGAGCGAACCAGTGCATAGCTACAGTTCAGCTGAAGCCGACCCGAGACTCACGTTTGATTCTTTCCTTTGGGCATGACAAACCATCCAACAGCCCCGATGGCGGCCACGATCGCTGCGACAACTACGATGTGGAAGAAGGACATTTTGGTTCTTGATGACGAGCTGATTTTGTTGCTTTTGGCTCGTCTGACTGGGTATAAGGAGTAAAAAGGGAAGAAAGGAGAATGCTTGATCAAGTATTGTGTTGGAATTAACGATGACTGTCCTAGCTCACATTCATTTGGCGGCGCCGGTAACGCACACGCCAAAACGAGATCACGTGATGCAGAGACAACCGTCGTTTTCGAGATTTCCGAGATTTCGACGAAGGTATATCTATGCTGCACCGATCCTTTCAAGTAGTGTCCCGAAACATCGGCATCCATCAGATCCCTGCTCGTCAGCCCGTGCAAGATGGCCTCGATATATCTCAAGCCTACAAGGGGCTCATCCAGCTTCATACGGCGCAGCTTATCGACTTCAGCTCGAATATCAAATTCCGAAGCAGCTTACAACACTCAAATACCTCCCGATCCCTCTTCATCTTCTTCCTTGTCCACAAGCAATTCTTCAACCCCCAATCAGATCAAGAACCGGAGGACATTCGAGTTCCTCTATGGACCAGGATCGAATTGGAGGAAACCCAAAACACCCTCGAAACCAGCTACACCGCCTAAGAAACGAGCCAGAGTTGATCCTGATGCCTACAAGAATTTGCCTCCGTTAGAAATTACAGCCAAAGAGCGCCTGGTGGAATTCAGTATCGCGGAGGGCCAGAGTAATGATAGGCGGGCATACTTCTCGAGCGATAATGGAGATATGGGGGAGGATTGGTATGGTGCAGAGACAGCTGAGGATCAGGTTGGACTCGAGACTGGTCGGGTGGTCGAGTGTCGAAGGTGAGTTGATGGATTACTGTGAACCGGCTACCTACGTCTAGAGAAGAGAAGGAATACCAACAGCTGTTGGATGCTGACTGTTAACTGTGACTGCTGCTTAGATCCGGTCATACAATGGTAGGCCTGATCCTCGCCTCGATAACCCTGGCCGGCAAACAACGTCTTCTCATCTTGCGATCAAGCGGAGAGATATGGCCGATTTCATCGCATGATGTGCAATTCGTCATGCCCTCATCATTGATATCGCCATCCTTGGTATCGGAATGCTGGTCCCCTGAACTTCTCGAAGCTTTGGCTCAATCTGAATCAAGATCAGGCTTAGGCGAAGAGAGCGTCCAACCCACACCGGCGATGTTAGCTGCCCGAAGAAAGGTAGCGATGGTTCTCAGGAAAGTCCACCGGGAAACCGAGAAGATGTGTGGACGCTTGACTGCTGGTACCATTGTCAATGGTGGTGAATCAGGAGGAGTCGAAGCTGTCTGGGATCATTTCGCGTCGCATGAAGGAGGTGGTGGTATCGCCCGAACGAGTATAACGGCTGTTCAAGCGGCCGAGTATATCTTGAACCCGAAGGAGCATACAGACAACCCAGACGAGAAGAGGATAGAGATCAGGCCCAACACTTTACCGGCATACGCGGCTCATACACTTCTGATGAGACGGCCGGACCTCTTTACGGCAGATCAAGGCGACATGTGGTCAACCGGAACGTTCATCGTCAGATCAAGGTCAGAACGCCGACTTTTACAGACTGTCCAGCAGGGTGTTGATGGGTCCTTGAACGTCAAAAGCTCGGAGGGCAACGATGCCGAACTCATGGCATTCGTGGAGAGGGCGAAGAAGGTAGTAGAGCTGGCTCGACACTATGTACAGCAGGGCGAAGGGAAAGAGCTAAAAGAGGAGAAACATGACCTTCCAGAATGGTCGAAAAAGGATAAGGAATACATCTCGATATTACTTTCGCCGCTCGTCGAGACACGGTCAACTCAAGTACCGCCGTCACTCCCGCTTTCTCTGTCAATAGCAAGATTGATCTTGCCCAATTCAGCCGAAGCTGTCGATCGAGGAACACTGGCGAGGCTCCTATCCGACTTAGGCATTGTATTACCATGGGACAGTCTAGAGATGTCGAAACTCTCGGAAACGGAGAACCGAGCAATGGTCATGTCGAACATCCATGGAACGGTCAGAGGCGAAGATGAGCTTTTAAAAGGCAACGAGCTGGATTCGCTGAGAGAAGATTTCACCTCGCACCAAGTCTACGTGATTGATGATCCGACTGCATCGGAATTAGACGATGGGTTAGCATTGGAACGAATACCAAACTCGGATTCATACTGGATACATGTACACATCGCTGATCCGACCAGATATATCCCGCCGAATCACCCTCTTTCGAAACAAGCGTCCATCAGAGGAAGCTCGGCCTATCTACCCGAGGGAAATAAACCTCTCTTCCCCCTTGAAGTGATCATGCAGGAGCTCTCCCTTGGAGCGGACGTGCAGGATAATGATGGCGCACAGGGTACGATGACCTTCTCCGCCAAGCTCACCAGGAACGGAGAGGTAGATGAAACCAAGGTTAGAATGGGTTGGATCAAAAAACCGAGAGTGGTCACTTATCAAGCCGTTGATCAAGCTCTGAATCTTCCCACATCGAGAAGCACAAGACCATTTGGTGAACCAACCGGATCTTCTGGAAGTGGCGCAAATAGCAAATCGACAATTGATGCTGGCGATGTAGAGGATCTAAGGATATTAGTCGATCTGGCTAAAGCTCATCGAGCAAAGAGATACGCCAATGCAGGATTCGAATGGTCTCTTCCTTCTGCGACTGTCAATCTACTCAACAAGTCTTCTTCTTCTTCTTCGCCTGCTTCCAACTTATTCGATCCCTCATCACTTCCTTCGTTACCCCGACTGTTCTCTGGCTCCTTGGGACTGGATTACAAGGTATCTCACGGGTTGCTAGGAGGGTTGAACGCCGCCGGGGTAGTAGCGGAATTCATGATTCTCGCGGGGCGTATCGCCGCTTCTTTCTGCAATGAAAGGGACATTCCAATCATTTACCGTGGATCATCACCTCCTAAACCACTCACACCCTCCGCAGGCACGCTCGAAAACCTCTTATCCCTGCGTGAAGCGGGAACGGGCCAGATCGATCCGTTAAAGATGATGGGAAGTGATTGGTACAGACCAAGTGGGTTTGTCGATACCAAGCCGCTCAAACACTGGATCATGGGCCTGGATAAACAGGATCAAGGGTATACAAGAGCGACATCGCCGTTGAGGAGGTTCGATGATATACTCCTCCATTGGCAGATCAAGGCGTACCTTGCTAAGCAGGCGGACATATCAGCAGGCGATCTGGCGAAAGGATTCTCGAGAGAAGAAGTGGTCAGTCTAGTCAAGAGGTCCGACGAAGGAACGAAACGAGCTAGAAGAGCAGGAATCAACGCGATGAAATTCTGGACTGTCAAAGCGCTCCAGCATAATTGGAATTGGACTGTGAATGAGCTTGTCGTAGGAACGAGTACGAATGGATTGCGATCGGAAAGAACGGAAGGAGGGGATATTCCCAGGATAGATCTGAAGAATGATATTCTCACAGCGAAAATCATTGGATCGAGTGATGCGGCTCCAACGTTGTCAGGGGAGATGACACCGATCACGATCCCTTCCTTAGGGCTTCAGACGCATTTATTGCATTCGCCAAGAAAGGGGAAAGGAGATTGGGCAATAGGAGAAGAAGTCAGATGTACCCTGTTCAGTCTACAAGATTGGCCTAATCCTACGACCACTTTCAAGCTTGTCGAGTGATCAGCGGGTGGTTGCGCGGCTTGGTTTCAGATCATCGTACAGTACTAGTACTATTCAGGAGGGTTTGATCTTCCGCATAGAATGATTTAGTGTTGGTTGTAACCATTTACTATAGAAGCATACATCACATCTCATCTCATATTCAAGAATGCATGGGTTTTGCATGTTGCATCTTTCTCATGCATGATATACTAGTTACATTTTTGTTTGCGCAAAACCTCAAGCAACTATATAAGGTAGTTCTATATAAGGTAGTTGTGCTGACACCTCCCAACTGATCAGACCTTTCCCATTCAAGTGATACTTCAATTCACCAGTCATTCTATTGCCCGCTGAAACCCATCCGTATAGGCGGCGGCGGCGGAGGCGCCCCTCCTTGGGCTTGTTGAGGCGGCATACCGTATTGAGGCATTTGACCAGCAATAGGGAACCCGGTCGGAGGCGGCGGTGGAGCATAGCCATTCGGCATACCTGCACCTGCACCGTTCGGATATCCGTTCGGAGGGTAGCCTTGAGGCGGACCTTGCGGTGGATAGCCTGGATAGACGGGCTGCTGATTCTGCGGCTGATATACTGGGATACCTTGTGGTGGTGGAGGCGGGTAAGAAGGCATTTGGGCGGGTGGGGCATTTGTTTGTGCATTGGCGAGAGCTCCTGCGAATTGACCTATCGAGTATCATTTGCGTCGGTATGTCAACATGTCACGATGCTGTGTGGTAATAGGAAAATAACAGGACAGGGCTTACCTTGATATTGGTATGCAGGCGTCGAGGAACCAGGTAATAATTGATGTTTCCTGTGCAAAAAGAGAAACAGATTCAGCATGTTGTGCAGCGATCCTATACAAAGAGAGAAGAACAGAGAAGACTTACTTGGCTTGAGCAGCCAATAACCTCTCAGCTTGACCACCATGCCTTTCACCTTTACCGTCCTTCTTGAAAGCATACTGCACTGAGATCTGTCGTCCGCCGAAGAATTGTCCATTCATATTCTCGATAGCCATATCGGCAGCCTCGAAATCGTTGTAAGCGATGAAAGCGTACCCCTTCGAAAGGCCTGTCGTTGGATCTCGGGCGATCTACAGCCAAACACTAGGCATTAGCATAATTATGGCACAGGGCAACGCCACTTTACAACTGCTCGTGATTTCTAGCAGACATGGCGCCCGCACTTTCGCCCCATTGAACCGTCTCTAAGCGTACGCAAAAGCTCACCTTTGGAGGCTCAGCGAGCTGACCAAATGTCCCGAAAGTGTCCGCCAGAGTATTCTCATCCACCAGAGGATCCAAACTTCCTACGAACAAATTCGCTCCTACGTCTAGTTGTTTCTTATCGTAACTCGCTTTGTTGACTCGGATGGGTTTACCGTACAGCTTGATCTGGTTCATGATCTTCACGGCGTATTCTGCGTCTGCTTCTGTCAAGAATTCGCAGAACCCGAATCCTTGGTGAGACATCGATATTCGATCTTTAGGTAGGAAGACATTGGCTATTCTCGGTTTGAAAAATGTGTCAGCCTGTTGAGTCCCTATCCGACAATCTCAGATACTTTTTGATCTTGGGGAAGACTACTCACACACTGGTCCAGCTTGCCTGTACATGATAGTTATTGCATCAGCGAGCGAATCTCCTACCAGATATGGGAAAGGGATGAGCTCACAGCATCAATTCCCATATCAAGGCATCACTACATTTCTCATCCAGATTACCCTGCAATGGCGGTTGTCAGCTTGTCAGCATCGCAATGAGACCGATCATATAGATGATAAAGCTGAACGAACCAGATAAACCGTCGCCTCCTGATTTCTATCCTGTTCGGCCTTGTTCTGCATCTCGCCCTAGAACCTCTTGTTTTCGATGATGATGATCTGATGAAGTATTCACTCGTTCAAGGACAGTATCTCAGAATTGTAAAGATGATGTCCTGCCTCGCGCTTTGAATGAGACTGTTAGTTCGCGAACGATGGTTGTTTGAGCAATAGAGCTACGGGTGATTCCACAAGGAAATCAAGAAGAAGTAGTAGTGAAGTGCAACCTCGAAAGATTCATGCTTTCCGGAAAACATCATTTCGCAAATATGGAGGTACGGAATCAAAATATCCAATTAGGACTATGGTGGCAAACCCAAGTCTGCTTGTATGTATGCGCTTTATGCATGCAATTCAGCGATTGAGTGTCATCTGGCAGAGGGTACATCCATATATGGCGAGAGCTACAGTCCGTTGACCTCGTCTACTTATGTGAATCGGATGAGCATATACGTCCAAACGAACAGAACAATCACCAAGATCACCACACCCAGAGTCAGGCAAGTCGTGCTTCTCCCTTTTGATGTGACTGTTGACAAGTGTTTCTTCGACGACTTGGTTGCGCTCAGATTATCTGACCACATTCATCAGTCATGATGATCATGAAGATCCATGAGAGAAAGCTCAAAATTGAATGGACGACGGAAACGGAGAAGACTTACTTTCTAAAGTATTTTGCGAATTTTCCAATATCGACTTTTCATTCTCCATTGCCGTCGAGAATTGCACAGCGTTCAATTTCAATCGATGAGACATCTGATATAGACCATCACACTCAGCGACTGTCGTGTACGAAGTGTATGATGTGTCAAGACGTCGAGTAACCACTTACATCTGCTAATTGTCCGCCTAATTCCTCATGTAGCTGAGCCGAGCCAATCCCACTACCAGGCCCAGCCCCAGGTCCAGCCCCAGGTCCAGACAAGAGGGCTTCCCTTCCTCCTGCTCCATTGCCATTTGCTTTAGATTTGGGAGGTATCATATTGAGCGGGAGAAGACCCTCTTCCGATCCTGTCAATTCGGACCGCGATCGCTGAGCGAGATACTCGTCCACGCGGGATTTACGTTTTCTTACGCCTTGATTAGTTTGTGCTGATGTGGGATGAAACTGTCGAGGGGTCGAAAGGGTTTGCACTGGTTGTAAGATCGGTGGAGAGGATTTTCGCTCGATAGGAGGTGGATTAGAGGGATTGGGGGTCATTGGCAGAGCGATCAATGCTGGGTTCATAGGTGGAGTCGGAAGTGGACTGCTCAAGCCGATGCGTAATGATCGTTCGATATTTGATAGGTCCTTTTCCAAATCCATCAGGGTATTCGAAGTAGATGAAGATCTGTCAAAACAAGATCAAGATCAGCGGTGACTCAGGGCGGATGTCTCGCTTGGCGGAGGAGACGAACTGTTCATTGCCATCTCGGAGTGCTTCTAACAAAGCTTTGGCATAGAGTACGCTCTACAGCATCGTCAGATTAGCTCATCCTCCCAGAATAGGGAAAAGTAAAGCGAAAGCCGAACAGATAGCTCACCTCCCATTCTTTTTTGGCCTGGTATAGGTCCACTGCGACATCATCGTCTTCCGTATTGACCTTTGCTTCTAGGGACTTGACTAGTCGGATCAGGTTGATGAGAGCATGTTGATTCGAGGCGGTATTCTTGGCTGCTCGAAGCACAGCAGACGATGCCTGATTCGGCAGGTCAAGGGATAGTGATTGTGGACCAGCAATCATCTTGTCTTCTACTTGTTCAGCAATCCCTTGCATCCCCTTGACACTTGAGCTTTGAACAATTGAAGCAGCACTCGCTTCTTGCTTGCTGAGGTGTGTCAAGTCGTGACGTTGAATGCGGAGTCTCCACAGTGGTAGCAGTGCCACTCTCGGCAATATGCCTCCTTGACTGTGGTTATTGGCGTGTACTCGTATGTTGATGCTCGTTGCTGCTCTTGGTTGCTTCGCGTTCTCAACAATATTCACCTCGATTCATATATAATCACTCATTCGACGTTTATCACACAACGACCACATATCCACTCTAGCACCTCATTGGCCTTGCAATATTGGTCCTGCGGGTCTACCAAGTCTTCCTGACCTCGCTTGTTCACCCGCAATATCTCCTGCAGCGGTTGTTCAGTGCTGAGCACCCATTTCGATGAAAAGTGGAGGTTGTCCACCATGTCCTGGGACGCTTCTGATCCATCACAACAGCCTTCAGCCTCCTCTTCGACACACGACACAACATCAGCTCCGCTCCCCACGCTCAATGGGCACGCTTTGACTCCCATGAGTTCGTCAAGGACTCTGCGGACTCGTCACTCCGATGCAGGTCCTTCCGTACAGCCAACGCCCTCGACGAAGATGGTCAAGCCCAAGCCCAAGACGACTTCAGTGTCTGCTTCTGCTCCCGGGTACCGTGCGGCCACTTCCAAAGAGATTAGTCAGATCACCAGAAGACTGGGCGATGAGAATATTAAGCTGAAAAGGGAAGAAATTCTTGCTGAGAGAGAGCAGGAGCTCAAGAAGGTGTTGGACGGGCATGACGACGCTATAAGGGAGCAGTTTCATTTAGAGAGATTTGTGACTATGATAACAGGATGGGATCCCCAGGTAAGCTCACGACGACTTCAACTTTTACTTCCGAACAAACTGACCGAGCTGATATCGGATCGCAGGCAGTGAAGACCGACAACTCTCCTGCATTCGTGGAGGTAAGTCGAAGCTCCCGCTTCATTAGCATGCTGCGCGAACGCTGACGTGCTATCCAGTGGAAAGAAGAACGACATAACCTCATCTCTTTACTTCCACCCACCTCCATCAATCAATCTGTATCATCGCAAGCTGGACCATCTCGTCCGCGGCAATCTTTGACAGCTCGTACTACGCGTCGTGCAGCGCATGAACAATCGGAACTCTTCGCTCATATCGCAGCACCCGTCGCTCCCTCGGTCAACGGTCATGTTCCTACCAAAACATCTCCTTCGAAGGTAGCTCAAGCGCTACCAGATGCACCACCCGTCAGCTCCAAAGCGAAAGGGAAGAGAAGGGCAAGTGAAGTGGAGTCCGAGGCACTTGAAGCCGTAGAAGAAACGCCTGTCAGGAGGAAACCAGGATCCAAGGCCAAAGATAATACCACAATGCCCCCACCACCACTACCCGATAAGAAGGGCAAAGCGGCCCGTCGAGCGACTATGGGTGTAACACCTGTCCAAGAAGAGGCTGCAGAAGTGAAAGAAGAGGTTTTGGATCCTGGAGGTGGAAAAGGGAAGAAGCGCGGAAGACAGTCTCTACCTAATCTCCCAGCTGCGAAGAAAACCCGAGGGTCCAAAGTCCTCACCGAAGAATCACCATCAGAATCCCTCGCATCTCCACAGGCCAAAACCCCCAAAGAACCGACACCCGTACATGAACCGTCTCCCACTCCCACATCAGCTCCATTACCTTCGTTGGCTCATCTTCTGTTCCCACCGCCACCAAAGCGTCCGCTCGAAAGGTTTGGTCCGCGACGAATATGGTACACTGATCCTGTCCAAAAACCTACCGCCCTTCCCAAGTACGACGGGAACATCGCCTCAATCTTAGAGTCATATAACTACCTGGAGGACTCTGGACCAGTACTGGACCTGAAAGCTCTGGAAAATCGCGCTGCCAAGGATGGATACTATCGAGCAAGAGTCATGTATTTGCAGATGCATGGTAGACTCCAGCGGCTGATTGACGAAGCTGAGAACGAGGAACAATTGGCATCTGGAATCTCAGCTTCTCAGAAATCGTCAAACAAGCAAATCGTCCGGAAGACCGATCATCAAGACTCGCTAATGTCTCATATGGTCCAAGTTCGAAACGCCATGCTGAATGAAGCCAAGATGAAGCCGATAGTCTGTAAGCGGATAGCGAGGATGATTCAAGTATATTGGGAGAGAATAAACGGAAAAGAAGAACGAGAACGACTGGCAGAGGAGAAGGAACGCAAAAGATTGGGCAAAGAGCTGGTCAAGGGTTTGAGAAAACGTTGGAGTCTGGCTGTGAAGGTGAGTTTCGGTATACCGCGTCTTCTCTTCACTGATACTCTCGTATCTGAACATGTGTCTTGGTACCGATAGCTGATGTTCCTTCTTCGATAGATCATCCGGGCCAAATTGCTTGAGATTCAAAAGATTGAACAAGATCGCCTGGGTAAAGAACATCTTCAAAATATTCTACAGCGATCTACCGGTCTGTTAGAAGCCCAGGTGACTGGTCCCGAGGAGGAGGAGGGCGATGAAGCGGACAGCGAAGAGAATGTATCGGACGCTACTGAAGATGTATCTGAAGCTGAGACTAGTGAAGCAGAGGAAGAGCAAGAGCAAGCGGAAGGCCATGACATGGCGGATGAAGATGGTGAAATAGGTGTCCCGCCGTCTTCTTCAGCCCCGCCAGAGCTTGCGATGGAAGATGGACCGAATATCGATGAAGTGGAGGGCAAGGATGCAGACCATGAAGACGATGTGGACGAGCAAGGAGATGGAGGTGACATTGTAGCTGAAGCCGAGGACGACCACCAACCAAACTTGCGCTCTCTCGTCGATCAGGGTGTAAATGGCGATATCGCTCAAGATCGACAAGTGCAAGATGATGAGGCCATGTCACCGGGTTGGCCATCGTTGGATGACGGATTCGCCGCCCAAGAAATGGTCATTTCGCACGCCAATGAAGCGACCGAGGAACCTAGCCTAAATCATGGAACGAACGGACGACATCTTGCGGCCGACGTTCCAGCATCTCAATCAGTACATGTACCATCGCCTGATGCGCTTGGCATCAGCGTTGCAGATCCCGCTACGACTTTGGCACCCACCCCAGCTCCTCTCGATGACCTGTCAAGCCACGTGTCAGATACCCACTTCGACAAACCCGCAGTCAATGGTCATCACTCTCCACCTCGCCAACCTGTAATCCGGTCTCGCCGCGCTCGTACCGTTAAACCACCTGTACCGGAATTCACTGATGAAGATCCCGATGCCAATGATGTTGAATTTACTGCTGCGGCTACTTCAGATCTGGACGACCAGGATGCAGAGCTTGACGTAGAAATGGAGGATGACGACGAAGAGCAGGAGCGGGACAGTGAAGACGAAGGATTGCTCAGGGATGCGGATGTGCCCATCGAGGAATTACTCAAGCGATATGGATATCCCCCGCTCGAGCAAGATGTTCCACCAAGTGTCGAAGGGAGGGAAAGCAAATTGGAACTTGCTGTCGAAATCAAGGATGAAGCATTGAAAGCAGAAGTCAACGGCTCTTCAATTGCGCAGGTCGAGGACATCAGTGTTCCTAGCGCAGATATACCGCGAGCTACATCGGCTGCAACCACGGACAAATCTCTGCTGGACGACAGGCTACCCGAGGCACTGGTCTCGCCGCAACTCCTGGTCGAAGGCAAACGTCAGCGCAAAGTCCGATCGGTCTGGTCACCAGACCACGAAACACCGCAGCATCTGACCAACTCAAAACGACCGAAAATTCAAGTGGTCGAGGACGAAGACGAGGAGGTCGAAATGACGCCTGAGCTCTCTTCCGACGAGGAGTCAGGAGAAGGCGACAGCGATGACGACAACCAAGAATCTGATAAAGAAGGTGCTGAGGATGGGAAGCCGGACGTGGACGAAGGACCTAGAGTCAGACAACCATTTTTATTGCGTGGAACACTCCGTCCATACCAGCAAGCCGGTTTAGAATGGCTCGCTAGTCTGTGGGAGAACGGCATGAATGGAATATTAGCAGATGAAATGGGTTTAGGGTGAGCATCTAACGGACCATCCGAAGCGAATAGGGAATGAGACCGATCGCTGATCTGCTTATCTATTCAGTAAAACTATTCAGACTATCTCTTTATTGGGTCATCTAGCTTGCGACAAAGGAATATGGGGCCAACACTTGATTATCGTACCTACTTCAGTCATCTTGAACTGGGAAATGGAATTCAAGAAGTTTTTTCCGGGTATGAAGGTTCTGACCTACTACGGCAATCAGAAAGAACGTAAAGAGAAAAGAGTTGGATGGTTGACCGAGAACACGTGGCAAGTCTGCATAACGTCTTATCAGATTGTCTTGGCAGATCAACATATCTTTCGAAGAAAAGCGTGGTGTTACATGATATTGGACGAAGCGCATAACATCAAGAATTTCCGATCACAAAGATGGCAAACTCTTCTAGGTTTCAAAGCTCAACGCAGATTATTACTTACCGGAACTCCACTCCAGAACAACCTGATGGAGCTATGGAGTTTGCTGTACTTCCTCATGCCTGGTGGTATCGGGGCAGACGCCACTGCTGTTGTGGGTTTTGCCAATCACAGAGAATTCATGGAATGGTTTTCTAGTGAGTCATGGTCATGAGCTAAATCTTCCTTCCCTGCATTCCGAAGTCTTCATATCTGTTGGGCGAAACTCTGCATCGACGCTGACATCGCATCACAGATCCCATGGATAAAGCTATAGAAACAGGCGACGCTATGGATGAAGAAACCTTGGCGACCGTATCGAAGCTACATACGCTTCTCAGGCCGTTCATCCTACGACGTCTCAAATCAGAAGTCGAAACACAATTACCCGGAAAGTTCGAACACGTTGTCTACTGCAAATTGTCGAAACGACAACGTTTTCTGTACGACGAATTCATGTCGCGGTCGTCCACAAAAGAAGCTCTGACCACTGGTGGATATCTGGGAGTCATGAACACGTTGATGCAGCTTCGAAAAGTGTGCAATCATCCCGACCTTTTCGAAGTGCGACCGGTCCGAACCAGTTTTGCTATGGACAGCGTTGCCCGAGACTACGAGCCAGCCGAATTGCTCCTCAGAAAGCGGCTTCTGGCCGAAGCGGACGATCAAGAGTTGGGCATTCTGTCGCTTGGTCTTGGTGTCACCAATCATGAGAGGGAATCCGGATGGGTCTGTCAGTCAAGACATGAGCTTGATGCTGGTGATAGATTACCCCATGCCATTGAGCCCATTGTCGTGAAACGTGGAAAGCCTCCCGCTGGACCGAAGAGAGATACTCGGACAGTGGAAGGTTGGCTCAAGTATCAGGCTTGGGCTCAAGAACAAGCTAGTATTCTCCGATGGCGATCACTGCGAGATGTCAACAGAAGACGATGCTCTCCTCAGCCAATATACGGTTCAACTTTCTTAGAAATGCTCAGCGATATACCCAATTACCTCTTGCCGCCCACCACCACCCCGAACAGAAACGAACACTTTGCCGAGTACCGACCACCCGCTCATAGCCTCATTCTCTCATTACCTGACCGAGCGAAAACCTTAGAACCCATCATCGACCTTTTCGCCGTCATACCTCCCAACGTTGTTGCGCGAGATATGACTCGTTATGCTCTTCCCGGTTTATCGCCCTCCTCGCATCCCTCATTGACCGAAGAGTCGTTTGATACCTTGCACAAGTCGACTGTCAAGCTACAAATCGCTTTCCCAGATTCCAGTCTTCTGCAATACGATTGCGGGAAATTGCAAACCCTATACACGATGCTTCGAGACCTCAAAGCAGGCGGACATAGGGTGTTGATTTTCACGCAAATGACAAGGGTGTTAGATATACTGGAAATTTTCCTGTCGTATAATGGGCACCGGTACTTGAGGTTGGACGGATCGACCAAGATTGAAGATCGGCAAGTGATCACCGAGCGATTCAACTCCGATCCAAAGTATTTCGTCTTCATCGCCTCTTCAAGATCAGGTGGGGTGGGTATCAATCTCACAGGAGCTGATACTGTCTTCTTCTACGACTCGGATTGGAATCCGTCGATGGATCGACAATGTATGGACCGTGCGCACAGAATCGGCCAGACGCGTGAAGTACACATCTATCGATTCGTCTCCTCCCACACGCTCGAGGAGAATATGTTGAAAAAGGCGGAGCAGAAGAGGATGTTAGATCATATGGTCATTCAACAAGGAGAATTCAATAATGATTGGTGGGGGCGAGTAGGATGGAAAGACATGTTTGGAGATGTCAACGGCGGCGATGTCGACACTCGCAATGACTCGTCTGACATTGAAGCGAAAGAAAATGGTGATGAGGTGATTGACGTCGATGTCGAGGGGACTCCGATGGCGGAAGAAGTGAACAAGCTCAGACCGAGAGCAGGGCAAGAAAGGGAGCTTGCTCGAGTCTTAGCTGAAGTAGAGGACGAAGAGGATGTTCAAGCTGCTCGAATTGCTCAAAATGAGAACGAGTTGGATTTCCAAGAATTTGATGAGATTCCCAACCCTAACGCCAATAATGGCAGTACTTCCACCAAGAAACCGACTATACAGAGCAAAGTGTCATTTGATCTTCAACGTCAGCGTCAACATAGTGATACCGGAACACCGATCACCAATACGAATACACACACTCCTGGATTAGAAGAAGACTTTGAGATGGAAGCGGAGGCGGAAGATGATGGGGAAGATGATGGGATTGGAGCGGTGGATGAGTATATGCTCAAGTGGGTCGAAGAGGATTGGAGTTATTTTATCACTTTTAGGGCATAGTTGGTACAATACCAGTATGTCGTAAAGCACAGGACACTATGCATATCCGTCTTCTTGGACAGCGAACAACGGAATGCGCACTGCGCCTGAGCAACACGGCACCGCGACTCTGGCACGGGTGACATCCTATACAGTATGAGTGACTATCTGTGCAACAGCATACTACGTGCTATGTGTTATATGCGGTATCTACGTATGTATAGTACAACGTGTCATAATATCTGCTATATACAACGAGGTCATGTATGAACCAATATGAAATTGATATCCGTATTATGCTAAGTCTGGCTTCTTTGTCTTATCTTGTTTGTTTGACCTCCATTGACATGCTATGACGCTTCAGTATCTTCAATATCTCCAGTATGTCCAGTATCTCCAGACTTCCTGCGGCATATCGAATCCGACTACATATGTTATAATTGTAACATTTATCTCCATATCCACAATTTTGAAAGCGATTTATGGTCTGAGTGTAGGGGTTCAAGCGGCAAGAACAGGAAGATCAGTGGACTAGGCACTGTGCATGACCCGTCGTTTCTTTTCAAGCTACTGTATAACCTGAAGATCTACAGGGTCGACTCGCTCTTCCGCCATTTGACGAGTGAGAGTCGAAAGTGAGATAGCGAGAGTATCTTTTCCGCTTGTCTTGGTCTTGGTCTTGGTCTTTTTGAATTTGATGAGTTGGTGTATCAGGTGTACGAGGCATATGATGTGCTGTCGAAAGATCGCCTTATCAGTATCAGCCAGGTCCGTCCATCCGTGCAATGCATGCTAGTATCGAAAGTGGCAAGGCTCATTAGCTCGCTTCTTTCACTCACTAAGATAGTATTGACCCAATTGCATATCAAGCAAGTGATGAGCAGGCTAAACAGGAAGAACGAAATAAATGTTATTATTATGTAGCATGCCTTCTGATGCTAGGCTGAATGGATGATATGGTACAGTATGTACAGTGCATGAATGGTGCATGGAGGGAAAGGGATGTTATGACTAATGACTCACGCAAGAATGGTCCGAGTCAATGCATGATCATCATCTGAAGGATGGTCGGCGAGGTCGGCAGCTAAGATGATAGTTGACCAAATGACGGAACCTTATTTTGCGTCAATGAAAGACAGTGGCAATCAGTGTTTGCCATCGTCCAGTACTACTACTAGTGTATAACACACCGCAACTCACTAAGACCGGAAATTAGTAGGACGATCAGAGCGGGTATTATAATCCGAAGATGGGTAAAGGATGTCTCTTTTCCCCGAAGATCTTCAATTAGACTAAGATTTTTTATCACGAAGACAAGGAAATCAGCCGTGCAACAGGTGTGGGATTTTGAAGGTGGCGGTCGGCCGAGTGATGTATTAAGAGGGACTTACGTGATTAGCTGATAGATGACACCGACCCAGGCGTTGATCACGTCGAAGATGTTGGAAATGTAGGTGGGGGCTGTCGAACATCGTGGGGTGCGCTATGTCAGCTTTAAGCATCTTCGCGGTAGCGGGACAACAATGAAGGTGTTTTGGGAGGATGACTTACTGTCGTGTCGCTCGATACCTTTCAACAAGTAGCTAGTGATTCCCGCAATCGTCATTCCAAGCACTGTACTAATCGCGAAGATGATCTTGTATCGCAACCAGTGATGTCTGGTGTCCGGAGAGACCATTCCACCTTGGATCTCTGGATCTTCATCACGTGTGCCAGCTTGGCGAGCCGTAAGATGTGTTGAATCAGAAGGTCTAAGTGGGTGCAAGAACGACATGCTGATGTGGACAGAGAGCGAAACGGGAGGATTCGAAACCTTCACCTGTCACAATAAATTTCGATATACACGATCGTGGGTACTGCGTTGTATGTCGATATGAGTTTATGGTGGGGTGGTGTGAAGAGAGAGAAGGGTAAGTGGGAAAGAAAGATAGATATGGAGAGTAAATTCGTCTGGATAACTTAAATAAGCTTAATTTGACTCACTCACATGGCACATCGTACCATACGATTCTAACCGTACATTACATGATCTTTCTTGGTACAGTATCGTCATTTTCCTTGGGGGCGAAACCCAAAACGAGGGGAACGTAATGTAATGGATGACATAATCCACAATTTTTGTTTTATAATTTCTCTCTTTTTCGATTGGCCAAAGAATTCCCGCAAATCTCATCCGTATCACTGACAATTTCCGCGCGATTGTATCCCGATGCTCTGTATTTTCTGAAAGACGACTGTTGACGAATGATTTTATGGAATCGTTGACAATGTACGTATCGGTAAAAGATTTTCTGGATATTCGCTTATTCCCCTTTGCTGTGCGCCCACTTTACTTGTATTTGTTGCAACTTTGTTCAGATGCGATTTTACCGACGACAGAATCCCTGGAGCAATGTCGGTGCCGCAGGGAATGTGTGTGACCCCATATTAATCCCAAAAAGGTATGTTTTCCTCAATCGTGGTCCGTGCTGTTTGGAAAATTCAAACACTAAAGTATGATCAAAGGAGTCCTCGGAAATCCCAAGAGACGCAGGAATATCAATTGACAATCCACGTTGAAAGAAATGATATGATGGTGTTTTTAGGTCTTGCATCACATGTCGACCATGGTTTCAGGGTCAGAATTTGTCGTAGAAGTTAAGCTTGTCCATGCGCTGGATTTCTCAAGAAAGCGACGAGAATGCGGTATCTCAGACCGTGCTGTATGACCTGTCGTGTGCCAAGACAATCCATCATGCATTATAATTTTGATCGCCTGAATTGACCCAAGGCACTTGTCCGAAACAGCCGTGAAAGAAACTGATGAGCATGGCCCCGCAGGGAGATGTAGCTGGTATCAGTAGCGTATCTCATTTACGGAACAAGCAAAACGTGTCTGAGATGCATTATGATCTTCACTGAGCGCTCTCACGAACGACTTTCGAAACGAGCAAACGCAACTGCAGAGCACCGAATATCGTCTACGGGACCATCTACACCATCTCGAGTGGTCAAAAAGCTCTGATACGGGACTGGATGATCGACGAACAGATTGCCAGTCGACATTCCGTTGCGATCCGATCGACAGGATTAACCGCTTTGATCGATGATGATCGACAATTGAAGTGAAACAATTCGGAGATCTACTGATCAATTGCATCGCTGACATCATGCACGGTTCACGACTTTGACTGCCAGTCACAACTTGTGTGAGCCGTTGCGAGACAGCTGTGAAACTATCAAAAGCCGATGCTGATGATATGAGCTGCACACAATACAGCGAATCCGATTTTCCGAAGCTATATTAGACGCAAAGTATGTCTCAACCCCAGATTTCCCACTTCACATGCCGATATACCACGTTCTCTCTAAAAACAGTACGAACAATTTGTGCTCCGCTGGACATGTGTGCAGACTCATCGAGAGCGTTGAGAGTGGTTGTCATTGGCACGTTCTTCCATCAATCAGATGAGACGGGACCAAATCAATGCCGTGTGCTGTGATGCACACTATGATTCCTTTTGGCATACCGATTGATCGACGTCAGAGGGTCCTTTGATGACGATGAAGAAGGGCGCACCATCAGATGACCGTCCGGTGCTCCATCACACCTATCAACCAGCATTCGGAGCGAGTCACCAGAAACACTGTTCATTATCTACAACACTTCCAACGGGTTCAAAACGCTATGCTTACAGTAGTATGCAGCTTTCAGAGAGGCATGTCCGATAATATGCGTTCGTGCATGCTGAACGTTCACTTGAGACTCTTGTCAGAGGAATGCAAATTGTGCATTCGACTGCATCTTTGCGACGGTTTCGATCTTTTTGATGATTCGAGTTTGAATGTGAAATCGCCACATTGGCGTGTGGTTACCTCTATGAACGGCGCGGAGAAAGTGGAATAAACCCACCGACCCGACTGAACCGACTGAAATGACGTCAGTCCAACAGTCCAGCGCGAGTAGTCACTAAGTCCGCTGTCCGCTGTCACCATATCGAATTCTCGTATAACATGCATTAATTCCTTTCTTCTTGCTTCTATACTTCACTCGCCAACATAACCTATCTTGAAGCGACGAAAAAATCACCCAAAACATCACACATCACACATCACACAACTCAAGATGGCTCCAGCAGGTACTCAATCCCCTTCTTCCGAGAAACCCGACCCCTTGGTTCCTGGAGGAGGCAAACAAATGACTCAAGCTGATCAACGACCAGGTGAGTCGAGCGACCTTCAACATCAACATTCTATCAAACTTCGAGGATCGAGGACCGCGGGAAGAGAATCTTACTCCGCCCCCTACTCCTCCTTCCACTCCTGCTTTCACTATGAGCCTACCCCACCTACACAAGGAAATACTCGCGCAATTCGTATTCTGATTGATCAAGTCGAGAACAAATAAGCTGACGATTGATCGTGTATCGTCCTCATCTAGCTGCTTCCGGCCAAAACCCCGGTCCAGCTCCCGGAGAACAATCTTCCGGCGGTGCTTCCGCTGAAGCCTTGAAGGTGAGTCAATAATCCATCTTCATGGATGTTCAATGCTGAATCAAACGTTTCTGATCTGTTCGGATACTATAGACTGCCCAAGAATCAGCAAGCAACGTAGAAGCTGAATCGAGGAAAGACGTAGAGACCGCTTAAGAAGGCAAAAAGGGTTTGCATCAGGGGACGGAGGATATGAAATCAAATGAACGCTCGAGAAGGAATATGAAATAGATCCAGAAGGTACAAATCCATGCATATGCATCAATCAAGATCAGCTGAGTCGTTGCATGGTTTACTATTCACCATTCTTCCCACCTCTGTATATATACAGTACAACCGAGCTTCACTTGCTCATCAAGAACCCGAGAATTAGAATCCATCTATTAACAATACAGTGACCTTCTATTCTATCATTTACAATAACCTCCAGCCCTCCGTCCGCTTTTGTGTTGCGCCGCGCCTCATCTTCTAGTCAACAATCCACAGGATGTTCATTCCGAGCCTTCAATTTCTCTTTTGACATGACATATCATCTTGCAAAGAAACACGATCACGAAGCCACGAGCTTCTCGAGCTTCTCAACATGTTCGCCGCTATTCTCATCAATCGATCCAAAGTCAGAGTCCGGTACCCCATATGTGTCAAGATCGAAGGGAGGCAGGTCAAGTCGACTCACACTACATTGCATTTCACACCAAGAGTCCTGTATCCAGTGATGATCGTTTGAGCTTCCATCATACATTTCCGAGCATCTACCCGTTTTGCCATGTCAGCCGTCTGTGTCCTCTACCTTCTCACCGCTCAGAAGAGGCTGGGCGAAAACTCACCATCTGGTCTGCCCATATTGTCGAAAAGCTTTGCGCCTCCTACCAACTTCTCAATCACCCAGAAACTAGGGCTGAGGGTATAGGGTCCGCTGATACCATTCGCATTTCTGGAACATTCTTTCGAATCCCACTTCTGGCCGATATTGCCGTTCTCCATGACTGGGACTTCGATGGGCGGTGAAAAAGGGAAAGGTGGCATAGGTGTATGAACTCTAGTGTCTAGTCCCTTATCACCGGTGGTTGGTAGCAATGCATGAGTGGGAGAAACAGCTGAGGCGGGAGGAGTGTTCTGGATTTGCAAGTAATACGCCGTGAGTGTTTTGATGAGCTTTGAAGCCTCAAAGGCCGTATTCAAGCCTACTTGGTAGTCTTTGCTTGATTCAAGGGGATGAAGATGCATCCGAGCGACCTTGAGGCATAACGCCTACGATCATAGGGGAAGTTGGTCAGCTCAAGCACAATACGGTCGTCTGCAGGATATCAAGAACTTGACCAGCTACTCACGACAACAAAGACATCCGGTTCTTGCCATTTTGGACTATCCATGAATGAAGTCCCCCATTCTTCGGGCATTTGGTCCTCTAACCACTGAGCGGTCGCTAGAATCTCCTTGAAAGCAATGGGATAGTGTATACTTGGGATCATCATTTGATGGGGACCTTTGGCAAACACAGACTGAGACCTGAAAGATGAAGATACGCTTTCGGCGGGCTGCTGCGTCAAGGTCATTGATCGATGAATCAGATGTTCAGCAATAAGGATGTATGCGCTGAGAATACAAAGGGGAGTGTCAGGTAAGCTGAGCACTTCGATAATAAATAGGAATTTGACTCACTATAATGATCTGGGGGCTCTGGCATCGCTTCGATGAGGTAAATCGTAAAGATCACGAAGGGACAGATCCGGCTCGTCGATCAAAGCATTCTGAGGGCAGGTCATGATCAGCACTGTGTTGAACATGATAATTAGCTTGGGTCATACTCACACTTGAGTAATCTGCCTTGTTTCTGGGTAAAGGGGTGGTAACGTTGTGGTCCTTGATGGAGGACGGCCACGAATGCGTGAGGTTTCCACCTCTTTCATTGCCCCATGCGGACCAGCTGGGAAGAGCGATGCGCATTCAGCTTCGATCGCGAATGATTGACAAGCAGGACTTACAACGTGTGAATCCTGTCCGCAAGATCTGCTTGATCTCGCGGAGGGCGAATCAAGCCGCTTGCTTGATTATTTGAGGTGTCATAGTCTTCCGTCCGGAAAATAGAAGATGGGATCTGATGCAGGTTACAAGCTATACAGAGCCTATGCAGATGTGTCAGCGTGGTTGGGCTTTCCACAACGACACTCATTAGTACGACTCACGTGATAGCTTTTGCTGACAGCTGATACCCCTCTAATATCCTGGCTTTGGTAAAAAGCCACTTTGACAGATTCTTGCAGGCTTTTATGGCGTCAAGCAAGCGATCTTGTTTTCTGATCGCCACGTCAAGTTTCATGGTGGCTATCTTGAAGAGCGGTTCTGCTAATTTTCGGATCGAGGGCACGTATGAGCCCGAAGCAGCGATCGTATACTGTGCAGAAGCGAATTGTCAGCTTATCATGCGGCAATCCAACGGAGAAACTCACCATGGAGAACAGTAAACAAGGGTGAGGACGATCTGATTCTGGCAGAGATAAGCGTGCCTTGAATTCTTCTTGAGAAAATAACTCAGATCCACATTGAGGTCTGGGTGGCGTCGGGCAGAAGAATAGATCAAGCCTGATGATGATTCATGTCAATATGGTCAGTCAAGGCAACGAGACTGGCCAGGGTTGAAGCTTACAGGTAGTCTCTCGCACTCGCGCTGAGCTCTTTGGCTTTCATGGCTCGTTCTTGAGTGTCAAGCTCCTTTTTGATCGCGAAAACACTCTGAGACATGTCTTCAGCGTACATTGCCGTGGCATTGACAAATGGGACTGCACTTTTCCAGCCGAGGCTGGCGGATGTCGTCATATTTTGACTGTCTAGATGATTGGCGAAGCCATTCACCAATTTGGCTGACTGCGGAACACTGGTCTGATGGGTAGGACTGGGATAAAGCTGTAAGGGGTCTAGTGCGTTTTGCACACTCGGTAAGCTGATGTTCAGGTTGTCCAGTCCGGGTATGGGAGGCGAGCCATTAAACAAGCCTTGAGGCGGGGTCGGGGATGTCGTGGAGTCATGAGACTGAGCTCTGGAGGACGAAGCTGAGGTACAAGCTGTCGACGGTGCAGATATAGTGTTGAATCCATTCACGGGCGGAGAAGTGTGACTGTTCAAAAAGGAAAAGCTGGTAGGAGTAGCCGTCGGTGTGCCCAGTGCGGTCCAAGGGTTTGGATGCTGTCCAAATTGCGGCAGCACTCCTGCAGACACCAGAGGCTGATTCAGCTGACTCGGCTCGAAAGTTGCGGTAGTGGCGGTGTTAGGCCAAGACCAAGCCGTGAGCGGCATGTCATTGATATCGACAAGGGGCTCGGTATCGGTGTTTAGGATCTGGTCAACCGAGTTTGGACTTGTGGTATCTCCGTTCAATGATGGCATTTGCGTTGATGGATGGACCCCAAGAAGGTTGTACCCAAAATTGGGTATACCATTATCTTGCCCTAGCGTATTCGTTGATCCAGATGGTGGTAAGTGACTGTTGACTTGATCGAACCCAAACTGACTGAAGCTAGCCGACACCCTTCGCGCAAGAGCTTCTTGGAAGTCTTGCTCATCCATTTCCGCTAGACCATTGACATCTCAATCAGCATCAAATTCTGACTGTCGACGTTCCGCATCGGATTGGTGCTCACCAAGCTTTCGTTCAAGCTGCTCTACCCGCGAAGCTGGACGAACCGCATCATACACACATCGGTCCTTACGCTTGGCGCATTGATCGCACACTGGCTTTTGAGCCGAACATTTCTATACAGCAGACCTGTCAGCAAAAATAACGGAAGAGACAGTGCGATCTCACTGACCAGTTTCTTTGCTCGACACATCAGACATGCGTCGCCTCGACGAAGGGGTTGACCGGGCGCTGAGAGCCATGACACCAACGTCAGCCTGCAATTTATCGCCTTAGATAGCATCAAGCAGCAACAAGGCCGAGCTTACCTCGCGAACGCCCAAGGTGGTGCGGAAACCCATTTCGACGGGCCTTGTCATCATCCTCGTGGGCGTGCGAGGCGTTGATCGGTGGCATCTTAGTCTCTGAGGATTGACTATGCTTGTGAGTGTGCGTGCGCTTGTGGTTTCTCGAGGATTTGCGTGTCTTCGCGTGAAGTGGCAGATTATCTTCGTGCGATGTTTTCAGTTGTTCTTGCGCTTGATTGTGTGAATCCAAATCGCCCAATCGACGGGTCAAGGAAAGGGATCACGAGGGTAGTGACAGCAAGATCCGGCCGATGGCAGACCACCGTGCAAGTAACCAAGATGAATGCGTAAGTGTGTCCCAGGTATCGGATGATTGATTGATTGATGGTGATTGGTTGGATCAGGTGTAACGTGCACCATGCGCGCGACAGATGGTGATTGACCGCGTCCGATGTCAGTCAGCGGATTTGATCGGAGAGTTTGAATTAAGTGCGCGTATATCGAAGTGAGCCAAGTATCGTCCGTTGGTGGAATGGTTGTTATGAATGGATGCGTGAAGCAAGGATTGGAGTTGATGGGGATCAGACGACCGTCCGGTCAATTTATACGTTGAGGTTGTGGTTGACCATTGAGGTTTGTGGAGGTAGGATTGATGAGAGGAAAATTGCAAAGGGTAAACAAGGTCAGTTTCAGCCTTAGATCTGAAGCTATCACGTTTGAGACGAAGTGCACGTGCAAAGGGCAGATGTAGATAGAGTGGTACGAGAGGAGAAGAGGATTCGGGTACCGTCTGTACCTACTTCGATTGGGGATCGATGCGGCACGGGTGTTTTATGAAAGAAGGTTTGATCTGTGAAATGGCAAAGGGGCAAAATCAAAACAAATATGGATTCACTTACTCATCCTTGCTGTGTTGATCGATTGTTACTCTTATATATTGCTGTATATGTATATTCCCTATCTTCAGGTGAACCGAGAGATGAAGCGAGAGTATCTCTGTGCCATTCAAGAAAGGCGATGAATAAGAAAGAGAAGAGTTCCTGTGGAAACCGATTGAGAGGTGTTATAGTTGATTATAAAGAAAGACGCCGACCAGTGCTGCTGGATACCGATTGCTAAGCTCGGATGATCTGCTGAGATGGGTAGTGACCACTTGATACTTCTTGGTAGTTCCCTTCCAAAGGTCCTTTGACTCCACTTCGCTTATAGAAGACCAAGAACAATGCTCAACAAGCTCAACAAGGCGACTCTTGTGATACACCTCGCTTAGGTAGTTCCGCTTGAATTATATCTCTCAGCCCTGCTTGTGTCAAGCTGAGTCGGAGACCGGTTCCGGAAGGCTCTGCGATGATGAGGTCGATGATAGCAGTGTGTGCAGTGTCAAAGCGATGATAATTAACGAACGAGACAGAGATGGATTGACTTCTTTTTGAGTCCTCGTTTTGATGCGATTTCTTCGGAGACAAGTGGGCGGATGATCCTCTTTTGTAACAAGAGAGGTAACGACAATGTCGATCTTACCTCGTTTCGCTCTTGATTTTAGATCCTTCCTCGTCAATCACCGTGTATTGATTGCAAGGCGCAGTCTTCGCTTTTTTCAGGTTCGAAACAGACTTCTTGATGGTTGTTGGACAGGGAAGGTACCAAAATGAGGGGAACGTGATGTCACTAACTGATTTTGTTTGATCGTACCTCTTCAGGTTTGGTCGTTTGTGTCGATTGTTAGTCGTAAAGGCAGGGAGAGCGGTGTTTTCAATGCGGTGCTCGTACTGGATTGGAGCTGATCTCGACAGTATGGTCGTTTAAGCTTAACCCTGTGTTATCATCGCTTAGAAGCGCTGTTCTGTGACGCTCTCGCGGTCTGTGCTGAGGAACTTGCAGCGTCGACTTTACTGCCAAGCAAAGGATAGTCGACGATACTTGATGAGACCAATTCCGCTTGGAGTCTGTGTTCGAGGTACACGACTGGACCTCCTGTGTTTGATGTGTGATCGGTCGGAGATATATAAATCCTCGTAATTGACGTTGGAATTCCCGAAGCCGAAGGACATAGACAAGGCGCTTTTGCCGATACCCTAAGCTATCTTGATACCCCCTAATCCTGGTATCAAACGGGGGCTCGTCTTTGTCTTTTCTCGATGCTACCCAGATTGACTTGACAATCCGTCTTGACGAAAGGAGGACGTTCTAGGGAATTTACCGAGATGCGACGAGTCAAGTAACCCAATATATATGTATACTGTACACGGATCCGATGAAACCGTCGGTAATTTATGTACTCAGTAGTTATGTATGGCGTGTCTATTTTCTGTTACACATCTTTCAGTCACTCGTCATTAGATTCGATCATGCGTCAACCAAGGCACGCACGTAAGATGTAGATAAAAAGCCTCCGAAGGTTTCCTGTTGACTCGAATGCTCAATTCCTGTAGATCCCTCTACCTTTTCTAACTTGCAAATATTGCGCAAAATTTGACCAGTCTTCCGTTTGCTGTACACCTCTTCCAATGTCGCGCAGATGTCCGTGTCTTGGTATATGTATGTTGGAGAAGCGATGTAAGATAAACTTGCTTAGGTGTATAGCAATTTTAGGCTGTGATTTGTGGCGATATCGGAAGCGATATCGTTTTTTGAGCAGTTAATTGATAGACTTAAACTCCATAGGAAAGACGGTTAAGTGAGTTATCGTAAGAAGAAATCCTGAATCCCGTTCCTGATCGAATGGTATGTTCCCTTCTTCACTTGACTACCCGTGTTCTGCCGAATGCCGATATGATGGAGTACCCAGGGAAGGGATCAAATGCTATGCAGTAAAGCAATGACAATGACAATGTCAGATTGACGGTCTGGAACTATATGCCTCGAGCCTGTGTTCACGATGACGATGTGAATGGATAGATCAAGAGAGAGGATATACTGCACAGAATGCTAGATGATGAGACTGTGTTACAGGGAGTTTACTCAACACAGCAAAGTAAAGCAGAGCGAAGCACAGTGATACGGGGGGTCATTGACCGTTCTGAGACCTGCAAGACCTGCTTTATAAGCGAAAGATGGGAAGGATGGTGACGACCCAATCTTCTATTTTTCTGGGACAATATAATCCCATAGGAAGTCGTATAACCCTCCTCCGCTTCGGTCATCAAATCACTCTGCTGCACTTGCAAATCTGTAGGGATTTCAGCGTGAGAGAGATATATGGATGTGTGTCATTACTGATAAGAGAACGAGGAGAACAAAACCACGGAGGCGTTGTTAATCAATCGGAAGTACGCACTACGCGCAGCACATGCTTTCATCTTCCTATCGGAATTTCTCTGGAGTGACTGATCTTCAGGTCCAACCAATGAAAACGAAACGCAATCAACAGAAACAGAAACATGTATCGGTTTGTACGACGACATGAGTGACCAACATTCCACATCCCACATTTACATGCATAGCGGACTGGTCGTTTGGATTTCTTCGCTTCTTGCTACCAAGATCTCACTCGTGTTAGACCTACAGTATTCTTCCTCCACCTCCACCTCCACACCGCCCATACCCACTCTCACAATCATGTGTACAGATGTACAGATGCTTTGGAGGTATTTCACTGATGTCATGCAATGCAGGCATATCTCTAAGCGAGTCTCTCAAGAAGGTAGCACATGCTTATTAGAGATCTCTTCTCCAAATTCCTCTAAATTCCAGATCGCTCAAAGCTATGTAACTAACTGTAACTGATACAAGTTACGCACTAACAGTCAGACGGCGTTACTGCCCGTCTCCGTCCATTATCCAAAAACCAGTCTAGTCTAATGGATCTCCCTTCCTCTTCGGACAACGGAAATTGCCTTTCATCGCCGATAAAATCCAGGAGACTGCAGCCTGCCCTGTCTGGCCTTTTGATGCACTGGATGCACTGGATGTACAAGTCCGGCACGGACGGGTAGTCATGAGGATATTAACGGTTAGACGAGGTTATAGGTATTTTTACTCTTATTAGCATTCGATCAGTTTTTTTTTAGTCAGAAAAGCACCTCGATCGCTTTTACGTGAATAATGATCGATCCTGCAAATGCGCTCATCCTTTATCCCTTGCCGCAACGGATCTGGCGGACTTCGGCAAGTACTCATATATCCCTCGGGATGGAAGAGGTAAATGCATCCGGATCTCGCGTGTCAACAACGATACGAGCACGTGTAGGATTACATGCAAAATGGCACATCCACGAGTTGATCGTTACTCGGAAATATAGGGTATCCCTTGTCCCAGATTATCAAGTGAGTATCATTCCAGTGCCCAATCGATGAACTGAGGACCACAGATATACAAAGCTACAAAATAGGGAATGAAAGGCAGACCGACTGCATTCAGTAAGGCTTTTCATTGCCAATCAAACCTGTCGATGCTATAGGTGGTGATATCTTGCCATGACGTCCTGAGGAGAAGCCGTACAAGTAGTTCCTGTACATGAAGGCGAATGGGGTTAGCTTCCGGTATAGCGACTTTACTTGTTGAGCGAAGCGGTGAACGCCAATGGTTGGGAATAGGAAGGACGTGATTGTCCCATGGCGGGCAAACTTACTTGTAATAGTCGTCATTCAAATTGTTCTCAAAGTAATTCGACCTTATCCTAAAGAAGACCGCTGCTGTCAAGAGCGAATCTGATCCTGCTTGGTGCTGAGGCCCTATCCTTGCGACCTGTGTTTGAACTCCGTCAGCTGCCATAGGCATTTCATAGCCGATGAAGAAACCTTCGTTTGGGTAATAGTCAAACTTACACCCAGCGACTCAGCAATCTCCTGTAAACCACCTCGAAGCGTTTTCACCGACCGCACAACATGCTTGATATCGTATATGCAAGGAAACCAAAGGAAGAGTAAGTTGAAGAAGTCTGTTTCGTCTGCCGGTAATGGTTCGCAAGTAAGGATTTTAAGGAGGTAGCCGAAATCGTATCCGCTATAACAGGTGAAGGTATGAGCGTTGCGCAAATCCATCGGTCATGATGTCTGAAGAGGTTTGAAGGGAATGCAGCCGAGTCTGCGCTGATGCGACGGACGAGCGACTTTTATCGGGATCACCTCAATTTGATCTGCGCTTGAAATCAAAGAGGGGAGGGAGATAGCATCAAGTATCGGTCATACTCACGAATGGAATGAGACCCATTTGATATTGTCGAATAACACCAATCCAGACGTTATCAACAGTTCTCCAAAGTACTCCACGTCGATACCCTCTTCTTCATTCCTTTTGAAATCTATGCCGGAATTTTTCAGCAGATCTATCGAGTCCGGAGCATACATGTCGTCCCTGAGGATGGAGATATGGGAATCAGCTATGGTCTTGAGCTTCCTGCAATATCCTGGCCGACAGGGCGAATTGGGCTTGAGCCGTTCCACCATCTACCCGAATGGGTTTCAGTGATGAACCGATTCGAGGGGTAGTCATTTCGGGCGGACCCATTGCATTGTTCTGTCTCAAATATACGCTCGGACGGCGAAAGACTCACGATAGATTGAAAGCAAAGTTGAATTGCCAGGTCGATGTCTCGGGCGAATTCCCATTTTCGTCACAAAGCGTTATGCCCAGCTGTATTATCTTGAGCATATCGACATTACACCGCATCGTCTGGAAATGGTAGTCTGAGCCGGTCTTGAAGTTTCCTATCGGTCTAGCTACTATACCCGGGAACTCGGTGTCCTGTACAGTAGTAGCCAAAGGCGTCAGCTGCCTGGCCCATGCAGGATAAAGTAGGACTAAGAAACGGGGTCATGCTCGATTTGGTGGTGACCTTGCAGGAGACTGTAGGACAAAAGAAGGTCCAGCTCACCATCGATATGAAGGGGTACTGATCGACTGCGGCTCGCAGAGCTGCGAACTCCGTTTCCAGATTATCTGCCCATACCTATGAGCCCGGGCACGAATGCGCTGTAATTAGCATGATCTCGCGAGATATTCCTTCTCTAATCAGACTTTGACACACCTCATGTATCCCTGGGTCTCCTCTTGATTGTCTGAGTGCTGTCATATTTGCCTATGTGAGATGCTGAGCATATGGGGGAGTGAGAATTGAACGATTGAGATCGATGAGATTGATGAGCAGATGAGAGATGCTTTCATGGCGTCAAGCTTTCGACATCTGCTGTATTACCGGAACCAAAACAGTCGTATTACAGAATTCAGGTTAATCTCATGCTTCGACGTAACAGCCATGATTACAAAAATTCCTAATCAACCTGTCGGACCCTGAGATGGAGATGCACAGGCAATCAACAGCGTCATCCCACTCGTCACTCTCAACAACCGATAACACCGCAATAGCATACATCTATCGTGCCATCTTACGCTACACTCATTCTGTTCGTTTGACTGCATTTCACTCGTAGTGGCCAGCCAAGCAGTCGATCACGGGCACTCGAACGCTGACGAACGATCAACCTCCTTGGCGATAATCGCTAGGAAAGTGCACATATAAAGGGATAGTAGCTGATTCAATATGGTATGTCCCGATGATTCTATGCTACCATTATACACAATGCTGACAATTGCATCAACAGGCTATCAGCAAGAAGGCGGGAAAGAAAGGTGTCAGTGGTCTGCTAGGTGGTGGAGGGGGAGGAGCGAAGACGCAGAAAGTGCAAAAGGTCAGCTATCTTGGACTTTCCTTCAAACATACCGCCTAGCTGATTGGCTTGATCAGGCGGATTGGAGTGAGGGGTTCAAGAAGAAGAAAGCAGCCGGTGTACCCGATATGACCTTGCTGAGCACGATAACGAATGAAGCCATCAACGATAACCTGAAACAACGGTTCAACAACCAAGAGATATATGTAAGCTACAAGAAATCCTGACTGCCTGAAGCGATGAGCTGACATAAGTGTACAGACGTATATCGCGCATGTATTGATCTCTGTTAACCCTTTCCGGGGTATGTATCTCCTTCTCTTTCTTTTTTTCCTATCAAGAACGGAGGAGCTGATACCTGATGATATAGACTTGGGAATATACACGACCGACATCCTCAACTCGTATCGAGGCAAAAATCGATTAGAAATGACCCCACACGTCTTCGCCATCGCCGAATCAGCGTATTACAGAATGACGACCGAGAAGGAGAATCAATGTGTGATCATTTCGGGAGAGTCTGGTGCGGGAAAGACAGAAGCTGCCAAGCGGATTATGCAATATATAGCGGCAGTATCTGGCGGGGATGGGTCAGGAGGTGGAATTGAAAGTGTCAAAGAGATGGTATTAGCTACGAATCCTTTGTTGGAGAGTTTCGGTTGTGCAAAGACCTTGAGAAACGATAATTCTTCGAGACATGTCAGTATACCATGCCTGCCCTAAATTGAAATGAGCTGATCGAGGAGAGTCGATTACAGGGTAAATACTTGGAAATCATGTTTAACGGACTTGGTCAGCCAGTTGGGGCTCAGATAACGAACTACCTGTTAGAGAAGGTGAGTTTCATACACAACTGTGAATCAGGTGATAATTGAAGCTTACACTATGCCTCTAGAACCGAGTTGTTGGCCAAATTGAGGATGAGCGAGATTTCCATATTTTCTACCAGTTCACGAAAGGGGCAAGTGCAGAACAAAAGGGTGAGTCAATCAGATTCATGCGTTGCATGAGGACTTCATGGCTTACGCATGATTCTGCAGAGGCTTTCGGATTACAAGGGCCTGAAGCATATGCTTATACAAGTAGAAGCGGATGCCTAGACGTGAAGAGCATAAATGATGTGTCGGATTTCCAGGAGACCATTGTGAGCGGCCTATGTCGATAATTGCGAGCCGTGATGCTGACGGAAATGTACAGCGAGCAATGCAAATCATCGGATTGTCGGCAGATGAACAAAACTCCATCTTCCGTGTGCTCGCTACCATCTTATGGTTAGGAAATGTGGAATTCGTTGAAGGAGACGATGGAAATGCTACCATTGCCGACACCGGCGTGACGGACTTTGCTGGATACTTGATGGAAGTTGATCCTCAACAATTGCAGAAGGTGCTGTTGACGAGAATTATGGAGACTCAACGAGGTGGAAGAAGAGGAAGTGTGTACGAGGTGCCCCAAAATGTAGCTCAGGCTAGCTCGAGTAGAGACGCTCTTTCTAAAGCATTGTGAGTTTCAGCTGTCGCATTCTTGTTGAATTTGTAGCTGAACATCAGAATCGCCAGATATAACAATTTGTTTGAGTGGATCGTCAGTCGAGTGAACGTATCGATGAAGCCTCAACAGAACCCGGAATACGTGATCGGTGTTTTAGATATCTAGTCAGTTTCCTTGCACTTGCCCATGAATTGGTAGAGCTGATAAATCCCCCGCAGTGGATTTGAGATCTTCCAAGTAAGCTTCTGTAGAGCGCAAGGCGTTTTCTATGACTGGTAAAGCTGACAGCCCTGTTCAGGACAATAGTTTCGAACAATTGTGTATCAACTACGTCAACGAGAAGTTGCAACAAATTTTCATCGAGTTGACATTGAAAGCGGAACAGGAAGAATATGTAAATGAGCAGATCAAGTGGACTCCAATCAAGTGTCAGTCGTGACCAGCTCTTGATCTTTGAGTCTTTGAGCTGATTCAGTCTGATTATCCAGTCTTCGACAATGCCGTCGTGTGTTCATTGATAGAGGACAAGAGACCTGCGGGAATTTTCGCGACATTGAATGACGCAACAGCTACTGCCCATGCCGACCCTTCCGCTGCGGACAATTCCTTTATCCAGCGATCCAATATGTTAGCAACCAACCCTAACTTCGAAGCGAGAGGAAATAAATTCCTGATCAAACACTACGCTGGTGACGTGTTGTACAATGTGGCTGGAATGACCGATAAGAACAAGGATACTCTGCTCAAGGACATCTTAGAACTGATAGAAGGCTCAAAGGATGATTTCCTGCATACGCTATTCCCTGAGAAGGTGGATCATTCCAACAAGAAAAGACCTCCGACTGCTGGTGATAAGATCAAGGCTTCCGCTAATGCCTTGGTGGACAATCTCATGAGGTGAGCTTTATTCTTTGATAGTCGGTGAACATCAGAGACAAGCTCATGCTAATTTGCTGGATCAGGTGTCAACCCCACTACATCCGAACGATCAAGCCTAATCAGCACAGATCGCCGACCGAGTATGACGATAAGGCAATCTTACATCAGATTAAGTATCTAGGTCTACAGGAAAATATCAGAGTCAGGAGAGCGGGTTTCGCTTACCGAGCCGAATTTTCGAAGATGATCCAAAGGTCAGTCGCTCCCCCTTACGGCTGTGACATCATTGACTGATCTGGCCCCTCGTAGATTCTACTTGCTCTCTCCGGCAACTTCTTACGCTGGTGACTATATCTGGGACGGAGATGATCGATCGGGATGTGAAAGGATATTGACCGATGCCAAGATCTCGAAAGATGAATGGCAGATGGGTGTTACCAAAGCATTCATCAAGAATCCGGGAACTGTGAGCTCCATCGCCCCCTTAATATCCATCTCGGGAGCCGTACAGGTACGAGCGCCGTGAAAGTGCAGAGCTGACATCCCGGCTTAGTTGTTCTACCTTGAAGGTGAACGGGATCGATACTGGCATACAATGGCTTCTCGTATCCAGAGAGCTTGGAGAGCGTATGTCCGAAGAAAGGTCGAGGCGGCTACGAAGATCCAACGATTCTGGAGAAATCAGAAAGAATCGCTTGTGTATGCTAGAAAGAGGGACTACGGGCATGAAGTGCTTGCCTCGCGAAAGGAGAGGCGAAGATTTAGTCTACTGGGTATGCGGAAGTTCATGGGTGATTACCTTGATGTCGGAGGGACCAGTCCTCAGGGTGAGATGCTCAGAAATGCCGCCCAAATCGGTCGTAAGTATCCCTCGACCATCTCTGAGACTTTCAGTGGTTTGGTGACTGATGGTGTACAATCAGCTGCCGAGACCGTACACTTCAGTTCCCGAGCCGAATTGCTGGTCTCGAAACTCGGTCGATCTAGTAAACTGAGTCCACGTTTCTTGATCATAGTGGGTCTATTGTATTCAAGCCAATCATCAATAGCAGCAGAGCTGACTTTATGGCTACCAGACGGATAAAGCTGTCTACTTTGTTGTATCGGCATCGAAAGAGGGGCGGGTCACCACCTCGTTGGAAAGGAAGATCCCTCTTGTGACTATTAAAACCATTTCGATGACCAATTTGAGGGATGACTTCGTGGTAAGTAAGATCGTAATGACGGAGGATGGACCGTTGACCTTTGCACTAACGACCAATGATCACGCCAGGCGTTGAACGTCCCACCGTGTGAGGAAGGAGACCCTATATTTACTTGCGCTTTCAAGACGGAGATGATGTGTGTCATTCTCACCCTTACCGGTGGTAACCTGAATATCAGCATCGGCTCAACGTGAGTGCAGTCCAGATGCCATTGAGTAATAGAAGCTGATCGCTTAAATGCTAGCATCGAATACCTAAAAAAGAAAGACAAGCGAGCACAAATCACCGCTAAGAAAGATGAGGCTGTCAGGGGAGATGCAGTTTACAAGAGTCATACCATTGCTGTGGGATCTGGTGAACCGGCAACGAGTGGTGAGTCTATAATTGTTCGATGCCAATTCTGAAAGTTGAGCTGACACATACCTGCTAGTGTCAAATCCCATGCCGCCGAGAAAGCCCAAAGCCAAGAAAGCAGCTAAAGCGACGCCATCAGTGAGCATCTTCCGCATCGCCTGACTTGGCGGACGCTGACATACATTACAGAGCCGACCTACCAATAGACCTACAGCCAAGACTTTACCTGGAGCTACTAAACCATCCGCCCCAGCCGCGATGGCTACAATGCCATCCGCACCGACGGCCACGAAAGCGCCGGCAGCAGTCAAAACTCCTGCAGCGACCGGCGCGTCAAGAGCACCACCTTCCATACCGGGACGAGGTGCTCCACCACCTCCGCCGCCACCTCCGGCTGCGCCAGCCAAGGAGATGTATAAAGCTCTGTATGCCTTTGCGGGTCAGCCTGGAGAAATTAACCTGGTCAAGGGCGAAGAAGTCGAGGTCAAGGAGAAGGATGACAATGGTAAGTCAGCTTCTGGTGACCACACGATCGTCAATAATCCACCACGAGCAAACAACTGACATCTGGACGTGCAGGCTGGTGGATGGTCGTAAAGAATGGACAGGAAGGATGGGCACCTTCGAATTAGTGAATACGCTCCTTTGACCGGATTGTTTCGGTTGACACAGTACTGATGCAAGATTCTTTTCTCTAGCCTTAAACTGATAGAATCCGCTCCTCCGCCTCCGCCACCTCCGCCAGCTGCCAGACGTCCTCCTCCAGCAGCACCAGTACTGAATGGCTCGTTATCGAATGCATCCACCCCTCCAACATCCCGACCCTCTTCCACGATTGGCAGCAAGCCGACTCCAGCGATAAAACCTAAGCCTGCTATACCTGCAAAACCCTCCGTCGGAGCTAAGCCAGCTGGATTAGGGGGCAAACCACCTGTCCCATCCGCACCTAAGATAGCTCCTTCCGGAGCAGGCAAGAAACCGGGAGCAGTAGCTCAACCTGCCGCCGCTACGGGTCAGATGGATTTGGCTGCAGTGTGAGTATCATTATCTCCTCCGACGAAATGACGTTGTCCAAATCGAACTGCACTAACTCATTCATTGCTTTAGTTTCGCTAAGAGAGCTCAACAAGCTAGAGGAGAATGATAGATTGCGATATGCAGGGAGAACTGTTACACATTAGGTTAAGGGAAGGTCAATTTGGACTCTGTGAAGTCGTACATCAATGGAAGTAAACTTCAGCCATCTATATCAGCGACTCCAGTCTGTAGGATAGAAGCAACGCAGCCACAGCAGGACAAAGATTGAAATAGGTAGATTGTTGGTAAGTCGTGCTACATGATTTAGCCCGGATGCACACAAGATCGAAGGAAGCCAGAAGATAATAGAATGCGGGTCTTCGCGTTCTCCCTGTCGCATGTTCTGCTATGCGCTCGTTAGGGCGCGGCGCAGGGAACTGGCTTGATGACCTGCTCCGTGGCACTCGAGGAGAACGCACAGACGGATACCATTGGCAGGAATCTGGTAGAGCCCATGCCCCCTTGAAGGGTCTGCAAGTACAGATTGCATCTTTGCCGACGACGTGCGAGACTGGCCTGTATTCTCGTACAGGAGTATTTGCACTGTGATATGAACAACGAGAAGACCTTGAATGAGGTGCATCGAGCCTATCATGCAAAATTGGCAGAGCGCCGATAAAGCCACCCGATGGCTCATGTGCCCTGCGAGCATCGTGGTATCAATTTGTATACATTAGGTTATGAATGTCATCCCCTCTTGAGCCTCACCCCCCTGTGTACGGATGTTCGGGTTCTGTGTGACTATGACTGAGAGCGTTCCATCTCATCTCGTAATCGCTTCATCATGTAGTCGGATCGTTAACACCGTTCTGCGAATACGCACCTACAGCCGCATCGTTCATCGTCAATCCCTCAAAACGCACTGTACGGTGAGCTTCGGTCACGACACTGTAGCTATGAACGGACGATTGCAGGTATGCCCGTTTGTCTATCTTCGCATTCTCCTTATCGAGCTTCTTTCGAGATTGTGTGTTCGATGAGTTGCAGTCGAATTTCGGTGGCGGAACGAGTCTCAGCAATTGACATTCGCTGGTCACCGGTCTTCTGCTTTCCTCTTCCTCTTCCCCTTTCCGGTTGCCGAAGTCCGTATGATCTATTCATTGCCTTCGGGAGGCTCTGTCGCCTTGCGATCTGATGGTCAGGTTCCCCAGTAGGAAGTGCTCATGGTTAGTCGCAAGGAGCTGGGACCTTCCATTCTCTAACATGTCAATTCCACCAAGGTCGGTCTCGGTCACCGCAATTATCAAGCCGCAAAGGTCAGGCATGCCACTCGAGAAGGAAGATCTTCAAGCGCTAGCTACCTCCGAGCGGCCGAATGGGATGTGCTGACCCGATATCCGCCAATTCTTGTTCATCCGTTGAGTGTTCCGGTCGGAATTCCCGCGGTGTCTAACGATCTGGGGGGTATTTCTTCTAATCGTCCTTTCAGTCTCTTTTTCAGTATGCTCCTTGGCCCATCATTCGCTGCTCAACCTCGTAGGGTATCAAGGCGGCCAAGAGTTGCGAATTGAGAGTTCAGACACAGATCATGGTCTGATTCACTTTCGCAGCCAATGTCATCCCTTTTTGCTTCGGCGACCTCGCCATACAGTCCCGGTCTTGTGTTACCGACTGGCTGAATATGGATCTCCTTCGATCACATACGCGCCAATTCAGATTGAGCCTGTCTAGCGTTGGCTCCGGGATCAGGCTTGACAAGATAGGCTGATGTTGATGAGACTTGGCTGACATATTCCCATGAGACGATCTTTGCCTACGTTATGAGCAGTGTATCTCCTTGGTCATCCGCCTGTGTGCCTATGATAAGGAACGGATACACCATTGCTCTGTCACCTTTGGAGGAGCGCATCGTCAATGGCACGTGGTCCAGAATGACGCTGAGTGAGCATTCAAGCCGAAGGTATGACCCCAAAGTGGATCAGAATACTCCTAGCATTATCATATAGGGAGGGGTATCTGAAAAATACGACCGAAAAGCATCGCGAAATGAGAGATGATACCTAGTGCGCGCTCCATTTGAGTTGGAGCCTTCTTCTTGAATAGATTGATGGCCGACGCGAAAGTCACTTCCCATTTGTAGAAGCGAGGAGGTCGAGCATCTTTAGGCGAGCAAAGAGTCGGGTAGTATAGGATTCCGGGCTCATTGCTTGGTCATTCGACGACCTATGGGTATGCCCTCCCCATAGCCTATACCTGCGATATGAATAATTAACTCTATACCCTTTAGATATCCTGCTCACGTTCTAGCTGAATCTTGTGTGTCGACCGTCACCTTCTCAGCTGCGGGCGGATTGATGGAGTTCTCGGCAGGATGCCTGTCGGTCCAGACAAGGAAGCGGCTAAATCCCGTGAACTGGAAGCCGTAAGAGTGCAAAGTCCGACGGCAGCATGGCGGGGGAGGGGAAGTTGGGGGGGAGGGGCGGGAATACCGCATAGCGCGACACCATCGGCTTGGAATCATTCAAAGGCACAGAAATCGCGAACCAAAATGTGAGCATGGTCGGCAGTATTACTCAGACCGAGGGTAACACTTTCTTCCCTCCAAGCACGAAGCCCGATGCATTCGTCGCCGGTCCCGTGTGGAAATCTGAGACCGTACGCCTGCTCTGTAGAAATAATGGTTGGTGAGTATACTTACTTATATGAGACTCAAAGCGGCTTCGGTATGTCTCGCAGTGCGCCGGGAGACTCCTTGCGGCAGGGCTGGTATGCCTTGATGTGTAATCTCTCGCGGAAGTAGACTTCATAGCAAGAAGCGGGGCTTGGTCTGCCGTCGTCCCTTGAGACAGAGATAGTACACTACGGGTAACAGGACGCGAAAGATCAGCTCGGACCAGCTTGGCCACAGAAATGCTTACAATTCTGTGCCGTTCCGACGATGTCAACGTCTACGCGGTCATTTATAGCATCGAAGGCCATTCATCGCTGACCAACCATACATCGATCAGAACTTTGGGATTGACACGCTTCCCTTGACCGCACAAGCGCCTCATGACGGTCGGCTTTCATAGTAGCATTCGCGACATTCCAGATACTATGTAACTCCGACTTCTGTGCTGCTCAAGGGTACCTTGTGCTTGCGCCCCGCTTCTTCCGTTTTAGGGGTTGGGTGCCAATCCCGGATCATTGAGTTGAGGAAATGGGCACATTGGTCGAAGCTTGGTACGAGTGTGCTCGATCCCTTCTCTTTCTTGAACAGGGTGCTCTGCCGTTGGCTTGCGGTGGCCGAACTTGCTCAGGGTGGATCTTTTCTCATCAGTCCATGAAATATTGGAGTGTTGCTGTGACAGGTCGCTTGCTTCCGTAATGGAACACCTCTTAGTAGACTACTTCTCTATGCTTTGTAGTATGCTTCACCAGATATACATCTCTCAGGAAGGGGAGAAATGGATCAATCCGAAGCTGTTCACGAGAATGAATATCCAACAATTGCCGAGACTACGAAGTCTACTCTGAGGATTCGGGCAGAGTTAAAGCTTCACCCCAAGACGAGATCTATACCTGAAATTCTGTGGTAATCAACCAACGTACATAAGTAGGATTGTCAAGGATGATGGGAAGATACGGTCGGCGTATTCGATTACCTAATGAGCACCAAGTGAATAGCCAAGTAAGTGGTCAAGCGAGTAGTAGTCGACCGGCGTTGGCTAGAACATTAGGGATCGAATGGTTTTACATATATCAAACATTACTTTTCTCTCAAATTCGTACTTCACATAGGCATGTTGTTACGCCATCGCGACCGTAGTCTGGTCTCCTTATGGATTTAAGATTGTTAGCCGTAATCATATAGATATCCTACGGTATCACTTGCGATTCAGCCCTCTCCTAGAAGCTACAACGCCTATCGCCTCTCCTGGGATATTTACGCTGAGAACCTGTCTCTCTCCTATTGCGGGTCGCCGTAAAGATGTCTCTTTATCACTATCTACTTGCTGATCACTCTGTACGATTCGCGCTCTAGGCTGACGTCTACGCTTTTCACCGATCGATTGCGGAGAAGGGCTGGACAAGAAGGAAAGCCGATGTCTGCCAGCCTTGGGGCAGACATCTGTCTGAAGGGGACTCAATGGTAGCCGGCCCAACATATGGATGAATGAAGAGAGTTCGGAGGAAGCGACCCGTCGGCTTCAAAGGAGTCTAATGACGATCAGTTTCAAATAAGACATGCAAGGACTGGCCAGGACCTTACAGAGCGTCAGGTCTCCAACTGATACATCTCTAGGGTTGCCATCTGATAGTCAAATTTCTACTAGTCATTCTATACACCCACCTTAAGGTATGGACAACGCTTGGAGCTGTCGAAGATAATAGGGGTATTTTCAATTGAGATTTTTCGTCCTTATCCAGCAAAGTTGTCTCAATTACCCCAGGCCGTTTTCCCGATATTTTTCGCCTCTTACGGTAATTTCTCGGAGAATAAGGAAAGTTTATCCTTATATCTTAGATCTTAGATCCTATCGGCCACCTCCTTCAGCAGGATAAGGATTGATTTTTGCGCGTCTGAAATTGGTTAGGCACGCTGCCGTTATTCGAAAATAACGTGCTGTGCGCATGCCTTACAATAAGAACGGACTTTTTTTGATTTGACTTCCCTCGGTTTAAGCTCTCAAAATCACGAAAAACAAAACTGAAATTGAATACCCCTAATGTCGAAGTACAGAATTTTATAAGATAGCAGCGTTGTCGCCCGAAATGTGCTAATTGCAACTGACTTTCACCTGGTCGTATATACTGGCCCAGTTTTCGCCGCCCGCCTCGGACTCTGTCGAATCACCCCTGATTGGTTTGCTTAAAGATTACGGGCAAAAAAGTCGTGTGTCCGCAAAAGCCGGCCGCAGGACAGCGCGTGCGGCCGAATCATGCGGTAGCTCAACAGCATGAATGCACCTGATAGCCAAAGTTATCGCTTAAAATTCCATTATCTGATATACAATCGGCCGATGCTGCAACCTACGCAGATGCTGAGCGCGAAAAATAGCAAGGAAAATTGCAGAGCTTGCATACACGAGAAAAGGATATAACGCCCGTTCAATGATCTGTCATTTGCACTCAGGTAGCTCATCATATCCGCGAAGCAACGCATTCCCCATCCATTTTATGTGTTGCGCATGTAAATTTCGGCATATAGATATTGTACGTACTCTGCTATCAAAATTAGACTTTGACATCAGCTTGCTTTGCAGTCATGGCCGTCTCTGAGATCGAGACAGAGCGAGGGCCGCTCGCCAATTCCTTGAAGTGCAACGACGAGCAAGGACCCCTTCCGGACCTGCTCCCTACCCAAGCTGAAGCGGGGAAAAATGGAAACGCAGTGAAACAACGACCGCTGCAGCAATCATGCAAGAAGACTTCATCCCCCGTAGCGACCGACACGAGCCTGTCGACAGACGCTGCTGCGGACTTCACCTACATGGACGTTGAAGGTATTACCGATGTGCACGATGACGTCGAATCGTCGACGAATAATATTCGCATGTGGACCCTCACTTTCGGAATCACGACCGTCATCACGGGCGTTGATGCATTATTTCAGCTCAGGTATCCCACTGTCACGGTCTCGAGCATCGTCGCCGTACTTGTAGCGTGGCCATTGGGCTGGGCATGGCACGCGTTCGTCCCCGACTGGTCACTCCGCATCGGCTTTGGCAAGAAGTTGCAGCTCAATCCCGGTCCATTCACCCGAAAGGAGCACGCTTGCGTCCTCATGTTCACCAATGTCTGCATTGCGACTGCTCTCACAAACACTCTGGTCGTAGAACAGGTCAAGTACTTCAACATCGATATCGGCATTGGACGCGTGTTCTACCTGAATCTGGTCTGCTATTTCATCTCCTTCGGCTGGACGGGACTTGCCCAGAATATACTTATCAAGCCAGCCAATGTAACCTGGCCAGGTGTCCTCGGCCAGATCGCCCTGATAAGCACAGTCGACAAATTCGGCAAGAGATCGAAATGTCTGGAGAAGGGCGGGCCAAGGACGTGGGGCTTATCGCGAATGGGCATGTTTGGGATCGTTACCGGCTGTTCTTTCGTCTACTACTGGTTTTCGGGGTTCATTTTCACCGCACTTGCCGATATCGGGGCCTTCATTTCATGGGCTGCGCCGAACAATGCGACATTGTCACAGATTTTCGGTGTCACGACAGGGCTTGGCCTGTTCCCACTCGCCCTCGATTGGGGACAAATTTCGAACTTGTCCAACCCGCTGCTCACGCCGTTTTGGGCGGCAAGTTGCATCTTTGGGTCCTTCGTCTTTTGGACGTGGATCGTGCTGCCGGCACTATACTATACAAACACCTGGCAGTCGGCACACTTTCCCATCATGACCAACAAGCTCTTTACCGTCAAAGGCAAGACTTACGACTTTTCCAAGGTTGTCAATAGCCGGTGGAAATTGGATGAAGCCAAGTACTTTGCCTACTCGCCGCTCATGCTGCCCGCGGCTTTTGTGCTCAACTCGGCTCTTGGCGTCGCGTCTTTTATCGCTATGATACTCCACTTCGTGTTCAACTGGCGTGAAGACTTTTGGGAACCTCTTCGAGACCCTAACAAACAGGCTGACCGCCACAACGTCCTCATGCAGCGTTACGAGCAGGTTCCCAAGTGGGTGTACCTGATCTCGACTGTTGTCGGTCTTGTCCTCGGCATCATCTACTGCGAATTATGGAAGGACGATATGCAGATCTCGGGAGGAGCATTCGTTGTCGCTATCGTACTGTGCGCTTCATTCTTTATCCCGCTCGCCCTGGTCGAAGCTCGAGCAAATTTTGTGATTACACTCAACAACTTCCTCGAAATGGTATCGGCCTTCTGGCTAAAAGGACAGCCCATTGCCTGCATGTACTTTACGGTCTTCGGCTACGGAACCCTACAACATGCGCTACATCAGTCGGAAGCGGCAAAGGTTGGGCACTATCTCAAGGTGCCTCCGCGACTCACCGCGGTACTCCTCTTCTGCGCTGGGATCTGGTCCTCGCTGGTGAACGGCACGGTCACTTACTGGGCGCTGAAACATACACCGGATGTCTGTACCACTAAAGCAGCCAATAACTTCAATTGCCGGAAAGCGAGCGTTACCTTCAATCAGCACGTCGCTTGGGGTCTGCTCGGCAACAAGCTTTTCGCCGCTGGCGGTCGATATGTCGAAATCTACTACTTTATCATCGCTGCGATTCTCCTGTGCCTTTTCGTGTTCGCTATGCAGAAGCGATATCCCGCCTCAACCTGGCGCCTGGTCAACCCGATCTTGCTTGTCGCATCGGGTACCAAAATTCCTGTAAATACGGGTATCAACTTCTCGTCCTGGTTCGTCATGGCTTTCATTTTCGGATACATCATCCACAAGAAGAAGACGACTTTGTGGAGAAAGTTCAATATGATTGTCGCTGTTGGGCTGGACGCTGGAGTGGCTATCGCGGTAATCATCATCTACTTTGCTCTCACATACACCGGCGCAGCGAACGGTTTCAAATGGTGGGGAAGTACGGTCCAAAGTCGGGGTTGCGACGCTGAGGGCTGCCCCCACCGGAGTATTGGTAGCTTGTCGAAGCCTGACGGTTGGTAAATACTGCAGACTCATTTGGCCTTGCATCGTAATGACCGCCTTCCATCTCCGATGGCCGGCGCGCGCACAATGTTGTGCTACCCCCACTGCGTCCAGCGTTCTTCAATCGCATATCAATTGAAGCCTCTGCGAATGAAACGTCAGCTATCGATAGCCCCGTCTGACATTTCCGGCGCTGCATTTACCGATGTGCGCTTCACTCACCATGCCTGACGATGTGATCAGCGCAGGCGTTGTGAGCGTTGCCGAATGGCCGTCCGTCTGAGCATCATCCTCGTCACCGTCTCCGTCGTTCGGTGCAAAGGCTCGGGTAGGCTGACTGTCGTCAGCCGCCATTTAGTTGGCGCATGCGGCGATCTTTGGTGTTTCTCGATGGTGAATTGTCTCGTCGGTATAGCGTCCACTGAGCCGACAAAGAGAGACACGCGAGTTTTCGATGAGAATGGGGCACCGCAGCTGAAATGCTCTTCTGTGGCATGCCATCCCGGACGTGGTAACGTGGTACATCCCACTTGATCAAATCGCCAAAGACGGCTGCGTGTCCCGGTGATGGCAAGACGATCGGCACGGCGGGAAACGGGCTGCGCCGATTCAGGTCCGGCTGTTAGACACTAATCAAGCGTGGTGATGGAATCGAGACTCACCCAGCACTATACAGTACTGAAACTTGATAATCAACATAGCATGGCTCGACAAATCCAGAGCGTCCTTACTGTTACCACCTCATCCTACACCTCCGCTGCATACCGAGTCCCCTCAACAGGATCTCCCCTTCTCACCTCGACCAATTATTCACGACATTACGACTGCACCCATCGTGACTTCTCCAGGCTTCATCCGTCTCAGCGAATCCATCAGTTTACACGAACCTGCCGAAGCGTCCGCCTCATCTCCTACGAACCACAAGGTACTGATCCTCTGCATGTGGATGGGCGCCCCTCCTAAGCTGGTCAACAAATACACCAACCATTACCTCGACCTCTTTCCCAGGTACATCATCACCTTGATGACATGTACGATGCCCGAGATGTTTTTCATTTCCAGTTCGACTCACAGTCGCCTCCTTCAACCAGCTTTAGATGTTTTGCTCAAGCACCGAAACCAAAATCAAAATTCGACCCCGGAAACCGAAGTCGTCGCAGCTGTATACTCCGATGGCGGAGCATACTCCCTCGTCCAACTGGCTCGTCTTTATCAGTCTTCTACCGGTCAACCCCTACCCATCAGATCGGCAGTATTCGATTCATGTCCCGGTTCAGCAGATCTCAAACCTGCCATCCACGCTATGTATTCCACCTTCCCCCCATCACTTACCAAGTCGCCCTTATTCGTTTATCCCTTATGGATGCTGATATGGCTCACGCTGAGGATATACAAGTTGGTTTTCACTCTCCTTGGGATGGTCGATCCTATAACGGCTATTCGGAATGCTTTATTGGATCCCACTTTGTTCAAGGTGAATGATACAGCCTGCGCGGCGGGTACCACGACAACATCGAAAGGAACATGGGTAAAAACGACAACATTCATATATAGTCAGGAAGATAGGTCGGTACCGTACAAAGCGGTAGAGAGATTCGTAAATCAAGCAGAGGAGAAAGGGTGGACGGTGAAGAAGGAGAGATTTGAGGGGAGTCAACATGTAGCGCATGCTAATCTGGACAAGGATAGGTACTGGCGATTAGTAGCAAATGCTCTAGGGGATAAGCCCCACTGAAGAGGATAAGGTTCGAGGGAGAGGTTTATAGCGATCCGAATTGTGAATTGTACGTATTGTAGTGTATGACATAGTCAAAGATGAACCATAGAGCGAGCGGGCAGAGGGCGTGAAATATAGTATACGGTATATACATTACTATTACAGGCTAGTGACGATCATGCGAGTTGTACATGAATTTTACGACTGTGACAACACAAGCAATCACGGACGGGTACAGGACGCGGTACAAGTTGGTCTAAGAAGGTATTTCAGATTACAATCATAGGACTTAACATAAGAGACTGAGCTATAAATACAGAGAATAGCAAATGAGGGTGAGACCTGCGTGGAGTATGAATTAAGACCAATTTGAGCAGCAAGGGAGAAAATCCCACTTCAAAGAGAAGGTCAAATCCAGAGAATTAAGTTGCAAGTTTCTCCTCTAGTTGATCGATATTCCTCAAATCAGCCCTCCAAGACCCCTTCTCAGGGAAGGGCACCACCCAATCTGGCTTCTCTTTCGGCGTTGTCTCCTTCTCAATCGATGTCTTCGGATATCCCCCTTGTCCTTTCCATAATCCCTTAGTTCCCATCTCCGAATCCCCCAATAGGGGATCCAATTTCGAAGGGGGGATAGACCATACTCTAGAATACTCCAACGCTCCTTCTCCCCCTACGGCAAAATATCCAGGCTGATATCCTTTCGGATATCCACCCATCATCGCAAACCCCTCTATACCCCTTTCTTCCACCTCCCTCAATTTCTCCCTATATTCACTATTCACCTCCATCGTAGCCCTTCCCTCGGGCGTCAAGAGCAGGAACGGTGCGCTAGGTCTTGCATAGTGCGTCTTATGTGCCAACCCGGCCGGAAGTAGGAATACATCCCCCTTCTGAGCATCTAATGTTATACCGCCTTTTTCGAAGTATTTTGGATCTTCGAGACTTTGCAAGGGATCTTGAGAGAGATCAGCGGCCCCGAATCGGATGCGAGCGGATCCGGAAAGGACAGCCATGACTTCGTGCGCGGTAGGATGGTAGTGCGATCTCTGGGTCTCGCCGTATTGATATATCCATTTAGGGTGCCAGTCGTTCGATAATAACAGATCGTAGAATTTGGTGGATATTTTCAGTTCGTCAAAGGGGTAGAATTGACGATAGACGATAAGAGGCCAGCCGGAATTGGGGATCAGGTCGGTAGGGGCGATATGGTATGTCTCGATTTTGAATTCGGGATTTGGATGTGGGGTAGTCATGATGCTTCCGTTAAGTGCTGAGAGGATGGACGAAGGGTCGAGATACGACGATATGAGATCTGCGCGATCGGTAAATTGACTTCTAGAGAGCCAAGTAGGCGACGATAACGTGGACGAGCCGGACACCAAGGCCAATAGAGATTGTTTTTAAAAAAAGGATGAGGAAACACCTACCAAAGACAGCTGATTATCTGCTATTTAAGTTATCTCGGCGTCGGATACAACCGAGTATCGAACTTCAATTCAAAGGAATCTAGCCGACGCTTCTTACTTTTAGTCATTCTCAACTCCGGATCGTCTTTCCTTATGACGTACTCGTAGCAGATGGAGTCAAGTCGCAATCGAGAGGTCCAGGAGGGTTCCCACTTACTTGGACTAGGACCCCGGTGTTACATCCTCTCTGAAATCCAGTAGCAGCAGTGAACAAGACCAGCCTAAGGGATCAAAATGATCAGCAGATATTTGATCGTCGCTGCCCCGCAATAGCTGGATACGTCTCCAAATCTGAGTGATCGAAGTTTCAAACGGCATGGCGTTATCACTGCAGTCTCACGTCTACATGGCATGCGTTGCATATGATCTCTTTTTGCTGACCGTGACTACTATCATCTCTACTACTACAAGCACATCACCTCCCCAAAACCCAACAGGAAAAATGAAACCGTGTGAAGATGAAAAAACCCAATCTATGTACATCTATAAGTCCCGCACGTGAATATTCGAGCATCAAATTAAGTCTAGCCAAACGCGCTGAGGTACTGCATGGACTGACTTAAGCTGTCCCGTTCGTAGCGGGTTTAGCGTCGTCAGGGACAATAGGTTCTGGACCTTGCGAGATGTTGAGATCGATCAAAAGACCAGTCGAAAGGTCATAGAGCTGTATTAAAAGGTACATCAGTCAGTCAATCACCCCTACAAGTTATTGAACGAGAGGTGAACAAAGTCTTTTCACTTACCCATCCGTGCACGTACACCTTTCTGAATTCACCCTTTCGAGCTTTCTCCCAAGCATTTTGAATCGTCTATCCATCCCAACCAAGGATCAGCACTGCTTAATTTTTTACATTCATCCCCAACACCACCCACTCATCCCCCATCGCACCTTCTTTCTTAACCTCTCTCTACAACCAGGGTTGACTTACAGGACTGTTGACTACGTTCTTTACGCTCAGCTTGACATTCTCCCTGATCAGATCGTTCACATCGCTTCCTTCAGGCAAAGAGTGTTTCAACCTGATAATGGGGTCCAGGAATCGGGTGAGGGGTGTAGCGGGATCACAGAATTCTTGTCCTTCAATGGGTTTCGGTAAGTCGAAAGCGGCGATACATCCTCCGCAACCGGTGTGACCAACGACGATGACTATACACCATCATGCAATCATCAGCATGTGTACTGCTCGCACAGCGACAAGCCTCCCCAGTGAAAAGTTATGGTGTTGTGCCATTCAAGCGAACAAAAGTGGACAAAGTCACTCACCATGGTTAACACCGACATTCATGATAGCGTAGTTCAACAAAGCTTGCGAGGCATCATCTTGGGGCTGGAATTGGTTTGCAACGTTTCTCTGCGAGATCAGACGCAGTGATCAGCTTAGTCCAAAGGATGGGAGCAGCCATATCCGCATTGCAGGATGCGTGCTGCCAAGAGTGAAAGCGGAGGGGATAGTGCATAAGAAGTAATGGAGAGATCACACCGAAGTAAACTTGTACTCACCTGCACAAACACCTCTCCTGGTTTCCTGGCCATAATAGTGACTTCTGGCACTCGCGAGTCCGCGCATCCTATCCAGAGGAAGTTGGGAGCCTAGGGTAGCATTGCGTGTCGAGTAGGTTGAGTTACATGGATTTGGTGAGATCGTAGGAGCGAAGAGTGAGATGAGAGAGAATTGAGGCGCACATCTCGTCAGCTCAAGCGATGCGATCAGTCAGGAGCATCAGGGCATTCCAGTGGATTTGTCAAATTGCCAAACACGGTCAGAGGGGCAATTGCAATTGCACTCACTTGTCCCTTAACTTGCTCAGCCCAAATCTCAGGCTGTTTCTCCGTCACCTCCTTCGCCCACCATCTATTACCTTGAAGCACAGCCTTGATGTCAGGGAACTTCTGAGCCGCTACCGAGTGTTCGAGATCGAGGTCGATCTCCTTGTTCGGTCGTAACGGTTCGGCGTGGAACGGCATGTTGACCTTGACAGCTGTGTGTAAATGTCGTCTAGAATTGGGCGGGGGAGGTTGTAAAGGTGTATATCTTCTTGGTTGCGACGAAGTCGAAGTAGATGCGGACGCTTCAAAGGAAGGGGAAGTAGCGTAAGTGTAAGTAGGTCGAAGGGATACAGGTGGTGAATTATTTACAGTTCGAAGTGATGCTGGGAGAGCGGAGATCGACTGGGAAGACAGTTTGATGGATTTGGAAAGCGTTGATAACGCTTTAATGGAGGAGTGAATTGTGCGTGTGTCTGTCTGTGATCAAAGAGATAGAACAGGCAAAAACAAATCAACTTGTCCTTGATTTGGCCTGTTTCTACTTTGAGTCGTGCGTGGTTGACGTCCTTTCTTTGCTCGAAGAAGAGGAATAAAATGAGATGAATTGAAAGGATGATAGGTTGATTGAACGATTCGAAAAGAGTCGACTTGATCTGATTTTATTGGTCTGGAGCCGGATGGACTGATGCTGTAATGAGTTTACGTTGTCTCTGTGATGGGCTTTGATGTGTTGGGGAACTATTGGATTGATGCTATTTGCTTGGTGTTTGGTGGTTGATGGGTGATGAATGATTGAGTAATTAATTGTTGCTTGAATAGAAATCAAGCATAAATAATTATTCAGACAGATGCGTCTCGAGTGAGCTGGTGCGATTACCGGTTACTGCGGCATTGGCCTTATTTTTGGTCTGGCTTGAGATTTAGCTAGTTCCTTTCTTGGGGTTGTTGGTTTTAGTTCCAGTTTCACCTTTGCTATCTATCCTCGTCTTGGCTGCCAAGATACGTCTACAAGTATAGATAAGACTAGGGCAGCGAGGCTGTGGTCCTTTGAGGTGCATCGATGTATAGAGGCATAGCGCTCTCTTATATATGGAGACCGCACATCATGTCGAGTCAGAGCAACTCGGATTTACTCGGTTCATCTATACTACACTGATTTGCACACTCAATTTGACAATTTGATGCTTTTGATCAAGATTGATTTTTCTTGGGGAAGATAAACCAGAAAGAAAAAGAGCGATCGAAGATTAAATTAAATTGGCTGCTGATTGACCCTGAGCCCGGACACGGAAGGATGATACCATTTCGTACCATACCATACCATACCACACTATTTGATCTAGACATTTACGGATCAGATGCTTGGATCCCACATGCACAAGTAGTAGTACACACGACACGCATAGCCCTAGACCAAGTATCAAAGCGATGAAGCGATGAGACCACCGTCGGTGGGATCATAGACCGCCAGCTGTGAAAAAAAACCACACCACCTGTCAAGGAGAAAGCGAACACCCGTGTTCCATCTCTGGACAGATCTCGGACCTCCAGATTCTGAATGTTCAAGTTACCCTTACTTCCGTTCCTTCGTCAATTCCGTGATTCTTCCTCGCGTCGGTCCGGAGATAGTCAAAGCATACGTAATAGTTAGTCACCTCCAATAAGGTGCATAATGCATGCAGCTCGAATTTAAGTCATGCATTCGTTCCAAGTAACTTGATCATTCCAGTGATTAGTAGAAAGGAGAAGGTAGAGGGTTAAAAGGCAATACTAAAATGCTAAGCGCTGCTGATCAAATGATTGATGCATGGTTATGAAGCCGAACATCGACTGTAGAAATTCAGAAAAATATGCCTCCGAAATGCTCTATGTATAAGTATGACTATCTTCGAAATCCTATCCACTTGATACTCAGACTACACTGGGTTCTCGTCTGCTTTCTGCCCGCAGTGTTTCTCCAACGGATTTATTGATCTTTCTTCTCAACCTCTGTCAAAGCTTTAGCTTTCTCCTCCTCTACTCTGATCCGCTCTTCCTCGATTCGTCTCTTCTCCCGTCGTTCTCGTCCCCTAGTAACAAGCTCAGCAGGTTCGAGACTTGCAAAGAGCGCTTTACACGATTTCTCAATCGCCCAGCAACCGACAAAGTCCAGTACCATCGATGTCGTCAATTTGAATTTGAACTGTCACGACATATCAGCTCACCATCTTCTCCCGTGGAAGTGATATCGAAGTCCACGGTCAAGGCGTCAACTCAGACTCAAACTCAAACTCACAGAAGAAGTCATCTCGACAAGCTGTAACCACCTATTCAACTCAGGGAAGAAATCGGTAGCTCCACTGTATGCGACTGCTGAGACACCCAACAAACCCCAGTATAAGGGCGGGTTTTCCCTGATACCTTCTCGGAAAGGTCTACCCTGGAAATTCAGTACGAAGGTTGATACTTGTTGTGAGAGACCAAGGAGGTAGATTGCTGTGTTGAGTAATGTGGGTTCGAACTTCTTCTCCAAGTCGATCTCACCTCGGCTAGATTAGTGAAGTCGGTAGAAGTCAGCCGAAAGTCTCGTGCGAGGGGGACAGCTGAACATGAGACCGCTGATTGACTCACTCTTCGAGAGACTTTGACAAGCCAGTGATGTATACTAGCGCAACGATGTGAATGGCGAATTGCAGTAAGACGGAGAGGAGAACGTAGAAGTTGAAGATATTTCCAAGCGGTCGTTCCTTCGATAATTTCTCCACGGGCTGAACAGGTTGAGTGGTCAGCATGTACCTCAATCGTGTTTGTAATATTATCCAGAAGTTATTGAATCGGGGCTTCGCGGACGACAACTCACCTTGGCTCGCGAGATACACAAGAAGCAGACACTCATCAACATCCCAGTAATCGTCACTTGGTAATCCCCAAATTTGATACCGTCCAAATATTGTACACTAAGGGAGTAGGCAGTGATCAGACAGTTCAGAGCCAAAATCTTATACATCTGGATAGTGGCGACCAATGTACATCGACCTTGACGGATAATGTTTGTGATGGCAGATACGTTTGAAAGCTTGGAAGTGAAGGGGGCGGCGCAAGAGGCATCTCCGAGCTTGATCTGGGGCACTTCTGTATCTTCATCTAGTTCCGACAGTTTCGCCGTTATCGTAGCCATGTCGAACTGTTTGTATCGAAATCACGACGTTATCAGCTGTGCGGACGAAGAGTTTCCGCCAGCTGAATGCTAACTCACCTTCTCCATGGGATTCTGTTTCTTAGCGCCCTTGTGTTTCTCAGCAACTTCTTGCTGGGTCTTGACCAATTCGGGATAAGCATCTCTCAATGCTGGAGGAGGAGGCGGGGGAGGTTGGTTGAATCTAGCTGATATCTTGACTTGTTGCTCATACACTTTCTTCATTCGTTCCATCTTGTGGTGTTCCGCGATGGCTTTCAGGTCTTCTGGAGATCCATCCAATAAGGCGACACCGATATGAGCTTGCTTGAGCGCACCGACGTCATTTGTTCCGTCTCCAGCCATCAAAGTAATATATCCTAGATCTCTGAGGGTCGACAGGATGAACTCCTTCTGAGAAGGTGAGACTCGCGCGTACACCCAAGTATGACTGCACAGGTGTTTCCAAGATGGTAAGTCCTCGTACTGTTTCAGTGCTGCTCCGGTTATACAGATGTCGTATTGGTCGAATAGCTTTTGGTCAAAGGGTTCAGACGATTTGACAGGAATGACAATTGTCTCGTCGACGTTCTTCCAAACGAGTTCTGGTGAAAGTTCGTCAGCTTGAACCCGTATTGAAGATCTCAGCAGCGGGGAAGCTGACTAACCATCAGTAGTAGTACCTTCTTTCAAGTCTAGTATCATGGTCTCCCGATCGACGATCTCAACATCTTTCGCCACGTGCACAGCGGTCAGAGGGTTATCACCAGTGATCATGATACACTGGGTCGAACTCGTAAGCTAACACTTCGTAAATAAATTCGATGCAGCTTACTCGGTGCGATGAATCGTTAAGCATTTTGAGGGTTTCCACAGCATCAGGTTTGAGCGGACAATGGAATACCAAAAATCCAGCAAAGGTCAATTTCGATTCCACTTCATCTCGTTGGACTGTGTTGATCTGAGCATCGCTTCGATCAGCTGTCAGGCCTCGCACTCATAGAATTTGGCATACCTGTTCGGGCCTGATGTTCATCTCCTTGATACCCAGAGCCAACACTCGACTACCTCGTCGAGTGTACCACCTGTAAGTCTCCTCATAATATTCGGGAACCGATGTGTACATTCCTTTGAGGGTCTCAGGGGCACCTTTGACGGCTGCAATCCATTTTCTGCCCTGTGAGTCTGATACAGCTGAGATAGTGGACATTCGCTTCAATGCGGAGGAGAATTGGTATCGTCTTCTAACGTTAATTTGGTGTCTGTGAGGGGTTTCCTTGGAGTTAGGTGAGATGTTATCACCTGTATGTATTGATCAGTACATGTGCCAGCTCAAGATGATGACAATTGACATTGACATGCCTTTAGATAATTTCCAGTCCAGGGCGGACAAAGTGGTCTTCTCCATGGGGTCACCCACTATCGTTCCATCTTCCAAAAGAACAAGAGCATGAGCAGCGGCAAGGGTCAGGGTAGTATTCTTGCTTGACTCAGTGACGGGCACAAGCTTTTTAGGATCGGCAGAACTGAACGAGAATATTAGCTCAGGGCGCCATGAGCAAAATGCGAACGACTCACTCAACACCGGCAATACCCTCAACAACCAAGTTCTCTCCGGTGATCGTACCAGTCTTATCGAAACAACAGACGTCTACTCGGCCGGCAAATGGGATTCTGAAGGGCTCGGTACAGAATATAGCTGTGACCAGCTGTTAGCTTAGGCGCAACCCATCGAGTCTCGGCTGATCACATACCGTATTTTTGCAGGGCTACCAAAGAGGCGTTGACAGCGAGCGATAACTCCATAGGAAGTTCGGGCGGTACGACAGAGGTAATGATCAAGACGCAGTCCAACAAAAGCTTTCCTTTAGCCATTCCACGCTTGAGTCCTGATCAACTGACCGTCAGCCAGATGATACGGGAAGATGCAGACTAGGCAACTCACCATTGACCCATACGTAGGAGCTGGCAGCGATAGCGAAAATGAGCAAGAATCCGATGAATAAGAAGGCCTCAAAGGTATTTGCGGAGACTCGTTCGGTGGAGAAGATCATCGTTCTGACCAATTGTCCTTGGGTGGTACCGAAACCTGTTCTCAGTACGACAGCCAGGCATCCCCCATCGGGAGCTATACACAAGGCTCAGCGACTTGCCCGCGCAATAAAGGGGAACGGCGGACTCACTCGTCATACCTCCTTCGCCAGCTTTCTCGACTTGCAAGGCCTTTGTACCAGAGAACAAAACGCTATTCCTGTCCGCACCGTTCATGTCCAACTTGTCCGATCCTTCACGAAGTTCAACGCTCTCCTTCAAAAGTGGCGTAGATTCACCAGACAACATAGCTTCATTGACGATACATGTGCCCCTAAGTAGCAGGAGGTCACAAGGGATACCGGAGTCAGGTTTGGTTCGCACTGGCCCAACAAACCGGTAAGCCTCCGGGCGCGATTGACTTCAAGTGAACACGGTGACTTACAAACGCTAACGAGATCTCCTGGAACGAGCTCTGAACTGATCACTTCTACCCATTTTCCGTCTCTGAACGTTTGAACCGGGTAAGGAGTGATGCTCATCGTTCGGAACTCAGTGAGGGTTCTGACTCGCTATATTGAGTTATCATGATGAGCACTTAGAGTATTCCAGCGGGGACGAGAAAGAAGGCGACTTACTTGGAAGACAACAGTACATTCGAATACGACCAACATGAAAGCAGTAAACAAGGAGTAATACCAATATTCATCTAAACACCATAAAGCAACGCAGAAGATCTGGAAGACGAAGAACGGAGCAACGGCATGCTCGGCGAACAGCTCGGTGAATCGTGGAATGGGGATATGACATTCATTTGGACCGTAGGTCGACTTCAAAGCTTCGAGATTGGGGACATTGGCGGATTTTGCTGAAGTTGATGGGTGAGTGAGTATGCCCTTTGAGGATTGGAAGGTTGACAATGGTGGCGAAGAGTCACAAGGGTACGGGATGGGAGTGAATGTGTTGGTAGATGCTACAATAGTGAGAAGTCAGCCTACAGCTCATCAGAACGCCTTGGGCAATGAGCACGAGCATACCATCGTGAACGTAGGTATCCCTCTGGTAGATGAACGAGTATGTGGGCTGGGTAGCTCCTGGGGCCTATACTTTCAAGGTCAACACCATGCCCTGCACAGCTGTAGAATGCTTCGACGAGATACACATACCAATTTGGCGTCAAGTGGTACTATTTCACCTTTTCCTCTACCTTTACTAGGGATGACTCTAACTTTACTAGCTTCTTTCAACGAGTTTGCCTATCGTCGCAAATCAGCTCAGCTGGGCTGTTCCACTCGACAAGGATACAATATGCGGAAGTTAGAAGCTAATAGACTTACAGTGGTATAGCTGACTCTAGCGTTGAAGCCACTTGACCAAGCGGTGATCAAGAAACTCAAAGCGTGGCCGGCAAAGAGCAAGACGCAATATATGAAAGTCCATTCTTCCGAGACGACCCATTCATCGTATTTGTGATAATAGGCGTAATACAGTAAGGGGTAAAGAGCTAACACATCGCATCAGCTTGTGTCCTAGCCTTCGAAGGAAGTAAGACTGAGCTGATACGTACACAAGAAAGGTAGACCGTATATCCTCGAACTGATGGGGATTGGATTATGCAGAGAGATCGAATCGATCTCTTGCGAGACGATCGATGGTTTTGAGGTGGACCTGAAAATGACCATTGCCAATCAGCTTTTACGGTCGTCAGAGGGAATTACCCAGCTTACATGTTGACGATCCACCTATTACTCCTTGATGATCGAGAGAAACACAAAGACGTTAAGGTGTCACCTTCTGGAAAAAGTCGAGACACTGAGAGGCCAGTGACCGACGCTGGCGCAGTGCTTTATTGTTGTGTCGTGGAAGATAACTGACTGCTAGACGAGGTCCATGCGCCACACTCGGTTAATAACAATTAATTCCGTCACTGTACGAGTACGCCACGCTTTCTTCGCCTAAGCGCGTAGTTCCCCGCAACTGCAAGGATGGGATGGGTAGCATCAACGTGGACGTGTGGAGTGAGACTTGATACATATGCTATTCCGCATTCGATAGATGCCAACGCGTGCATGACAGACTACTAAGCTCACCTTATATCTACTGCACCCGACAGCAACACAGAGAGCGAGTCACCAGTCACGAGGACACGAAGGTGAACTTTCGGTGAGTCCGTACTCTTACTATGAGCTCACGGGTCTGGCTTATAACTTGGGACGCAGAACGTCTGGATCCTTCTCTTTAAACCATCTCTTATAGGATACTGGTGCTTCCGACTCAGTCAACATGAATATCTTCCGTTTCTTAGGTGAGTCACAGAGCTCGTCTCTCTCTGCAATGCCGTGTGTCGGAGCCTATAGAAGTAGAATGTGCTGATTATGGTGGATCTAACCACACAGGCGATTTATCGCATCTCGCATCGATATTTATCCTCTTACACAAAATCCAAACATCCAGGTCATGTCGGGGTATCTCCTTCAAGACACAAGCGCTCTACCTGGCGGTCTTCCTAACGCGTTATGTGGACTTGTTGACCGGACCATACGTGTCATTGTATAACACAATAATGAAGCTGTTCTTTATCGGTTCTACGGGATACACCTTGTTCCTGATGAAAGTGAAATTCAGGTGAGTCCGTCTCGCCTTTTGCAGAGCTCCCATAAGCCCATGTTTGTCCAAGATTGCTCATCAACGAGCGGTATGCTGATTCTGGAATGCTGGGATAGACCGACACATGACGCCTCATTGGATACATTCAAACTCACCTACCTCCTTCCGCCCGTAGCTATCTTAGCTCTCCTGTTTAACTACTCTTACAGCCCCTTCGAACTCACTTGGGCATTCTCAATCTGGTTGGAATCAGTCGCCATCCTCCCTCAACTGTTCATGCTCCAACGAACCGGAGAAGCTGAAACCATTACTACGCACTATCTTGCTGCGTTGGGATTGTATCGGGGTCTGTATATACCTAATTGGATGTACAGGTGAGTGTGTAAAGGGCCGCTCACGCATGACACTCAGCGGGGAAACCCCGATTTCCCGACCGATTGAGGAGCAAATCTCCCGTCGATTGGATACAGATGGACAAGTGTTGTTCTAGAGAGCTGATCGAAATGCGATTCTTTGTGCTTCTCAGATACTTCACAGAAGGTGCATTCGATCCAATTGCGGTAGTTGCAGGATTGATTCAGACGGGTATTTATGCGGACTTCGGATACATCGTAAGTCGTATCTATGGATCTCGCGCACGAGGTATGGCGGCTGATGTTGTTCGCTTTCTCGCAGTATGTCACCAAGTAAGCCAGCGACCCATCTTCCGCTGCTATTGGCTTTTCCAGAGAGTGATGGCTGCTCAACAAGAAGACAGGCTGACGTCTACTGCTTTAGGGTTCTTCGAGGCCAAAAATTCGAACTTCCAGCGTAGAACTTCCAGCGTAGAACTTGATCCAGTACGGCAACTAGCGCTGAGATTGAGATTGCGAGTTGAGAGGTTCGAAAGGTCTGCGTGTGGGCGAGAGGAAAGGCGGAAGAGTTGTTGTTGGGACTAGACGATGCAATGGTAATAGTAATGAGACGGATCGATCAGAGCAGACAGCGGATGGGAAGACACAGGATCACCCATTGTTTGGTACCTTGATGTCCAAACGAAGCACAATCAAATGAAATACACTGAAATAACATACAATGATCAAGTGTCTTTTAGATGCACTTACGTTTGCAATGATAATTGTCCATCCTTGCCTGACGAGCTTTGCCCTATCCTATCCTCACATCTCTGCCTGCCTCGTCGAAGCTACCGTAGAATCATTGTATGCACTGCAACACCGCACAGAGCACACGGAGCTTGACGAACACGTGGTGGCCAAAGATAACAAACTTCAAACACGTCCAAGCCTCCACTTTTATGCGTCTGAAAGTTGAACGAGTGACTACGTCACGAACACTCGCTCTGCTCAATATTTGTTTGGCTCGAAATTTGGCAGATAGAAAGACTCGCTCAATTCTTGCTATTTGACTCTACTGCATCACTTGGTCTTTTGTCGATTTGAGTGTTGACAAAGGCTATTTAACATATCGTCGCGATTAACGAGACGCAATGCCTCGCAAATCCGCGTTGAACGAGAACGAGGATGACGAGATTGAGATCAAGGTGACTCCTCCGACGACCTCTTCACCCACTACCAAAGTCAAGGCTGCAACGAAAAGCAAAGGTCCGAAGACACGTACACCGCCTCCGACGGGCTTAGGTCTGAGGCAGAGAATCAAGAGTACGGTGGATGAGCTTGGAAAAGAGGCTGAAGAACTTCATGTGAGACTGAAGAAGAAGGTGAGCATGATTCTGCAATTACAAGATGCAAGGTGGCTCACGCGGAACAAGTACAGGAGGATGGACATTACAAGGTGAGCTTAAGCCATATCTATCCCCTGAGATGCCTTGATGCTAATGAGATCGGGATAGCTACTTGGTGTGTATGGGACGATCGCTGCTGCAATTTATCAGTCGCTCACTTACTTGTCACAGCTCCTGGAACACCCTTCAATGAGATTGGTGCGTACGCCATCCCAGCCCTTGAGGATCGACAAACCTGAGACGAGCTGACGGTGGCTGTTTAGATCTGAGCGAGTCGACGTTCTTTCGTCATGGAGATCATCCGAAGAAGACGACTTGGAAATCGTGGTTGTTCGGCAGGAAGGTGAGCTTCAATCCAGACAAACGGCTCGTACGGTAGCTGACGGTATGCAATCAGTTCTTCTTCCCCGCGTAAGCTCAGTGTTTCCCTTCGACAGAATGAAGACGGAGCTGACACGACCATGCAGTGGTGTATTGCTGGGAGTGTGTCTGGCTTTGTGGGCTGTGGATCTGACTGGTTTACCGTAAATATCAAAAGCACTGGAAGCGCTTTGAATCTTTCAAGCTGATGGAACTCGCAGGGCGGATATGAAGGACATTTGGACGACATTACCAGCTGCACTGGATCCTAGAGATCTATTGGCCAACTTGACTGTTGTAGAAGGTGAGTCAGCCACCAGCAGTCCGCTGTCATCTACAATTGGTTGCTGATGACCGATGGTTTTTTGTTGTAGGCGCAAGGCGAGCGTTGGAGAACCGAGATTTCACAGTGGGAGAATCACTGGTAGAGGAGTACGGTCTGCACAAACATCATCCGATAATATTGATACCGGGGATCGTATCTACTGGGCTGGAAAGTTGGGGTACGGAAAGTGTAGCGAGATCGTTCTTTAGAAAGCGGTTGTGGGTGAGTCGTGCAATCGCTGTTCTCGTCGTCATATCGCTTTGCCTCATCTGAGAGATGATGTAGGGTACATCAACGATGATAAGAGCTGTATTGACCAACAAGTGAGCTTTATCATCATTGCACGTCAAGTTTTCAAGCTATGATGTCGGCTGACCGACAATTGGGGCATCACAGAGAACGATGGATACAAGCTTTGTCTATCGATCCTGAAACTGGATTAGACCCGCCTGGATTCAAAATACGTGCGGCTCAAGGATTGGATGCTGCTGTAAGTCCCTCACCTGGACATCTCTCGAGGTGCGGGAAAGCTGATTGGCAGTCGTTGTAGTCCGAGTTCATCCAGGGTTAGCTGAATTGACAGCTGCTTGACGAGTTTCCCTTAGCTGACGTTTGATACAGGATATTGGATCTGGCAAAAGATCGTTGAAAACCTTGCCACTTTGGGATATGATACTAACTCGATGGACATGGCTGCATACGATTGGTAAGTCGTTGATACCCGAAGATTTTGCCCATTGGCGGCGGAAAGCTGATAAGCAAAAATAGGCGTCTGGCATATTACAATCTCGAGACTAGAGATGCGTATTTCACAAGGTTGAAATACAAGATTGAGACTATGCGGAAACATAATAAGCAGAAAGTCGTGCTTTGCTCGCATTCGTGAGCTATTTCCTGGTCACTCAATGTCTTGAGGTTTCCACTAATTGCGTATCGCCGATAGCATGGGAGGAACTGTCTTGCTTGTAAGTCTTCTTTTCTTTTTGAGTCAGCAGTCCCAGCTGACATGTTCTAAACAGTATTTGTCAGTGTCAAGCAATTCGATTTTCGGTTCGACCAAGCTGACGTCCGTAACAGCCTGAAATGGGTCGAATCGGACCCTGGCGAAAATGGCTTCGGTGGAGGTGGTGGTGCAGCCTGGGTAGAGGTGGGCTTGTTCTGTTCATGTCGCTCTCGAGTACCATATATTGATCATATTACGCAGGAAAACATCGAATCATGGGTGAACGTCGCGGGTACTATGTTGGGTGTGTCGAAAGCTATGACGGCTTTCTTGTCCGGAGAGATGCGTGATACTGTCGAGCTGGTAAGTGGAATCAATTATCCCTCGAAAGGCGGCAATGATTGATCTATTTGCTTATTGCACAACCAGCATCCCGCTGGTTCTTGGGTATTGGAAAAGGTAAACCTTCAATCCACAATCTAGTTGATAAAGCTAAGACCCGGTCCGTAGTTCTTCTCGAGGCGCGAAAGAGCCAAATTGTTTAGGAGATGGCCCGGATCAACTTCAATGTGGATGAAGGTGAATCATTCTCGACCTCCAGTTCTAGCTGATAAACCCAAACGTAAGAAGCTAATTCCATTGGGTAATTAGGGAGGAAACAGGATATGGGGAGATCATACATCAGCCCCAGACGACCCAGAAAACGCTACAGACACTCATGGACGATTCTTCTCATTCCGGCATCCGGGAACGTCCGAAGCTGAAGAATCGTTGACGCAATGGACCGTCTCTCCGAATTTGACGCTGAACGAAGCTGGACCTTATGTACTTACGCATACTCCGCCGAGCTTCCAGAGAATGATGGAGAGTAATTATAGTGTTGGATTTGAGGGGGATGTAGAGCAGCTCAAGAAGAATGATAGGGATCATACCAAGGTGTGTAGGCTTCGTGCCCCACCTCTTCTCAATTCCTGCTTTCTTGCGTCGCAGATAGCTAAATATGAGGTGATCATGGTAGTGGAGCAATCCTCTCGAAGTCAGGTAAGCTGTCTTGTAGGCTCTGCAATCGACGGCGCAGCTAACAGGGTATGCAGATTACCTGAAGCGCCTTCGATGAAGATATATTGTTTGTATGGTCATGGGAAAGAGACGGAGGTAAGCTGCACTATAAACCTTATATCTTCAATAGGTCAGCTGACCACAGAGTATGATGTAGCGATCATATTGGTACATGCAAGGAGAGTATGAGCAGGACGATTCACGCTCTGATGCAGAGAATGAGGATGCCTACGTGAGTGATTCCACTTGTTCGCTGATAGACCCATATAGTCCCCCACATGTCCCCACTTTGGCCAGGCTTCGAGCTGAAGTAACGATGCATGTCACAGTGCGACTCATCGGACCCTTCGAATGGATGCGATAATTCGACGACCCTTCGCGCACCACTGGATTTCCCTCTATCGCGAAAACACTGGATTGACTCAGTCGTCACTGTGAAAGGGTCGAATCCGGAGGTCCGATCGGGTGTCAAATTCGGTGATGGAGACGGCACGATACCTGTTGTCAGCCTTGGTAGTATGTGCGTGAAAGGTTGGAATGGGACCACGAAATGGAATCCTGCGGGTATACCCGTGATAACGCAGGGTGGGTCTGGTCTCGGGGCAGCTGTGCCCTGTTACTTTGCGCACACAGCTGACACTCAACTTGTCTTGTCTTACCATTCAGAGTATTTGCATTCGCCTGAAAGCATGGATCTTCGGGGTGGAGCACAGACGTGGGTAGTTGTTTCCGCTACGAAAGAACCTCCTATGAGAGCTGATAAGAGCGAATGTCGCTGTAGTGCCGATCATGTAGATATCCTAGGTGCTACACCACTGAATACGGCTATATTGAAAATCGCAGCTGGACGAGGTGATTTAGTAACTCAGCAGATTGGGTCTAAGATCTTTGAGTATATAGAGAAACAAGATTGGGATTAGTCGATCTCATCACTTCATCACTTTTATTAGATGGTCATATAGATGGATTGCATTTTCAATCATGTATGCTGTATATATCATGTACTTCATGCGATGAAATGATGACTGGTCAACCTCCACCAAAGGTGATTTGATTATGCGGTTAGTCGCCCGTGTACGATGATGACGATTTCAAGATACTCAGGCACGATCAGCTTGTCTTTGGCTTCGTTGTCGTTTTTACAGTTCAGCTCAATTCGGTCCAAAGAATCGATACTCACTTCAAGCACGTTTTTGTTTGCATTTCACAGTATCTGATCGATAGCAAAGGAGAAATTTACCTCGATACAACCCGAGAGCGGGACTCCGATACTGAGGCCAAGAGCAGAGAAGATCAGCACATTCGTGATCACAACGACGACTGTGAACAGTAGAAAATCACGCAAGATGAGAATAGCTATAGTGGGAACGGGCGTCTCAGGAATCTCTGCATTATGGGTGAGTCGTCTTTGTCTTCTCTTCTCTTTACCTTGCCTGATGCACATATGAAAGTTGGGTGTCTCTTGGATATACTTGCTGAATGGTGCGTTCTGGATGATTTGTATTTGTAGCTCTTAAATGAGTTTTCCGAGCACGAAGTGAATATCTACGAGAAAGATAGTCGACCAGGAGGACATACTAATACAGTCGAATTCAAGCGTAAGTGCTCTCTCTTGCCCCGTCTCGCGCTTCTCGATGGAGTTCTCGCACCTACCTGGGAGGTGAAAGGCGTACGAGAGGTGCTGATGTGCTTATATGATGTCCAGGAGAAGGTAAAGAACCTGTACAAGTAGATACGTGAGTCTAGCTAGTATCCTCGCCTTGTTCAAAAGCCTCGAGAAATTCACAAGCTGACGAATTGACTATTCGAATTCACTTCCAACACTCTGTTCTGCGCCACCGGAACGGATGGTACGAACGGGTTATAGTGGATTTGTGAGTCCATACTGAATGCAATATTGCAGAACAATTCCTACAAAGATGCTCTCCCACTGTTACTGCAGACCGAACGTCCTCATGCTGATGTTATCGAGGTGCGTTCAGATAGTATGCAACCCCCCGACATACCCCAATTTCCTTCGATTCTTGAAACACCTGAAAATACCTTTACTCAAGACTGAAATGACTTTCTCCGTGACGAGGGATAGAGGGGCGTTCGAATGGGCTGGAGAAGGTCTCGGAGGGGTTTTCTGCCAATTATCCAACCTGTAAGTCGTGATACTCCTCATTGACTGAGACTTCTCACTTTTGACACAGATCTTTTCGATAATCTACATGGTAGATTTCCGAATCCATTTAACTCAAGCTGATATTCCCTCGTGTATTCTGCCCTTTCTGCACCTGCAGATTCAATCCGCGGTTGTATAGGATGTTATTCGATGTGATCAGATTCAACCTCTTCGCTACGGACTTACTGGATCAAGAGGGCGACAAGGAAGGGATCAGTATTGGAACTTACCTACAGAGAGAGGGATACAGCGATGCTTTCAGAGACGATTATTTAATGGTATGCGCTCTCAGGCTTAGGCTCATGCTCGCTCAAAATTCCCCTTACTTCAAGAGCGATATCGAAGAAGTATGGCCTCGCAGCTGACGATCAGACGATAAATGCCCAAAGCCAATGACCGGAGCTATATGGTCCACTCCTGCCGACCAAGCAGCCCTGGACTTCCCAGCATCGACGTTGATCAGGTTCTTCCATAATCATCATTTGCTGCAAATTACGGGGAAGCCGAAGTGGTTGACTGTTGATGGTGGATCGTAAGTTCTGTCCGTTCTGGCCCGGTATTTGTGCTCCATCCGGACGCTGGAACAAGGAATAGACACTAACGTGACATCTCGACGATAGGAAGAAATACCTCGATGCGGTACTAAGCAAATTACCAGAAGAGAACCTTCATCTGAATACCGAAATAACGGCCATCGAGTCGCACGAGAATGGGGTCAATTTGGTAGAAGCCTCAGGACAAAAACATCTCTATGATCATGTTATATTGGCGTGAGTACCCGGCACGTGCACACTGGACACCATACGCCAGAGCATGGACCTGACTTTGAATGTGATGGTAGCACTCATTCAGATACGACGTTGAAGCTGCTACGGAATGGAGGTGGTCTGACGGAGGATGAGGAGAAAGCTTTGGGTCCTTGGAAATGGAGTAAAAATGAAGCTATCCTGCATTACGATGAGAAGGTGAGCTATCGATGGCAGTCTGAAGTTCAGTTTCGCGCGCGTCAAACGGCGACTGATGGGAATTATCGCGAGCGTAGTTGATGCCAATAAGGCGGAAGGCTTATTCAGGTGAGCCTGTTATGTATGATATCGATAGATGGGGAGATAGAGCTGAGCTGAAAGCGCGATGTTCCAGCTTGGAATTACCTCACTCTATCTGATGCGGAAGGCAGCAAGCCTCAAACGCGCACGACAGATTCGGAGATCGAGACTGTGTCTCTGTGAGTTCCATTGCATACCTCATAACCTCGTCGGCATTTGCTCTCCCTGAATCGATGCGACGCTACTAATCAGGGTGCATGGTCGCACAGGACATACTCGATGAATATCTTACAGCATATCCCAGAAGACAAACACGGTTTAGTCCTCGTAACCCTCAATCCACCTTTCCCAGCGGACGAATCCAAAGTTGTTGGGAGATACCAATACGAACATCCAATGATGACTCGCGAATCAGTCGCTGCTCAAGCATTATTGCCCGCCATCCAGAATAAACGAGGTATTTCGTTCGCAGGCGCCTGGACGAAGTATGGATTTCATGAAGACGGGTTCACGTCCTCCTTGAATTTGCTGGTGAAGCCTCCTTTCAACGTCAAGCCGCCGTTCGAACCCCTGCCCGCCTCGAGGGGATTACCGCCAAACACCATAGGGGTTTCCGCTGCTCGATTGGTAGTGAGCCTGTTGGAAGCAGCACGAAGGAAGATACAGCCGGTCTGGTATTGGGTCAGATGGGTTACTGTCATTTTCCTTGTTTGGCTCGAACAGATCATGGGTGTCATTAGGTGGACAGAGGGAGAAACGGAAGTCAGGAGGCTGAAAGGAATTTGGGTGGGCGATGAGGGTCAAGGGAAGAAGAGGAGGTAGGAATACTTCTGCTGCATGTACAAGCGGTGTTTTGAAGTGAAGTGAAACGAATCATGCATCGATCCCATGTTGTCATTTGTCGATGAGAATTGTGTGCGCAAATAGGCGTGATCTTGCATTGCTTGCTTGCTTGCTTTGAGCTTGGTGAATCGCTACTACTGTTGTCGGCCGAATTCAGGCGGCACTTTGACCATTAGCGAAAAATGAAGAAATGATCGACCAGTCAGATAACGAGCATTACAAAAATCGTAGTGGACGGAAAATTTATTTTGACCGGGGGATGACATAAGCGAATTACCAATTTGATATAAAAAACGTAACTTAGCTTGGTATCATGTCAATATTATTATTAGCGCCAAGAGACGAGGACCAGACAGCAGACGACCATTTTATCCATTTCTGATTTCTAATCTACGAGTACTCCACTCAGTTTTATCATTGTATCATTGCCACCTTTATCTCTGCATCCTCTCATACACTCACATCACACAACTCAACAAGCAACCATCATCACCTACACATAGCGACTGGAACTCCCTTATAGACACAGACACGATGTCTTCTTCATGCTGCGGCGGTAAAGGAGATGCAGGATGCTGCAAGGCTAAGACAAAAACTCAAAGCCAGGCGAATGACGCGTCCGTACCTTTGCTCCGAGGAAAGAAGAATAACCAAGCTCAAGCTCAAGCACCAGCTTCTTACGCTGCTGCTGCTGATCCTTCGAACAACACTGCGACGAAGTCTTACGGGGCAGTATGGACATTGGATAATGATGTGCCGGTATCCACGCAAGGTAATCGAACGCAACAGCTTCAAGATGTGTTAGGGGACCATGAACCGCTGGGAAGTAAATGTTCGGCTCATGCTTCGGGAGGTCAATGCTGTGAGTGGCATCTTCTCATCCTTGTCTATATGTAGTCATCCAAAACCGAAGCATAGTTGAGCTGACTTGGGCCTCCTTGGTGCTGGGTATCAGGCAAGGAATTGAAAGGCGATGATGAGCGACACTTGATCAGTCCCGAGATTGTCAGAGACGTGTGAGTGCACACTCCATGCCTTGTTCCGAAATGGACAATAAGCTAATCAAGTCTTGATGTTATTCTCTGTTCTTTTCGGCTCCACTCGTGGCATTAAACTCATCTTGTCTACATATTCTCATCGCACATTATCACATCATGCGACTGCCTCGAATCAATTCACCCTTTGTCGGATCGATGCGCTCAACAGAATCATCGGTCTCTCTGATGGCCTGACGGTGCCTTTCGCCTTGACCGCCGGTTTGTCGTCACTCGGAAGCTCAAGCTTGGTAGTCACTGGTGGATTGGCTGAATTGTGCGCTGGAGCTATCTCTATGGGTTTGGGCGGTTATCGTGAGTGCTCCTCCCTCCCTTTTCATTCTCTATTTTCGGCACAACAAGCATGCTGATCGCGGCATTTCTGCGTTTGCCTTTGGTTTTACCCGCAGTCGCGTCGCAAGCCGAGCTCGATCACTTTCACTACCTACGACGCCAAACCCAAGCTAGGGTTCTTCGATCATGTTCCGGCGAAATGGAACGAGAGGTCCACTCGATCCTCGGTCCTTTGGGTATCAAGGAACCCCTCTCTCGTTTGATTGCCGAGGATCTCAGGATAGTGGAGGACGACTTGTATGGCCCGGGACAAGGTATAGGCGGTACAGAAGGGATTATGCCTAGTAGTAATGGTGCAGCACCTGAGACTGCCTCGCAAAAGAAGAAATGGGGTTTGATCCCATGGGGAGGCAAGAAGGATGTGCCTGAAGCTGAAGAAGGCGGTGAGAAGACGGTTGATGAAGATATGGGTTTGACGGCTTTCTTATTGAAATTCGGAGAGGGAATGGGTAAGTCCGCGCGTCTTCCTGTGCATTCACAATTCGACATATATGCTGAAACCGATGCTGACTGGGTATCATTGTCATCTGTGTACACAGAGGAAGTACCGAAATCCAGATTATACATCTCGGCATTGACCATTGGTCTCTCGTACTTCATCGGCGGTCTCATACCGTTGATACCGTACATGATCACCGACACCGCCGAGAAGGGATTAGTGATTTCTGCAATTGTGACGGGGGTGATCTTGTTCATCTTCGGTGGATTCAAGACTTATTTCACGTACGTTGAGACACTGTTGATCTTGCTTTTGCTGCCACCTCTCAGTTCCAAATTGCACGAATCCTCCTTTTCTCGTCTCTTCGAACTATCATCGTCGATGACATACATACAGGCTGACATCGCGTGTGCGTTGAATGGATGTAGCGGTGCAACTGGTGGATGGGGAGGATATGCTTACGGGGCAATATCAACGATGATTGTCGGTGGATTGGCTGCTGGAGCGGCATTTGGTCTGGTCAAGGTTCTCGGTGTTCAAGAATAAAACGACCTACAACTTTTTACGGATGCTTTCCCTCTCTAAGCTTTTCTTTTCCTACATGAAATCCAACAACAATACTCTTACTTTGGCAAAATTGCAACGTCCGAGTGGGACGATTGGGGTTTTTTTTTGAAGGGAATTCCAGACCTAGACGTAGAAATAGCCTGTTGCTGGATCTGATCGGACAAAATCAAGATTAAAATCGAAATCAAAATCAAGCACAGGCACTCGGCTATTGAACCCCAGCTTATGTATAGTACTGTACAAATAGAAATCACAAGTAGATCAACTCCCTTAGTTCCAACTCTGATATGATATTGATATAATTATACCCGGAAAAGATCAAATAGACAGATATGAGAAATGTAAAATCCATTCTCACTTTCACTCTCACACTCGTACTCATACTCGTGGAAGCAGGAACCACTAGCTTAGGTGATCTGATCAAGCGAACCACGTCGTCCAATCATCTGCACCCGGTCTAAGTTTTACTATGTATAAGACTCCAAAACGTCCAGGTTGCATAAACAACCGCACAAGTAGTATGTATCGGCAGCAGAATGAAAAATAGTGTTACATGATTCGTCGATGTGCTGTATCGTATTGTATGGACTGAAAGAAAAGGAATTCTAGAGTAGAGTGAAAATAATCTGACACTTTTGGGTAATGTCCATGCTATGAGTTATGAATTTTGAGCCTCGATTTAATCGAGTCTTGCTTCTTCTATGTATTGAGAAAAAATGCGTAAGATGGCTATACGAGTACCCTTTCCTTTGCCTATCACTACACTACACTACACTACACTACTGTATACCTCCCACTAGCACTGACACTTTCCATATCACATCAGTGGACCGTTTGATCCCATTCTCATTCATCCCCCCCTGAATGTATTTTCTTCCTTCCCTTCAATGCCTTCACACCGGCGCGTCCTTGTATGCGCCGGTTTCTGTTCCCTCTCGTCGTTGGACTTTTACTCATCTATCATTGGTGGCACGACAACAGCAGCTACAGGAACGTCGCCCGCCCCATTGGCGTGCACAGGTGGAACATGCGTATTATGTCCTGCCGTTGGAAGGATGTAGTCCTGCACAAGATAAAAAAGATCAAAGTAATCAGTAAATCACAGATGCCAAATAATGCGGTGAGTATGAGTGATAAAAGGCTTTCAGCTGGATTGGGGTTTGAACTTGGGTTTGGACTTGAGCTTCATGACCGAACGAAACTTACCATTTTCCCATTATCTCTATCTGGACTGACCATTCTTGCGTACTCGAGGTACAGCCTGAACATGTATGCTTGTAGATCTTCTCTTCGCCATGCTGCATGAGATACAATTCGTGTATCAGTTACAAATACCTTATGATGCGTGCTTGTTCGATTATATGAAAGCGAAAAGTAACGAAGACTCACTCCGCTCGACCCAACATTGACCATTCAACGCTATCCGCCTAGCAACCTCATCGTGTGCTCCTCGACCAGATGGTGTTCCTCGGAAGCTGGCGGAGAAACGGTATCAGCTAAGCGATCTCCTGATTTCGAGAATGCGAAAGGTGACGTACAAAGACATGATGGAGAAGAGATCTGAGTAATCCATCTTGGAGGGCACGTAAGCGTACCATTCCGGTAATGATTTGGTGTCTGCACAGTATTCGCAGTCGATCAGCTGTTTTTTTTTTCGTTTCTCCATAGCCACCAGCTGTACTCACTCCACTCAGGGAAGACAGTTGCCTTGACCACGACGCTAATAGGGAAGACGAATCAGCTTTACTTGTATCACCGGGAACATCACGATTCTGGGAAACAGGTGAGCTCACTTGTTGCTAGCCATCAATCGCGGGAATCGAGAAGACCAAGCATTACCATCGGTCTGATCGGAGGGAGGCGCGTCAGCTCTATTTCCCAGCTTCAAAGCAACCGTGCAGGTGACACAGATATTGTGAAAGAGGAGTAACCCACATCGAAAACGTATTTGAACTCGTTACTCCTCTCAGCATTATCTTTACCCGCAAATTCGATTTCTTTCTCCATCTCGTCACACGTTCCATCATCCCAATCACATTGCCAGTGTCCGCCTGCCATCTTGACGTCCATGTAATACTCTCCCAATTCCTTCAGCGGTAATCTCGATAATTCAGCTTCCCCGGTGGTTCCGACCGGTGATAAGACTTCGGTGTATGAGTCGGTTCTATCGTTCGCCAAAAAGTGTAATCTCTCCCGATGTGATTGTCTCCATTTGGCCCCTTTTTTCTTATCGTGATTCAGACCTGTTGCGAGACCTCTCTGCGGTTCGCAAGTGCGTGAATCACCGCAAATCAGTATTCCTGTCCTGAGACCGGCTTCTGAGGGGTCTTCTCTGACTCACCCAATACAATTTACCGCTTTTCCTACTCCATTCGGGATCCGGCCCAACATCATCTCTTCTACCGTCTCTACCTATCGGCGTAACGGGTATATCTCCATTCAACATGGTCTTCGAGGGCACTAGGATAGGATATAATTTGGTATGGGGTTTAGGATGGGTTTCAGAGTTGTGCTCCTCTAACAACATGCCGTGGTTATCCATATATGACGGGTGTTGACAGATATCCATAGCTGCTCCGTGCTTGTTGATAAAGCTATCCGCGGCCGGTAATTCTGTTTCACCCTTGTTCAACGGACTATCCTTGGCACAAGCCTTGCTCCAGACTTGCTCGAACCTATCCTCCTCGTTCGCATGATTTGACACCGTTCCTTTCTTAGCGGCGTTTAATAGCTCTTCTTGCCTAGCATGATCCAGTAAGATAGACGGTTGATCGTGGATCGTGAATGTAGCTCTGAACGCTCCGATGTGCTTGATGAACGGTTCTAATAGGTTGATTTGCGAGTCCGCCCTCGGTCGTGAAGCCCACCAAGTATCTCTAGAATAATCATCATTCCACTGCAACTCCACTTTGCCATCGTGCACGATCAACGTGAACGTCTCTTGGATCTTCTCGACTTCCTCTAGCCTTTCTTGTAGTGTTTTGATGGGCAAACCATAGAATGGTAACAATGAGTCCATGATAGCATCATATTCATCGGGTAGGAGGACGTTGTTGTTTTCAGCGAAATGCCACCACTCGTCGAACCCTTTCGGCGGATTCCTATTCCATTTATCCTTGTACACTTTTACAGCTTCTTCTAGAGACTGCGATTGTCTAGCTAACATGGAATTCCACTTGATCTCGCCTTCTCTAAGTAAACCCAGTATAGGGTGAGTTAGACCACTAGGTGAAGATTTAGTCTCATTCGATAATGCCGAGAACTCATCATCGAAATCCGGATCATAGTCGTTGCCTTCTGATGGGGGCGAATGAGCTTTCACTATACCGGGACTGACTGTCTCCAACACTAGTTGTTCTGCGCGTTGCTTCTCGGCAGGAGAGAGCGCGTCGTACGGGCTCAAGAAGAGACATTGTCCATCTTCGTCGAATTCGACTGGCCGGGAGGGTATGTTGGGGTTAAGTATGGGTGGGAGCCACTTCGAAGGGGAGAAATACGATGCATCGGGCTCGTGATGAGGTAGATTGGGAGTTAGGGCTGGTGGTAGTGTCGAAGGAGCGAATGTGTGTAAGAATAGGACTAGTATACTCCCTGATAAGATTAGGATGACGAAACGACGCGGTATAGGGAGATTCAGCGGAGAAGGGAATGGGAAATTGAGAGCCATCTTGAGGGCGATAGCGAGCTCAAAGAGCTAAATCCAGGAAATGAGGTTAACGCTAGCTCGGTGAAACTACTTCTCTGTTGACTGCTGATCTGTCGTTGTTTCGAGGGTTACTCGTAGTGATGCGTCGACAAGCCGATCAGATAGTCTTGAACGACATGTATGTGTGTGTGGTCGTCTGAAGATGGTTTTGCGGTATATGTTTGTTGTCTTGTACACAATTGATGCGAGATTGACTTTGACACGCGAATTTAAGATGAAAGCCGTTTTCTGTTCTTTTCAGTGCTGAGTTTGCACGCGTGATGCCAGGCAAAGGCTCGTGCGGATTCCAAGTTGCGGTGATTGCTCTAGGTCTGGATCCGGGTCCGGCACGGAAAGAATCCTAACTTAACGTATGCTTGCCCCCGCCGTGATGTGCTGCGTCGATGTATATGGACAGGAAGGCGATATTGTGCAGTCTTGTGGTAAGGTAGGTAGGTAGGCAGGCAGCTGTTCAAGTTGGTGATGTATGAGTGTATGAGTGAGGTGCACGTAAATCCCAGTGAGACACAGCCAAAAAGTCGAAAAGGGTAAATAAATATATGAAAGGGATCGACCACGCTAGACAAGGAGACTCACCGTGCGAATTTAGTGTGGACAATATCAAACCGGCCCTATCATAGGCACACAAGGTCTGGAGTCTTCCACACGCGAGCCTATACCTGAACATCCGGACTCTCGAGGATCAACATTACTCATCTCGCAGCAACTCGCTTTTAATCAGATCAACTTCCCATAGCGCATCAATAGAACATACAAATCTAGACCAAACCATCCGGATAAGTATACATTACACATACGCATCCTGTTCCAGTGAAATCCACATTGGGTAGGCGTTGACAATCATGCCATCCTTGAAGTTCTGCGGCGAATGGTGTGTCCTCGTTTCCCCTCTGTCTATCAGTCAGTATCTGCGCTAATGATATCGGGACAGCAACAACCTCTTATATCCCAAAGTAAGCTTTCCTGGTCGCTAACTCGCCGTCCATGAGCTTATCGTAATATCCTACCTCGCCATCTCCATTTCCGTCTTTATAGTCCGATAATAACGCCAAAATCCTCCTGTACCAATGTCGGAATTGTCAGTATGCCGAGAACGCTCAACCTGATCCTGGGATGGCACCTTGTGTGTACAAGAATGACCTTTTGACTATTGCTAGGTGAGTGAGATTGTCTTTTTCGCTCTTTGCCTTTCTCTCTAGCATCCTAGGTTGAAATGTTGGAAGCAATGAAGGAGGGGAGGAACGTTGGATTTCCCCGTCTGCCGGCCTTCGAATGCGAATCCTCTGGTGGCGAAAACGCGTGTCGTTTCTCCAATCCTCAGAGCGATGCTGTACAGCTCGAAGATCCATATGCCTACCATGCAGGCTTCAATGGCGCTGATTGATCATGTGCTTGCAGAGAACAAGCAGGAGAGACGAAAGACCTGGAAACAGATCCAACATTACAGCGATCCAATATCGAATGTCCGAAATGTTCGAATCATGAGTGAGTTTCGAGTCTTTTGAGTCTTGGGTCTGACCTTCAGCCACCAATGACATGTCACGCATGTCACTACTCTACGTCCCTGCTCTCTCTTTCACCTTCGATCACTTTGTACAAATGGTAGTGGATCAGAACGATATTTCCTCATACATGACTCCTGTCGATCCTCGTCCTCACTTTCCATTTTCATATTGAATCTCAAATTCGAGGGGCGAACAAACAATACTGACAAACAATCAATTTGAACAGGGCCGTATTCTACCAAGATCAAGCTCGACGAATAACGACCAACATGACCCTCTTTTACCATTGCACGAATTGCAAATACCTATTCAGAGATCCCAAGATAAAACATCGATAGGGCGATCGCCCGATAGTGCGATGGAACAATTTCAATCTCAAGCAGATTTGAGAGTTCGACAAACCTTCAAAGCGTCCCTTATTACCTTACCAAACTCCCATGACCATACATCCATGAGAGATCATCATATAAGTTACTTGATCGACATACATATCACTCTCACTCAAGTCACATGTTGTACACAATCTATAAATAATGAATCTTATGCATCGCTTTCGAGAGTCTGCTTGTAGAACGAATACGGAACGCCGTACAGCTGAGCCAGATTGTGTGGTGCAGTCGGGATGTCATGAAATGGCACAACGACAAACGGCATGGAGGACCCCACGATATGATAAACGCAGAGCATTCACGATGTACGATGTACGATGTACGATGTACGATTATATTGGCAGCGTAATTGAGTAGAGTAGGAATGATGCTTATATGCCATATGTGATGTGCCATATAGGTCAATATTATACTGTCTTTGATATATACAACCGTTGTGATAATGTAGATTTACAAATTCCCATTTCCCCTGCTCCGAAGTATATACGTGTATACAGTATACTGTCGCTACTCCTACTCCAGATCCATTATAGCTTTTTCCCCCTCTAGGTGCGCTATCAACTCTCTCCAAACTCTCGCTCCTCCCGACGGAAGAGTCTGCGCTCCGTTTTTACCTATGCGAGCTTTCTCAAGTGTCTTCTTGGATCCAATCATGATCAATGCCTATCATCGTCACCATCACCAGAGCTCAACATCAGCTTTCGACTGCTACTCGTCACGTATCAACTGAAAATGATCGGTTTGAAGGAATGCCGCGAACATGAAGAATGAGATTGAGAATGACAACTCAAACTGACCTTTCTAGCTCGAGTCAAAGCCACGTTAACCCTTCTCCAATCTCCCAAAAATCCAATCCAGCCTCCATCATTACTCCGCACACAGCTGAAGATGATCACCTCTTTCTCGCGTCCTTCAAACCCGTCAACAGTCTTAATCTCAATATCATCCAGCTCGCTCGTCCTGTCCGGACCAATCAGATCGGTGAATGCCTGACGCCGCTTAGGGTCTGTGAGGTGGTTCGATAATAGGCGGAATTGTGATAAGTATGGTGTAATTATACCAATTTGCGAACCTCTGAGTTTCTAGAAGCGAGTGACAAAGAATCAGTTCCATTATACGGCTACACGGATGGGGATTGCCCGGGCGTTCGCTGGGTCGTTCGCAAAATGGGAAACCTTGACTCACAGGGTTCTTGTACATCAAATCCGCAATCACATCACAAGCATATTCGGCATCTCCATAGTTTGCCAGACTTTTAGACATCGGACTTTCGGGATGATCATGATTCAAGAAAGTGAAGTTCTTTCTTTTGCCCTCATCGTCCAATGCCAAGAATTCCGTTTCGGGAGGTTGTCGATGCGACGCTGGTGTGCCGCTTTTGAGAAGGCCAGAGTAAAATGTTTGAGAGGGGAAAGAAGCGAGAGAAGGGTGCATCCGATATTGCGTGTCGAGCATAATTGATGGTATATCTGTTCGATGAGTGGTCAGCTCTGATTGACATCGTTGACTTGTAAGAGGAAAGAGACATGACGATACTCACTGCCTTCATGGATGAGCCTTTCGAAGAGACTGGTTGCTAGACCCCCGGCATGAGCCGCGGGAGAGACGATGACAGGCGGTAGTTGCTTGTGATCACCGATGATAGCCACATGCGAAGACTGAGATTGGCGTGAGTTAGCTCCAACACAATCGACTGTTGCTTACTGATGTTGACTCACCCCCTTGGTCAACGGAACCAGCGACAGAGGCTCAGTTGCCATACTAGCCTCATCCAGGAAGACAATCGGGAAATCGATCCCATGAAGGGCTTTCGATGTAGCTGAAAGACATGTCGTGCATATCTGCGACGTATTCTCCGTCAGCTCTGACCTGCTTCCGGCAAATAGTGGCAGCTAACTTACAACATCGGCATCGAGGAGGACCTCTCGGGTTATAGCTTGTCTGATGGCCCAGATCGTCTGTCCGAGTTTAATCAAGCGAGCCTCATCTTCCCCTGCACCCAGATATCATCTGTCTCAGCTCTTGCGACGATACAAAGGACAACAATGGTCTGAACACTGTAACTCACCAGTCCAGAGTTCCTTGAGTTTCAGCTTTCTCTCCGCCAAGACTTCTTTCTCTTTCCTGGCTTCTTCCAGGTACCACCATCGCGGATGTTTCCCTATCAATCTATCTAAAGTCCAATCACCGTATTCTTCCGGTATCCTATTGATTGCTCCGAATCTAACCGCTTTGACATCGTGAGCCCTCAGGCCCGATAAGAGGTTATCCACAGCCACATTCGTATGGGCCGTCACCAGAATAGGATGGGGGATCTGCCAATGCTTCTTAAGCAATTTGATGGTCTCGATAATCACTCGCGTTTTACCCGTCCCCGGGGGCTGCAAACGTTCCCTTTGTCAGCTTGTCGAGGGCTCGCCAACATAGAAAAGCTGATGGAGAAAACGCAGAGGGGATTACTCACACCTTGCACCAAGCTGAATCTCTCGCCTAGCATCATAGCTATAGCACGCATCTGGCTCTCATTTAGCCCCACGTGATGATCACCCTCGATTGTGACTGGAGCACCTGGACCTCGATGTCGCTCGATCCAGCTTTGTATGAGCTGGTTTTTCGCAAGCACTCCGAATGAAGCACTACGCTCCATAGAGGGAACGGGTGTAGTATCGAGATCGGAGGGACGCAGCTCAGTGGTATCTTGGACGATCTGGTGGGCAGGCAGACCAGGCTGTGATGTAGTCGAAGCATTGGCAGATGAATTCGAGCGTTGGGGTGGGAGATAGTCTTCTTGAAAAGCTCGAAATAGCAGGTCGCGAATCGAAGTGCCTCGTAGAATGGTTTGATCTTCCTTCGGAAATGGTGATGGCAATGAACGAACAGCCAAATCAGAACGAGCAGCGTCTTGCTCTGAGGCAGCGATGTTGGGAATAGCAAAGGCTTCAGGAAATTCTTCCATATCTTGTTGGATTGGGTCAAGATTTAACGCTTTGATAGCTTCGATCTGTCGTCGAATAGCAAAATCACTACATGCTACGTCCAATCTATCGATCCAATGAAATCAGCCCGGTGACCCGCATGCAGATTCGAATTTGCACGGCCTGGACTCACCTCCAGTTCCCACTCAAGATATCCGGAATGTCCACAGGGAACATGATCCTTAGATTACCTTTCGTAGCGTTCCAGACACTTCCGATGATCTTGTTCTTACCATCAGGAGTCAAGCTCACAGGATCCCTCAAAGGGTCAGTACGACTTATGATAATGTTGCTCCCTATACTGTCATTACCACATGCCGAGATCAGCTACTGAAATGATAACAAGCAACCGCTTGGAGGACAATGCTCACGTGAATCGGTTGAATGGTAATTCTCGATCACCTTTTCCTTTCACAAAGTTATACACCGTACCAATCCCAGCCAGAGATTTCGGTTGATACCCGAGAGACCCTCTCATTTCGTCCATCGCATATCCTTCCCGTCGGAGACGATCGAATGACCAGTCTGCAAGCCTCGCATTGTAAAGACGTTCCTCTTCTGCTTGTTCGGCCTCGAGTAAGGGAATGAAGCTGTTCGGATGGGTACAAGAAACGTCAAATCAGTGATCAATCCCCTTTGATTATCTTTCTGTGTCAGGTAGGAAAGTCCCGGAAAACCTTGACATACTGTTGAGAATACCTATCCAGTTCCTCTCTTCCTCTTTCGCCAAACTGTAATTTAGTCCAAGATGGGTCTTTCCTCCTGGGCAGTTGCCCGAACCATTTATATCGCGACAGATGCTTCCGACGACTAAGGGCTCGTTGTCGCCAGTCAAAACGAGTCTTATCGTCCGGAGGGTAATCAGGGACCGGTAAAGGAGGGAGTGATTCGATCGTTGAGCGGACAATGGTGGGATCAGTAGCAAGCAGTTGCTGTGTATTTTGCGGTGCCGAAACGGTAGATGAGGACGGTGCGAAGGGATCATATGAAGATGAGACATCTTCTGAGGATGCGCTGGCTAGGTCATATTCCGGGTAATCCTCCATGAGAGGTATCTTTGCGCTCGTACTTGATGAGATCACTCCGCCAGCGCCATCATCCAAGTCCCAATCGTCGTCTAAAATTGTGCCTGAGCTTTCTCCTAATGCCTCGGCGAGTCCCAAAGCTTCTTCCTCCGTCAATTTCAAGCCTAGTGGAAGATCATCCACCTGAAGTGAATCTCTGAAAACCTCATTAAGGATTTCAGGCGATATATCAAATTGCCCTTGTTCAAACTCGGGTTTATCCTCTATCCGCTTATGCGGCCTCAGAGCTGCAGCTGGAGGAGCAGCTTGATTACCCTCGGTGGAAGCATTTGCTTTGCCTTTACCTTTCCTGTCTGTCCATCGCTCTTTCGTCGGTAAATGTGGTGTGCGCTGACGAGACGGGAAGGATGGGCGATTAGGCCAATTATCAGGCAGAGGCTCTATAGATCGCGGAGACGGGTGGGAGGGTACATGATTATCCGGTAATGAGTGATCAGGTAGCGGTTGCGTGGAAGTCACAGAGGATGTATGGAATGCTTTATCGAAGGTATGTTGATGATTATCGAGCTTGTCCTCTCGCTCTCTAGGCAATTTCGATTTCGCCGAAGAGGATAAGGTGGATCGATGGGATGCATGTCGGACAGCCCAGCTGACATTACTGGTAAGCAGGCGGGACTCCAGCTTATTCACGTCCGGTCTTCCACAGGCTGTCAAGTACGAGCTCGCACTCGGGCCCCGGAGGGCTGTGAGCCTAGATGATCTCTTCACTTTGCCCAATTCTTATCGATGTAAATCTAAAGAGAATGATGCGCGTTGGCCATTGGTGGTGGAGCTTCAGAAGTGGAGGAACGCTTGGTACGGAGAAAAGAGGATATGAAGAAGAACAGGGAGGTCGGTCGGAGGGGGAGGGCGCGTATATATATGAGTTTGAGATATGACCAAGTGAGATGCGGATTACTATGAATTAGGGGGTAAATGTAGCAAAAACAACATTATGGAAATCAATAATATCGGCTTCGGCTTCATCTGCTAATCCGATCGCAATAAATTATTTACCGTACCTGGAAGGTCCGTGCCCAGTCGCGTGCTAGTCGCTAGGGGAAACATGAGTGGCAAACTCATGTACAATAGACCCATCTGACGCGTTTCGAGGAGCTGCTCAATTTTTCAGTTCTTCATTCATGTCATTCTTCGTAATTCAGCTTCTTCGATGGTGTACATATGATCTACAATTCCTGATACACAACCACGCTGCTCCTTCTCCCTTTTCAACACGATACGTCATTCACACCCTGGCAACAGCTGGATACATCTGAGTCTATTTGCGATCTCAGTCCCCTCTCACCCTGCGAAAGGTTAAGAACCGGCTGGTCAGCTAAGGTCGGGAACACGAAATGGATCAAGTGGAGCGGAAGCTTACCTTTTGATTGGTCCCTTGAGCGCAGTGTCCTAAGGTTGCAGAATCAACGTATCAGTCAACGGAGGTCAGAACGGTCTTCGCAGGTATACTCACAGGCTCAGTCTCATAAACATTTCTAACTTGAATATTTTCATTTCTCAGATAATCGCCTCCAACAAACTCTTCCCATCGTCTCAATACTTGGCTCTCTGCCATTTCTGCTCTGGGTATTATGAACAGCTCGTGGCAAGGCGCAGACACTCTTTTCGGATCGTTCATGTACTCATCAAATTCAATCCAGCTTTTCTTGAAGTCAAGCTATGCGAGGAAATCAATATCAGGTCAGCTAATCGGACATTGCACTGATTTCCCACATGACGAGAAAAGATGTGGGATGACAGTACCGCCATTGCTCACCGATCTCTGCGAGGCTCGCTCCGATAACTCCCAGTACGCGCCTCCGGGAGTCAAGAAGTTGGTTTCAATAATATCGTGATCCTTTTGCATGACCCGGTAATCCACGAAGGTGAGATGCAATCTATCGAGCTTTTCCACTATTCCATCGTAGATCTTGCATCGCGTGATTAGGTCATCGCGATTCTCTGCTCCCGACAAGCACCTCTGGTCAGCATACAGGATATTCCACGATGATGCCAGCCATGATAGGGACGTACCTGGGGGCGTCTTAGGGTCTTCTAGGCGTACGAGAGTTCTATACAGATTGACTGAGTTGCAATCCAGCATTTTCGCCGCGACCTTCATCGCCCTATACAGGATGTTTCTTCGCTTGTCCAGCTCTTCCCATGCCCCACTCCTATACGCCTGAAGACACGCTCGCTCGGCAGTGATGACCACAATTGCGATCACACCGGTGAACATGCGAGTGTAGTCACAATGCAGGGGACAACCTTGGTCGACACAGTCAATGCGAGCTCGAGTGACCATCTTGATGCCGTTGATGTCCTTGAGATCCAATAGCAAGTCCATTTGGGCGTCAAGCAGCTCTAAGACACGGTGAGGATCTTAGGCTGCCATCAGCCTGCTGTATATGCTTCTCGATCGGATCACTTACGCCCTTCCCCTTCAAGAACCTCACATACCACCCAGCTCATACACTCGTGCACCCATCGGAGATGAACGCGTTCGGGATCGATCAATACCCCGTCCCTTTCGATAGAGTAAGGGCCGAAGTGGAGCGTGACAGTGTCGAAATAGTGCCTCCGATGGCCTGGTCGTTGTATGGGCGTGTTGTACGAGTCTTGCTTCTTGGGTAAAGCAGGCACATTGTGGGCCAGGAGCCTGATGACTGCGGTGTGCACATCGTAGTTGTAGGCTGTCGGAATAGTGCTGTGTTGAGGATTGTGGTGACTGTTGAACAGGACCTTCGGCTGACAAAGCGAAAGATAAAACGACAACAAAGTTCAGCCTCCTTCTAGCTCTGTGTCAGGTCTGACTAACTAGGTGGTATAGGATCTGCTCGATATCCGAGATATCCAGGTGTTCGGGAAGCTGAACTTGGGTCCCTGCGTGTGAAGTTTGGGTCAGTATCCGAGTACCCCGTTGGCAAATTGTTTCATCTCCGGAGGAAACGAGGCAGACTGACCTGGATCCGCGGTGTAGATGGTTTTGTAAATATTTGTCTGCCAATTAGGATGTTTAGACAGGAAACTTCCAGCCAATCTTTGGATGCCAGCAAGGACTTCGAAGTCGACTACGCCATTCCATTACCTGCTCAGCGCCCGCTTCGCTCGGTCTGTAAAAGCTCAGAAGATTGGCTTGCTTACATTTCAGACTCTCAACAGTAGGTGGACTAGCTCGAGTGGATGTCAGAGCGGGAGTAAAAGGGGTGATGATGTTCGTTTCTGGCGCGGTAGATCCTCCAGTATCATTGCTGAAGTGTCTTGGTGGTGACATGACGCCGACTCTTTGCCAGAATGTTGGGTCGCCTTCGTCGACTGTACATGCAGATCAGCTGGCATTCGATACCATTGGACTGAGGTGGCAGCCGGACTCACGAGCGAAAGGGTCCGATGATAAAGATCCCTTGTGGTGCCCGCGATGGTCCAAATCGATGCCGTCATCATCCTCGTCGTCTTCGGGGAAGACTGGTGCATCTCGATACGCTCCTGGATTTCCTGGATTCCGATCACTCTCAGGCATGGACGGAGCTGCATATTCGGTATCAACTTCAGCAATGACTACGCTCGCTTGCACCATCGTTTAGATGCCGACTCACCGGGAGTGAAGAAATGGTTCGGGTATTGATTAACGCTTCCTATGCCGTGCGAAAGCCCTTGTTGGGGCTGTGTGATATGCTGTCTAGGAGCGGAGGCGCTCAGACCATCCGGGTATACTTGCCCAAATCCCAGACCTGAAGACGGTAAAAGCGACCCAGAGGTCATATTCCAGGGCTGCTCTGACACGCCTGGCTGCAGGGCACCAGCGGTCATTCGAGGATATCCATTGGCATATGCAGGGAAGCTACTGTTGAAGGCGTGGAGATGCTGAAACATTTCGGCGTCGGACTGCGAGGGCATACCGCAATTCGCTAACTTGCTCAAATCGCCACTAGCCAGAACTTCATTGAACCCGTCGGGCTCATCATCTTGTCCATCTGCCTGATCATCCAATGCTCGTGTGTCCACGGTATTCGGTCCAATGGCGCCAGCTTGATTTGATTGTTTCGGAAGGTTATAGCCGTTCTGGGCTGCCAGGAAATCCGTGACCCAGGTGCGTACATCCGGCCGAGGACGTCCTTGAGCATGTGATTGGTGGCATAATTTGGTGAAGTCCATGTATGCGTGCCAACCTCCCTCTGCGAGTAGTAATGCGATCACTCACGATTAGTACCAAATCTGTCAGGCCGTAGCCGGCTACAGGGACTTACGACCGTATATCCGAGAAGCTTCCCTTGGATCCGCCAGAAGTCTTTCGAAGATTTTCTCGGCTTTGTTGATATCATCGGCTTCTGTAAGTGATCAGCTGGTCAGCGACAAGTAACAAATCCAGCCAAGTGAAGACAGTCAGTCCGAATAGGTACTTCGAGTATGTGAAAATGAGCTCTTGGATAAACGGATGTGGAATCAAGGGACTAAGCAGACTGGATAAAAAGGGGGAAGTTTGTTGACCTTTTGAAGCCCGAGGAAGTATTATAGATCGTGCTTACTTTGCGCTTCATGCTTATTCGTATCTCCCATCCTTGCGTGAGCGGGACACAGATTCCTCTCTGTTCCCTTGTACACATGCAGCTTCTCGTGCTCGAGCTTCTTCTTGGGGTGACATCGACTACACCTCTTACTGCACATCTCACATGCCCCATTCCTCGCGGGAAGCTTGACGTCCCCTTCTTTTAGCAGGTCCGGTTCATACTTCTTGATGTAATTCTCGATAGCGTCCAATCGATAGACGAAACCGCAATCACAGTTAGTGATCAGAGCTCGGCAATCTTCCGATTCGCATTCTTCCAATTCTCGCCACTCGGTCGTATTGGTTGGTTTTTCCACATGATAATGGATAGGACGACCCCCGAATAGAGTTTGGTACGTGATGCAAGGTATGAACCTTGTTGCCCCAGAGGAGCCCGCACGAGGCATTGCGATTGCAATACAGGAGTGACGACAGTGGCGAATAAGTAAGTTATGCAGATCAAGAGGTACGAGTAAGGGTGATTCAAATAAGATTATCGATAAAGATGAGCTAGATAAGGGAAAGCGGTGTATATGCGGGAGTAAGTAAGCAAGGATCTAAGTTTATAGGTAGAAATGGGAAAGTGAAGAGGGGTAAAGGAAAAGTGTGTAAGAGAGGGAAAGAACGCCAAAGTCAGACCGGAGGTATATATACCTTAGCGTAGCGTTCGTGTTTTGGCTGATAGGAAGAATGTGGGTACAGTCTAGTTTAGGGTCAAAGAAGAGGGATCGAATTAGAGTGAAAACGGACTGAAGCAGTACAAGGATTGATGGATGATGCAAGTGAGCGATTTTGACGGCGATGAGGATGGTGATCCAAGCAAAATCAAAGGAAGCTATGCTTGACAGCATTCGAATGCCCCTTATAAGCGGCCTGAACACACATGCAACAGATCTCATGAAGAAACGAGGAGTCTTGTTCAGGCTAGATACCCATGTCTGCATACCTGTCCAGCATACAACAAGGATGTCGTAGCTCTTGATTGTCCCCTAAAGCCGTGTTGCATCAATGGACAAAACGACCAAAGTGGGGATTTCAGGCGAAGCGAAGATACAGTATCTCTTCTGATGATGATGAGGACAACAACCATACAGTGGAAAAGACGGGATCTTCTAAGCGAGATACGCCTCAAAGGATGTTCGGTTCGGCTGTGTAGTCTAGTTGGTCCTGATAGATGACATACTCTCTTTCAGCGAACGCCACTAACGATCCCTGCTGAAATTCAAGGTGGAAACACTGGAGAAATAATCCCTCAATGGGTTGCTCGTTTTGGAGGATTCCAGAGATCTGCACAGGTGTCACGTTCTTGGTGATATCATACCATCCTTTCATAAGTTCAAGCATGACACACTAGAAGCTTGAAATAAGGTCCGATCAAGGGTACGCCTAAAGAGATGCAAGATGGGGAATAGTACTTCGGCATTAACACCTCAACGATCATCACGGCGGGTAGTGTGAATCAGTCACCCCACTCTCTGAGCATTTGGCAAGCTGCTTATCCCGAAATGATGACATGTGTCTCTTGTCCGAAATCATACAAAGCAGTTGCGACCGAATAAGAGATATCAGACTGATAGAAAACGCCTTCAATCGCATTAAAAAGATGACACAGATGAACTGCTAGCTTTCTTTCATGCCACATGCCGTTCCTAGAGGACCGCGCTAATAGCCATCAGATCTCTCAGCAAGGTACTGAACAGCATACCCATCGAAACGAGCAAAAGCGCCTGCTTAGGTCGCCTCGGTAGTGGCGCTTGTCCCGAGGGTCTAGGTAAAGATATGATATACACGATGGAAATTATAGTATATACTCTAGCAGCTTATATACAACGTTCTTAGTATCGAACATCGGCGGGCACAGGCGTCGCAAAATCATATGTCATCCCAACAGTAAGGGTTCGTTCAAACCCCGAAATCCAAGATTGAGGCTCTGCGCAATTTCGAGCTTGGCCCGAGGCCCGTTGGAACGATCAACCTCTTCCCGTCAAAACACATGGGTCCGTCGCCCTTCATATATCGATCCAACATGAATATACCACTATACTGTATCGAGCCGCAGCTGGGACTCTTCTCGTGTATCTTCAGTATGCCGCTCATTGATCGAGGGACAGGAGAGCACACCAACGGGGTGTAACCGCGAGGTCTCCACGGCCCTATCCGCACGCTGTCTTTCGCCTGGGGACGAGAAACGCCAAATCGAGCGCAAAAGTCATCGTATCGTCAGCTGCGACCAAGTGCAACGACGTGGAAAGAGACAGGTATAGGTATAAATGTGACCGTGTTGCGCCAACTCACCTTTTGCGCTTTAGTCAGATCCTCGATACGGTACTTCCGTACAATACTCTGTTCTCCGCTTCCGATCTTGGGTTTGACGAAATTGTAGGGACTATAATCCTGGATCTTCAGAGCCAATCGTCCGTTATCCTCAAGATCATCTAGATCATACGAGATAACGTGCCATCCATACTGGAATTCTTGCGGATTGAGGACGTTGGACATCGATACGTAGCTGAGCCATGTCCATTGCGAGAAAGGTATTCTTTCCATCCCGCCAAAGGGATTATCGAAATTCCCCCATACTCCTCTCTCTTCAGGTTGATCAATATCTTTCGATTTGAAGATCTGTTTGGGATGGTCCCGCATCAACGTTCTCAGTCCTGTGATGGGTACAGCGATTTTGAGTATCTCTCTTTTTCGGTTGTCTAGTTGGACTCTGATCGAGATTTGGATGACACTGGGATCGCTGGATTGCAGTAGAAAAGGCTTGTCGAAAGGAGGCGTCGCAAGGTCGAATCGATCATTGTGTTTTGAGACGCTGCCTGTACTCCGGACGACGGAGGGGAGCGTCTTCCGACCTACAGGTAGCTCCAGCAGTAGGTCAGGGGTCCAAGCAATTCCGGCTGGTGGTGGGTAGGCGTCCAAGTCGAAAACAGCTAGGGAGGCGAATCTGCCAGGGTACAAGAACATGGGTTATCAGATCCGATCAACGAAAGTCAGTGAAATGGAGAGTATTTTGCTACTGGTGTTCCTGACTTCGAACATAACTTACTGGGCAGGCGGCGGTGCGAGAGCTCTTTGCCAGCGCTTATTCTTGATGGTCGGCACATCGACAGCGACAAGCAGGTTGTCGGACGTAATCACCCATGATTCCCTACTGTGCCAGCACCCGACATTGGCGGGAGGATAGCGCTGAGTATAGATAGTAGAAGCAAAGGTCAGCGTCAGAGTGATTGGCGTTCCTTCATCGAATATCGGTGTGCAGTTTGGGTCACCACTCACCGCCAGCTGCTTCCCAGCTGTCCAATCGTAAACTCTCAGAACATCGAGGTCTTGCAAGATGAACTTCCCATTCGGCAGAATGCGAATCTGCTGTTCCCCTTGACCTCCTTCCAACCTCTTATCGGTGATTTTCGATGACGCTCTATACGGTTCGGGCGTGGTCGTTGGGTTGAACAGATGAAATATGTGTAAATGTTCCTCAAACTCTTCGCCGTCTGCATCTAATTGCTCAATCTCTTTGACAACCAGGACATCTTGATCCGCGTTAATGGCGAGAGTCCGTCTATCCGTGAAAAAGGGTACTTCGACGTCCTTTCTTGTTGCCCCATCTTGCCATAATGTACACACCAAGTGCTTGCCGGTCTTGTGAAACTCGTCTTCATCGTCTTTGGTAGCTCTAGGTCGCGTGATTATGTAGTCGTTCCATACCATATAGAGTTCGTGATTTTTAGGATAGTCAAAAGTTGTAATTACAGGTCGAAGATTAATCAGATTGTCATTCAAGCCTTGAATAGCGAGTACCTCGTCTCTTGCATGCACGCGATCGCTCCCCTTCGAAGGCGGGATAGCATGAAGTTTGCCGATGGCTGATAATTCGATTCGAGCATTCTTGCGAATGAGCTTGTTGAAGTGTTTGTTGACCTGCAGGCATACTACGATATCCGGTACAGGCAGGAGCTCGAAGATGATGGATAACAGATGATCATCTAGGCGATCCATTGCACTGTTTCGGATCGAACGAGCTCGCGGAGACTTGGAGGTCAGCCAGATTTGATTATCAGCTGGATGAAATGCTATATCAAATGAAAAGATTGAGGTGAGCTGTCTCTTAGAACATACTTCATCAAGGGCGGTTGAGGCAGTAAGCCTGTAGTGAGCGAGAAGTTAAGTCAATCACACAGACAGGTCAGTGCGTGTGAGGGCTCATAAGCGATCAGTGCGTGAGTGCGTGGTGAGCCGAATTTCCCGGCGCTCGGACCATTTCCAAGGCTGAACCATGGCCATGGCGACGCTCTACCGACTCTTCTGAGAGCATTGGAGACTCGCAACTCTGATCAGACTTGTACCATAGGATAATCACTTCTCATTGTATGGAGACAAGAGGTGGTGATCTGAGTGCAGCCTCTTCAACGATGATGTATGCAGGGCTGAGAGAAAGCCCAAGCTCCTGAACACCAAGTTCGACATCTTACTTCCACAACCACGTGAAGGCCTGGTATGACGTATCATGACATAACGTTCGTTTCCCTTACTGCAACAAGCAGATTGTGCCTGATTGACATCATTAATTTTAGTGTGGCTTGATGATCTTCGCTTTGGGATTTGTTCCACCAAGAACATCTCTTTGTTTCGTTCTATCTTGTTCCCACATTTAGCATGATATACTAATCACCCTGGCAGATCCAATCTCCCTGTTGAACTGCTGGCTTACACTAAAGTGAGGAAGCAATACGTGGACAACCGAGTCTTGCCATTGTGTAGGGAAAATACGTCTCGGGCTTGACGGCAAGGCGGTACTACATAATCCCGAATGAACGGAAAGTAAAGATCAATTAAACTTGTCTTACCTTGTTTCGGTGCCAAGAATAGATCACCTGATCATGTTTCTGTGTTGAAATGAGAGGGATCCCAAGCACAGTTACATCGCATTATGTCATTCTCAATTAGATCCGAAGGTGAAATGCTCTTGTCCCAGTAAGCTAGGTGATATGAATGGAGTATGTACGCCAGTGTGATCGAAGGAAGGGGAAGAAACAGAATTGATGTGGGGTAGTCAATGGGATAAGTATAAAGTGTAAAAGGAGTATAACATCGCATTCGTCCCTTTGTACTAAGAACTTCTACCTATATATATAGTCAGGTCAGACTCGAAGCACAACGATTTCTCGCGTACTTCACCTTCTACAATCCATCCTCGCCAACTATCAAGCAATAAATCGAAATAACCCATCATTCTCCAAGGCCGAACTTCCAACAACATGAACGCAAACTACGCTTCTGACTCTTCGTCTTCGTCAGTAATATCCCCTCACGAATATGTAACTCCTACCAATCAAGCAGCTGTTATCCAGAGCTAATGATTTTATTTTGGGGCAAATCAGATACTCTACTCCATCCCCCTCATCCACATTCCGAACGTTTTCAGATGACCAAGCACCTTCTCCTCTTCCTCAATACACCCTTTCTTCCGACTTCGCTCATCTGGTCGACCAACCGGGAATGAACGTAGTCATAGCTCGAAAAGTTGCTAAACTGGTAAGTCGATCTTGGTTCCACATCAATCTTTCTTGTTCTGATATCCTCTCTTGTTCTGCTATCCTGAACCGAACAATCGATAAGACAACAGGCATCACCATACGGAATGCTCTTCTCGCTCAGCGCTGACATTTTCATGTCGTACTCGCAGCAAGACTCGTTACCCAACTTATCACAATCAAACCTCCGACAAGCTAAAGCGGATATGATGTATCTACTGAGTATTCTCGGTGGAGAAGATATGGACGCTGCTCAGAGTAGGGCAGGTACAGTGTTCAACGCTCCCCTATAGCAGTCGAGCAATAGGCTGGGGCGCATCCGCACCACGCTTCATGGAGGGTATTGAGGGGGTCTAGCAGGGTTTGGCTATTTCTATTGTATGTACTGATCACTGTATATGTATACTACCGTACCTGTCACCTTGTCGGTACGACTTATATTATGTTGGCTGAAAGATACATGATGTTTACAACAATGCTCAAACGCGGTTGACCCCTCAGCATTCAACGTGATCGAACCTAATCTACGCACTGACCTTGTTTACTAAAAGAGATTTGATGGTTGACTGTGTGTGTTTCATATCCTCCTTTGATCTACTAGTCGGAACATACTACTACTCAATGTCATCATAGACAAATTTTGACTCGCCTCTAAAATACATCAGAACCTTTCATCCTCTTTCTCGACCTTCTTTCTTCACTCCAACATCCATTCACTGACTTTCTTTTCTAGTTCGTCATCATCGAGCCACTGACATAAACCCGGCCAGGCGCATGACTACCAGAGCATCTCCGATAGACATTGATAAGATTCTGGTGGGTGACAAGCGGCGAATGATCATCCTCTTCTTGACCAACAGTATCGACAGATCACAAGATAGCTTTCGCTGACAATGGGATTCGAATTAGAAAGAGAAGATTCTTTAGTAGTAGAGCACATCAACCCAAATCCACACCCGAACGACATGCCGAATAGCCATTCGAACTCCTTCAACGGTGCTTACCCGACAGAAATCGAGGACAAGACGAGGTTGGAGGAAATCGATACTCAGTCTAAAGAGAAAGAGGAGAAGGAGAAGAATGGGGATGCCCAAGAGCAAACACATATCTTAGAGTGAGTAGTTTTGTTTCTCCCAAGCTGTCCTCAGGATAATCCCACTGGCTGAATGTACGGCTGGTCACGACGAACTTGTCAACTGATTTAATTGAGTTTCCTCGATGAATAGAGGGACTACCGATTTCGCGCTTCCAAATGCCTTTGTGCAAGGTACGAACCCGCCGTAAGTATCCCGCGATCTCACAATCTCACATGTCCTTACCATATTCTCAATACTCGCGGACCTAAGAGGGCGACTCCAGATTTCGATGTTTCAACATCTTCCCTTCTCCGTGACGATTGATTAGACAGTACTGATCATTCCCCAGTCTCACGGCCAGACCATACCAGCTCTCAAGGGGGTTCTCTCACCTGGTGGCCGCGCCCGAGAAGCACCGAGAGGTAATTGCTGAAAAAATGGCTAATCTGGTGAGTCTATGTTCGCCATATCGATGGACTGCGCGTTCCTTCCTTTTTTTCCGACTACATCTTGCAGTAGTGACTTCGGAAGATCCGTCCGGGTATCACTAGCACCGGATGATCCAACGCTGATAGTCAAGCTTAGCAATCCACTCTCGCACAATTGGGCTCCGACGATCTCAAGCAGGCCAAAGCGGATATCGTGTATCTGAAAGCTATTCTGGATGATGAAGGTCCGGATATTGCCCAGATCAAAGCGGGTGCCAATTGGGCTAGCAGAGATGCTTAGGAGTCAGCAGTCAGCATATTCTCAGGACCAAACGTGGGCTGCGGAGCGATGAGATGAAGGACGGTTGATTAGATAGTCAGTGGCTGTTGAAGAAGACGTCAAGAGGAAAAAGAAGCAGTAGGGTGGAAGGAGGAAAGAAGGGTAGAAGCGCGTTGAGGCCGAATAGCCATGAGAGGAAGGGAGAGAGAGATGTGAGAGACAAGATATTTGCGAGGTGATGTGTTTCGGGAGACACATATGATGTCGAGCTAGAACCCAAATGATGAAGAGGTCTTTGTGAGAGTGTCGCGTGTACGTGTCGAGCGGTGAGGAGGGAACAATGTTACTGTAGCTAATATCCTATGTATTGTGGTGTGTATGATATGCGAGATAGTACTTGGTCCTAAAGTCTAGCAAGGATCGAGCGATTGATCAGCGCAACTCATAACCAGAAGAAATGAAATGAAAGAGATGAAATCTGGGATGGAGAGCGTGACGTCGGCTGCAAGAAGAGTAAGAGATCTCGATGGAAGGTGTGAAGGTATTGAAGTATGAAGGGATGAAGGTATAAAAGTTGGTAGGAAGCTCTGATCGTTCACTCACCAACTATACCTAAATCCCAGTCCAAGTCTATCTAATGACCAGGTCTTCTCCACGTATAATCCCATCCTTTCCCTCTACTTTCCACCGGAACCCACGCTTCTCTCGGGACCAGCCCCTCTATCCTAGTCTCCTTCCATCGTTGTTCTACACTCTTTTTCCCCTTTGGATGACGTTCATCTCCCTTTCTTTCCGCCTGCTTCGTCTCACTCGTAGCTATCTCATACACTCTTCTATGATACAAACCCCCCTTTCCTTCCGCACTCTCTACTCCACCATTAGCGGGGTTGGTGATCCTCTCTAACTCGTCGCATGCAGCTACCATCGAATCGAATTTCGCTCTCAGAGCCCGCTGGCGCTGAGTACGGAGATTCCGTTGATAGAGCTGCCAAGCCCGCTCGATGGTCTCGTGCACCTCGGCAGAAGGTACGACGTGCTGTAAACGGTTCAAGTGGTCGTGGTGGTATGTCCCAGTAGGACTTGAGGAAGTAGGTGAATAAGAGTCGGTAGGATAGAGGACTTGTTTTAAGACTTCGGATCGGGAGTCGGTGGGGACGTGTAAAGTGGGATTACCAGGACCGGAAGATGATGTGGACTTGGTAGCGTATGATCGAGCTATCGGACGCAGGACCTGAGATAGAGTCGGACGAGACATGGTGCGAGTGTCTGAATGTGTGATCGGCGAGAGATTATGGGCTACGAGCGAAGGACAGAGGGGAGGATAGTTTTATCGGTCGAGCTCTCGTCGTGTTTGAGCTTGCAATACAAGTATGTCTCTCTTAAAGCGCGTCAAGCGTCCATGAGTTGTTGTGATTGTTGATTGTGATATAGACTTTTCAGTCGGAAGTGTTTTACTTGTGACCACTTCGATGACCCAAAAAACAAGATTCAACGAGGTAAGTTGACGGAAAAACGTAAAGCGGACATCAAACGAATCTCCGCTCATTCAGGCCCCGGTGCTAGTCCTGCCAGTCAGAAATCTCTGCTTCGGCGTATGTACATGCATGTATATGGCGTCCCACGGGACAGAAGTGCATGTCATGATGTCTGCTGCACAGTCATCTATAAGTGGATCAATCCTTCTCCGATTGACACGTCAATTCTTCCGCCTCCAAGCTATTCAGTGACCTCGAGCACAATCTGCGGCGGATCCGCCTTATCAGCCGCGTCCGCTTCACAAAGGAGGACATGCTTAGAAGATGCACTCACCTTCCCGCTGTTCTTATTTCCTTCCATATCTTTATGAGCTTGAATGACATCTGTCCACGGGTATGTCTGCAAGCGGCAACGATCGTCAGCATAGTGTCCAGCCAATTTTCAACTAGCAAAACAGCAGAATAGCATGAGCAGGAGAACGAAATTGACCTTGTATATTTTCACTTGGAGCTCTTTACTCAAGATCTTCGGTAAGACTTTATCCTTGAACACTTCCAGTAAATCATGTTGATATTCTGACTTTCTCGATCTCAACGTACTTCCCTTGATAGTCAATCTTTTGCCTAAGATAGGAGCCAGATTTGCCCCCTCGGGGAACGCGGCACCAGACATGAATGCCAAGTAGAGCATCTTCCCGTCCAAATTGAGGGACGAGATATTCTGTTGCCAGTACTGTTTACCTATGAAGTCGATGATCAAGTCTACGCCCGGTGCGTGCTTTTTCAGCTCTTCAGCAAAGTCTAGGCAACCAAACAATGATGTGCAGTCGTGTGGTCAGCGGAATAATCCATTGTATTCTCCCCATATGTGTTGAAAGAGCACTGATAGCTCACCTTGCGTTTTATAATTGAACACATGGAGCCTATCGCTATGGCCCAAACCCTTCAGGAACTCCACCTTTTCGTCCGATCCGCAGGTAGTGAACACTTTTCCGGCTTTCAAGACGTGCACTGCGAGGCAAAAAGTAAGCTTGTCTAGACAACCTGTGATTCTGCCAATACTACGCAACGCTCGGACGGAAGCTTACAAGCGATTTGTATAGCAGCAATGCCTACTCCCGAAGCGCCCTGTCTCGTCCGTCAGCTGGTGTTGAGGCTTGAATTCTGACTAGCTTACAGCATGTATGAGAACGTTTTGACCCTCTTTCAATGGGGTCTCGACCATGAGAGCTTGAGTGGCTGTCATGCAGATTGGTATCAGCTGACTAGCATCAAGCGTAGTAAAGTCGGACCTCTTCTAGGTGGCTCACCAGTCATCCATACTTCAGGTATACCGGCCGCCTCGACCCAGTCAAACTGTTTTGGCTTGGGTAGAAGCATTGTTTCGGGATTGACAATATACTCTGCGTACGCTCCCTGTATGTAAACAAGTCAGCTCTCCTTTTTTGGAGGCGAAACAAGCTATATCTTCCGGCAAGGAATATGGATGGATTGAGGCAAAAGAGACGTACACCATAAGCAAGACCGTATACCTCATCGCCCTCTTTCCACAACTTAGAATCTTCCCCTAATTTATCGACGACTCCCGAAAACTCCACTCCGAGGATAGTCTTCGATGCTTGAGGCGGTAAAGGGTATTTGCCCTCCCTTTGCAGTATGTCCATTCGGTTGAGCCCGAACGCCTAGCCGAGAGATTATCAGTCAAGTGCTTAGACCATGATCTGAGGCTCATAAGAGATCTGCAGGTAGGTTATTTACCTTGACCTGAAAGTACGACGACATCAGCACATTCTTTACCAACGTTGCAGTGGTCAAAAGCTTACTTTGACCAAGACTTCCCCCTTCCCAGGCTCAGGTGTCTTCTCTTCGCCCAGATACAGACTATCCGCCGGACCTGTACCATCCTTGATCAATATACACTTCATCTTATCGAAAGGTGTGTTGGTTGCAGAGAAAGATCTGGTGAGAGAACCGTTTCTGAGTCTAGCTTGCGACGTTTGAATCGAATGACGGGCTGAGAAGACTGCTGAACAAGTCGCGAAAGGTCTTAATTGACGATTTATGCTCGATCTCAAAGTACTTTGGATACACGCCATTTGTTTCGAAGTCCACTTTGCTGGAGTAAGCAATATATAACCAAGACCTACTGTGCTATTTTGGCCTACGAAAGTTATCGCATGTAGTAGCAACACGGTGGTCAATCACCGTTACCCATGACGAAATCAGGTGTAAGTGGAGGTTTAGGCGGAGATATCCGCTCGGATGTCCGGATAAACCCCTCTCGTTATCCATCGAATGAAGTCATTCACGCTAAATACAACCAACGGAATCGATTCGATCCTCACTCAACAACCTCGACAACGCCTTTATCGTGTCGTGTCTATCAGTGCTTTCACGACTCCAACATCATACCTTTCGCTATATAGACTCATAGACAAATAGACCAATCCTGATCTTGCTCTCTTCACCCAACCAAAACGAGATGTCACGAAAGTCTAAAGCCACTTCCAAGAGACTGTATCTGACCAGGCATGCTCAAGCTGAACACAAGTGAGCTCGTCAAGTCACGCCCAAACAGAGCGCCGAGGAGATTTCCGGCTGACCCATCATCTGACAATCGCAGTGTCGCATCAGACTATACAAGTCAGCTGGTTTACTCGCTGTGATGGACGAACGAAGCTGACAGAGTATTTCGACGTAGTCGCCGATGCTCCGCTCACCTATCTGGGTAAAACACAATCTAAGGAATTGAACGAGGTGACCAAGAACACCTTCCAACAGACCGCGGAATTATTGGTCTCCTCGCCTGTAAGCTTAATAGACAATGCATGGGTCGCAAAATAGCTTACAACCAGGAATGGACTTGTCGACCTAGCTGCGACGGCCTATGGAAACTATGTTAATTGGATATCCGGAATTGAAGGCACGTCTGGAGAAGGAAGGAAAGCCGGTGATATTGTTAGACACTTTACAGGAGGTCGAAGCGTGAGTAATCGGGTCGTCTGGAATTCCATTCTTGTAGCTTCATATGTAGTAATCAATCATCGCATCAATCGCCGATGATCCGTACGGGTATGGTTTGCAGCTTGCCATGTGATACACCGACATACCCTATATCCAAGCTGAAAGCTTCCAACAACGGTATCTTCTCGTCTCTTGACTTTTCCACTCTGTCCGAAGAGTATGCTTCGAAGTCGGGTATCTATGATCCCAAGAACGCGAGTGAACGTGCCAGACGAGTAAGGAACTGGTTGCGAGACAGGGAAGAGAGCGAGATTGTCGGTAAGTCAGATATCGCTCGGCACCAAGAAGTTATGCTGACTTACCTGTCGTAGTCGTTGCCCATGGAGACATCTTGAGGTATATAGCGGACAATCAACAGTCATCACGGGTCAGTTAACAGTATCCCTTTTTGTCCTGACATACGTAAAGCTGATCTCTCCGAGACCCATATCTTAGCCATGGGACAATGCAGAAGTCAAGATTTTCACATTTGCCTCCGAGGATGACGAAAATGCGTCAGTGGTGGAAGTTGATAGCTCTGCCGAGCCAAAAGATGCTACAGACGAGCCGACCAGCAGTGAAATGAAGAATTAGACCCTGCGTTACGAAGAACAGAGGGAAGGAAGCGGATAGGCAACATGTTTACTTAGAAATCACTAGACAAGAGACCCACATGAACAAATTTTCGTTGTGTGATGGATGATGACATATGGGTCAGGTTTGACTACGTCTCAACAAGACAAACACACATACCCACACAAAGGAGGTCTGCCATGGGGCTTCGCTGCGTGATTCAAGTCACTTCACTGATCAATTCAATCTAACATCCCCGTGCCATTCTTCAGTTTCAGTGATACTTGGTAATCATTTGACATCGACTCATCCTGTGGACATGATGACATTTGCTAACTCCAAGGTTCTGTATCTGATACGACACGCACAAGCGGAACATAAGTGAGTCCTGCAGTCCTCTTTGACCTTGATTGCGTGCCCTGACTTGATGTAATGACCTCCTTTTCCCCAAATCACCAATCGCAGCATCGCGAATGATTACTCCAGTAGGTGGTGCATGATCTGTAAATGACAAAGTCCCGCAACTCAAGAAGATAGCTGATGAATTTCGGACATCGATCAGTACTGGATGCCCCGTTGACGGATTTCGGACGCACTCAGTGTGAGAAGCTGTACGAGACCACCAAAGACACTGCTCAGAAGACCGCTCAATTGATTGTTTCTTCCCCTGTGCGTGGGAGGATCCGCCTGCTGTCTCATCCAAGTCACTTACCCATCTCCCCGCTTAGCCGCCATCTCCTTTACAGGCCTTGGAGCTGATTGATGACATCTACTCAGCTACGAAGGACGATGGAGACCATGTTGATCGGATTGAAGGATCTCAAGGACCGCTTGGACGCACAGGGGCAGCCTGTAATCCTGCTAGATACCCTACAGGAGGTTGATCGGTGAGCAGTATTGTACTTTTCAGTACAGACCATTAACATCGCCTGTCCCGCCGTCTTGCTTTCAAGCGGAATCGGATGAACGAGGAGTCAATCCTCGTGTTCTCATATGCGTGTGATGTCCATCACCTAAATTCAGGCTGATACAGTCGCCCTAACTTGTGATGAATAGTAAGGCCTGTCATACGCCTCTCTCTCCCGCTGAGCTGCTGAGGTGCTCCAACGACGAAATGTTCTCCTCGTTGGACTTTTCGACTTTGTCAGAAGGGTACGCTAGCAAGGACGGAATTTTTGATCCCGTCAATGCGTCCGAAAGGGCAAAGCAAGTGAGGAGATGGCTCAGGGATAGACTTGAAAGGGAAATCGTCGGTAAGTCAGGACATCCCATCATGGCCTCGATAGTTTATTGCTCTTGGAGTAGATCAGTACAGTACTAAACAGGACAGCTGAGTACACGTCATTTCTGATACTTGACCGTTCTAGTCGTTGCCCACCATGATATCCTAAAACACATCGTAGACGGCCAGCTCTCTGATAGGGTACGTCAAAGCATACATCATAACGTCCTCAAACCAGCTCTAATGATGATGCAATTCAAACGTTGACTTTCCACTTGACTACAGGCATGGGAGAATACAGAAGTGAGAGTATTCACATTTCACTCAAAGGACGATGACGATGCATCGTTGATGGAGATTGATATATCCTCTTTGAAGAAGGATGACACGGGCGAGCCGACTAGTAGTGAAATGAAGGTTCAAAGACTGCGTCACACGTTACGAAGAACGGAGGGCAGGCAGCGAATACACACCATTGTTTAGACAAGAACCATTAGACAAGAAAAATTTACTGAATGATTGATCGTTACTGCAAACACACAAACACACACAAACATCCAAAGGATGCCTAACAGGGAAGTGCGCATTTGAGCACGTTGCTTTGTGCTTGGCCTCTTCTCTTACACCCTCATCTTGCTTGGTCCTTTCACTATAACATCATACATCAACTTACCACCTTGTGTTGTTCATCCTACAGAAAGCATAAACTGGGATACAATGACGAACGCTACCTCTAAGATTCTCCATCTGACTCGACATTCACAGGCTGAACACAAGTGAGTCCTGGCGATCCGTTCCTGCTCGAGTCACGCATCAACCCACTTCATTGACCTGTCTTGCCACTTCGCAGTGTAGCAGAAGACTACACGAGTGAGGGCACCTACTGTGAAGTAGCATAATATTTCAACTTCTGACATTCATGTAACATGGGTCTAGTCTTGGATGCCTCGTTGACTGAGCTTGGACGCTCCCAGTCACAAGAGCTGTACGAGCTCACAAAGGACACAATCCAAAAGACCGCTCAACTGATCGTCTCCTCTCCTGTGAGAGAGAAATATTCTCCGCCATCCCGCTAAACCTTGCCTATATCTTCTCGAGTACATGATACTACAAATTTTGCAGTCTGCAGGCTGATTGACAATTTTTTTTGCTCAGCTTCGCCGACCCATGGAGACCATGTTGATTGCCTTCAATGACCTGAAAGAGCGCTTGGATGCGCAAGGACAGGGTGTGATCCTGTTGGACACTTTACAAGAGATCGAAGGGTGAGCGTGATCTAGATTCTTATGTTCACACGCGCTGCTACGTCTCTCTCTATGGACGATGAGACAGGTCATAATCTGCATCGAACGGCGAAAGAGCCGTGATACATACTGTATCGTGCGTAAGCTAACACCCTTTCCTCTTGTCCAATGACTTCAGTAAACCATGTGATACGCCCCTTTTCCCCGTAGACGTACTCAAGTCCTCAAATGGCGGAATCTTCTCTGCGTTGGACTTCTCGACCTTGTCAGAGGGGTATGCGAGTAAGACTGGAATATTTGACCCCGTAAATGGATCCGAAAGGGCGAGACAGGTCAGGAGATGGCTTAGGGACAGACCTGAGATGGAAATAGTCGGTACGTGACAGCGAGGTGTCCGGATCGTTGCAGCTTTGTTGTACAGCAGCTGAAGATGGATGACGTTCGTGGATATCTTTAATAGTCGTTGCTCACGGCGATATTCTGCGATACCTCGTTGATGGCCAGCAGTCCACCAGGGTACGTGATGGAGTTCCGTTGTCAGGCTTAGCATGCGTCATGAACGTATGCATTACTCAACCCGTCTTGTCTCAATATAGCGATGGGACAACGCAGAACTGAAAGCGTTCACGTTCGTTTCGGAGGATGATGACAATGCTTCACTCGTGGCAGCTACCAACTCTATCAAGCCGCAAGATGCTACGGACCAGCCAACCAGTAGCCAGATGGAAGGTTAACCTGCGCTCATAAGTCGCCCGCGGAATGGTGGAATGGTGAAATGGCGGAATCACGGGCACGATATCAGAACAAATAGAAGACGAAACAATGCATTTTCATCATGGTGATCAAAGGAGAGTTTTCCATAAACTTCACTGAGTCGCATATGACCCCATCGTTCCCTACCTGTCGCACTGGCCGGCCAAAGGAGGCAATCAACTAAGCAGATTGCGTGACTCGATTTGACAATGCACGGCAAAATGTGTCGTTGTTCCTTCTCTCAACTTATCTCGTCTCGATTGTCTAAGATTTAGAAATACTGAATCATGTCAGCAGCTACGACTAAGAGGCTGTATCTAGTCCGACATGCGCAGGCTGAACACAAGTGAGAGTGACCAGATCGTTTCCTTACGCGGACCCTTGACTGTGCACTGATGACAACAATCTTGAATGAATGATATTGTAGCCTTGCGGAGGAGTACTTCCGTGAGTGACCCCTCACCATCATCCTCGGTAGATCCACGAAGGCTTGATGGTTGACTCCAATGATAGTGCCAGACGCGCCATTAACTGATTTAGGCCGCATGCAATCGCAAGAGCTGTGTGACCGTACTAAAGAAACCATCCAGAAGACTGCTGAATTGATCGTTTCTTCCCCAGTAAGCATGATGCGAATCGTAACTCCATTTAACGATTACACGACGCCGAAGAGTGTTGATGTGACCTCATACTATAGCTCAGAAGAACAATGGAGACTATGTTGATCGGATTCAAGGATCTTAAAGAGCGCTTAGACCATGACAAAGAAGGGCAAGGAGTCATTCTTCTGGAGCTCTTGCGAGAAGTCGACGAGTAAGCCGTCTGAAGCGTGAACTCACATTGGAATCCTTTGACTTCATCATCATCATCATCATCATCATCATCATCATCATCATCATCATCATCATCATCATCATCATCATCATCATCATCATCATCATCATCATCATCATCATCATCATCATCATCATCATCATCATCATCATCATCATCATCATCATCATCATCCTCATCATCATGCAGGACACAATCGCTGACCCCTACCGTATAATTCGACGCCAATGTACAGCTGGCCATGCAATACACCGCTTTATCCTGTATCCGTACTAAAAGCGTCCAATGATGGCATTTTCGCTTCTTTAGACTTTTCGACCCTGTCCGAAGACTATGCGAGCCAAACAGGGATTCTCGACCCAGTGAATGCAGCTGAAAGGGCAAAGCAGGTCAGAAGGTGGTTGAGGGATAGACCGGAGAAAGAGATTGTCGGTGAGCGTCATTTGGTTAGCGGAACACCCTTCTTGTGATACGAAGATCACTGATGTGATTCGTCACATGATCAAGTCGTAGCGCATGGAACGATCTTGGGTTATATCGTAGACGGTCACAGATCTGATAGAGTGAGTTCACTCTGCTCGATTCGCAGGATTCGGGGGACTTGTCGTTGTATGCGGTGGGAAGCTGATGGTAGGGAATCTCTGCCGTGTCTGGACCAAAGAATTGGGAAAATGTAGAGGTCAAGACATACACTTTCCTCTCGGACGACGACGAAGAAGCCTTGTTATCGGAGATTGAACAGCCTGTGCAACCTTTGAAAGAGTTCATCGCCTGATAGGCGGATCATGACACTATTATACAAGGTACATTATCAAGCGTTATTGTCATTAGTCATAATATTCCCGCAAATTACCTATCTAGATGAGTATCCGAAGTATCGGCAAGTTGCCAATCCGCGCAAGTAGTTCATATAAAGAAGGCTCAATAGGTGAAGCTTGCTATTATACAGGATTTAGGTTGAGCTGCTTTTCACACCTCGCACTCCCAAAATCTTAGGATGCACCGGCCGTTATAAATTCGAAGATTTACCCTTCAATAGATTTCCTTCCTATACCTCTGACTCTCTCTCGCTCATCACTGACAAAGCCTCTGATCTTCTGATCGAGCTTAGCCAGATTCTCATTCTCCCCTACATCGTCCCGCCACGCTAAGACTTTCCTCAACTTGTCCTTATTCCTCGCACTTTCGTCTACTGTCATCATGTCAGAGTAGTGACTAGAGGTCTGGTCGCGTGCTAGCAAGTCTTCTAAGACACCTGGACCAACACCACTCGAATTTCCGCTTGTTCCCCCGGGAACGTATTCCCCCGGATGCTGGTTATGCATGTAATCCTCCGACGAGATACCGTGGCGCTTCTTCATTGACGACTTCAAAGACAGCTTAAGTGGTGGATAGCCATTCGAGTTTCCGCGAGATTGAGATTGAGAGGCAATTGGGCTAACTGATCGAGAAGCAAGAGGCGGTTCGGGCGTATTTGAGCGGGACGAAGAACGTATTTTGAACAGACTGCTTTTGGCGGATAACACCCTTTCTTCTTTTATGGAAACCTCAGGAGTCTGGATGTCTCCGAAGCGGTCAGTCCTGGCCCTATTGGGCTGTATATCGAACGTCTGCAAGGAGTCGTTGTTATAGTTTAATGGTGTTGAAATGGGTATGGGTTGACTAATTTGTCGGATGGACACTTTCTTTGAGGGATGTTGAATCGGCATCTCGCGGTGGGTGGCCTTCGAGCCGGAAAGGGTAGATGATTTCTTGGTCAATTCGGCTATTGAGAAGTTGGACGGGAAACCTTTGCCCACTAATCTCTTGGAGACTGAAGAAGGCTTCTCAAACAAAGTCGAAGCGTTATTCGAATACCTGACGTGGAACCATTTGAACAGACCAATCATAAGCTCATGTCTTGCGTGGAAACAACGTATCCATGCGTGGTATCTGGCGCGAAACTCACATGCTCGGCGCAGAGACCAAACTCTCTTCTTTGCCCACCACACCCAGCGATCGAGTTGGAGGAGTCAAATCCCAGTCCTCCACTTGCATGATGGCGCGCAGATTCAGACTGCTCTCTAAGCTGTTTTGCGACTGCATCATACTCTGTCCGACCCCGATATGACCGTCCATATCTGCATGGCCGTTGTGTCCGCCATCCTCGTTGATTGTTATGGTAGGCGCGGCAAGTAATTGATCTGGTATGGCCAATCTGCTCTTTGATCCAGAAGAGACCATTCTTGGCATACCTCCAGAGTCACTGTCAGCAATCGGTTCGTTCGCCAATCTGTTGAGTGAGGAGTTCGAAATTGACAGAGTTAATGCTTCTTGCAAGACCGATTCTCTCCATCTCTTGTCGGCGTTTCTTCCACCTTCTCTCGCTTCTTCGAATTGTGGTGATAAGGCTCTCGCGTTTTCTGGCCTCCGATCAAGCGAAGATGTGTCTCTTCTTGTCGAGGAGGCGGAAGCTTCAAGCGGGCTCGAAATCCTCATTTTCAGCTCTTCTTTCGTTGTCTCAGGCGAGAAAGACCTGTCTCTTCTACTTCCACTGCCAGTAGTTCTGCCTTTCCCAGTACTGTGTTGGGATGTTCGATTATGATCATTGGTCGGATCTCTCTCGAATGCTTGTGACAATGATCTAGCGACGAAGCCTTCTTTGCCGAAAATCACCCGAAGGGAGTTGCTCGCACTGAGGAACGGAGAAGATTTGTTGGATCTCAAGCTCTTATGCCGTTGAGTGTCAGATGGTGTGATGCGGTTTTCGCTGTACGAAGGCGAGGTGTACGGAAGCGGATCTATGGCATCCGGCGGAGAACAGATAGAAAAAGTCGTCAAGGGTCTAGACTTGAAGCGCATGGAGTATGTACTGGATATTCGTTCTGTACCATACTGCCTTTCTGATCCATTCATTTCTTGATTATCACCTTTGATAGAAAATCGTTTGTTGTTCGAGCGGATAGAAGCTGATTTGAGCAAGTGTCCACTGGCATCTTGATTCGCTCTCTGCATACCATTCTCCGCTCGGGTCGACACAGGCTGCTCAGCTGCAACACCCCTGAGATTACCGGAAGTATACGCTCGTTTCATCAACCCCTGTCCAAGGGATCTACTTGACTTCAAAGAGGGCTTCCTCTCCGCCTTGTGGCCTTTTGTATGACCCGGAGGCTTGGCAGAGCTGGCTGGTGGCGGGATGTAGAACCGGTTCTGTGCCAACAAAAGAGACTTTCTTGGTATTTTCCTCTTCTCGGATCCTGCTTCTGAGCCTGACGTCGATCTTGATAGAGATGGCGGCTCCCTGAGATCGACTGGAGTATGCAATATGCCGGGAGTCGGTAAAATTCCTTGATTCTGCGGTGTAGGCGGCGTGATGACGCTTTCGATGATTGGGCTCGACAATTGTCGATCAGTTAGGCCCGTCTCTGTCAAATCGACCATCTCTTCTAGAAGCGATTCAGGCAGAGAAACCGGTGTTCCAGCAGGGGATAGGCCTAAGCCGATGGTCGAAGGTGCGATAATAGACAGAGAGATTTCGCTTCCGCTATTCAAAGCAGGGTGTAGTGGTCTGCGACCCACAGGCGCAATCACTTGCCCCCGGACATAATCGGACTCGGACGTTGTGGTAGTCGATCGAGGGAAATAGGATGTGTCAGCTGATCTAGGTGAAGTCAACTCTAAATCGACTGTGGACGAGGAGGCATTATCTCGATAATATCTGCTCCCTAAATCAATCGACAGCTCTCCGGTATAGCTAGATGAGGTGTAGGCCTGATTGTAGGAGGCATAGCCGCCATCCATCATTGACGGAGACGGCAAGGGAGGAGCAACTTCCAGTACGGTGTTGATCTTGGTACTGGTCAGTGACTGGGATCGAGGTCGAGTTTTTCTGAATGACTGATCTGCTTCTTGGTCCTTCTTTCTCAGCGAGACCGAACGCTTGATGGAGGCTATCCTGCCCAATCTCCCACCGGAATTGCCGGACATGCGATTCTCATAATCCTCTTTCACTTTCCGTTTCGCCGAGTCATAATCACCCAAGTTCTTCCTTGTATCTCCCCTCGACATACTGACGCTGAGCGCTTGGGGGAAGATGACGCTCGCTCTCTTGCCCCAGGTCATACTTCTCTTGCTTATGCTCCGCGATATGGAGGTGGCGCTGAATGCACTTGACCCCGCGGGACTATAGTCGAGATGTGAGTAGGAAGGACTGGGTATCACGACTGAGAAGGTGAGTGGGTCACCCAGGTCCGGGGCAGGGAGCAAAGGAGATTTTGCAGGATCGGCTGGAGGAGAAGGAGCGGGGCGAGGTGAAGTCAGTGATTGACTACGACGGCGCTGCTGAATGACCGTTATCGGAGGAACATATGGCTTTCCGTGCGGCCGGTGTACGTTATCTCTGGAGGCATTGACAGTGGCCTTGCTGCCTGAGGATTGTGCCTCGCTTGCAGCCTTTGACTGGTTTTGCTACAACGAGGGGAATGTTATTGTCACTGACAATGAGACGCTAAGGGGTCCAAAAAGCCAATCGTAGCTTACCTTGACACCGATCTCCCACCCTCTTCTATCTCTGCGATTCTCGATCTCCTTCAATATGACGCTCTCTGTTCTTCCGGCTTCGATACTCTTCTCAGTATTTTCCGATCTGGTAATTTTTCCCTTACCACCTAGATCCACCATACCCGGCTGTCTCCGTAGTGTACCCATTATGTCTGTATCTGGGCCCACGTCGTAGAATCCTTTCGAGTAGTCCCTAGCTTCGTCGGAGATAGATGGGAATGGCTTGGAGATATCTGCCTTCTTGACTCCAATTTTGAACACCTTGTCCTCGGCGGCGAAGACCTGTTGCTGCAGAATTGGAGTCGGTAAAGATCGCTTATTTCTGAGTCCCGGTATCTCTCGATGCTGATGATTATCCTCGTTGCGATGATTATCCTTATTTCTGAGGGAATTGCCCCTGGACAATGAATGCCCCCTTCTCAACTTGACATCAGTGGTTCCGCCGCTGGAGGTTGCTTCCACCGTGACAGCGGTCGAAGCGGTGGTGGTGCAATTGGTAGAAAGGTGAATGCCGTTCCTCGTATCACTGCTAGGAAATAGATAGTGAATTGTACTTGTAGATGGAGAGGCAAGAATGATTTTAGGCGTGACTGTTCCGCTGTTCGAACCTGGTAACGGAGATCCACCAGCGGAAAGAACCGTTGAAGGTGGTCGAGAAGAATTGGCTGTCTGGTGTGAAGGGATGTGTGATGGCAAAGTGATCTGGGAACCGAAAGGGTCAATCTGCGAGGGTGATCCAGGTGTATAAGCAGGGTTGAAGTCTGCTGACCCTGGTCCTTTTCTCGCACGGTTGTGACTTGATATTTTTGGATCAGGCCCGGGAGCGCCTACATGGCTGCTGATCCCATTACAGGCATTAGCTCGCGGTGCGAAACCATTGGTGTCGGGCGAAGCTGAAGTCAGGGTCGCGGTCGCCGATGTGGGTTGTTGAGTTCTCGGTTGAGATGTTGGCCATTGGTGGAAAATCGTATTTGAAGAACGTTGAGATTTAGTCATCCCTCTTCTTTCTACGTGCTTTTTCACTCCCCCGCTCAGATCACTTGCCGGTGTGACGTGATGAGGGTTTCAGGATATTTTAGCAGTAAGTGTTTGATCGTGATGTTTCGGATTAAGGCAATTTAAGGCACTAGACGGGCGCAAGGATCGTCGATCAAATAACACATCAGCTTGCATGCATAACAACCACGACCACCCCGTAAGACCATGAGCCAATCTCAGCCCAACGTTGTCGCCCCCATGCCTCTGCTTCCAAACGCTCACCTGTGCAAGAGATTTCTGATCGATTTTGGCCGAGAGGACGCCACCAATTTTGCCACCCCTGAAATACGGAGAATTTATGCCTTGCCTTCACAGATATAAGGATATAAGTCGACGGGAGGTGATTTCGAAGCTGCGAAGGACACTATTCGAAAAGACTATCGCTATTTACAAGATCCACTGTCTCCAGACTTGAGAGATATCGACAATTGAATTGAGGCTTGCAAGCTTCCACATCTAGTCAAAAGTCGAATCGAGCCAACAGAAGCGCCCGTTTTGCCACTCTCGTGCTCACAATTGTGATCGAGGCTTAAGAGAAGTAGAGGGATTCTTGGACAACGCGCTTGACACGAAAAATGCATGCTTGGATCTGCGATGCCTCAAGGTATGAACCTCCGTCTCACCACGCATGTATGATAGTAGCGTCGGAGAACAATATTATACCCCGCGTTATTCTGCATACCCAAAAGTTCGACCTCGTACAAATTGCGAAATGACATGGGGGCTTGTTCAATGCTGAAAGATGCTTGAGATGATAGCGGAGAAGCTTCTCATCTTCAGACGTGACCGGGACCGGTGGATCATGTTACAGTCTGCTCACAACGACTGACGCTTCCTCGATCACCGGGCTCTTCTTCAGGTCATTCTTTTGTTCCAGCTCTTTCGCCTTCTCTTCCTGGTCGAGCACGTCCGCTGGAATCTGGTCGGGAGTGGAGTTGACCAAAACGGTCGTCGGAACGATCGTTAAACCCATCAAAGCGAATGTGACGCAGAAGCCGATCAGCGGGGATGTCTTGATTTTCGTATTCATGCCGTAAGAAATCGCTTGACCAACGGCTTCGATGCATCTGAAAGCAGCTCCGTTTCTAACATTGGTCTGGGCGGCCTGGGCGAACGAGGATAGTAGCCAGTACATATAAGACTGAGAGAGGGGGCCGGTCGTCTGCACGAAGAAATAGGGGAGGAAAGCGGAAGGGTATAGGTGATCTGCCCAATCGATCTTGCCGGGATCCTCCTTGTTGAATTTGGTCTGCATAATGAGAGTCCAGATGTAGACGCCCGTATTCAGCACGAGAACAGTTATCAGCCCAAGTTGGGCTCGTCTTCGTTGGTTGACACCTTTTAAGTCGAGGATGAACTCCAGACCAAAACACCCGACGCTGACAATGGCCGCCGGTCAGCGACTGTCCTCGATTGAATGACATATCACTTACATGCAAAAGAATGGAGAGATGAGCGACGATAACGCTCGGGCTCGGACACTGAAGTATGTGGCTGAGGAAAGATCAGCACTCCCCTTCTATGGTGTCAGAAGGTGAGCTCACCCAGATAGGTGCTCCAAGTACCGCTGTAAAAGAAAGACCAAAGAGCCCAGGTAGCAGTAAGCAGGATAAGCTTCGAAGTCCAGGTCTTTTTGATAATGCTGAATTCTTCCTTCGCCGAAACCCGCTCAGCTACTCTGACCTTCGTGCCGTCCGACCTCACGACGTTATGGAGAGGGCTAATGAGCCACGCGAAAGGGAACGCTAAGCTCTCAATCACAAGAAAAGCGATATATGTGTCCGGAGTAACTCCTCCTTTCTGGCCAGCAACATGGTTTTTCGATAAACTACGTAAGCGACCACAAATGTCAGCTCGTGCGGCATGTGTCTCTCAGTATAACTGACTTGATAGCTCCTCCGATAAGCTGGCCAGTGTTTCTGGCTACGATCCACAAAGCCAGATATTTCCCTCTAGCACCACTTGGTGCGATTGACATGATGGTACCGGATTCTGCCACATACCAAAATCCACTGCCGGTGCCAGTGATGAAGGCACCCAAGACCAAGAACTGCACAGATCGACATCGTTCAGCTTGCGACAGGTCAGGAAATCAAAGGAAGAGGTAAACGCACCCATTGATTGCCAAACTTGCTATTGCAGTAATATGATGCGCCTCGGATAGGGAACGACATGGCCCCGTAGACGAGAGCCCACTTAGTTTCGAGTCGATTAACCAAGATAGGACCGAACAAACAGGCTGTACCACAATTTTGAACGTGAGTCAACAGCATCCCCACACAATTGACTGCTGTACTGTAAACTCACTTGTGGCAAGACACGAGTAGCTGATTGCAGTACTGGAGGAATGTAATCTCAATTAGCGACATATCTCCATGCGGCTCTGATCAAGTCATTCCACTCACGCAATATTTGAGGTCTGGGGGGTAGCCAATCCGCCGCCGCCTAGACCAGCAATAGCATCACCCATTGCTGGACCGCAGAATGCTTGAACGCTCATGAGCAACATCTGCGTCAAGCTGTGCTGATGGATTCTTCTCCATTTGGGCGTTTCCTTCTGGTAAGCTACAACGTCGAACTCATCCGCAGCGTTACCCTCTCCGAGCACTAGACTGCTCGGAGTACGCGGGCTATGATCACTCCGAATGACTTTGGCGTTGGGTGGTGGCGCGTCTAGCTCAGCCATGATTCGAGTAGGAAGAGTGTTGAAGTTTTGAAGACATGGCAAGAACCTTTCTGATGAGGGTTCTTCTCTCAGCGGCTTTTATACTTTAGCTCCATTCGCCATCGCTATTCTTCGGCCAGTTCATCTGGGCAGCATCGTATTGTTGGATGTCGTGATATTAGTTCATTCTTTTCCATGCAGTCAGCTACTTCACATATCTGATCATCACGCAATGATTGCTTACTCTCTGTTACACACCCATATCCAGGGCAAGATAAGCTTCTCATCAGCCAAGTCATTCACGAATGGCCAAATATAGTTTCCGGAAAGCAGATAATAATCACCATTCCGGTAAAACCAAGGCGTCATCCCGCGCTGTCGGAGAAATCAGACGCAGATCAGATAAGCTTGCTCGACAGCGAATCTTCCTCGAGCGAGTGTATTATTCGCAAGCTGCATTGAGGTATCGGTTTCACCCGATGCTGAGGAAAGAATTAGGGGAGTGAATATTGCGAGCACGTAATCAGCCGCCTTTAGCGCTTGCCATGAGTTGCTTATGAGGCTTTCTCACGTCGTCCGTGCAATCCGATCATGCTCTGACCGTATCTGTTGACTTTAGTGGACTGGAAAGCCTGTGAGACACTGGGCTCGGGCTAGAACGAATTATGAAGCCTGATGACCAATCCGAGGGCTGCCCAGGAGACGGTAGTGAGTCAGTACAGCCAGGATATGCTGCTGGTGAGACGGCTCCTCGCTGTCTCGCAGATGCTCAGGGACCGTGGGGAGGCGGCACCGTTCTTCATACCTCCTACATACTGAGTATATCCATATTACGATCACACTTCTTGCTTCATCTAGCATCCAAGCGAGATGATCATGCCTGGATGACGAAGTCCTGGCTTGAGTCTGACTCGATCTCCAACGCATTGTCATCATGAGCTCTTCCCACCCATTCATGCAACCACTTGAACACCTCGTGCTATACGGGGCATTAGCCAAAAACAAATTCAGCAAAAGAAGGTCAGATTTGAAGGTGTGACTCACATGCCATCTCAACGAGTTGTGCGGTTTCAAAACCTAGATGTATGTATGTCAGCACGCTGCACCGGGTTACTCTGTTATGATGGAAGTAGCAATGCTTACCCAGTGGTTCTCATCAGGGAAATAGACAAATCTGCTAGGCACGCCTTGGCTGTTTGATCCGGTCAGCATTAGACCCGAAGCAAGGTATTCGCGGTGCGGCTCACGTTTGAAGAGCAGTGAAAGCACCTGCGGAACAGAAGATCAGCTTGGTACACCGAAGAATGGGCGTTAGCTGACTCACCTAATCCTTGAGAATTCTCAAGCCGATAATCTGAGCACGTCCACACATTAGCTGCGGTGATCGGTCGTACCGTAGCGGCCTTACCTTTTCCACCCTGAATGACAAGTTCTGGCGTATTCCACTCTATGGCATGGTTCACCGGACTCCATCTGATCGAAATTTATTAGACTAATTCAGCAATCAGGTTATGACTCACCTCTCATAATTAGCTCTATGGGTCAAAGGCGTGCCGGCGAAGTCCCTAGAGTTTCATCCCAATCAGCCGACTGTTCAACAGTCATCCAGGTAGACTGCGGGGACCTACTGTGTCGGGAACCATACTTCCTATTTACACATAGATCGTCAGCCGATTTTCAACCAAAAACATCGAAAGTTTCCAACTCACCTCAGTCGAAAAATAGGTAGTAACCGTATCGAAGACCCCATCGTGACAGACCAAAGCCTTGAAACCGAAATGATCATTGTGCCCGTTGATCCAATTGACCATGTATCCTCCGTAAGAAGCACCAAGACCGGCAGTCCTATCAGGATCGATCTGTAAATCCATGTCAGCTTAGGAGCAGCTTGTCATTAGGGATTCAGCTTACTTCGGGATATCGAGCAAGAGCAGCGTGATAACCCGCTAAGAGGTCTTTAAAAGGTTCTGACGGATTTGATTTATCAGCTGGATGAACTGAATCAGAGATCAGACTACTCACTGCCTCCCCAGTCGCCTTGAATAGCATCGGTGAAATCTTGTCCGTATCCTGTTGATCCAGTAGGGTTGATCGCTACCACAAAGTACCCTTGTGAAGCAAACAAAGCAGGATTCCATCTGGTGGACCAAGCATCTTCCCACGCTCCCTGGGGTCCTCCGCTACAAGCAGAAGTGGAAGTCAGCTTGCCCAAAGTAGAGAATGGTGGCTGAGGGTGATCATCACTCACTGGATCAAGAATGCTGTATTCGGAATCGAATGAGCGCCTTCTCAACATTCAATTGCACCGAGGTAGACTCACCCAAAGGCCAAGCTTTCTTTTGGCTTTCTTCCCATCCTCTCGGCTTCAATGCCCAGCCCATGACGTCCTTTCCTTCAGCGCCCTCGAACCAGAATTCTTCGCCGTTAAGGCCTTCCAACCTGTTCCCTATATATTCGGCAGACCAAGCGGTCAATCTTTTCAGCCCATCGTGAGGCAGCTTGTCGCCATCATTGTCTCCATCTCCTACGCTTGTCCCCTGCTTTCGGTGCGCGATTGCCAGGATGAAGTCGTCTGAAGGCGAAGTAAGCGATTGCTGCGAGATCAAGATTGTATGATTTGCCAACGGGGTGATAGATGTGGTCGTGCCGTTGAAGTAAAGAGGAGTTGGGAGATGATCTGGATGTGTCAAATGATAGGGCAAAACTCGGCCATGGTGTTCAGCCGTGAAATACAATGAGTCCGAATCAAGCGACCACTGCGCAACAGACGTGTCAGCGTGAGCATACAGATCCAGCTGGACTGGAAAGGGTTGTCATGATACTCACAGTAAGAGAGCTAGGGCTTCTGTCCCAGTCCTCTGTCCATCTCTTGGTACCCTTTCCTTCCTCATGAACCACAATCACCCGCTTGTCACTCTCATAGCCATCTTTCTTCATTTCAAGCCAAGCTAGCTTTTTACCGTCAGGCGAGAACGTGACCGCCGAGATCGCTCCATGGGAATGCGGAGTCAGATGTCTGGGCGACGAAGAAGCTGGATGACCTGGTAGAGCGACCAAGTAGATGTCTTCCCTCGTATGCGTCGCATAATTGAGGTGAGGAGTCTTGATGGCCGCAGCCAGGTAGCTGGATGTAAGGCTGAATGAACCAATTGGATCCATTTGAGAATACTATGTTTCCAGCTGAATCAGCTACTGCTCGTCGAAATGACTAGGCCCATATGCTCACCAAGCCAGTGTCTTTGAGAAGATTGACGAATGTATGTCCCCCTCCAGTCGCAACGCTCTCCCACAGACCGCCTTTAGTGACCAAACTAGTCACCCCAATAGTCCATACTTTTCCAGGTGTTCTCCATTCATCCCAGTGTCTGACGAACAAGTCATCATAAACCAAAGCAGAGTCCCCTCTATCTTCCCACTTCTTATCATACTTTTCAGTGTCGTCGAAGGCATCCGAGCTCTCCCATACTTGACCGGAGAAGGCTAAAGTGCCGCTCTTGGGCTCGAAAGTAAGTCCGGTAGGATTCACGCCTTCAGGGAACGTCAAGATTTCTTTTGCTCGAGGTGGACCACTAGGCTTGAAGGAAGTATCAAGGTTGATAGAGTATGAGTATAGAGAAGAGCCATTCAGGTACGCGAAAGTGGTTGGGTCGAGCCAAAAGAGCTGAGATGTCTCGGCGGCAGAGGAGTTGAGCAGAGAGACAGGCGATGTGGGGTGGGTGGTGTTGAGCGAGAGTAGGTACGCAGAGCGATGAGTCCTATGCGTGGCATTAGCTAAGAGACCAGTTTAGGGATCATCTAGATTCATACTCACTTGTCAGATGCGGGTTCCCACTGGTCTATGACAGAAATCGCGTGCGAGCCATCGGGAGACGCAATAGCTGGCTGGGGTCTCGGTGCACCGAGCATATCTTTGGGTGTGAAGACATCCTGAAGTATTTTCGCGCGACTGACGGCCAGAAGGCCCAATTGAGCCAAGATCCTGACTCTCATAATGGCTGTTGAGCTCGCAATGCCGGTGTTGGTAGCTTTGAAGACGTTGTCAAGCACAAGGTCATGGAAATGCTTTGTCCATGGGGTCCTCCTTCTGGCGTCATTTTGGGAAATACGATGATGTCACTATTTCTATCTCGGCGATCTCGGCGATCACCGAAAACCCCCTTGTTACCCATGCAGAGGTTGAAGGACGAAAACAAACTCCTCGACAATCATCCATGCTCCTCTCCCTTCCATTTACTCTCGACTTGTCAGGGAACATGGAATAATGCCACTAGGAGCACCGCAACTACCATCACCCGCCCCTACACCGGGTTCTGGACTGGAAATGGCCTCTCAGCCGATTGCAGACCAATCAGCGGATCAGACGGTCTTGAGAGCGGAGTTGGAAGGTCAGCTGCTGAGGTTAACTCAGGACTTGTACGAGCTGGAGATCTGCGCGGGAGATGTGGGGCAGGGGATGGAGGATGCTGTACCTAACTACCTGTAAGCTCTCAGCATTCAAACACTCCGGGCTGAAAACTTGCCAGCTTACTATCAATAATAGCATGAAAGTCAATCAAGGGTTTATCAATCTCGAAAGGATAGCTGGACAATTGGGCGATAGTGTACCTCATCAGATCATAGAGTGAGTCGTCGTGACGATTGAGTTCTTCTTCTACTTCCACGCGAGTGGCACAAGACACATGCTGGGGTCTTTGGCTGACTGATCACCCGATTGAATAGTAATATCGATCGCTATAAAAACCCTCATGTATTCACCAAAAACACATTGACACGTGCAGTAGGCGAGAACCAATACGCTCTAGGCCGAGTACTTGGACTTGAAGTGAGCATGATCGCATCATCGAACTGCGAGTATCTCAGCTGATCTGTCCGATCTCGAACAGAGCTTTCGCCGGCAATTGTACGATGCATTACAAGCAGAGTTACCTGAAGTACCGCTACCCAAACGGAAACATCAACCTGATATACCCACAAAGGCAGAGAATGGCGTACAGGCAGCTGAAGGATCTGGCCCGAGTCAGGCTAATGGAGATGTGAATGTCAAGCTAGAGGAAAGTAATGGAATGGCAGACGATCATGCCAGACCATGACGATATCACCCCTGTTTTCGCAATAGCCATTCAACGCATAGTATACCCTGCATCCGTTGTCATACCCATTTTCCTGCGTTTCGACCATCTAACCCACAAGATGTATTCTGTATCTGGTGTGATCCGCAATTCGCGATCCGCCAATTGAATCAACTCCTATTTGTCTCTATGAACACCCTCTGGGACGAACCTGCCCTTGTCGTCCTGCCTTGATAATGAGGAAACATCACCATGGTACCGCGGAATACTTCTTGGCTGCGCTGAAAACCAGACCAAAGACTGCCAGTACACCCACTCCAAATAACGCTGAGCGGATGGCCGACTTTTTACCTGTCCAAAACACTTTGTATCAGCGATCCGACTATTCCAAGTGACTCATCTGGACAGTGCAGGGCAGTTGAGCAACTCACGATCCTCGATAAGTATGTAAGCGAAAGTATAGGCGATCCTACTTATCACCCATAGGCCAGCGTAGAAATGCAGCGAGCTCGCATCGACGTGAGCCGCATTAGCCGCTACCAACGCTGCAGCGAAAAGCGGCAGATTTCTGTACACCATATGGAATGGTTATCATCAGACCCTGACTTCACGAGATGATTCTCTTTCGAGCTGCCGGCGTGTTGAGGGGAAAGTGTTTGAGTGACATACGTATGAGTGTTGTTCTCCGCTGCTATCGCTCTTTTGACCCGGCCTTTGAGCTAGATACGAAACACAGATCATCTGTCAGCTGTCTTGCTGTCCGCATTTTGGGGAACACGATCGACTCGACATAGTCCTTGGATGTGTGCTTGAGACTTGAGATCTGAGATTGAGACTTACTTCCAATGGAATAGGTTTGGAGTCGATATTTGCCCAACTATCTTTCGGATTCTGTAACGACCTCATCCCTTTCAACATCTACGCCAGCGAGGAAGGATGAAGGATCTTCACAGCTGAGTCGAAGGCACATACCGCATTATCATACGATCCCTTAGCAGCTTTATTAGCTATCGGAGCAGCCCACCAGAGAGGGGCCATTCTATTCGTCCGCAAGATCAATCAAAGTCAGCCAAGGATACATTATCCGGGTGGAATGATGGTGTATCGTGGTGTATATTTACGCAATTATCCATCCTACTGGGATAGCATAGAGAGAATAGTTGTAAGACAGTCCCGGAGTTGACACCAGGGAGGCGTACGGCATTGTGCGACTTGATATGAGTAAATGCGAGTATAAATCAGTGAGACTGTATGATGGCTTCTTAGAGCGTAAGTGGTGAGGACAGTGGTGAAATGCGATCCAAGACTGTATTCGTTGAAGGAAGAGTCATTGACTTGAGCAGAGTAGATACAGAAAGAACCATCAGAAAAAGCCAAGTTAGTTAAGCTTAATAGTTGTCCGAAAGGGAAATCGGAAGCGCGGATCCGGAAAGTTCGGGAACAGGACGCGTTCTTAGCTCATTTCGAGCGCAAGCTGGTGTGTCCTGGCTAGCTGATGCATGTACAATATAGATGTCTATATGATCAGTTCAAGTTGTAGTCTGACCAGGTTTCCAAGTGCAAAACATATGTTGGTCCCAGTCTGGCTATGACATGTTGACCGCTAGGGATCGTTTCCCCTCCTTCGCCATTATTCACGGATCCATATGTCATGGTGTGCACCCGTCGCTTAAGCGCTCACCAAGGCAATGACTTGTATTTTAGAGCGGCTTTGATGTATAAAGCGAAACATGATCCGACCCCGGTCCAATAGAAGATACTTCGGAGCCACGATTTGGCCTCTATGGACAGCATCACCAATAGTCATGATGGATCAGTCATCATCCTCCTCACACGCGTGGTTCTTCTTGACTCCATGACTCACCGTCCTCAATCAGTATGTACGATAAATTGTACGCTACTCTACTGAGCAGGAAGCCAGCCGAATACAGATGCAACGACGCCGAATCAACGTGAGAGGCATTGGCAGCTGCCAAGCCAGCCGCGAAGAGCGGCAGGTTACTGAATGGACTTGTCAGCTCCAGCTGAATGCAAGATTCGTCTAGCAATCGCATGGGATCGAGGGTGAAGCGGGATGGTGAGGCGATTGGAGGAATGCACTCACACGTGAGTATTATTGTTGGCAGCTACAGCTCGTTTGATCCTCCCTTTCAGCTATCAATACATGCTATGTCAATGAACGTCTACAATACACCATCGATTGATAGCTTTCCGCTTACCGGTCGTGGGATCTCAGCATCATCCAACTTGGCCCAACTTTCACCTGGGTGCTGTGATCATACCGCACTTCCCATCAGAGTTTGCAACTCGTTGCTCAGATCTTGTACGGTATAAAAAGCTCACAGCGTTCTGGTAAGTGCCTGGTGCAGTCAAGTTGGCCGCACCGATAGCCCACCAAAGAGGGGCCATTCTGAAGGGTCCCTTACGAAGTCAGCATGCACGTCTATCCGCTCTGCTTTGAGCTGGGGAGGAAATGTAAACGCGTCGAGAAGGGACAGAGATACTGACGCTACTGCCCATCCTGCCGGAACGCTGAACAACGAGTAATTGAACTTGAGTCCTGGTGTTGAGGCTAGATACGCGTATGACATCTTTGCGGAATAATGAATGATGAATGGGTGTGAACCGTGCAAACGGTAACAACAACAAGTCACCGAGCAAATCGATTCTTTCAAGATGAAGACATTCATAAGTACGTCCTGTCTTGCAGATATTCTGCCAGGACGCATGTGCGGACGTATGGCCGGATGGGAGATGATACTCGACGCTAAGACGTCATTCGCCGTAGTGTAGTGACACTAAGATTCCGTAATAAACGACATACTCACAGCATGGGGCCATTAGTCCGCCCCTCCTTCCAGACGTTTCACTTTTCGCTGCACACGCCGCATATCTCGTCTGCAGTCAGGTAACAACACATGATAAGGGTCCTGTTTTAGATGGTTGCATCATGCGTTCCTCATACTGAATCGCAATGCTAGAAGTCTACGGTCTAGATGTAGTCTACGCAGCTCCAAATCGAGCCTTTGATCAACGATTTAGAAGAGCTTGTTTCCAGCCCTGATGAAGAGGGATATCCAAGTAGCGACTCCAGCCAAATATGTAACGGATCGCAAGTTGGCAGCGAAGACTAGTTGACCAAGGTCAGCCCAACAACATAGCAGATCGGAGCGGTCCGTCTTATTGGTGTCAAAGAGGTCGACAGTGAGAAAAGCCTTGCGACCGTTGATTGATATAGAAATATGTACTCACGCGAAGTGTTGTTGATGTAGATGAAGTTGTACAATATCCTTACACCGATGTATACCGCTGAAGTGGTGTTCAAGACGGAGGGTGAGAGTCTAGCGAAATTGCCGGCGAGCTAAAAGGAGATAAAACAAGATCACGTCAGTTGGATGACGTTTCTGAAGTAAGAAAACACGAGTTCATCAGGTAGAGAAGAGGAAGGGGAATGCTTACAATAGCAGCAGCGAACAAAGGCAAGTTCTGCAACCCGTTCTCTTGGGCGGCCTCCGCTCTCAGATATTTGCCTTGAGCGTTAGGCGACAATTTGGCTTCCTTGACTCTCGCGATGTTCTCTTTTGGTTCCTGTTGACAAGAGAATCACAAGGATCAGGTCAGGCCCACCAAACTGCTCGCATGCAAATCAGATCGATAGAGCACTGCTCACCCTGTTATCCCACTTGGCAGTACCGGGAGCTCTCTCGGAGTTGTATACCGAGATAGCGTAGAAGTGGGGAGCAACTCTATATGAAACAGGCACTATTAGCAGCAATCTCGCAAGGAAGGCATCGGCCTTGAATATAGTCGATGTCACCGCCCATTAAACCAGTCGACCACTGTCCGAGGGTTTCGGCCTGGACTTACGCTACAGCCCAAGCTACCGGTACGGCATAGATCGACCAGTTGTTCGTGAGGTTGAGACCGATGAAAGACATTGTAGCGAGTTTGTGAGCAGTTTTGCTGGGTTGAGCAGGTAAGATGCGGTGCTATCTGATAGATGGTAGTAGTGTCAACAAATGAAATGAACGACTTAACCATCAGAAATAATTTCTGAAATCGCTGATGTTGATGATGGGGTATGTGCTGTGTGACGTCAATTGGGTCCCCAAACATTAATTAGACTACCAAACGGTTATATTCGGTGATCGACCGGCGCAACTCAGAAACCGGCATCTCGTCTCGGCACGCGTGTTGCATTCTCCTGGCGTAACCGTATATACTCGGATGGTCTGATACAAGCAAGCAGGGAAGATGGACCCATCGTCTAACCCCGCGACTCAAGACAGATACTTGCTGGCAAGGAGACAATATATGTAGGTGCTTATCATGAGTTCTCAAACTATCAGACTTGTCCAAATTATCTTATGGGGTCGGCGGTGACACGTGCAGTCCTGCTACCAGCGTCAGCCAACAACCCCCGCTCAAGCTGTATCGAACACCTACTTTCGGGTATAGCGCCAGAAGCTATGTATCCATAACATCTCTTCCACATGATCGACAACGAAGCCAAGACGTCCTCCACCTTCGCGAAGTGCGGTCTAAGCGCATCGATCGTATTATGCGTTAAGCCAATTTATGAAGACGCTCCGGTCCGATTCGAAGACCAAATAGAGAGGTAACCCACAGGGTTGCCGATATTATCTCGTCAAACCCATCGCCCTTACTGCAACCAACGTGAGACATCCCACCGGGATGATCGAAGCAGTCTCGTTCATCGTCCTCATGTATCTCGAACGTTGCGAATTTCGGTGATGGCATCGTGAAGGCTGTTTTCGGATTGAGGGGGAAGGCATAGAGTGGGAGATGAGAGAGATAGAGGATATGAATGAGGTCACTCGCATTCATGACGCAGATTTTTTGAGCTCGGTGACTCTCTCAACAACTCAACATCACAATGTGCGAGCAATGCAATCTGTCTCACTCCCCGTGAAATGGAGCGTGAATCCTCCAGGGGAGATGACCGATCTCAAGTATGTTGTAAAGGCTGCCTTTGCGGCCGCGATAGATCGCTGATTGAGACATATCGCTCAATCAATGCACAACGGCAACGTTCCCGCGGATATTTGCTATCTCTTAACGTTGCATCGATGGTATGTGGCGACTCATCAATATCAACCTCCTTGTGGTCCTGACTTCTCGCTTACAGTATACCCAGCTTCTCCTCGGCCTTCGTCACTTCCTCCTGCTCTTGTGCCTTGTCTCGCCTTGCGCGGTGTATCAATACACCTTCTCTAGCGGTCAGATATATGAGGGTGAATAGGTTCATCACCAAGATTGCAATAGTCCCTGTCATAAGGATGATGCATAAGCGATACTCTGTACGTGAGCGGAACAAGGGGATGACCGGCTCACCCTTGACCATAATATCCAGCCAAGAGGCAAGACAGATCGACCCATCAGCCGGTAGGGATACACCTGGAAGGTATTCTAACATCTTCGGATTTCTTGTTCTTCCGTCTTCCTAAGTGCCTCGTTTCTCCGTTTCTTGCACGCTGCGATTTCTGCAAGACGATGACAGCTTTGTGAACGACACAGCAAGCACTGGGAGCTCCTTTCCCCTATATACCAAGCCTTTAGCTTGTACAATCCTTTGTCAGTGGTAAAAAGGAGCTACTTCTTGTTCAAACCGCTTGGGCCGCTCTCTCACGCGTAGAACGTTACATAGCAGACTGCATGACCATATACGAGCTTGCATCCCAACCAGATACAATGAGTCACTCGATCACATACATGCTCATAATTGAGGCTGATACCGCAACTGCTGGGACTAATTGGGTGATACCTTGATGCCATGCTATCTTGAAGCCATACGTTCACCTCTACTCCTTGCGCTTCTTACGACGGCGCAACTTCCCCTTCCTCTTCAACTTCTCGTACAACCTACTTGCTCTGACATGCATCACCCCCTTCTCATGGTCTACACCATGTCGCTTATGCCTGACTACCAGAAAGGCAATGAACATGATAACCTCAGCCACAATGAGACAGATGGCAGACACTGAAAGCATATACTCGAGATATTAGCCAGCTTCGGATGCACTCGGATTTCGAGCAGGATATGTGCAGTCTCACCCCATATTTTGTCCCACGTCTCCGAGGAGATGCAAACTCCCGAGTTGGTCGTTGTGACACCGCTGTCTAGATCCTCGAGATATTCCGACATTGTTGATCACCAGATGCGGCCTAATTGGTAGACACGGACACATAGGTCATTTCTGCTCCCATGAGGTTACGAGAGGATCAAATCTCTCGAGCAACGTAGGGCTCACTTGTCCGCCAAGATCCAGACCTTTGTGATTATCTAATCAAAAGATGAAATGATCGAAAGGAGATTGGATGGCATCGTTCACTGCGCGAATTGGGCCGCTTCAGTCTTCCTCATCCCTTTGCAGGACGACTGTACACTGAGGTCAGCCACGGATTCCGCCGGAAGGCTGTCCGTACACTGTTTGAGGGGTACGTGATTACTCATCAATTCCTCGGGCGATCAACTTCAATCGAAAGGAGGGCTCTGCAGCAAACGTTTCAGCAACCCAAACCGGTCTGGACGTACCGGTAATTATCCCTCGTGGTCGCTTTGTGTATCAATCTCAATTGTATCAGCCACTGATGCAATGCTGCAATCGATCGCAGCTTTTCTGAAGGTCAAAGCGCAACTCTGCTGAGCGATGCAAATCCTCGGTCATCCGTGCTGTTGCGATGCAGCAGAACGAGGGGATTATTTCCCTATAATCAAGGCACCGGATCGGAATGTTCGGACGCCTCCTTACCGGCTCTTCGATTAAGCTTACTAATTATTCAACGGATTTTCTTGGCGCCTCCGAGTAATCGTGGAAAGAACAATAAGATAGAAAGCATGTAACAATCGTACTAACCCAATACGATTTTCTCTACATCACTTAGGCGCCAGAACACACTTCGGAAGCTGATTTCCGCTTGATCTTCTATCAAGTGTGTTTCGTCCAGATGATGATATCATGCTCTCGGTCTTTTTCACAAGAATCCAGAACAGCTGGTACATCAACGACATGCCTTCCACACAATCAATTTAGCACAGTGAAATGAGGAACGGATGACTTGCTGCGCGTGCCTCCTGGTCTCGATCGTATCAAGCTGAGATTTCTGGATACCGAAGATTTGCCGTATGTAGAAGGATAATCCCATGGCAGATGCTGCACAGCAAGTGCATTTGAGGAGGACCAAGGTATATTAGGCGGTCGATCTCGGTTCTTATTTCCCCTTCATCTCGCCAACTCATTCAGTCCTCACTCAGTCTCGTCTTCACATTCCTTGTTCACTCTCATACTACTCAACTTTGTGATATACTCAACATGTTCGTCGGAGCTTTACTTGCTGTCCTTCCAATTCTTGCGTCGGCTACTGTCGTTCCTAGACAGTCCGCGCCATTCGGCAGACTTCACCGTGAGTGAGCACTCATCTGATCATTCTCCCTTTGACAAACGGAATCGTACTAAACAAACGCATCGTTACGTAGCCATCGACAACCAGGACTTGTGTGTCGCTGCCGCTAGCCAAGCTGCCGGAGCTCAAGTCTCTCTGTGAGCTTTCAATCTCGTTTGTGTCGTATACATCAATACATTCATCTGATAACTTTGACGTACCCGTCCACAGTGTGAATTGTCACGCCAGTTCCGACGCCGCTTCCGCTCTCGAGCTTTGGAACATCACCACCTCCGGCAGCTTCATCAACACGTACATCTCGTTGCAATCCGACGCTACCCTGTGCTTGTCCGGTACCAACGCGGCCCTCGCAGGCGGTCACTACGAGCTCCAGAAATGCTCTAGGGATGCGACTAGGGTCCAGATGATCGGTAGATCCCCAGAGGGATTCATGGAGTTCGCCGACAGTAAGTGTTAACTGTATTCCGCTATTCAATCTCAGTGGGCGCACATCGCGTCTTCCGTGCAATAGTGCATACGTACATACACCGCAGGCCAGAAAGAGTAGCAGCTAAAATTGAATTTGCCGTATTGTAGTGTATTGCATGAACAAGAAGAGCGACACTGAGCTTGATATCCAGGACTGCTGGAGCATGAAAGACTCTTTGGTGAGTATCAGAGCCCACAATATGGGGGAGCTGGGAAGGGCAAGAGACTGATATTCGTTTCCCTTCAGAAATTCTACGCCTCATAAGCCATGAGTGGCGTGAGTCCTGCGCCCAACTTGTGCTGTAGATGACTTTAGGAGTCTGGATCATTATCGCGGCACAGATTATGTGACTGAGTTAAGCTATGCATGACTGGATACGATATGATTGGCTGTAAATCAGCATGACCCTCCAATTTGTTCAGAAATATCCACCACCTTGTGCAAGAGAGAGGCTTGGAAAAGCGGGAATGACTGTTCTAGCCCACTCCTTCAGAGTTATCTGAGTACGCTATTGATCTCAAGATCAGTACTTTTGATTGAAGGCGCTTTTGGATCCTTTTGCGCGTTCCTTTAAACGTCTGGGATGTCTCGGTTTCCCATTCAACAGTATTTCCCTCGTTCAAAGGTATGGATACCATCGTGAAAGGGCAGCTAGTTTGTCAATGGCCTGGAAATCTAAAACATCTGCAGATCCTTCATCCCTGACCGCCTCCCTTCTTTCCAAATGGTCAAAGGTGTGACTTTAATTGCAAACACTGTCGGACTGAGCGCGCTAAATCTATAAATTGATGAAGCTATTCGGACAATCAGTGTCGTCTCCCTCTTTCCCTTCGTAAGAAGCGACAGAATCTATAGTCCAGAAGTTAGCCTCCCAGGGCATTTCAATCGTTCAAATAAAGCTAAAAATATAATCGATATTTCGTTAATTCATCTCAGAGTTCATCTCGACTCGTACACTAAAAGTCAGTTCACATCGTAAGAATGCTTCAACATCGAATCTTGATGCCTCTTCTACCTCTGTTGGCTGTTGTCTCTGCCACGTCTCTACCAAATCGAATGGCTTTGAGACAGACCGCTGCATCCAGCATCCAGCGTGAGTCGTTGTTTCCTCACCCTTGTGTCTAGTCGGACTTTCAAATCCATATTGATGATATCTTGTGCTTCGATTTCTCTGCGGATACCAGCACTTGGCTCAAACGATCAAGCCGGTGATACGGAATTGTGCGTGACTGTCATGGGCGGCCAAGCTGTTGTCGGAGCAAGTCTTCATCTGTAAGTCATGACTTCACTCGAAATTCTCACCACATCAGAACACCCCACATGCGAGACCGAGGCTGACAATTATGGGGCCTTGTCTGACTTTTTCGAAGTGCTACGTGTTTCGATCATCCTGAGCAAGAAGGAGAAGAAGACAAGACTTTCCTCCAATCCTTTGCTTGTTCCGAACTTGAGGGGGAAGGCGAGCAGAGCCTGGCTATAACCTTACAAGCCGCGCCCAACCTATGTATTGATAGAGGAAGTGATGATGCGCAAGACGGGAGCGGATTGCAATTGCAGGAATGTGCTGATCCTCCTATTCCCGCTCAACTGTGGCGCCACGATGATCAATCTAGAATTTTGTCTCAGTCAGGTGAGTCAGCCTTTCTGATGCCGACAACGATCGGGAAAACGTAAAGACTCTCTTCAATTGTTCTGATGCTGATTCATATGGCTGGTCTACAGGAGACGTGAATAAATGTCTTGTTATTCAGGAAGGCTCCACTCACAGCCAGAACGAGGGAGATCCATATGCAAGCGAGAAATACCTCCAAACCTGGACTTGTGCGGATTACAACCAAAACCAGGTAGGTCGGATCAATGGCCATTTTGCCAGTGGAACCGGAGGATGCTGACTAATGAGGTATTTATCACTTCGTGAAGATGTTCAAGCTTGTGGAGTCACAGTAGATGTAAAAGGGGGTCGAGAATCATACTCTTTTGTACTTTGTCCTTTGTACTTTTCTGTTAGTCCCCACGCCTCTCAAATATATGCCGATGTATAACCGATTGCCAGTCATATTAGAAATGGCAGCTGCCGATGCGATCATCCTGCCACAGGCTTGTTGTCCCTCACGATGACTGGACGATGCAACTTTCTCCAGTGAAGGCTGTCTGACATGCGAAGGGTGCTATCGAGATCCTGCAGCTGCCGGGTCAACGACAATGTCAACCCCTGGGGTTGCTCCCTGCCTGCTGGGCCCGATATGAGCTCATCACAACGGCTTGATGCCCAAGTTCATCGGCGATTTTCCATAGAGCCGAAAGGCGACTGATTGCACTTTCTCTCGACTGATGCTGCTACCTCCTTTGATGTACTCCACCTGATACAGCATTTCGCCACAATTAGCAAGGATTGCGTCGATCAGACAAACCTTGATCGATGTCGCGAAGTCCTTCCTTTCACCGTTTGAAAGCTAAACTATAAAGTTTGAACAGCATCTCCTTTGCCCCCTTTCTCTGCTCGTCCAAAACCGTAATCAGCAGCGGAGAGATCACATCGAATGGTGGCAGATCGCTCAGAGATAATGGAGCTTTTCACAGCATGTACAATCAATCAGATAATGAAACTGACACGACCGCATCGCTCTGCAAGTCAAGTCGTCGCACAGCCCAATATTGAAGGTATAAATACCTGTATAAACCTGAGAGAGGGACTGGTTCTTTCCCTCATCAATTGAACAACAAAGCAAATCGATTGAACTTTTTACTACAGTGACTAAGCACGACACAGTACAGTGATCTTCGACGACAGACATACCTTAACTACCTCAAGGTTTATCATATTATAACTTAGTCACTTCTTCTCAACGCGAAAAGCATATCAAAGAGCGATTTCGAATAAACAAGATGTTTGCCAAAGCCATCTTCGCCATTCTTCCTCTTCTTGCCCTCACCAAGGCGATCCCTAGCCCGGAGACCAACGTGAAAAGGGATGATAATCTCATGGCAATTCGTCAAGCGTAAGTACATTATATCCATGACCTCCTTCACTTGCCTGTCCCCTCCGTGGGACCTTTCTTCTATGGGGTGTACTGGTGTGATAGGCCAGATGTCAGAATGTCCGCTGATGACTCAGCTATGACACTGTGCATTGTAGCTCAAAATGACGATTCACTCTGTTTGACCAGTATGGGGGGAGAGCCCGTAGAAGGTTCCCGAGTCCAATTGTCAGTCTCTACTCAGATTGTCTGATCTGTTTCCGCGTCTGCTTTGAGTTGCAACATGTCGATCGGTCGACTTGAGAGTACGGAGCTGGTCATGACGAAATTGGCATACTTAGGGCGAAATGTTTCGATCAATCTCATAATTTCCCTCAGACTCAACACTGGTACATCAAGGCGCGAAACATCGGTGGAGGATGGGTGGAATTGGCGTCTGGGTTCGAGACCAAGAACGGTCCTCTCTGCGTATCTAGAGAGAACGGCGATAAGAACGAGCATAAGACTGTGAAAGTTCAAGACGAAGCTGGTAAAGCGTTGAAACTTATCAAGTGTTTGGACGATAAGCTCGAAGAGGAGAACCCGGACTGGAATTTGACTCAATACTTGGAAAGATACGAGAATCAGTTGTGGAGATATAAGGAAGACACTCAGCATATTTCCTCGGCCAATGGTGAGTCACTGTCCAGGGCTGCGCCATGTCCAGACATACTGGACCTTGTGACCGTACACACAAACTCATGTCCCTTCATACTGGATTGGATGGATGAGATGGTGGAAGTACTGTAGGAAATGATGAGTCGTGTGAATTTACTGACGATGAGGTTGTCCTTTGTGTACAAACAGTAATCGACCACAAACAGACGGAGAAGGAATACTGCTTGGCTACCCAGCCCAAACCCACTGATGAGGATGTAGAGAAATACGATAAAGACGCCACAGGAGCGATTCCGTACAAGCCAGACGGAGACGTCCAAACTGCCGTCTGTGGTCCAAAGGAGGTTACAAACAATGGACAAGTGAGTCAGACGTCCCCTCCTTTCTCTAATCTCCTGTTTACCCTTCTTGCCATTCCTAGTCAGCTGCTCTTGAGCCGCGAAATCCCTTTGTCTGGACTGATTTTTGATTGTGTCGTTTCTAATAGCAATGGACTTTCACTAACGTCGAGTAAGCTCCGAGCACTCGACGTCGTCCAGCGCAACCTAGCCACGAGCTCCTTCAAGGGTTACACAAAGTAACTTTCTCAGTACTTCCATAAGCCATCGCTTTGTATTTGTACAGTCATAGCGCCATGACAAACGATGTCATCCCTCTTGTACCTCACTGCACCTATTGTACTGTATGCAAACCATAAACAACATATTCTTCGCACATACAAGACTACGTAGTTATAGAGCGCGTCTAAGCCTGACTCGTGCATACCTTCAGGTTATACAGTTGCAGTTGCAATATACGTTACTAATTGTCTTTGATCCTCGTCATGTCATTGCCAATTTCCTTGCCAGCCCATACCCATATCCCCCGGTTGTCCCTGATTGGCACTCTGCCCTTGCCATTGACCCTGCTGAGGATTGAAGCTACCCATCGAGGCCATACCCATATTCCCTTGAGTCGGATCGAACCCATAAGGCATATTCGAAGCCATACCTGGCATACCCATCTGAGGCTGAAAACTTCCCGGTTGTCCACCGTTGATACCCATCCCATTGCCCACGTTACCGAATCCTTGTGATTGCGCGAATTGAGGTTGATTGAATGGCATCATCCCCATTCCTTGTCCCATTCCCATTCCCATTCCCATTCCCATTGGCACAGGCATTGGCGCACCCATACCCATTCCCATACCCATACCCATTGGTAAGCCCATCCCCATATTCATCATAGCCATTTGATTCATCATCATCTGATTAGGGTTCATCTGTGTCTGCCCTCCCTGACCCGGGAATGAATTGTAACCCTGCATAGCCATATCTCCGGGCTGCATCTGCGGTTGCATCTGACGTTGTTGTTGTGGGCGTTGATTGTACGGTTGCCTATTTTGCGGTCTGAATGCGGGAATGGGTGTCGAGTTGGGTCTTCCGCCTGAACCACCTGAAGGGTTACCTCCAGGTAGATTTCTCGGGCGTCGCTGGGGTGATTTCGGTCGTAAGGAGTCAATCTCGGTATGATACGGTAACACCGGTCTGCCATCTGATTCAGAAATCAAGGAGGGATAAGTCGCTGGGTCGAATGCTTGATATTGGGTGTCAGAAGGGTTCGAAGTCTCTGAGGAAGCTGTCACCCATCCTTTACGAGGATTTGGCGATGTGGGGAATAATTCGAGTCGTCTCGTACCAAGACAGAAATTCTCGATGAGAGTATAGAGATATGGGGGGAAGGCTGGTGAAGATTGACCTATAAAACGATCGTGAGTCAGTCAATCGATATGAAGAGAACATTGAGATGAGCGAGACGGGTAAGAGATTGATAAGACTCACCTTGATCATCGCTCTCCCAAACCATCACATCGGTATCTACATTGCAATGGACGAATCTCATATCCGTCGATCTCCTGACTGTTCCTCTTATCCCCATCAAGCAATGTTCCTTCTGACTCGCAAACAGAGATCCGTTCTCAATCATTGGCCCCCTTTTTCCGCTGACATTGGCTTCTTTGTGTTCTTGTTCTTCTGTTCCTCCCTCTTGTGCTTGATTTTGTTCTTGTCCGAGCTCAGTTGGGTCTGATGTATTCAGCTCAGAAGGCGACATGGTATGTGTCGAGTCTCCACCTGTATTGGTCTTGACCCAAACTATATCTTCCGCCCTCCTGAAACCCCATTTCGCAAAACACTCCCTACCCCTCTCTAATCCCTCTTCGTCGCCTTTGCCCACCCAGAGAAAGACGAATCCCGGATCTGCCGAGATTTGCCTGATTGGCAAATTTGACGTCTCTTCCCACGACGATATGGGATGTATCAAGATGACGTCGAACTTGTTGTTCAGACCAAGTGAAGAGATTATATCACTCGGTGATGAGAGTGGGGAAAGGTGAAGATGTAAAGGCGAATGAGTGTGATTCTCGACCAGCTCAGATTTGAGGTTCATCAATTTCTTCAGAGCTGGATATCTGCCCAGCAGGAATCAGCTTTCGTTCTCCCTCAGCCGGACGACAAAATCCCCTATTGCGAAGATAACGATCAGACGAATATACTTGAATAACGGGATTGCTTCGACTCACTCTTCACAGATTTCTTGGTCCTTCGCACCCAATATATAAATACTAGGCAGCCTTCCTGAGCCGGACCTTCCGAACCATGCAGAATAATCATTCCTTATCGTCTCTTCCTCTTTCACGTAATTCACCACATTCTCTTTCTCTTTCTCTTTCGCTTTGCTTGGACTCCCAACATTCAGGGCAGTGGACTGATCCAATGCATCGTTCCCTGGCGTCGGCGATGAAAATGGAGACGACGATAGTATTGGTAGATTCGGGAAGGTATATGAAGGATCGATGAGTTTACGTCGTTTCGATTGTCTAGATATGATATCATCCAAGAATGTCTGATGCCTCGATATGGCCGTGGCCGTGGCCGTGAGATTCGCCATTGTTGACGTTGATGTTGACGCTGTTGTCGCCATAGTCGCCATTTCACAGCTAAGCCGCTATATGCGCGCGGTCATCGTCTTCTCTTGAAGCGTGACGCTGATCTTCGTTGGTGTTCGTCACACTGAGGGACAAGCGTTATCGATAGTTGTGCGATTTTCTGAGTAGTTCAAGCGAGTCAATGCTGAGTGAAAGATGTCAAAGAAGAGCAAGATGTAGCTGTGACAACTTCGCGGTTAAGCATGGATCTCCGCGGAGCCCCACGCGAATCCCATTTGAGTGCAGCAGTTCATCTCATGCGATGCTGCGCGCCTAGAGCAAGCTCACAAGGATAAAATACATCAATCGTTTCGTCTCAATTATCGTACCTCATCAGACGCATATACGACTATCATGAACAAAAAATATCTACACATATCAAATCAATCGTTCATTCACATAATATCTCCCCTCTTCTCTGATTTTACCAGTCTTCGTCGACTGTTTTTTCTGGAAATTAGGAAATAGTATTAACACATCACGATATACACAATTATCAGTCCTATCCCTATCATTTCGTATATCATGATCCCCAATTCAAGTCAGGAATCACGACCTCTAACGATAATGATAATATTTCAAATCAGCCAACTGCGCCCGATGATTTTGTAAGCTGCGATTTGTGTTCGTTGTCACTCACTTAGTCACAACAGCCCACCCTTCTTCTCCATCGAAATCTCCCGGGTCTTCATCATCCAATAAAGGCGATTTCGGACTTCTTCTGCTGGACAGTCTTTTACTTAACGATCCTGAGCTTCTGAGCTGTTGTTGTGGTGTGACATCCAGATCCTCATGCTCACGCTCGTGATGATCGCCAGACACTCCTTCAGGTGTTTGAACGGTATGACTGTGATCCACCGATAACCCCTCTCGAAGCGGTTTAGATTTTCCCGGGATATGAGCAACGGGCGTAGAAGGGAAATCATTAGGAATTTCAATTTCTTCACCATCTCCTGGACCTTTTCGCTCGATGTAATTCTTCTTGATATGTTTGATCTCTTTAGGCAGGCCCACAATGTCAGGCTGAGAATCACTGCCATCGTTATCAACGGCATCCGGTGCGGCATGTGCTGAAGAGCCGAAAGAAGGTTTCTGAGGCGTCGTAGTAGGTGAAGAGACATGGACTTGAACTCTTGGTTTATCTTCATCAGGGACATCCGGAAAACTCTTCAAGAATTGACCGTCGATTGGTGTAGCAATTCCGCTATGTCCAACTTCACTAGTCGGGATCTCCAGTTCGGTGGGAGAAGTGATGGGATCCTCGACGTCCGGATCCGAAGTGGGTGGATCTGGGAAGGAAGGTGTTTTTGTGCCATTCGCATCCGCATCGGGAGAAGGTCTGTCTTCAGGTTTGAGCTCTTCTTTAGCCGTGTAGAAGGGTTCGTCTGCTGAGGCCGGTTGAGCGATTGGCGCAGGTTCAAGACGAAGCTGTTTGGGCTCTCCGGACGAACGATCGATTTGACCTTTCTCCACTTCAGCACCGATGGCAGTGACCGGGGGCTGGTCAGTCTTTGTCTTCAGGTCCTCCCCGCCCAGATCAAGGGTATTCTGCTTGGGAGTCGATGGCGATTCCGCATGATCAGGCGAGGGCGAGCCAGACTTTGCGGGAGAAGGTTGAGATTGAGCAATCTGAGCATTATCAGGGGTGGGCGGTACTTCGACTTCAGTCGCTTGGGTACGCTCGCCGCCGTCGATGTCTTCAGCGACAGATGAAGTGACTTCTCCAGCTTCGACGTCTTTCTCCTTGTTCGCCTCTTCCTTAGCTTCCTCTTTCACCTGATCGTTTCGTTCATCTTCCTCGTCCTTCTCCTGAGGCGATACGTAGTGTTCAGGTTTTATAGGTCTGTGAGTAGGGTTCTCCTCTTGTTGATCTTTTCTAGCCTTTGGATCTTTGTCAAGTTGCGAGATGGGTCTTCCAGCTTCTTGTAATGTAGGAGGTTTAAACTCCGGCTTGTATGGATCATCTTTCGCAGCTTGCGAATCGTCCCCTTTGTATGTCGGGTTGATCAAGTCAGGATCACCGTCTTTAGGTTCATCTTGCTGGTACATATTTTGAGACTCGGTGTTTTGCTGTTCATGGCTCGAACCGCGCTCAATATGTTTATGCTTGTACTCGTTCTCAAACCATTGCGTAGAGCCAGCCACGTACTTCTTGGCACCTCCTTCCTTGGCTTCCATCTCCCCAGGACCTACGTGAACTGTTTCCTCAGTCTCATTGATTCCTCCATCGTAATTCGATATATCCTGATCTTCGTTCTCCCCAGGCTCAATGACCTGATCAGCAGTTTCCACATCATCTATATGCTGTCCTGCCTCTCCTCCTTGTTCTTTGACCTCATCTTCAGCGATCGGATGTTCAGCTATACCTTGCGTAAAAGTGTCGCCTGCCATAGCATTCGCAGGCACAGCTAAGCCGGCATCCTGAGAGGGTTGATCTTGGGGTCCTGATTCCTGTCGAGTCTCCTCTCCTGCTGCACCAAGCCTGCCAGCTTTCAGGTCGTCCAGGTCTGGCGCCTCGTTCGGATCTTGCTTGTCCTTCGAGTGGTAGGTATCGGGTTGTTGTTCTGATCTTGAATCAGCTGCGCTTGGCGAAGAAACCGGTGCGGGCGAGAGTCTGCCAGCTTTAAGGTCCGCTAAGTCAGGTGCAAGGTTTGGATCTTCGTTCTTATGATGGGAGTGGTGAGGCGTATCATGACGTGAAGAGTGGGACCCGCGGGCTGGTGATAGTCTGCCGGCTTTCAGGTCATCCAGATCGTCAGCCTTATTGGGGTCTGATTCTGTTTCAGTCACATTGATTGCAGGATTTGCTTGAGCATTTTCCGCGACAGGATCACCAGCTTCCGAGACGTTGCTTGCGTTATCAGCCGGCTCATCGGATAAGCTTGAGCCTGCTTCCGATACTATCGCCTCTTCCGGCAAGTCTTTAGATGTTGCTTGCTCGGCAGATTGCTCCTTGGGTGGTTCGGGAGTGGTCTCCTTTTCTTCCCTATCGTCTTTCTTGACTTCGAGGTTTTCCAGTCTAGTCCCCAGGTACTCAACATCATTATCCCCTAGTACACTTCCTTCTCCAACCACACTTCCTTCGCCGACCACGCTGCCTTCTCCTAGCTCCCTTCTGGCTGCTCTGGGCGTTCCGATGGGTGTCGATACTCCACTGACATCTTGCATCATCGAAGTTTCCTCTTCGCTTCCCCTTGACTGTGTGGCGAGAGAGGACGAGATAGATGGTGCGAAATTTCTGCTTGCTGAAGATTGGGCTGAAAGACCTCGGACCATTGGATTGGCCACTGGGCTTGCACCTGCTGCGTTCGCGGCAGCGAGCTTGAGGTTCAGCGCTACCAAGTCATATTCTGGTGCAGGTAGCGGAGGTGTTCCCGTAGCAATCGGAGTGGACGGTACTGACAGAGACAGCTCGGATACGGTATCTCCTTGTTCCGCTCTTGTCGAGGAGGGAGTAGCTGCTCCTGATCCATCATCATCCAAGCCCGGCAACGAAGCGGCGACTAATGATGGGGGTACGCCGGCTCCGGGTGACGTGGGAGGGGAAGAAGATCGTGAGGTGATGGGTGAAGTGGAAGATTCGAAAGTCCCGGCTCCACTACTGCCGATTGATCCAGATGGACTTGCAGATCGTGCTTCGAGCCCGGCTGACGCTTGAGAGGGTTTGTTGGGTATAGTTGCTGAAGAGGGGGTATTCACTCCTGAACCTGATGAACCGGTAGATTGGTTCTGCAGCAGCACCACATTGTTCTGATTACCCATACTTGGGATTCTGTTCCCGATCAGACCTCGATTCTCAGATATCCTCCTCTTATCATTTGGGTGATCCCTTCCTGAATTAATCATACCCGCTGTCTTAGGGTCTAAAGACGGTATTCGATTTCCCACTAACCCGCCTCGACTGATTGATGGTTCTTGACGGGCGAAATGAGCTTTGGGAACGGGAGGTGGTGCGGACGGGTTGTTGAATTTGGCGATACGATCTTTGAGCGAGCCAGACACTGTTCGCGGTTGGTTTTGACCTCCTGACGGAGATGAAGAGCGGGAATTCCCAGAAGGTGGTGTCAACGAGTCGTCCGGCCTGATCAATCCAAACAATCTCAGTCAAGTGGCAAGCTTCAGTCTTCACGGATGAACTCACATATTGGGCGAAGGCTCGCGAGGCAGAATGAAGAGGGCTCAAATCAGGTGTACGGAACGTCCAAAAGTCGTGGTAAAGTTCACTGTGGAAACAACTTTCAACCATTTTGCTCCATCGCTGATGCGCGCTGAAGTCGCGTGACTTACCTGGAGCAGCTTAATATTCGATTGGTTCTGCGTTGAGTGACTATGGTATCAATGATAAGTGATTTCGATGGATGTGTGGACTAATTGGGTATCTTGAGAAGTTAATCTGCCTTTCCTTCTCTTTGTTTCTTGCCTCTGGATGCAATGACAAAGGGGTGAATGAGGGTGAAGATGACCTCTTCTTTTGTTGGTGCGTAGTATGAGTACGAGTATGATGACGTTGATTCAAATATCCTTAAACTTCCAGTCTGAAACTCTAATCTACGTCTTTACGTAACAGCGCCTCACCTTCTCACGGTTGATCCATTCTCAAGTGCACGCGTCTTTCTCTGTTGCATGCCATGTAAACAAAACAAATCAAAAGGGCAAAATATGACATGACATGCAATATATCTCTGGCATATGAGCTTATATATCGATACATCGTACAGCGATACATCAAGCAGAAAGTGGGATCGCAATCACATCGAGCAAGATGGGCTTACAACGTACACCACCGCATCGTTCTCAACCACTTCCATCCGTATCACCACGACCTCCTCCCCCCGTCGAACCTACCGGAACTCAAAATGAGCATCCGCAACCTCATGTGACGGTCCAGGAAGAAGTACCCATCGAGGCCGATAAGACCAACATATCGACTGTCTCAGACTCGAAGGCCTTCGTCCCTCGTCATCCAGGCGTTATGCGTACCCCACCAGGCGGTCATGCGAATTTACGGTCAGACGCGTCGAATTCCCCTCACAGGGTAGAACACATCGATGAAAGACCAATCAGACCCGCTGCTTCCCCTTCTCCTCAACCTGAACTGCGCAACGACGTCAACGATCACTCTGATACTCAGATCAATGTTTCGCACACTATGCAACTGGACTTGCAACCATTACAGGAGGCTGCGGCTTCGGCCGCAGCCGCAAATGTGTCAGGGGAAGACGATCACGAAGCTCAAGTGGATGAAGCCATGCAAATCGATGTGCATGAAGGCGAAGAATATGAAGAAGCATCCCGCCCCGAATACGAGAAATCATCACGCATGGCAACTCCTCCTCCAGCTGAAATACAACAAGTGCAGCAGACTGCGACTGTCCAAGCGGGACCCTCGACCTCGACTACAACCGCGCATCCACCTGTGACTCCTTCGTCTCAACCTTCCGCGCCGAAAACGCCTCGATCAAGACGAAAGACAATGGAGCCTCTCCCGTCGCCTCCTAGACCCCAAGCACTCCAGGAAGAAGAGTACGAGTTCGGACGACGATACCAGCTTACTTTGGAAACGCTGGAACGAGCGGTCAAAGCTGGTGCTCAGAGATGGACTGCAGATCATCTGAGGGGGTGTTTTCCCCTTCTGAGTCAGGCATCTCGTCAGCCAATCGAGGATGTCTGTGTAGCTGCTAGTCAAAGCATGAGGAAGAATATCTTGGTCAGTAGCCTAAATCCCTGCATCAAACGATTGAACATTCTGAAACCTACGATACGAAATTCCTTCCCATGTAGATTTAACGCGTGATTACTGGATCTCAGTTCTAGGTTGTTTGCTGACGGTTGAAATGATTGCTTTTGTACAGGAACACGCTCACTCTCATTTGGAGCATTACAAAGTCGGCCCTGCTTTGAGAGCGATTGACGAAGTCGATAAGGAGGCCAGAGACTACTTGAAAACCAATCCACCAGATTCAGAGGTGGGTAAAATGGGCAGACCAGATGCTTGGAGGTGAGTAAGACTCTTGAGGAGCCTTTATCCGTTCAAGGGAAATGAAAACGGCTAATCTTCTCAATGAATTGACGTGCTTACAATTAGGCCCGATGTCACCCCGAATGCTTTAGTCGCTGCTACGGTACTGCCGACGTACGACGAGGCTTATGCTAAATTACGAGAAGAGTATCTGGATGTGAGTGATCGTGTTCACATCATCACATCGTGCATATTGCGCAAACATTAAATCAGATTTCATGAATTGCGAAAGAAGAGAGCTGATCCTTGATAAGTATCCTTTTCGTCATCGAATAGTTGCATAATTACTGTTCAGATAAATACAAATCGATAGTGGAGAAACAAAATCTCTTGAATGAGCTTGAGAACGGCGTAGCGGACGGGGTCGTTGATTTGGACAAAGTAAGGCCACATCCATATCCATATATAACTGCATTCCCAGAGGTATCTCACTCTGGGAAACCACTTCACAAATTCCTGTTTTATTTGCACAACGATGATAATGACAGTGATGCTGATGCTGATAACAACGATCTGGTGTAGACAATTGAGATCCTGGATAACCTGCCTGTGGAAGATATGATGATCTGGACAGAATCGACAGAGACGAAATTGGACACTCGTGCGCCCGAGCGAGTGCAAGTATAGGTCGATACCTTACATCTCACGACAGCCAAGAAAGGTGTCGCCATACAGTAGTACCAGATCTTAAAATGCTCGGACCCCCACTTTGACTACTTCCATCCATCACTTCGAGGGAATTTAGAGAAGGCACATCCAGTACTCTGCATACTATGGTGTTCCCACAACCTGTTTTCCCCCGCCGAATCCATCGACACGTATAATGGAGGTCTTCCAGCCATCAGTATATGATACAGATAAATTGATGTTATGCCAAGCGCGTTGTAACATAGGAATCAATGTAATCTGTGCCCTTATCTGAATGCATCACGTTCATGAACCCAAACAGGGCCGGTCCACTATGATCGTCACATCTAATCCAATTCGTCGGGTGCATAGCATCCCTACAAGGCATCTGAGATCTGACGTATTGAGCGAGAGATGATCCAGCTCAGGGTCACTTGTTATGCCATAAAAGCGTCTTGAGGCTCGTCCAAGCTTCGGAATCATGGTACAGATAACCTGCGTCTCGAATCATATCGCCGTCAACATCAACGTCACCATCAACTTGGATGAAACGCCAAAGATGTGGGGAGATCAATACAAAAAGAGCAGGGATTGGGGTTGATCATATCATACCGTATGGGGACATATCGTATTGTCAAAATCGGAGTGGAAGAGACAAACGAACAGACAAGAGATGCTAAGACGACCCAACTCACGCATACTGTTACCCATACCAGGCTGTATCCTCTCCCCTCTATGTCTGAAGAGATACATGACCGCTGCCCAGCTCAACGTGCTCACCACCGTGAACGGCAGATTCGCAGGCGGGATAGGTTTCGGATTCGCCTGTATCGACGTCAAGGGCGGGAGCGGGTGCGAAAGGGGCGATACCGGTGTCGTGGGTGGTTTTGAGGGTTGGTATAATCTCGGTAAGAATGAGAGGATTACTCGCGACATCACGTATAGGACGATCTGTTCGTTTATCTGGTACACCAAACAGTGATTAAAAATGAGTGCAATGATTAGCATACCGATCCAACCCCAATCCCAGTACAGTTTCCAACTCAAAGTCAAGGTCAAGCTCAAGCTCAAAATATACTCCACTCACAGGTGTCCTCTCTCCGAAGACGTACCATCCCCCCAAACCCCCAGCAACGAACGTATCCAGATCGCGCTCTTTACCGCCATTCAACCTTTTCTGAAGGAGTAACATCAACTTGTAAATAGTTACGAATTTACACAAGTTCAAGGCGTGTGTTCGCGTAGCGCTGAAAATTCCTTTTATCTTTGCTGGCCATCTGTGAGCAAGTAAGGCGAATGGGCGGGGTGGAATGAGAAGGAAGGAGAACCGCAGAATCAGCATCAGCATCAGCATCAGGTAAACGTATCCTCGTCCTCATGTCGAGATATACGATGCTATCCCACATCGCTCTCGCTCCAGCTCGATGGGAGATAATCACACAAAACAAGTACGGCTGGGAACTCACGGTTTATGTGAGAAAAGGAGAGTCATAACCAGCGCATGAGGAAATCCTATCGATGTGAGCAGCGCAAAAGCGTATTCAGCCAATATGATATCTCCTCCCCCATTTTCCAGAAATCGCAGTCTGTCCATCTGTCCATCTGACGACCTGGAAGATAGCTTTCAGTGGTAGACGTACGAATTTTGACTCCGTATACTAATCCATTCCGAGCGCCTTTCAGGATTGCTAACCATTCTTGATTCGCTGGACTAATTCAATAGAGACAAACAAAGAAGTGTGAGTATTGGCACTCGTCGCCTGATCATGGCTGAGCAGCAGATGAGAGGAACGACTCACTTCATCAGGAACTGTTGCATTGCAGACATCTTGTAAGCTCTCCAATCGCGATACAAGGATGACAGATGCCGATCCAGTACGAGAGATCGAAGAAGATATCGAGGGAGTTTGCCTTATAGCTAGCTCCTCGCGATCAAGCTGAGTATTTGCACGATCTAAAGAGCCTCGGCCTCGTTCTCGTTGGAAAGTAGTGACTTGACGCTGATACTACGATGCCTGCTTGCGCAGAAGGAGGTTGATCCAGAGGGGACTTGGCTACTTGGCTGAAAAAGAGAATGTTGAGTGCATTCAATTGAGATTGATATTCTCTCGCAGCAGTTGACATTTTAGCTTCTAGCTTTACCAGTAGGCCCGGTTAATCCACCTCATTCACTTAACCGGTCATCTGCATCTTCCACTTGCATACCGTGGGTGTCCCATACTGCGTAACCCTGCATAGACACAATCTGAATTGGATAATCAAGCACCACAAACGCACATGTCATATAAATACATCTCAATTCATCAGAAGAAAAAGAGGAAAAGGGAATCACTATATACGTATTGACCATCGGCCATCGACCAAGCCCAACTACGAAAAAAAAATGTAAGAACACTTATATAGCCTATCTGCCATTCATCTTCAAATATGCACAGTGTCAAGGGGTATCAAAAGTTGATATCGGATGAAATTCTCGCTCAGGCCACTTAGGGGTATACAGCCTGATCAACGTGATCATTAGCTTGCTGTACAGCTTCAAAGAGATGGCTAAGACGCGAACTTACCTTGATTCGGTCCGCGTAATGCTGAGAGATCAATTTTCGTTGAAGTTCTACATCACGACACATCAGCTTCAAATCTTCTGTTCTGACATCACCGCGTCATACGATCTGTCATAAAAGACCGGGAACTCACTCTGAGCAGCAGTGAGGAATCCACTTTCCGGCGTCCATTCATCGTCCACCAAGACAATCGCTTCTAATAGTTCCAATCCCTTCAATCCAGCCTTCTTGCCGACCGCATTCAATTCCTTCAACGCAGCATCCACGACTCTCTCATCCTTGGTCAAGTGTTCAAGATCTTCACCATCACCCAAACCATTCTTCTTAGCAAAGGTCGGTAAGTTGGTAGGGTGAGCAACAACGACCATAGCTGGATTATTGTGTTCACCATTGGCAATGATTGCACCGTTCGCTACCAATGGACAGGATTTGTAGATCGATTCCAAGTGTTCAATGGCAATGTATTCTCCTCCTGCCAGTTTGACTAAGTTCTTCAACCTGTCGATGATGGAAAGAGTTCCGTCCTTGTTCCATTGTCCGACATCTCCGGTCTTGAACCATCCATCCTTGGTGAAAGATTCTTCGTCTAGATCTTGCCTCTTGTAGTATCCCTTGAAGATCGCTGGGCCTCGCAGGTAGATCTCACCTTGCGGCAGATCGTTTGTAGAGAAGTAGCCGGCTTCGGGAGCGTCGACAAGCTTGATTTCGGCTGCTGGAACTGGGCCTCCAACTGCACCGTATTGCATGAATGATGGATTGAGGATACAGGCCATCGCGGTAGACTCGGTCAGACCGTATCCTGATTCATATGTCAGCATTGTGATTTCTTCATGTTCTGTTCGAGAGACCCGCTCCAAAATACTACAACTCACCTTGAATCATCGTGACCAAAGCAGTACACAAGAAAGCCTGTGTACTCTTGGATACAGCTCCACCACCATTAAACATGATCTTCAATCGACCTCCAGTTTGGGCTCTGACAGCATCGAAAACAATCTTGTCCGTCAATCCACCAACAAGAGGTAATCCGTATTTGTTTGCGGTTTGTTTGGCACCAAGGGCAAAGTTGAAGATGGATTTCTTGAGTGATCCAGCGGTATCGACTTTCGACAAGATACCTTTTCGGATCAATTCCCATACAGCAGGTACACCAACCAGGATTGACTACACATCAAGCCGATCAGTATCGCCATCTGTCACAGAGAATGGAGAGGCACGGCTCACGGGTCTCAACTCAGCAATATCACCCTTGCACTCTCGTACGCTTGCGTCCGTCAAGGTCTTCACTCGTCCATAACCGATTGGCAAACCAGCGAAAATGAATGAGTTCTCCACGACGAACTCCAGGATGTGTGCCAGGGGAAGGAAAGCAAGGTACGTGTCCTTGGTGGTGAGGTATTCGTATAGCAAGGTCCATACGGATCCGACTGAAGTGCTGCATCAGCTAAATTTGCAATCGATACAAAAGTCAAGCTCACTAGCTGCCACGACGTTTCTGTGGGTGAGGAGCACACCCTTAGGAGTACCGGCTATATTTCGACCGAGTAAGCATGAGCACGCGCAAAAACACAAGACTCAGCCAGAAAAAGTGTCGAAGCAGTGTACTCACTAGAACCGGATGTATACATGCAACAATACACATCCTCTGCTTTGGCAGGTATAGCTTCAACAGGCTTCTCTTTACCGATTTTGACCACTTCGTCGAGGTGTATGACCTTGATGTCCTCCCTGATAGCTTTGACCTTATCCACAGCTCCGTCTTCTGATTTACCATCATATATAATTAATTTGACGGATTTGCACTGTTCAATGACTTTCACTAGAGTACCCAGTAGGTCGGCGTTGGTGAACATTCCATAGACTTCAGTCTCGTTCAATGAGTGTTTAAGTCCGTCCGGTCCAAGGGAGTCGTACGCTGTTGCGATGGGCACTGCGTTGAAAGCGCATGCCTGTGCGACCAACATCCAATTTCGCCTATTCCATGGACAATTTATCAGTACGGCTCTGGCGTTCATAACGACCCAGCACAAAACCGAGAACCACTTGCAGGACTACAATGGAGACATGACGAAACTCACGAAGTTTGTCCGTATATGTTGAAGAATTTGTCTCCCTCCCGCTTATCATCCACCCCCAATTCTCTAAGACCAGCACCAATCTCCTTGACGCGCTGCAAAGCGTCGGTGTAGCTCATCCAGTCGAAGGAAGATAACTTGAAGTAATTCCACGTTTTCTTCTGCTTGGTGGGCTTTCCTCCTACCATCTTGGTCACTTCCTTCTCCTCCGAGATGATCTTTTCGATCTCACGAGATGCGAAACCCTTCTTGGACCCGTGTGTCTTGGCGGCGTACAACATGACATCGTGGACTGTATCTATCCCTGGTGCTGGTTCTGCTCGCGGGAGCGCGAGCGCGAGTAGGATGAACAGGAGGCGTCGTTGTCGTTGCGGGATACAAGGCAGCGGGCGGCAAATGAGCGACCATCCGGATTGTGTGTAAGGTTGGGAGAATTGCAGGTAGGAGAAGAATGATTGAAGTGTCGTTGATCAGCTGTATTGAATTAGGTGTTTCGATGAGTGAAGAAGTGGTGACTTACGAGTAACCAAGTCTTTGACACAGTAAGCTCGTCTGATACGAGTCTCTCCTTCAGGTTTGGGTTTATCAGCATCAACTTCCCAAGAAGCCGGCTCTTTGTTCTTCCTTGGCGCCATCGTATATTGTATCAAGTGGTATCACCGACGGATTGAAGACGGCGACTGTTGGAGGGGTATGCGAAAGGAGATAGTATGTATGTATGGTATGTATGAACGGCTCAGAGGCAATGACCAAGCGTGTCAAGGTGATGGTATATGTATGAATTGGTTGTTGATGGGTTACTTATTGGATTGCTGAATACCCGGAGGGTCTAGTATTCAGGTTTTGGAAGGATGACGCACACACCCGCTTCACTCTTGACTTACTCCCCACAAATATGCTTGTGCGTGTTTGCCTAAGTAAAGTCAGTCAATTTTCGATCACTTTTACGTTGAATCGCCACCTCGGGCTCGGGTGTTGTCTCTATTAACTAACTCACCTGCCCACGTGATGAATCTATGTCTTTGTCTTACCAAGCTTCTCTTAGCTTCGCTCTCTTCCTCGCTTGCCCGCCATACAATCTGTCCGTTGTTCTAGATACTCGTATATCCTTGATCCAGATCTCACTCAACCACTTCGAGTACGTCAAGACATCCTTTGATTGTGATTGGTATCACGCGCGTTTCAAAGGGGGTATCACGACTGCCGATTAAGGCGGATTGGAAGAACTTACGTAAATGCAACTACACCGCCGTCGACGATGATGGATTTGAGGACGCCTGGCATATATTCGTCCATCTCCATTTCTGACTACTGTCCTTTGACATGTAACCAAGGCCAATTCGAAACGCTCAAAGTTAACAAGGATGATGATACCATCCCAAGTATTGATCCCATCAAAAAGGATTCTTCCTTTGTTCGACTGACTCCTATTGAGTTCCTTTCCCGTTCACCCCTTCTTTGATCTGACCAATACTAAAGACGATTAAGACTAATCACATAAGATGATAATGCCCATCTTCTCACTGTTGTACTGATGATATTCACGGGCGTTAGCTAATTATAGTCATTCATTTTATACTGCCATACTGATATACAAGATAACAAAGACAAAACATACTGCATTCACCGCAAATCGAGTCATCACGCTCAGAAAACGCCCAACTGTTCCTTATCTACTATTTGACCCATATTGAGGACAGATACAATCTTCCAGATCGCCAAAAACCACGCTCGTTACGCAAAATGTACTCTTCCACTCTTTTACTCGCCCTTATTCCCCTCGTCTCTCGAGTAAAAGCTCAAGATCAGCCTAACCCTGCGAACGGTACTGCACCTGCAGAAGGCCAGAATGGTGGACCTGATTTATCACAGTTCCCAGATTGGGTCACTAACGATTACCAATGTGGTAAGTGAAGATTCAGTCCTCTTTCTACTGCGATGTGATGATCATTGACGAATTTACCTATGTTCGCAGTAATCGGCTGTCTATCTGGTTTCAACGATACAATCACGACCATCCCTCAGTCAGTCTATGTTGACTTCCAAATGAATCAGGTATACTAACTCCGTCCTTTAGACCGGATTTAGAGACCGCTGCATACAGCTGTGCTTCAACCAATTGCGCTGGAGACGGGACCGGTAATTACTATCAATCGTTATACTACATCCAGGTGAGTCGCGTTGTAGCACAAAACTCCCACTGCTCTCAACGCATCAATAGACAAGGGCGACGAGATACTGATTTGATTGTGTGTCTTTCAAACATCGATTTTCCGCATGGTTAGCTATTCTACGCCACAGGATCGATCTACGAATGGGCTGATTCCGCTCCTGACGGATACAAGCACGCGACCTTCTCAGACGGTACCGAGGCTCAAGCTTCAGCTTCCAGTGCTCAAGCGACAGCTTCTGATCCTTGGTCAGCCGATGTAGCCGAGAAGACGGGCGGAGTCGGCGTTGTTGAGCCGACAGGTACGGATGGATCTCCTGCTGCTGGTACGACAAGTGGTGGATCAGTAGCAGCTGGTGCTTCTGGTGCCGCTTCTGCTGTATCTGGTGGAGCTGCGAGCGGAGGGACACTCTCACCTACCCCGGCGGAAGGGTACACGGGCACTCATACCCAATCTTCAGCTAGACCATCAAGCACGAACGGTACGACCACGAACGGTACTAGCGATGGGAACTCTTCAAGTGGTGCTTTGCCCGTTATCATCGCTGGATTGGGAGGCATGGGAATATACAATGTGATCGCTTTGTCAGTGGGCACGATCGTCGTTGCATTTGGAGGTGTCTTCGCTGGACTGTGATCGTATAACAGAATGTTAGGTTTAGATGGACAGTATTACGTTCGTATATAGTCGATATGATACCCTCGATACGCATGTATACCCTTGAGCCACAATCTGCTCTGATACGGCATCAAAGGAACGACTAATGACAGCATAGAGTGGGTCGTCTACTTACGATCCACTTAGTGTGCAGTGTACTCCTCATCACTCAAGGTGGAGGGGATCTTCGATAAGTGGACCCGGAGGATGGCATAGCGCGACGGTGTGTTACACGGGTATACTCCGTCTATGCTGTTCTCGATTGCGCGTTTTGGTGCGAGGCAGCACAGAGGTCAAAAGTGGAGGTTCCGGCTAAATCAGCGAGAAGGCGTGAATATTGCATCATTCGTGCATAAAGGTATCACAATCACGATTATTGCTTGAACAGTATCACAGAGCATGACTTCGACAGGTACTCAGGATGGACAGCCCAGCCACACCCTCTTCACCACCTACGCCGGCTTCCCCTGATCTCGTCTCGGAGGTAGACCGATTGTCGCTTGATCCCTCTTCGACCTCGAAACTCAGCCAGCTGGATCAAGTCCAAGTCCAAGCTCAAGCTCAAGCTCAAGATCAAGATCTCGATGATGACGAACTAGAGAAATTCCGGAATCAATGGCGAGCAGAAGTAAAGGCTAAACGACATGACCCTCTCACCTCTACAACCAACACGAACGGACTCGATCAAGGTAGCAGTAAGAGGAAGGAGGTGGACGTTGGACCGGTCAAATGGAAGGGCAAAAGCACTACCATCACATCACCTAAGACACAAAATACTCGTCCCACGAGTAAGCCTCCGTCGAACGCAGAGCAAGATAGGAAAACTGTGGGAACAGCACAAGACTCCATGCCTAAGCTCAAGTCAAATCAAGCAATCTCGCCAAATGATGCATTCACCTCGTCACCACCAACGCCTATGACAGCTTCCTCTTCAAGTAAAATCCAGAAACCCTTCAGCAACGGCCTAAATTTCAAGCCTGGTCAGGCGGTAGATCTGGATAAATTAGATTCCCAATTGACTTCCACCACTTTCAGTCCGTTCAAGCCGGTGACGAAGCCGACAAGGTATTTGGGCTCGATCGCGCCGGACGAGAATGGGATAGTGGGAGGTAATGATAGGGAACGAGCTATTTCGATTTATACGAAAGCTATCGAGAGTGAACAGGCTGGGAAATTGAACGAGGCTCTGATTTTGTATCGTAAAGCCTTCAAACTGGATGGTGAGCTCTTACATTCTCATGCCCCCCGCCCTCCTCCCCGCGGACCTCCAACGAGTCTCAATCGCTATTCGGCTTTAAGCCTATGCCACCTTGGAGTCAATTGCGTTGACTCGAATTCGAGGAGATGATGAGTATTTGCGCTGATCATTAGGTCTTACGCGCTGTAGACGACGTAGATCGATCTTACGCTCGTTCAATAAAAGCCAAAGCTGAAGCCGAAGCTCGTCAACAAGAAATACAGAAACACCTTGCCGTCGATGAAAAGGAAGACTCTTCACCGAATTCAGCAGATATAATCTCGCCAACACCGCCTCAGGCAGAACCATATTCATTCGCTAGGCATATCCAAGTTGATCCAGATTACGAAAAAACACATCCCTCACACCTCGCATCCTCGTCTTCCAAATCCCAAACCCCTTTACCTGCCTTATCTCCATTGACGAAATTGTTCAACTCGCTCGACACCGATCCACATCAGCTAATCTTCGTTCCTGAAGAAGAAGAACTGCCTTGTCCGATCACGAAATTGCCGAACGAGCTTTTCGAGCCGATATTGAATCATTTAGATGTGGCCAGTATAGAGCGTTTTGGATCGTCATGCTGGAAAGCAAGGTGGTTGACCCACATCTCGCATACTTGGCGGAATATTGCCGAGAAGATCTATAGACCTCCAGCGATGTTACCGCCCCCACCGCTTCCGCCGCAGATCGTTGGTAGAGTACAAGCGCAAAGTCCCGAAGACGATGATGCGCAACACATTGCGGAAGCAGAAAAAATTACGGAATCACAGGTTGATAAACCGCGGATACCTTATAAAAGTCTTGAGGTGAGAGACTTGGTCAGTAGACATAGGAATGAATGGCGGACTACAGTCGTGGAGGAGGAGAGAATACGGATGGACGGTTGTTATATTGCGGTCTGCCATTATATGTGAGTTGAACCAGCTTTTCGTGGACCGAAGTAGAGCTGATTGTGGGCATTTGCGCTACAGTCGACCAGGAGCAGGTGACGAATGGGTCACAGTAAGTCCAATCCATATCAACGAGCTCTAGGAAATCCTCTGACGTTTGAATTTACTGTATCTTAGATCACGCATATGAGTGAGTTATAACACTGTTGTCGAAATCACCATTGATATGCTAACGAAAAATTCCATCAGTCACCTATCATCGTTTCTTGAGGTTTTATCCAGACGGCAATGTCATCTCATTCTTAACTACAGACCAGTAAGCTAATCGGCTCTTCCGTTCTCCGCCTCGAGCATTGCTATTTGAGACGTTGTTGACTGATCGATCACTCACATAGCCCGTCCGACATCGTACCGTCTCTCAGGCCGTCGATGAGGGGCAAAGGCCTGCATTTCGGAAGATGGCGTTTGCTCCGTTCCGATTCGCCAGAATTCGACGAGAACCCAAATATAGTAAAGCTGCCCAAAGAAGAAAAAGGAGGTAAAAGGGTAGCTAGGGTGATAATAAGTGATTTGCTGGAACCGGGTAATGAGAGTCCGAAATATGAGTTTGAGATGGAATTGTTATTGAAGTCTACCGGTAGAGGGAGGTGAGTGGAGTTCCGTTGATACTGGTTTCATGATAACCCGATCGACTGGCTCTGCCTTCGCAATTGGGACGCGTGTACTCGCGCTGATGCTGAGTTCGTTGCTTCTTGTCGCTACGCCAGATGGAATAAGTTGGAAATATTAGAATATAGATCGATAAATCTTTTGACGGGAGAAGTGTTGGCTTTGGCTCTGAAGCATCAGAAACCGTTTTACTTCTCAAAGTGAGTATGCGAATGAGGTTTCCAACCTCGAACACACTTTTCGAGCGACACTCCTTCTCTACGGGATCCTCTGGAGGAGACGCTGACAAGAAGGTGAATCACAGAGTCAGGTCATACAACCCTCCATTCTAGACGGATACGGATATGAGGGACGGACGGATGCACGACGAATGCGCCGAAATTGTGTTGTAGCCTCCCAATGAGTAGCTTATGATTAGCTGCCATCGCATGTATGTTGTCATCGCATGCATATGACTACATGTGATCTTCAAGCGTACCCAGAAGTCCACGAGGTGTGAGCGGTGATGTTGTCGGCAACGCACGTTCGCAATGCGCAAGCTCGCAATGCGCAGTGGATCATGCGTCAACCACACACTCGTATGGTACTCGTACTGCGCAGATCTATTTTTGCTTTGGTGCCTGACGATGTAGTGTGCCCTTATCGATAAGCGGTAGAATTCGAGAATGACGATTGTCTTCTTTTGGTTGATCTGGGCTTATCAGCGGACCGTGTCTTTTTTTTCTCTCAGTCCTCGCCATTCGAATTCACCCTTACACTTCGAGGGTGGTGTTGATCACTCGAAAGCCGGGGTTAGTACTACGTACTGCGTACTACCTCCAACGTCCAGGTGTGCAGTACATACTCTAAAAGTAGTTCACGAGATTTGAGGCCGAAACGTTCTCAACTTTTTCTTGGGCTTCGTGTGTTCTCGGTCAACCGACGCAGCCTCCGTCACAGGCACGTACTGGGTGTGTGGGAGAGCGCAACGTCATGATGAGAGCACCTTGATACATGTGACTTGCTTTCCGGGTATGCTGAGTGTGTGATACTTTGCCCTCTGTGAGGCCATGAATGATATATATAGCTGCTATCTGACTTGCTGCGAACTGCTTCTCTTTGTTTTTTCCAGCAAAGTATCTTCACGATCCATCTGACTGACAAATAAAACCAACAGCAGCAAGAATATTCACAATGGGTGTAAGTCAGCGCCTGCCTGCCTTCCTGCCTTCCTTCTGTCATCGACTGTATTCGCAAGTATCAGCTGATAAAAGGTTACTGTACTCTAGATCATGGATAAAGTCAAAGACGCCATGCCTGGCTCTCACGTGAGCGATTCCCATCTCCCTTTCTTTACAATCCTGTTTGACCGGGGTCTCAAGACGTGAGAGCGTGACCATAAAAATATGGCTGATCCATTGAAACTGCATCAGGGTTCAAGCGGGAACCAAGACCAAGGTCAAGGGGATCGATCCGAATTCTCACGACCCGGGAACGACGATTACAATAATCCTCAGTTCAACCAAGGCCGAACTCAAGGTATGGGCGGGAACAACAATGATGGTTTCGATAACGCCAACACGGGCCGAGGGGATAGTTTGGAGTCTTCGAGAGGATCCGATCTTGGTATGGGTTCTCAGTCCGACAATTACTCTGGCGGTATGGGCGGTATGGGTGCGGGTGGTATGGGAAATACTGGTGGTCAGTACAGAGGTGCCGGTGGGGATGATACTGGAATGGGAGGTGGCTATGGGTGAGTCCACCACCCGTTAGTGCTTCATCAATTCTCGAGATGAAGATGCTTGATTATCCTCAGAGTGGTTGACTCGAATATCCAATGTGTTTGATAGGGGAAACAGAGATGATATGTCTGAAGGTATGATGGGAGGCACTGGACAATCCGGCTATGGTAAGTAGTCAAGTCTCCATTCTTAGTTCGCAACGAGTGAAATGTACGAGACAGATGAGGCTGACCTTGGGATGTAGGAGGCGATATGGGGCAGAGTGGCAGGACCGGGATGGAAGGAATGGGAGGTATGGGCGATAGCCGAGACCCCACTAACATGGCCGGAAGAGGCGATATGACCGGTGAGTCAGGCTCGTACTTTCCACCATGTCTCCCACGTCAGACTGTATTCTCGCAAATGGACTGAGGCTCACTTACGTTGATGCTTTATATTTAACAGGAGACGACTTCAACTCCTCTGGAACTGGTAACATGGGTCAAACCGGTATGGGTCAGTCTCAAGGTTACGGTCAGGGTCAGTCTGACTACTGAACGAGATCATCTGTGCTCCGTCGGTACACTGTGACCGCTTGAGATCTTGACTTGACTCACATTTCGGAAGCTATCACTGAGACGAGTCGCGGAAGTAATGTAAACTTGGTTTTGTACGAGAATGAATGTTGTCTCGATCGATTACAAGAGAACCAAAATCAATGATGACATAGGTGTTTCAGCTTGGGTTCGTGAAATACGATATGCGAAGCATGTGCATGTACGGCCGATTGGCAGCTAGTCTCCAAAAGTGTCTCTTTACTCGAAATACGTCAATATCATAGATCACCAAGGCAGTATCTCCCCCGTCGGCGCTCCAGGCGGATTGATTATTTTCCCCCAATCTTTATCCCTCTCACCCTCAATTACACTCCTTATGAACTCTCCACTTGTCGAAGGATCCTTCGCACCCCATTTCCTGAGTTGTTCTTGATGCCCTCCGAAGTTAGTCAATACCGTCCCCGGATTAATGCCAAACACTTTAATATTCTCATCATTTCCTAAGATCCTAACCCATTCGCGCATGATCATATTCAGAGCTACTTTTGAGGTTTTATACGATAAATAACCCCCTCCCCCACCCCGTCCCGGTCCAGAGGTGGATGTGGGTTTTGGCCATCCAGAAGGCGGTGATTCGTTCAACGAGAACTCTTTATCCTCTGTCCGTGTCAGACTCGCCGATCCGGAAGTGAGGAATAATAATGTGCCGTCCGGAGAATTGAGTAAGAGAGGAATGAATGTGTGCGTGAATAAGTGAGTGCCGGTCACGTTGATCTCGAATGTCTTTTGGAAGATCTCTCGGGGGGTAAGACCTATTTCAGGACCAGTCTTGTCGAATGATGCACCTGCAACATCCCGGCATACGTCAGTGTTTTACCTTGCCTAATTAACAAGTCATGCTGAAAGGAAGTAGAGCACCGAGCTTACCAGCATTGTTAATTAACACATCCACCTGATCCGTCTTCCCACGTACATCCTCGAAACATCGTCGGATCGACTCATCGCTCTCCAAGTCAACTGCCATCGGGATCATCTCTGACTCTGACAAGTCGGGACGGATACCGTCCTCTCTTCCAAACTGATTGATGGCTTCTTCGGCCTTCGGTAAAGATCTAGCTCCTACGAAGATGGAATATCCCCTCGAAGAGGATCTAAGTAGGGAAAGGACAGTTTGGTAGCCTATCCCTGAGTTGGCGCCGGTGATCACTACAACGGTCTTCGCCTTAATACCGCTGGAAATCATTCTGACTCGAGGTCCCACAGATGACGAACTAGGGACGAGAGGTGGACGAGGGATGGACGAGTGACGATTGGGGAGAGATGGACCAGGGAGGAACGACGGAAAGAAGAGGGATGGACGAGGGATAGACGAGGAATGGGGGAGGATTGGGTGAGGGATAGACGAGGGACAGACGAGGGACAGATGAGCGAGTGAAGATGAAGGAGGGATGGGCGAGGGAAAGACGAGGGAAAGACGAGGGAAAGACGAGGGAAAGACGAGGGAAAGACGAGGGAATGACGAGGGAATGACGAGGGATGGGCGAGGAGTGGAGTACGGTTAGACCAGGGATGAACCCGGGACGGACCACGAATGGAAGAGGGATGGACGAGGGATGGAGGAGGGATGGATGAGGCGTGGACGAGGGATGAGACGAAGGATGGACGAGGGACGAGGGTCGGACGAGGGACGAGGGTCGGACGAGGGATGGGGGACAGGGTCAGTGGGCGAGGGATGACCGAGGGATGGACGAGGGATGGACGATGGACGAGGGATAGGCGTTGGGTGGACCAGGGAGGTGAATTTCACTCAAAGCGCGCTCAACAATAATAGATGAATCAGAAGGTGACTTTGCTTGATGACAATATTGAAAATTGGTCAGGAGCATCGTCTTGTCCTCTTTGTCATTTATACATATAAACACGATCACCTCGGCCATGGCTCGCCGTCAAGTAGGTCCGAAAAGCCATTTCGTCAATTGAAGACCATCAACAAGCGAGGATAACTGTGGACGGTGAAGTGTACGGATCTGATGAAGCTGAGAGTGAATATGCGACTTCGCCGAGGTTGAGGGATTTTTCAGATATCCGACTTTACGTCATTCGAGGCTGCATTTGCAGATAACGATTAGATTGCGAGCATCCCACCGTACAGTACAGCGTTATAGAGAGAGCTTAACCAATTCGAAATGAGGCAGAATTGAAGTGATGCATACTGAACGAGAATCAAACCTCATGTTATATACATACAACACAGCTTATATATCTACACGCTAAGTGGCGTCGCAACGACTGACTCTATATCCACCCCTCATCCTTTCTTCTTAAGTTGGGCCACAAATCCCTCAACCTCCTTTCCATCTCGAATTCCCCCGTCGCATCGCGATCTCTGTTAATCTTCCTCTCCTTTTCCCTTTCTTGTGTGTTCTGCCGACTCATTCCCGGTCTCAAGGGAGGCATCAGACTCGTACTCGCATACTCGGGAGAAACGGGACTAGACATCGAATGTATCGTCGTACTAGATTGTCCATTGCTCTGCTTTCGTTCAGATTTCGGGCGATCCGGGAATGATCGTTGGATCGGCGAGGAGTTGAATGTCGGTAAGACAGGTGTAGGGATCGAATCGAGAGAGTCCCTCCTAGCAGTCAAGGGGGTCTGATTTTTATTTTGATTATGGTTTCGAGGATGTTTCGTATCTTGAGGCGATGGAGACAGGTCGGAAGGAGCATATGGTGGAGGTGGTGCGCCATATCCATAAGTACTCCTATCAGTTCGGTCGGGAGCGAAATTGGTAGATTTCATTTCGATGTCATTTTCTACATCTGTCCTCCTTCTCCTAGATGGAAGAAGCAATTCCCTGAATCGCTTGTTCTTTTTCTCTTCGTATCCCCTTCCCCTGTCGGTAGTATCCGAAATCAAGATCCTTTCCAACCCTAACACTCTCTCTAACCGTAATTTCCGAAGATTGTCCTGGACAGCTCTGTCGTCCAATTTATCCCCGAATACCTTGGTAGCTTCCCTAGTCTTCCTTCTCTCTCTCCTTACGTACAGGTAGAACGCCCCAACACCGGCACCTACGATGAGTACGGCCAAGGCGAAGAACCCGAAATACCCTTTCTTCGATCTGGTGACTAGGCTCGAAAGGCATATGCCCAGTCCACTTGCGAAGCCGCCATCACCGCATGCAGAGGCTACGCATTCCCCTTTTGAGAGTTTGTAGCCGTCTGAGCAAGAGGTGCATGATTTAGCGTCATTAGCTGAACAAGAGGAACATCGCCAGTCGCATGCTTGACATCCATGAGTTGAATCGAAATATTGATCTTGGGGACAGTGTTCAATACATTTCCCATTGGACAAGACGGGTCGAGATGGTGGACACGTCGAGCATGTCGAGGGTGAAGAGCAAGTGGCGCAGTCCACCGGACATGGGACACAAGTGCCGTTCAGTGGTATGGTCGACTCGGGACAAGTTGTTCTGCACGAGCCGCCGGAGGCGAACAGCGGTGCAGGACAGGAAGTACATGTTGTCGAAGAGGTCACGCAGTTCGAACAAGTGCTATCGCACTCTGCAGAGAGATCAGTCAGCTCAACTTTCAGGCAGCTAGGCTAACAGGCCTCAGTGTAAGTCTTAGTTCACTCACTTTGACAAGTTCCGTTTTTAGCTGCACTGCCTTCTGGTAGATACCATCCCGCATCGCACTTCTTTACGCATTTACCATCTTCAAGCAGATATCCCTCTCGGCATGCCGAGCATTGTAAGGATTCGAATTCTTTGGTATTGGTAAATGACGGAATATGGCAGTCGAGACATCCACTTGGGCAAGCTGCAAGAGACCAGAAATGTGTTCAGTCATGCCGAAGCTTGGAATGAACTTAAACGCACCGTCACATCTGCTTTTTGCCAGATTCACCACATAGACACCTTCCAGCTTGGATAGTCCAGAATCGCAGATCCCTGTCGTCGCATCGTAGAAGACGCAGGACCCCTGAAGGTTCACTCGTGGTGATGCGCAAGATAGACAGTCGGAAGGAGAAGGCCCAGTGCACGTTGAGCACGCGGGCGAGCAGCTGGAAGAGTACAGGTAAGTCAGCCCTCCGCAAAGAAATCCTTTACCGTCGGAGCCGACCTACGTTGCACACGTCGAGCTGGTCTCGTCGAAGTAGGTCCCATCTGCGCAAGATCCGCTTGAGGTGCTGCATGTTGCAGGGCTTCCGGAAGAAAGAGTCAAGTTGTTAGAACACGATGTACAGGTTGCAGTCGTGTTAGACCCCTGCTGCAGCGTACAGTTGTCACACCCGAGCGGACAGGCTGCTCTCATGTCAGCTTGTGTGTGGGCGTGATAATGATGCACGAAGCCCACCCGAGCAATCGCCATTCGAAGTCCCGAAGAAGCCAGCAGCGCAGCTGTTGCAAAGACTGGGGGAAACTGTGCCATTTGTTATCCATCCCGCGGAGCATGCACATTGCGTTGTGGATGTGCATGTCCCGTGGTCGCAGTTACAGGCTGCAGAGATCTATGAGCTGGCAATTTGACGAGATCGATGAGATACAGTAGATATCTTACATGATAAGGAAGAGGTTTTCGTTCCAAGACAAGCACCTGTCCCGGATCGGCCATCGTCCCATATTGTGCAGTCCTGCGGTCCGGCTATCACTCGAATGCTCAGCGGCGTCGGCAAGAACATTGGGCTGAACGCGTGAGATAGCTTACGAGAGCAAGAGGATCCCCAATATCCAGATTGGCATTGGTCACATGATGCACCAGTCCAGCCGATCGAGCATTGACAAGTCCCTCCACTCGTGATGTTTGAAGGCAAGCAGACACCGTGTGATGAACAAGGTGGATCACAGGCAGCTTCGACGGTTCATAGTGAGCTTTTCGTCCGAAAAAAACAGCAAAGGGTTAGCTCACCGGAAGCGGCTTTCGATAATTTAAGACCTGTCAGATCATTGGGCAATTGACCTTTATCAGGTATCGCTCCCCATACGACCTTTCCGTTTTCCAACACTCCAAACCAGGTCGAAGGTAGATACAGACTCTTCCAACGGTCCATTGACCAGTTCCCATTGTCCCAGACATCTTCTGATTTGCTATATTCATTTCCACTGAAACCTATAGGGGACGAGGGAAAAGATACGGTACTCGAGTCTGAGGATTTGATGATATTCAGTAGAGAGGATGAAGGATCAAGTGAGGGGTCCATGTAGGTGCCGGGAGTTAGGTATTTTGACAAAGCTGGATCATGCGCCAGCACTGTACGGCATACATTCAGCTGAGATTCGGAGTAGTCTATCCAGATCACCACTCACAAGGCGAGGCCGCTTTGCCATCAAGGCAAGTTTCAGGCGAACATACTTGATGTGCCCAGGTGTCTGTCCATCGTTGTCAGCTATCATTCCACAGATGAGTAGACCTACAGGTAGTTGACAGAGCGAAAGCTATGGTGCTTGAGAATATTATCGTCATCTTTAAGCTATACTGTATGTAAGTGCGCGCACGATCTGATCAGTCAGTGATGTGGAAGGCGAAGAAAGTGGAAGCATGTTGCGTGATCAGTCAGTATAAGTAATGTTGACGCCTCATGCCGACAGGATCATGTTGCTGCATGCGCAGATTGGTTGTCAGAAGAAGGGTAATGATCGACCGTTGTTTGCGTTTCACCATGTTTGCAGATGGATAAGATGTCTATTGAACGCTCTTTTAGGCAGCCTAAAAAGCACGTACAACAAGAGAATCAACAACAATAAGAAGACAATTAGCATGATAGATGCATGTTTCATCTCATCCGCTTTTTATGCTTACGCTCGGACGTGAAACATGAGTTGATCGACGCTATTCGCCACCACGTGGCAAGGTGCGAGTCCCCCACTTTTCCACGGTTGTATTTCCCTTATCCGGAGATCGGTAAACGTCAAGCGCGTAGACTGATTCAACATGACATGACGCAAAGACGCTTAACTCGGTTGTATTTTACAACATCAATGACCGTCAACATTTAATATTATCGATCGACTTTCGATGGCACCTCTTCTTTGAGAGCCGCACGTCCATCAGCTTGGGCTATATACAGAATGACGTCCCTCTTTCTGGGTCAAGCAGACGACCAACCCCCTCCGGAACCCATCAGCGGCGGAGCTTACCTTACAAAATTACACAAATACCTACAAGTCAATGCCAACCGCCTGTCACCTTCCGCGCCTTCCCGTTCTACACCAACTATCCTTCAGCAATCCTATACTCTCCTGACCCTTGGACTAGACCCAAAATCAGCACCATTATCCCGCTCTCTCAAGGTTCCTCTGACACTTGGGTTCGGTCAACCTTCATCATCTCCAAGGAGGGTACCGCCAAAATCCATAAAACCGTTGCTTCTCCGTTTACCGCCCGACAGGCTCTTATACCTCCTCCTACGGTGGCAGACTCTACCCCAGGCTCTGAATCATGTGGGGCGGACTGATGTGCCCATCGAAGAGGGAGTCAGCGTAGCTGCCAGAGGAGCAAGAATGGACGAGAGGAATCGAGGTATTGAGGGAGATGTGAAGAGCGTCATGAGCTGGGTTGGCAGTATGCGGAGTGTTAGTATGGGTAGTCTGGTCTCGAGGAATACTTCGTCCGGATGGTTCAGCCGGAAAGAGGAGGTTAATGAAGGTAGGCACTCATCTGGTCATCAACTCAACCTCGATTTGGATTCAGCTGATCGGAATTGGATGTGGGATAGACCAAATCCTTTTACAACTCTATTCGATGTTCACTTACATCCCTGCGTTGCTTATACATCCGCCTTTCGTATCTGAGCCGCCTATACTGGAACTCATAGAAGCGGGGGGATACACCCAACTGGGAGGTATAGACGTCAGAGTACCCCTGGACGTGATGCGAAACCTGTCTACGTGAGTAAGCTTAAGCTTGCGCACAACCTCGTACCAGTGACTGACGGGGGCGCATGACTGTGTAGACTAGAATTGGAAGGCTATGATCCTCGAGCGTTGTTGATCCCTCCTAATCTTGGTATGGAGACCCTGACGGTCCGGGACGTGCAAGATGGCGATGACTGGATAGAGGAACTTCTGATCATCTGCCCAGAGGAAGATCCAAATCGACCTGCCGGGACTGAAGCAGACGACGAAGTTATTCCTCCGCTAAAAGCTAGATTTCCCAACCTGCGGAACCTCTCGTTGATCTCATCTACCCTCTTGACATTGCCTCAGCTCCCCCTGAGCCACCTAAAATACCTGGATCTGTCGAATAACCTTCTCGATACTCTGCCAACTTCCTTGTCATCCTTACTATCCCTTACAGCCTTGAATCTCTCGAACAATGTTATCGTCTCCCTGCGATCAGCTGCAAGTGTATTACCGGGTATAATATCGTTGAACCTCTCCGGAAATAGGATAGACTGTTTGATAGGATTAGATCAATGTTTGACCCTTCAAAGACTGGATATACGGCGGAACGAATTGAACGAATATGACGAAGTTGGCCGGTTGGCAGTTTTACCTAATATCAAGGAGATTTATACGACGGGAAATCCATTCAGCGAGTATTCAACGGGAAGCGCAAATGCAGAAGAATGGAGAGTCGAGTTAGGGGTACTGTTCAAAGAGGAGAATAGACAAAAAGAGATCGTTTTGGACGGGACGGAATTTAGTTGGAATGAAATCAGGAAGATTGATTATTTGCTTGATAAGAAGGGTGTGGTTGATCGACAACATCAGAAAGTATATTCACCTACTCCGACTCATCCACATACTCATACGCATACGCATGCCCATTCGCGTATTCCTTCGACTGCTGGTAGTGCTAGTACGATACATCATCAAAACGATCGAACGCCCCCATCAGAACAACTGAAAGGAGATGATCATGATCACCACCAAAATGAGACAGCTACGGACAAGTACGGTAGTATATCGTCAATACATCAGCAGAGATTGAGCACGACGACACATACTCAAACGTCGAGTTTGAAATCCCCTTCTTCGTCTGCAGCGGCCATAGCAAAGAAGAAGTCGAAACGAAGGGTCATCAACCTAGATGATTCGACGCCCGCGCATAATGGAGAAAGTAGTGCTAGGACGTTGGAAGATAGTCTGAGAGGTAGTTTGAGAGGGCCTGGGAAGGTCATTGGAGGTATCAAAGAGGAAGATGAGCAGGAAGATGGGGATGGTAGAATTTCCGGGCAGAAGATCGAAGATGAGAATGATAGAAGCAATGGCAATGGAAATGGGATATACGGTGGGAATCGGATTGCAGGTAGTCAGAATAACGGTAATGGCGTCAGCACGGAAAATGGCATAGATCCGGCAACGAGTGGTAAGAATGGGAGATCCCCCCAAGAGGAACCCATCAGAGCGCGAGATCCGAATCAGGATCGGAAAGAAGGGGCGGATACAGCACTTGAACCGCCGCATAGTATCAAAGTAGTCAGCTCGAAGAGGAAATCCAACAGGAAAGGCCTCAAGAAAGACACATTTGATCCTATTCCTTGATCGTTGGCTTTGACTTGGACACATCATCTTGAACGAACATAGATAGACTTGTGTACAGTATTCAGTGAATCGGTAGATTCAGAAGCTTGTGTGTTGTACGATTATGATGTATCTTTGCATGGTGCATGGGTGAATCCACTGTATGTTAAACGTTTAGACTTTTCCGGTCAAGTGGTAGGATTGAGTGATTAGATGATGCTGCCTTATATTAAATTGCATTTCCGATTCAAGCTGAAACAGAATTCAATGAGATACATGAACTGAAATCAAGGTCAAATATTATATTATAGTGTACTCGTGATTTATGTTTATGCTTGTCCATTGAAGATCAGTTGACCTGCACCTTGTCTTACCGTCGAACCACGTATTTATCCCTCTATTCGTTTTGTACTTTCGCTTTGACTGAACTAACTATACTGTACCGCACACCTCATTTTACGCTTTGACGCTCTTGACTACTCTTTTCAACCAACTCTTCTTCTCCCTCTCCCTGCCCACGCCCTCCGTAGCCTTCTTCGAGAGGCCCATCCTGGACTGGGAGACAGGCTGAGTAGGTGTGATAGGTTCGAAGAAACTCATCGGTTCTTCCCTTTGCCTTTCACGGGACACGGGAAGCGGGATGGAAGAAGGATTACAGATAGGGATAGCTTTCGGCAGAGGCGGAACAGGAGGGATACTTCTTCCGACTGTAGTAGGTTTCGAATTGGGCCTAGGTGCACTTCGAGGTTTGACGAATGGTGTATCAGGCGCATCGTACTTATCGGAGACGTGAACCGTTGCTTTCGATCTCGATCGGTGGTGTTGGGGAGATTGAGCGATGATTGGTCGAGGAGGATCTCTGGCGATACTTGGTCCTTCTCGAGACTGAGGCTGAGACCGAGATTGGCTGACACCATGCTGAGGAGAGGTAGCTGTCAGAATAGGTAATTTGCCAGAAGGTTTGATGCGTTTCAACGTTAGGGGCGGCGGACGAGTCTTGGTCTTCTTGTTCTTCCCAGATGGCGACGGGTGCTTCTCGTTCTCGGAGCAAGAGGAATCGGAGGAGAATCCTGATTCCAAAGCTGAGGTCGATTCGTTCTCTGAGGCTGAGGCGATGTATTTGGTAGTTGACGAAGGGACAGAAGAGGATAATCCGACATTGGCATTGGCATTGGCATGGGTATTTGGTTTTGAGCTGACCCGTGGCGGAGGAATGAGGGTGGGCATTGGCGGGGAGATGGAGATTTTGTCGATAGTTGGTGAGATTGGGTTTGATACAGATCGTTGATGTTTAGGCTTCGCATTCTCTCCTGAACGCTTGATACTCCACGGACTGGCTTCGAAGTCGTGCTTTGGCGATCCTCTGAGGGTGAGGGGTCTGGGAGTTTCCAAATCCGAAAAGGAATTATCTTTCCCATTTCTCACCCCTTTAGCGTTCGACGATTTGGGAGTGGCAGTCTTGGTTGTTTTAGGCTTAGGCAGAGATAGGATGGACGTGAAAGTTTCCATCTCCCATCTGTCTTCTGGCTCCGAAGTGGACCCATGTGACCTGATGCGAGCTAAATCAGGGAGGGGTTGAGGATGCAGAGCGAATATCTCAGATAATAGCCAAGCGAATTCCTGTTCTTCCTCGACGTCTAGCCACATCGAGCCGTCCTCTGCTTGATGTTTGACAGTCTCACCGCCACCTACGTTTCTATCTCCAACTCCTCTCTCCGCTGTCACCACTTGTGACGGCGCATTAGCATCGGCCTGTGTTCTCGGGCTCGACCTTTGTTTCAATCCAGGTGGAGTCTTCGATGCTTTCTTAGGCAAATCCCCGAAGAATCGTTCGATCTCAGTTAATGTCGAATTGGGCAATGGGCGGAAATGTTTCGTATTCAGTCCGTGTACTTTACTTTTACCGCCTCCGTGAGATGTTGATTTCTGGTTAATTGTCGCGGCACCAAGGAGGGCCGCTGCTTTCCGTGGTGCTCGCGAGGGGGTGAGGGGCGAAGGTGGATTCGGTAATGCCTTCTTGCGATACTCGTCCACTACCATCTTCCTTTCTGGTGTAGAGGGCGAGACGAAGGAGCGTTTGATAGGAGATGGTTGAGGTGAGATCGGTGGGGAAGGACCGGGTTTGACCATCGGATCGTATGCCTCGAATTTGCCCAATCCCAGATGCAGAGACGAGTCTGAGAAGATCCTCTCCCGCCTCATGGTCTCGTTGCTGGCAAAGCTGGTATGTTCACCCGTTGGTGATGGTGAGCTGATGTTGGGTAAAGAGAGGAATAACCTCGATATATTTGCGTGTGTCCTCGAGATACTGGACTGGTTCGATGTGGTCGACATGTTCCGTTTGGGGCCGCTATTAGCGCTGAGCACGCCGGTATGGTGGGTTCGAGGAGAATACGATTCCCTCGGTGAAGGAGAATGAGGGAAAGATAGAGTGGACCTTCGCTTTCTGGCTTCTATTGGGTGAGTATATGGTAATCAGCTTGGTGGTATCTTTGGCCTAATCTGGTGTTCAGGAAAAAGAGATACAAGAATTTCTGACTCACTGGAGCTATGACCGACTTTGACAGCAGTTACACCCTTCTTCTTCTTGACTCTCAATGGCTTGGTGCCGCCGCCCACCGCAGATAAGGGAGCGTATTGACTTCTCCGGAGGCAGACTTGGGAATCCTCTAGATCTTCGTACTCGCCGCTTTCGTCGTTACTGACGATTCTCGAAAGCTCCGTTCGTTCAGAAGTGGAAGTGGTCATATCAGAATTGAAAGGCGAAGATGAGTCAAGGGAGAGTGTCGGCGATTCAGGTATAGAGCATTTCGGATCGAGATAGACGTTGTTGAGGAAGGAAGAGTTGGTGTAAGTTGATGGATTGCGCGATAGAGTAGTCATCCTGATGATGCTGCGTGACGGTCTAGTGTGAGGTGTAGGTGTAGGTGGACACACAAGCAGGACGCGCCTTTTCGATGTATAAGGCTGACGGAGGATCGGTGGCGCAAAGATAGTTTAGAGGATTCGCTGTACCTATCGATTTCGCTTATCGACCTACTTGGCGTTATGATATGAGGACAGTGTCTGGGAGTCAAGTGGTCAGTAAGTGGATACTGAACGTATTAGGTGGCGATACTGTGAGTTTATGGGAATAAGAAAAGTGAAAGATAGACGGGAAGGTTAAATTGGGATGAGAAATGTCTCGTCAACTTTATATACGATATTCCCTTTTGGCGAATTAGTTTCAGATGATGCTAACAGCTTTCGCGAGCCCTCTTAGTTTTGTTGGAGCGCACGACGAACACGACTAAACACACAAAGAAACGATAGGTCATCTCACTAGGTTGTCTCATCAGTAAGAAGCTTCTTATTGTCACCTTTGAATTTAGGCTCAAAGCGTCGATCAATCCGTTTCCAGTACAATACCGATTTTTCCGAGCGGACCATGTCCATTCTCTTCATGTTTGAAGCTAAAGCAGAGATTGCGGAATCTGGGAAAGGGGACAAGGATAGCGGGAGAGTAAGTACAGCAAGCGGACTGAGTAAGCTTTTAGCGATGACAAAAGGGTCAGAACATGGCTGGGGTTTTGGTTGTATACCCTGAGCTGTTCGACATGAGATGATCAGGTCGGTCAGACGATGGTAAAAGATCATGAGATGAGGCGAGAACGGCGATGAAACCATGTAAAGGAGAAAAAACAAAAAGAAGCTCTTGAAAAGATCGACGAACAATAGCATCTGGTTGGCAAAATCAAGACATTCTGAAACGCAGCTTCGAATGGTCGGGTGTGTGCCTGAATTTACCCGAGGACAAGGTGTGGCTTCTAATGGGTTTCGCAAGAACCCCGTATGCTTCTTTTCGAGCGAGCACGACCGCATCCCCGCCCTCTCATGAATATGTACGGCAGAGTAGTGCGCAAGTGAATCTGGAAGACTACCAGAGCACAACCCTGTTAAGCTTGAATCGCGCCTTGTTCGGGATTGCGGTGATATTGCGTGAGGATCATGTGGCAAAGTACGACGCGTTGAGGTGTCGATCCACGTGGAGGTGATCAGCAACGAATCGCTCGCTTCTTGGCTAGCTGCACGTCGACAAGCGCTTCGCTTGCACATGCATGTATGTTGACAATACCTCCAGGTCGAGGCATAGAAAGCTCAGCTTGACAAATCATTCACAGAGTCCATCTTTGCTCGCAGTGTTCTCCAGACTCTCCGCTTCATCCAGCCCAAAACACTCAGAGGCGAACATCATGTCAACCCAACAGTTCACTTCCATGTTCTCGACGCGGCTGAGTTCAGCATATAACCAACTTCGAGGTGATCTGGGCGCGCCGCAGACAGCAACCGAGACGATCGAGAAGCTGGTGGACAGGATCAATACCAGTGCAGCGGTCGAAGATAGGCGGACTGCTGTACTTGGCTTGAAGGGCCTCAGTCGAGATTGGAAAGAGGTCAGTTCTGCTAACTCAAATCATATTCTATCAAACTGACATCTGGTCCACGAAAAGGATGTCGGCGCCGTAGCTCTGACGCCGCTCATAGCCGTCTTGGAACACGATGCGCCCTATGACACGGAAATTGCCAAAGCTGCTCTAGAAACGCTGATGCAGCTATGTGAAACTGCCGAGAAGGTATGTCTTATACTTTCGGAACCGGGACTCGACAAGCTTACAGGAAATGTTTAGCCCGCAAAGGATGATCTGGGTCTGAAGTTCACCGATATGTTTCTCGAAGTGAGCCACTATCATCGCCAACGCAAAGTACGTGACTAACGATTGACTTCTGCAGCAACCGAAACCCCTGCATTCGCTTCTTGCACTCCTATCGAACTCTCCGTCATTCTACCCAAGATTCTACTCCCTTCAATATCTATCGCAACTGCTAGCCTCTCGCCCAACAATTGCTCAGTCATATATCATGTCCGCTCCGCCACCCGGTGTCGACGGCATACTCTCGGTATTAGATCCGGCGCCCCCGCCAGGAAGTCAGCCCCAAGCGGGTCAAGCGCAACTGAGGGGTGGAGCAAGCGAGATGTTGCGGAATGAAGCATTGCTGCTCTTACCAGGGATGTTGAATGGTAATGCCGATCTGCAGAAGATCGTAGCTTTCTCTGGGGCATTTGAGAGATTGTTTCAAATTATAGATAGCGAAGGTGGAGTAGAAGGAGGAATCGTCGTTCAAGATGCTTTGACTGTTATCGGTTGTTTACTCAGATTCAACGTCTCCAACCAGGTACGTATCTTCTGGTGTTCTCCCAAGCCTTCTAGTACTAACACGACATACGCAGAACTACTTCCGAGAATTATCACTTATTCCTTCTATACCACGAATTATTGGATTTCCCTCTCCACTCCCAGCGGACGTGCCGACTCCAGACGAATTCGCTTTACAATATTGGCCAGAGCAGAAGATATACAACACCGGTCTGGTACTAGGTCTGATAAGGATGCTTGTCGGTGGTCCAGGAGGAGGCAATCAAGTGAGTTTGGTCGATCTCATTCCTCCGTCTAGCTCATAGAAGACAATTGACGTCGATCAGACCGCCATGGTGACGGGAGGCGTGACGCGAAGTCTCGTCGAATTATCGCTTGCATCAAATGCTCCAAATGGTATCAAATCTCAGGCTCTCAATACTCTTACCCCGATTCTCCTATCATCGACTGCCAACCAAGATCTTCTGTCAAGCCTCTTAATATCCCCCCTAGTCGCTGTACATGCCGACGAGGAACATCCCAATGGCGGTTTCGTTCGAATCCCTAACAAGCCGACTGCCGTGGCTCTCGTCACTGCGGTCATCGAAGGCGACTCCAGCGCTGGGGGCAGGGGTCTCAGAGGTCGAGCAGCCGGAGTGAACATGTTCGAGGTGAGTCATCAGTCCCTTTAAGAGGTCGGACAACTGTTAATGCTTTTATAGGCATATGTATCCGGAAACGATGATGCTCGAATCGGCATATTATCATCCATGACGACTCCTCCGTCCGAGAACCCCAATGCCGACTTCCCTGACCAGCCTCAATCAGCCGGTTCGCTCATCCTGTCAGGCTTACTCGATCTCCCACAACATCTTAACGAGCCATTCGACCCATACAGGCCCCTTTTCTCCTGTTTACTCCTGTCGCACCTGATTCGCAATTCCGAACATGCCAAGAAACTCGCTCGGGACATAACGATCCCGTCTGGGGATACCGGAGATAGCGCAATTGCAGATGACGAGGACAAAGTCTCTCTGGTCCAACTTGTCGTGGGCAATCTGATGATGGCTTCGAGAGAACAGACAGAATGTGTCAATAGGGCAGCTAGAGAAGGTGTCACAGGGGGTCTACCAGAAGAAGAGGATTGGACTAGAGTCATGGTCGGCTACCTTGTGCTGCTTTGTACCTGGTTATGGGATAGTCCAAAGACAGTCAAGGAGTTCTTGAGCGAAAGTGCCAACCTTCAAGTGGTACGTCCGCTGCGAAAAAGCGTCCAAACGAAACTTTGCAAGGCTCAGCTGATGTGGCTCCATAGCTCATCCAACCAATCACACAAGCCACAGGTATAGATCCGCTAGTCCAAGGTTTGAGCGCGTTCTTGCTGGGGGTATGTTATGAATTCAACCGAGAACCAGGGGAGATCACTCGGTGAGTCAGGACATCATCTACATCCTCAAAACAAGCTGATATTCCGTACTTAGAGCCACTCTGCATCCAATTCTGCATTCAAGGATTGGTCCAGATCAATTCGTCTCTCGAATGGCTAGACTGAGGGAAGATCCGCGATTCAGAGCTGTGCAGCTCGATGCGTTCGACACCGAAGGAGCCGACGCCATTGCTGCTGCTACGGCGGAGGGTGATGCAGATGAGGTCGACGAAGGCTTAGAATTATGGTTTGATTGGGCATTTGTCGACTTCTGGAAGAATCATTACTGTGAGTACATCTTACGCCGTTGAAGGACACTAGCCAAATAAGTTGCTTATGTTTTTCGTTTAGACACAATCCAACGATCAATCGCTATTGATCCCGATGCAGTCAGAGGATCTGGACGTGCGTATCAATTGGTCTTGTTGTTGGGGACGCATGGGTATCAAGCTGATCTCAGTGATCACTTAGCTGTCGACGATGGAGAGACCGCCGCTATCATTATGTCGCTTCGACAAAAGCTCAAGGCTCAGACAGATGAAGTAGTGCAATTGCAATCAAAGTTGGAGGCATTGACAAAGGAGAACAAGCAAGAAAAAGATACGCTGGTCAATGAGGTCGATTCCCTCTCGTCGCAAATAGCAACCTTATCAACCCAATTACAAGAGACCACCAACGCTCGATCTATACTGGAAGAACAGTTGACGACGCTCAAGACCGAATTTGAGTCTCTAAAAGACGTGGCATCTTCAGCTGAATCGACCAAGTCCGAGCTAGAGAAGGTATCGGCCGAATTGACGTCTCTCAAGGAGACTCACGAAAAGGCTTCCAGTGAATTAAGCTTAGCCAAGGCGAGCTCGAAATCGCGGGAGACCAAGTTCAAAGATCTCGAAGCGAAAGTCAAGGATCTGGAGGAGAAAGCTAAAGCCGCTCCGACGACCTCTGCTGCCGAGTCCGGCTCATCAGAAGAGGACAAGAAAGCGCTGGAGGAAAAGGCCAAAGAAGTCGAGGAATTGAAGAAGGACTTAGCAGACGTCAAGGCCAAGTTGGACGAAGCTGAGAAGGCCTCTAAGGAGCAGAAGGAGCTACTGGAGAAATTGAAAGTCTCCGAGGAGAAGATTGGGGTTTCCGACACCAAAACGAAGGAATTAGAGGAAAAGAGTAAAGAAGCGGAAAAGAAGATTGAAGAATTAGAGGCCAAGATCAAAGCTGCTGAATCTACGGCCGGAGCAAGTGAGGGAGCACAAGGACAAGGAGGATCAGGCAAACAAGCTAAGAAACGAGCTGCGGAATTGGACAGTAAAGTCAAAGACCTGGAAAAGGCGCTTGAAGATGAGAAGCAAAAGAGGGAAGAAGAAAGTAAAGAGCATGAAGATCTGTTGGTCTTGCTTGATGAGTTGACGGCGAAGAGAAAGGCGGATAAGAAGAAGATGAAAGATCAAGGGATCGAAGTTAGTGAAGGTGAAGACGAGGAAGATGAGGAAGAGTAGGAGTATCACAAGATTTAGGCAGTTCTCCTGCAGCCTATGCATAGACTCGCAGATGCAAATTCATCTCCCTACGATAATATTCCGTTTGAGACTGGTAAAGCGTTTACATTCCATTGCCGACCTGCCATATCCTATGATCCGATTCTAGCCTTTTCTACATATTCTGTGTGACTTCATATGGTGAGAGTCACAGTACTTGATCTTGATCAATTTATAAATCCAAGGCATTGTTGTTGCAGCTCAAGACATAACAGATGCCTCGAAGTAAGTGACACGATGACACTGACTAAGCGCGTTACATCAAGCAGGATGACCGACGGGCGGATATCTGTAAAGATACCTGACTCCCCTGCTCCTCCACTTCGGGTCAGTCGAAAGCATTATTGGGATGACTAAGACCATTACATGACTGTTAATCGCTGAATCGAGGATTAGGCATATATGTATATATGATGATGATGATGAGGAGGAGGAGGAGGAGGAGGAGGAGACGTACATGGCATCCCCTTTACAAGCCATATCTCCTCAAAAAGTTTAGTTACCCAGTTGAGGCGCGTGTTTTCTCTCCCCATCATCCTCGGAAACACCTCAAATATGGCAAATCCAGTCGTCGTGCTCATCACAGGAGCCAACAGCGGAGTGGGCTATCAGACTGCTCTAGCACTTTTCAGGTCCGCTAAAGAGACGTATCAAATCTATGTTGGAGCAAGATCTCAAGACAAAGCTACTGAGGCAATCAAGCAATTGCAAACGGAGAATGCAGTTGGGGGCACCCAGTCAGATCTGATATCATTGGTCCTTGACGTAGCAGACGACCATTCAATTAGTCAGGCGTTCGACTATGTGAAAGAATCCTCCGGAAGACTGGATGTACTGATCAACAACGCCGGTAAGTGCACAGCTAGGGTCGTCGGCGCGTTCTCATGTTAACAAGATACAGAGAGAAGAAGGTTCGCTGAGCTCAGTATCATCTGTTTCCATGCTCTGTAGGTATATTGATCGATCATCAAGGTCAATCAGAAGGACTTACCACTCGACAGATCTTCTCCAAGTCATTCGATGTGAACGTAACAGGAGCTCACATCGTCACGGACACCTTTGCGCCTTTACTCGTCCAGTCTCGAGACCCCAAACTGCTTTTCCTGGGAACAAGCATGGCGAGCTTAGTAATATCCCAGAACCCTTCTCTGTACTTCAACCAGTCTCCTCCCTCTGGATGGCCGAAACAGAGCTACAAACAAGATTTCTGGGCTTACAAATCGACGAAATTAGCATTGATGATGATCATGCGGGACTGGCCTAAGACGCTGAAGAATGACGGCGTCAAGACTTGGGCTATCAATCCTGGATTGGTCCAGACTAACCTGGGTAATAATCCGGAGCTTCTAAAATCGATCAATGCTGGTGATCCGCATGTTCCCGCCCTGCTCATTCGGGATGTGATTGAGGGGAAGAGTGATGAAGATGTGGGGAAGATGATTGCTCCGGATGGTGATTATTTTGGCTCGCTCGTCCCTTGGTGATACAATTTCTTCCTCCTTGCCAGGAGCAAATCATCGAGAGGCGCTTGATCGCGAGCTTTGATCGGCGCAGTATCGCTTTACAACAAGTGTGGGCAACTGACATGTGTATCAATTTGAAGTATGCATGTGCTCATACATTGTGGTTGGCGATAGTCTCGTTACGAGTGCAGAGGTCAAGCACGTCAGCAATCAGTCTTCTCCTCCTCGCCCCTTCTCGACTTTGGTCTTGGTACTCATCATGACGAAAATGCGGACAGCAAGTCGAGTGGATTTATCATATTGGACCGCGGGTCAAACTGTCCACCAGCAGATCTTTCGGGGTCACTGGGAGAACTGCTAAAATGGTCGCCCGGGGCAGCTAAGATCTCTCCAATAAATTGGTCTTCACATTGTTCTACGGGTGATATGCTAGAGGAGGAAACCCGAGACAAGCTTCTGCGTGAGAACCAACCACATGCCCGAAGCTCGGTTTAGGAGTAGCTCCCTAGCTGTTCTGATGCATAGCGCTAAGGGGATCGACCAAAGAACAGGAAGGAGGTGCCTCGGCCTCGGCATGCGCAAACAACCTCCACTTCAGACGTCCACCGAGCCCTCTTCTCTCAAGATGACACAACACGATGCAAATACAATGAGGTTGGAAGCGGTATAAATTGACTTGACTCTCGTCGAGCAGGTTGGTAGCGCTGATCGATTTGCCTTCCCAGCCCAGAATCGAAGACCGACCTCAACCACTTGTGGATACCGTTCTTATCTTCCCCACCATCAAATTGCACATCGACTTGTTTCGCGAATTTCATAAGCACAATGTCGCGCTCAGCCACCACCGTCCTCATCACAGGTGCCAACGGCGGTATAGGCTATCAAACGGCCCTTGCCCTTCTGCAATCCAGTCAGACATACAAGATCTTCCTCGGGGCCAGATCAGCTGAAAAAGCCAACGAAGCCATCCGAACTTTGAAAGAACAAATACCTGATTCCAAATGCCAACAAGTGCCCGTCATCATCGATATCGAAGATGATCGATCGATCGCCGATCTGTACACCAAGATCAAAAGCGAGACTGAAACGCTGGATGTGTTGATCAATAATGCTGGTAAGTAGTTGGTCATTCCGCACAAGGAAGCAGCACAATCAGCTACAGATAGATTAGATGCTGATTTCCCAACGGTGTAGGCGCCAACTTCGATCAGCAGACCTCCAAAATTGGGTTGACTCCTCGAGAGATGTTCAACAAGACATGGGACCTGAATGTGACAGGTTCACACCTCCTCACCACTCAGTTCGCCCCGCTCCTAGTCAAGAGCGACAATGCCAGATTGATTTTCCTGACTAGCGGATTATCTTCCATCGCACAGAGCGAGAACGACAAAGTCCCTTTCAATGCTGTCCCGCCCGCAGGCTGGCCCAAGGATTTTAGCAGAGAATACCCTGCGTATAAAAGCGTCAAAGTGGGATTGAACATGTTGATGCGAGATTGGTACAGATGGCTGAAGAACGATAACGTCAAAGTATGGACAGTAAACCCCGGTTTGACAGCCACCAATCTTGGAGGAAATATCGAGCATCTCAAGAAGATCGGCGCGGGTGATCCGAAATTTGCTGGGCAATTCATACGAAGTGTAGTTGAAGGTGAAAGAGATCATTTGGTTGGAAAGACGATCAATGCTCCGAATGCCTCGCCTTATGGTGATATCTTACCTTGGTAATGGTGAGGTAGTCCACTGACACTTGCGGAAAGCCTTTTTTCCTTGGATTTTCGTCATGGTCCGTTATGCATAGCATCGGGAATTGTATTCGTAACTATGCTTCAAGATATCGTAGTTCAACACCTCAGCCATTCTTCCTTCCATCGCTCATCAAGAACTCGTTCACTCTTTTCAACGCTGATCTGGGTGGATTTCCGTCCGGCCATTGTGAGACCAGACTGTGCAGTTTCGCCGCTATGTCGCTTTTGTCGAGACCAGTCCTATCGGTCACATCTGCCGACGCAATATCTGTATCTTCCAGATTTGCCGTAGAACATATCAGAGCTAGCAGGATTGGTAAGATCAATTTACGCCCCTCGACCGAGGGTTGAGGAGGATCATTGAGTCTTTTTGGCGCCGTGTCCCCACCGTTCACTTTCGAGATCGCATATTCGCGGAGCTTGTCAACGTCGTCCTGATGTCCGGCCACCAATAGCACTGGTGTAGTGTTGTCCTGAATAAAAGTCACTATTTCTCGTATCGACTGCTCGTAAGCCTTTCCTTCAGTTTTCGAGTTTGCAACGACTAATATCATATCTTCGGAGACGTTGCCCGGTACCTTGAGTAATCTAGGCAAGTCTTTCGGATATTTTTCGTACTCGACTATGCGTAGAGTACGATAGGCTTGCCCATCATAGCTCCATCCAGAAGGTGATATTGGCTGTCCGAGATTGACTGCTATACGAGACGAAGGTCCAGGTACACCTTCGAGATATTGGCTTGAAAACCCGGACGGCGTTGAAGAGGTCGAGAGTTTGGCCAGTGAGGATGCCATGATCAACTCGTCTACTATCGATACCAGGTCATCTCGCTCGGCCCGCAGGAGGTGCGCTTTATTTGCATGGAAGACGGCAGGTGTCAAACCCTGATGAGACAAGACTCATGTCAGTATGCTGAGTCAAAGAGGGTGAATCCTGCAGAGAGAAAAGATTGTAGATACACTCACCCTTGCCCAAAGCTCGTCATCGTCTCCCGCTCCAGCCACATAATCAAAACGCACTGTCACACCGCTCTCATTCAGTCTGGTCACAGACGGCATGTCATCGGACTCGAGATTGTTGGCCCAGCGCGAAGCTGATAGACAGATGATGGGTGTATACGGTGGATCATCGGGTATTATAGGTGGAGTTGAGGTAGAAGGGTGTATGAAGAAGGGTCGAAGCGGTTTCGTGAGTTGTGGAAGGGGTAAGGAAGATTTCTGTGCTCATATGAGGGATCAGGTTTGACCTAAGTGCTCAGCTGAATAATGCATGAGAGGGACTGACTTCGAGGGTCTCGGCCCAGACGTCTAACCTCTCTTCGATTTGAGCCTTTTCAGACGGGGAGACTGCTTTAGGCGGTAAATAAAGCTCTGTGTCCCAATCGTCGTCCACCGAAAGATCTCGCCGCAGTTCCAACGCCAGATTGATAACGCAACACCTGCATACAGTACAAAGCATCAGTGGGAGCCTCGCATCGAACGGCAGTGGTGTGCAGGCTCACCATATTGGGACTGTTTTGGACAGACCATCAGGCATCCTTTTCCCCCTCCTGGTAGAATCGACCAAGATCAATCTGATGTCATGGTCAGCACACATCTACACGGTCATAAAGACGATCAAGCCTGAGGAAGCTCACCCCCCGTGGTCTTCTGCATATTTAGCCAAGCTCAGATTTGATCTTCTGAGATTGAAATCCCATTGCTACGATCACATCAGAGGATGTCAAGGCGCGTCATCGTAGAGCTCACTGTCATATGTCCGTCAGTCGACTTGAAGTATGCATACGCATTTGAGCTAGTCTGCGACACAATCAAAACAATCATGAGCATGTTGACACTCTCAGTGCAAGCTCGATTGGGTCTTACTGATGGATCGCAATACCAATTCCCACATCGCTGATTAGCTACACCGGTCAGTCAGGCCTATGGTCATCTAACAGGAGGAATGAACGGCCGAAGGTTGGTTTTAGGTGTAGAGCCATGTCAAGTCTCTTCATCCCTACTTGATGGCCATCTTGACGATGGGTGAGATATCACTCACGGACTACCTCGAATCTGCGATTAAACCAATTTTGCGAGACATCTCTGACAAATTGCTCGTCCGCTGAGATGGAATGCAAACGGTTAAACAGATCGTGCTGGGCGGCGTACTTCCGCACGGCCTTGAACTCCGACATGTAGGTGATTTTCTCGCCCGGTTCTAGCTTGCTGTCGCGAATAGGAGGGATGGTGGTGACCTTGATTGGCAGACTATCAGATAAAACAGCAGCAGGACGTCATTCGTGAATGCCGGTCTAAGTCTAAATTTGAAACGATAAACAAATACGCAAGACGGCGATCACCGCTTCTCGGCTAGAAAGGGAGACAGGCATAGTGTTAACGTTTCCGAGCTTTCTTTTCAATCACTTGATGCATGTATAGAAGAGAACTAACTACTGGATAAGAAACTACCTATATGTATCTACTATACAAGCTAAAAAGTTTCGTGCATGCATAAGGAAATAGTGTAGTAAAACGCCGGCGCATTTTGTGGCAATTTTCCTTATTTAACACATAGGCTATCGTTCCAATTCAGCATTTCCACAGACTACTGTGATGCTGACTGGGGCATTTATAGTATCGGGGAAAGTATAGCTTGGTCAATGCAGCCAGTGAGGTTTGCAGTTATTCATGACTCACCAATGCAACGGACCTCGGTGCCAGAACACACTTCATGCGGCAGATATCTCATCGATGAGATAAATGCATTATGTTCTCCAGAAATGAGGGTCTAGGTCCACATATGTTGGGTGTTTGACATTGCGTTAGACCTTAGCCATGAGGGATTCTCTCACAACGTAAAAGTGGTAATTAAGTGTCTCAAGAAAGTAAGAAGAGATAAGCAAGTGACGTATCAAAAGAGCATCACGCGTGATCACTGAAGCGCAAGTGAGAGACTTTGGCGTGTCGCACCCATCCCATCAGGAGGCAGAACTTCCGGTAGCCCAGCGATCTGGAAGCTTGTCTCTAAGATTATATCCATCAGTCTCTGTCAACTTGTCTTCGAGCGACTCGAGCTTGAGCGAATCTTTGAAATGAGCTAGACTTGAAGGCACATCTAGCTGTTTGTCCGATCGATAGAAGCCTACGCTTATAATTGACTCGGGCGGGATTTCGCGTCCGAGCGACCTGTCACTGGGATGCGGTCCGACTCTCGTGTCGACCTCATTTGAGGGAAGTCGGAAGACTGGCATTAGATCTGCCTGAGTATGATACTTCGCCGAAGAAAGGTGACTGTTTTCTCGCACTGTGTTTTCAATTGCTTTCTTCTGCAGCTCCGTGAAAAGGCATTTCATTTTCTCGACTCTTTGTTGAGTCGTAGATCTCTCATCGTCTGTCCAACTAGCCACGATCTGAGCGTTATGGTCGGTATTAGGGTATTCTCCACTGACTTTTCTTGCCTTAGCTCTCGATCTGGCATTTTTGACTTGCTCAGAAAGATTTTTGATCCGCTTATCGAGGTATGCTGGTGAAATCTTCCGATCGACTTCGTGGATACTGGGTGCATCGAAGCCTCCTTGGGTAGGATTGAATCTTTCCCAATTATTAGGGAAGCCCATCGAAGACGCTCCGTGCAATTTACCGAATTTGTATCTTTTCTCCAGCGGTACAATCGATTCCACAGTCTGTGTTTTAGTGGCAGCCCAGTCGGAGCTCGCTTTCTCCATCGATTCCAAGAAGCCAGGATATCCTATGATCATGGAGTTGAGAGCTCGAGATATACAATCAGCCGCTTTGCCCAAGGTGAACGCGCTAACAGTCTGGCTGAAGGTTTGATTGACAGAATTAAACATATTATCCTTGAAACGTCTGACTACCTCTTGCTCCATCTGCGTTCCAGGCGTACCGTGACTTTCGCTTGGGGTGAACCGAGATTCCAGAAAGGTGAGATAATCCCCATTGATGCTGATCTCGGTACGATGTCCTTCAGGATCGCTCGGTTTGAGGGTACAGCTCACAAGGTCTGTGGCTTGACCTTGGATGATGCTGTCGATGCAATGCTTTGTGAGCTGGGGAAGGGGATGAGGATCAGTAAGTAAAGCGCCCGGGATCGTCTTGGGCAATTGCCGAATCTGGTAAGGGACGTCTGTAGGCGAACGTCGCCTCGCTGAGTTGGGTAGAATGGACTTTCATTCTAGCGAGCTGGTCCTCGAGCTGGCTCTCGTAGTCGCCGGGTGCACTGCTAGCAGTCATCTTTCATGGGTCTATGTGTGGCTGCGAGTCTTCGTGTGGAATGCCGGACGTATGTGGGAAAATATGTTGGCTTTGAAGGTGGGAGATGATGCCCCATCATGCTTTTATGCCCTTTCCGAGGGCTTCCTGCATCCCCGTTAAGCGATATCGCTGTTCATTCAGAGCCCAGACCAAGCTAGCACCTTTGTCGTGACGAAGCACCAAGGACCTGACGTCATGGGGCGATGATGGTTAAGGACAAGGAAGAAGACGAATGAACTGTAATGAGACGATTTGAAAAGGAGGCAGAGCAGAGATCCGAGCGCAAGTAAAATGGAGCGAGTGTATCTGCTCAAGGGAAGGGAAAAGGGCAGAAGGCAAGTAGAAGTATGAGCGAAGCTTTGAAATGCAAGATGTTTGTTGAGCGGACAAAGGAGATATGATTGACACTTCCCGCTGCCCTTGAACGATTTGGTAAGCCTGCTTTGAGTCATAGTCTCGAACGAGTCCCACCATGAGCGCTCGAGGGGTATGCATACCTATTGCCCTTCTATCGAAACATCGTATATCGCTGCTGGTCCTTTCAGATTATAATCTACCTTGGTAATGCTATGCTTTCCTTGCGAATCTAAGAACGCGACTTTGCCCACCAAGGACCCTCCAAGGAAGGGTGCCAGTTCCGTTGTAGAGTTCTTGAAGTTGGCAAAATACTCGGGTATCGTTAACAATCTGATTTTTGACGGTTGACAATCTGATGTCAAGTCGGCCGACGATAGTAGGTATGGCGACAGGTACGTTATCAATGCCGGTGAGAAAGCTATTCGACCCCCCAAAAAGCGATCAATCGGTCAACTTTCCTTCACTTTCCTTTGGATCCTGCATCGAATCACTCAATCGACAGATGCACTCGACACTCACATTTGATCCTTGCTATCTCACCAACCACGCCAACACCGTCCCACAGGCTTAGCTTCTCCCCTAGACTCAACGAAGCATTCTCGAGAGCTCTTCCTACGCCTTCCCAAACCGTATCTCCCCCTGGTTCCTTGCCAAAAAGTAACGTTTCGCACAACCTGTGTCTGACCGGACCCAGCTGTATCTCTTTGCCCGGCAACGAAGGGATGTTGATGACGATAGCGTCTATCGGCTGAGGTGCCGCCGCTGCTGCAGCTGCTGCATCCGCGGCGGCTTGAGCCGTTTTGGCAGCAGCAGCGGCTATGGCGGCTTGTTGTTTTTTCGATTTGTGCGAGTGGTTCGGTGCTGGAGGAGCATTGTCCCCCACCAATCTGATCATATGATCATACAACATCAGCTTGAGAAAGTCTTTGGGACATACCACAAGACGCGTTGATCTAGTCAAAAGACAAAAGCTCACTTCTTCGCGACGTCAAACGAATCATCCTCCTTCTCCGCTCCCACTACCCCTGTTCCTGCTCCAGATGTCACAACTTTATTACCTCCCTTCAATAATGGAACTTCCAAATCATCCCCCGTACATTCATTCCACACGACCTCGGACACTTCTCTGATCAATTTGCTCTTCTCCTCCACCGATATGTCTTCTTTACCCAGAGCAGCCTTCAATTCGGTATCTAGCAATTCATCCTCCTCCAACAACTTTTCTAGGAAAGCACGGCAGTCCGATTCTCCCACTTCAACCGTTGTCGAGCATTCCCATCGTACAACCGAGTCTGTGATCACGAAGACTGTCGTTTCTGTCGAGCCGACATGAACGATAATTCCGCTTGTCGCGCCTAGTGCATATAGAGAGGCTATGGGGGAGGGCAGTAAGGAGAACACTGGTGTGTTGAGGTTTTCGAACGCTAGTTGCGTGTATGATGCTTGGTGTGATAAGGTTAAAGTAGGTGTGGGAGGTGGTATAAGTAACAGCGGATAAGAATTCGACGAGACGGTCAGGCCTAATAGCGAGTAGAGGTGTGTTCTGAAGACGGACAAAGTTGGTAAGAATTGAGGTTATCGTGGACTATCAAGTTAGTTCTATAAGACTTACAACATGTACTCGCGTCCCTCCCAATCATCCACCAGCTTGTTCGATCTGAAAGGCCACCGCAGCTCGTACTTCTGCTCGAATGTGTCTTCCTTCTGAGCATTTGACAGGTCTTCTCCGATTAGCCAACCTGACCTGGATATCACTTCGGCTGCTGGTGCCGGGGTAGCAGTGGCTTCTCCATCCATCGCGACATCGCCATTAGGCTCCTCTAGCTTCGAAGACGATGCTGAAGGGACGGCATAACATGCTCGGAGAGTCTAGTCTCGCTGATAAGCAAGATCACAGGCACGTGTACATGGCACAAAACTCACAGCTGAAGGTCGATTGAAGAGCTCTTGTATGCCGTGCACGGCGCGTAGGTAGTCGGTATCGCAGTGGACGACGACAGCATGTGTGTCACGCAGGTGGGCCATGTTGTCAAAAATGCGATGCTTTTAGTTTTGTGCAGGACTCGATACGGTTTTAAAAGGCAGATATAGCTACGAACATCAACAACATTACGGATGGCTCTGAGACGCGGTTTGTTGATGAGGCAAATTTAGGCTTGCGCGACATCACTTCGTCCAGTTGATCACCAGGCTCGCGTGGCTGAAATTGGTGTTGATTGTATTGAATAGGCTTGCCGGGATGCTATCTTATCGAACATCCCGAAATGTGATGGATGTCGCCATCAGCGTTAAGGCTAGATAATCGAATGGTATTCGTATAGCATATGCATGATTAGAAGAAGGACTGGAGCATCAATTTCATGAACATATATTCACTCCCAATAAAGCGTCCACCGCTGAGCCTGGAATATTATGTCCGAGCATCGATATCTCTCTAAGCCACCTGCTCTGAGCGATCCAATCCGCTTTGAGATATACTACGGCGTCTCCTCGCCATGGGCCTTGTTAGGTGCTCCCGAAGCTGAGCGGATCGCATCAAAATATGGCATCAAGATACATCTCAAGCCTATAGTGGTAGTAGAAGAGAATGGTGGAATACGTGTACGTGTCCATTGCAACTTACACGTCCTTACACGTTGAGTCCCTAAGGGCAACGATCGCTGATGTCGTTGGTGAAAAGAATAGCTGAAAACACGTCATCCGGCAAGACAAGCCTACCACGCCTTAGACCTATACCGCACCTCCAAGTTCCTTGGGATGACGATGAAAGCTTTTCCGAAATACTATCCGCAGCCGGCAGGGACTATCGAGATTGCAGGCCAAGCTATAATTCGAATCCAGCGTAAATTCGGTGTCGGTTCACCGGAAGCGTTGAAATTTAGTTATGAGATCCAAAGATGTATATGGATAACGGAACAAGGCGATCATTCCAAAATCGAGACCCTTCAACAGATAGCTCGGGAAATAGGGTCTGACGAGGAGACCATAAGTGAATGCGTGGTAGATTGTAGAGGGGATGAAGAGGATGAGGGTGTGAAGGAGTGGAAGAGGAATCATGAGGAAGCTGTTGAATTGGGTGAGCAATTTACCATCCTTCTGCGATTTTCAACGCTTGCATCTCCGGAGACTCATTTCGGGTAATGCTGACGGTACTGTTATCCTCTCGGATCTTTTCCTGATTCATAAAGGTATATTCGGAACGCCCAATTACGTTGTCAACGGTGAGATATTCTGGGGACAAGATCGACTGCATTTCGTCGAGATGAGGATAAAAGAATTGGTAGAAGCGGGTGCGAAGCCTGTCCAGTATCCGTGAACCAGTTGGGATTGCGGTATCATTCATATGCAGGGTAGATCATTGTTATTACAGCAGATGTTACCTCACATCGCTTCGTCCCCAGCATACCTCACATCAGCTTCATTCTCCAACCATTCCATCCATTTCTTCAGATATTTACTGCCCTTGCCTACAGTCGACGAGTCTCCAACGACGCACTATACCACCCCATGGATGAGTCATTCGTCAATTTGTCGGCCATTTCGAGCGAACATAGACTCACCAGCTGTCTCTTCGCCCTGGTCATAGCTACATTCAGTCTTCTATATTCACCCAAGAATCCCACTTCTCCAGTCGGATTTGACCTCACCAGCGAGAGGATGATAGCCTAGTCCGATCCCTGAATCAGCTCACCAAGCCGCGCTGCGCTATGTGAAGGGAGGGCGCGTGATTCACCTCTCTTTCCTGACCTTGCAGACCATCGACACTCCCAATGGTCATATCGGGATATTCCTCATGCAGCATACTGGATATCAATGATACTTGAGCCTGGTACGGCGTAACAATTCCAATGTTAGCTGGGTCGACTCCTAGGTCGATCTGAGTGCGGCGCAGCCAGTCAGCCGAGCCTTTCGATAGATGATGTGAGAATACGGATCGGGTGATTGATCAGTGAGCTTACTAATCTTCGAGCCCACTTAGCCACCACAACAGCTTCGTTCTCATTGCTCTTCGATCCCTCTCCCAAATTACCTTTTTCCCTCTTCGAGCTTGCTCCAGCTGACTCATCGTCTCCTTCAGTCCTCTCGTAGAACTCGCACCCCGCCGTATCAAAGAAAACAACTACAGGATCCAGCACATCCTTCCCTTCTTCCGTGCCGCCTATTCCTGAATCCTTGATCGCGGGCAGATCAAGGAGTGTTCGATCAGCTACGCTTGAGTCGGATATCAGGGCGGAAGCGTAGAGCGTTTCCGAAGGGAAAGAAGCTATGAGTCTGTTCATCCTGTATTGAATTTGCAATACCCGTTTTATACCGTCCCCATATAGCGATTCTAGCCGTTCGAAGAGAGTGGTCTCGAGTGTCTTTGGCGGTTTGAGTGTCGTACGTGATTTGACGTTGATTCCGTTCAGCTCTTCGGACAGCCCATCAACAGGCTTCAAAGATTTGTCATCTCTGCTCATTATGGTCGGTGGTAGCTGCGTTCTGGTATCAGCTTCACCCAATGGCTGTGAGAGACTCGGAACGGACATACTTGTTGTGGATCACCGGCCAAGATCAGCTTCTTAGCTTTGAGAATCGGTACCCAGCAGACAGCTTCTACCGCTTGAGTAGCTTCGTCCACTATGGCTACGTCAAATATCATGTTGTTGAGTTGCCGGGATCCTGCACTATGACATGTCGCCAGAACAACTTGGGCTCGAGATACGACAGAAGTGACGACTTTGCCTTCTCTCTGACGATACCTATTGTGGTCGCGTACCATGAGCATAAGCCAAAGGAGGAAAATCTGGCTGAGTATGCGAGTACCCACTCTTTTCGCAATTCCCTGACTTCTTCCCACTTCTTGCCCCTCTCTTTCCCTTTGACACTACCCTTCTCGCCTCTCTTCTTGCCTAGATCGCCCAGATGACCTTGTAACTCGCTTCCTACATCTTTGAGCAGTTCACCTTCGTCCCCATTGGCTGCTCTGTAGTCTAGCGTTTCTCTCACCAGATCTTTATGCACTCTTGTAGGATGACCTAATCTCAGAATGGTTCCGGGAGGTAGAAGATCGGAGTACGGCGGGAGGAGCGACAAAGCATATAAGCGGAGTAAAAGATTATCTAGCGCCAAATTTGATGGGGTCGTGATGAGGATTCGTGGTGGTTGAGAAGTGGAAGAATTTGCGGGACGGCAGAGGAACTGGAAGATCAATTCGATGAGGGCGTGTGTTTTACCAGTCTGAAATCCACATTCAGCTGTATCAGTATACGATGAATGACATAGTCTAAGGCAAATTATGAAGATGGGCATAGAGAATGTACGATACTCACTCCTGGGGGTCCATGTATACAAGCTACATTCTCAGCTTTCAAGCAAAATTCGATGGCTTCTTTTTGCGAATCGTTCAATTTCTCATCAAACCATTTGATACCCTCTTTCGAGCCGTCTTGCGACGGCCTGATAGGCGGAAGGATATCTTTCGACCAAGAAGGTACCTGCAGGCCCAGTAAGGAGTTTATCAGGGGAAAGTTGGAGATATTTGGCGTCGAAGATCCTTCGTCAGGCAGAATAATTCGTTTCAAATGCAGCAGGGTTTTGTCCATCCGATCAAAAGTCACTATATTCGCCAGTTTGAGTCTACCGTTGTCGAAAAGATTAGCATAGTGAGCTCGCATTGTGATGAGGTAGGGTACTGAATGATACGTACAACCTCAATCTTTCAGGCAAATCAATCTCCTTCTTCTCGTCAACAGCAACCACCACTTTCTCCTGAGAGACCTTGTACACTATCCCTTCAACCGCATTTCCATCTTCCGCACCTTCTTTCTTTTTTCCTTTGGCCTTGCTTGTTGTTGAGGAGGACGAAGAGACATGTGCGTCTATACGGACTGGATCTCCACTCCGGAAAGTATGCGGAGGGAGTAAGGGGGATGTATGATATGCCGATGGCCGATTTAGTTCTATCAGACTAGGAAGTGGGTTGTCGTCAGCGTGACCTTAAATCATCATTAATGAAGGAAGTCTGACCGAGCTCACCTCTTCCCACCTAGACCGACACTGATATTACTACATCCCAGACCGCCCAATGCGAGACCCCTCTGCTCTAGTAATTTGGGGGAACATTTCGAATTCAGTAATCGAGTTTGTTCTTCCTCTGCTTTTCGTTCAAGCTCGAGTAAATACTGGTGCCGGCTGATGAATGCTTCGAGCACCGATCGAGAGGGTGTCGCAGGTTCGACGACTGCCAGTACCATGGTCCATGGATATAGCAGCATGGGGTCATAGGAACAATGGCAGATTGCCATAGTTGAATCGAAACGCGGCAACGATGACGAGTGATCGTCATCTCGAATTCGTTTCCAACGGATTCGATCTGCCCACCAAATGCTCACGTTCAGCATCGCATTTCCTCCCCCTGCTCTACTATAAGGGGGAGGATTTGGACAGGAAGCATAAGCAACGCTAGGGTGTCGTCTTGGAAACTGCATGAACATGATACATTGCATACAACATGATCTATACAACGCTCGGAGGACAATGAACACCTTGAAGCGCTATCTACGCTGCCCCCGCTGGCGCATGAGCTCTGAGAAACGACCGCACAGCATCTATCACGGGGAGGTCAGCAGGTGACAACGACGATGAAGACATTAAAGCGTACTCACAGTCCGCATCAGTCAAGCTGGCATCGTCCGCGCCAACTTGCATGTACATCTCCTGTCGATCATGCTTCTTCGCGACTAAAAATCGAGATGAGGTAGATTTGGCGAAGAGCTCGTGTATTGGGGGGCTACTACGTCCCATCAATTCAGCTCGCCGAATGAATGAATGCATATAGTGACGAGAAATGAGAACTCACCTGCACAAAGTCGATCTAAGCTGGATCAGCGATTGATCCGCTATCGTGTCGAATTCTCCCTGAGTGACCCGATCTTTCCCTATCACAGCTATGCAGCTGTTCGCGCCGGTCATTTTGGCTTCGCTAGATATATCGATGACAAGCCTCTTGAACAGCTCAAGAGTGGCTTTAGATGACGGTAGATTGTAAGGAGCAAAAGCGTCCTGGGGCGAGATGATAGCGATCAGAATATTATCGCGCTATAAACAAAATCAGTATGGCCGACATAGCCTAGTGACTACATGTTACACGTACAGTTATCCAAGAAACTCTTCGCTTTTCGTATACATCACCACCGCCATCCGCTCTGATCCAAAGATTGCGGCTCTCCCATTCGAGATCTTCGTCGGGCTTGACAGCTGCCTCCAGCTCGGCCACAGCAATTTTGCTCTGTTCCACATGATGAGGTGTACTTTCCCCGGAAGGTTGTTCCAACGATTTGGCTTGATCGTGCGCGGACACATCGCTCTTAGTCGCGGTTGAAGGCACAGTCTCGACATCAGTTCCCTTTGCGATTGTCGCGCTGGTGGATTTTCCCAAGCCGAAAACGGTTCCGACATTCCCCACAGCATCTCCAATACCTCCCAATCCGAGACCCCATTTCGCTTTACTTTCATCCTCAGGTCTTTTGACGCCTTCTTCCGCCTTGGCTGCCACCGTTGGAGTTGATGGGCGAGATGGTGTCGAGGGTCTTCGTAATTTGGGTACCCATCCCCCTAAAGTCGTCCAGCTCCCTTTTCTAGCAGCTTGAGACTTGCGCCCCAGGCCAAGATTCAAGCCGAAACCTAAGGACTGTCTATCTTCTTTCACAAGTATCGGCGGTATCGCGGGCGGCGGAATGGTAGCCTTCACTAGATTGTGCAGGAAACGAAGCAACGACGGGTCGTCCAGCTGATCGTCATGATGTAAAGGTCCTTCTGGAGATACGAGAAGTAACGACCCTTCAATGGAAAACTCGTATTCACTAAAGATGGATTTAGGACGGGAGCAACTAGGATAACTCCCTATCCAGTCTGAAATGGATGGTGAAGAGAGGTGTGTGGATTCGAACTGGAATGCGAAGCGGGTGAAGTATTTGTCGAGGGTATTCGATGTGGACTTTGACGGTGTCTCATGGCTACTGAGCGGACCGTGTAATAGCTATGAAGGCAGTATGGAGCAGTCAGTGAAGTAATCAAGGCGAAGGGTATTCTGCGCGACTTAAGTCAAGCAAGGTGAGGGGAATTGCATCGATGCACTTACCCGGAAGTCTTCGTAACCTCTAGCCAGTCCATCAACGAGCATCTCGTCAGATGTTCCTTGAGATCCGGAGATGGGATCGCTCCTCTCATTGTCCAAATGGGACAGGGTGATACACTAAGCATATCTTAGCGAGACTGCACTGCCGTTCACGATTCATGAACTCACGACATATATGAAGAAATCCGGCTCAGGTGTATATACGATCATCCTGCTTCTATTTCCATGTATCGATGTGTACTTGTCAGAGCTATCAATGAGCATGCTAATCCGCTGATGATCAGCGATAATGACAGGGACAAGCCAGCCGAACACGCCGTTGTGACGCGAAGGGTATGGTGTTATGACTCACTTTGCGAAACCCATCAGACCCTTTGCGAGACCTACCTGCCTCAGCATCTTATCTCTACTGACGCCCCCAGCTTCTCTAGACGTGTAGAAGAGGATCTGAGCAGCTTCCTTGATATCATCATCCTCATCTTTGTTGTCGGTCCGGGGTATGTCAGGCTTGATAGTTGGGTTGAAGATTACGAAGTGAGATAAGCTGGCTGGCAATACCTTACTGGGACCAGCAGACGAGTTGTCGTGCGGCATCACGTCTTCTCAGCTTCCGGGTTACCCTAGCTTCGACGCGAAGAGCTTGCGGTCTGTCAAATACAGATGATTTATCTTGACAGTACTGTTCGACTATTCCTCCACATTGAGTTGATCCGCGTCGTTATTGCTGAGCTCGTCCCTCCACATCACAGTGCTCGAGCCCTCCACATATCCCGGCTATCAGGCACAGACCTCCACACCGAGGTCCACTTGTCAACAATGTATAAAAGAGGGTTCGCCTCATGTCAAACGATTCCAGAAGGGCCAGACTACCAAGCATTCTCATCCGACCGGTTGCGAAACAACTTCCAGCAGGTTGAAGAGCTATACAATGTCAAGAGGAAAGACGATTGTGCTTATCACCGGTGCCAACACCGGTATAGGGTACCAAACCGTCCGCCACCTGCTCGCTTCCGACACGTCTTACCATGTCCTACTCGGAGCAAGGTCCGAAGAGAAGGCCAGAAAAGCCATCGAGACGCTTATCACAGAGTATTCAGGCACCACTTCCTCCATCTCACATATCGTGGTTGATCTCGAATCGGATGAATCGATCTCAAAGGCTTTTGAAATGATTTCATCAATCACAGATCGTTTGGATGTTTTGATCAACAATGCAGGTAAGCTGGTCTGCGTCGGATCTGGCTTGCATGAAGCCTCAGCTGATTGACCGTCCTTCAGGTGTTGAGCTTGACGTATTCGGACCAAATGAAGGTCTGACCACTAGACAGATCTTCGACCGAACATTCACTACCAACGTGGCGGGACCACAAATCCTGACCACCGCATTCATACCATTACTCCTAAAATCGGATGATCCCAGATTACTGTTCCTGACCAGCGGAACGGCATCGTTCAAATTATCTGCCAATCCAGATTTCATGTTAAACAAATCACCTGCCAAGGGATGGCCTAAACCGTTTCAAAGGGAACTCCCAGCATACAAGTCTTCGAAGGTAGCGCTCAACATGATCATGCGGGACTGGCACCGAATCCTCAAGGAGGATGGCGTTAAAGTATGGACCGTCAATCCTGGATTTGTTGCCACCGGACTTGGAGGTGATACAGAGACCCTTAAAAAGCTAGGTGCGGGAGATCCCGCTGGGAGTGGGGCGTTTGTCGTCTCGGTCATTGAGGGCAAGAGGGATGCGGATGTTGGAAGGACTGTTCAGCAGAAATGGCTATACGGCGATATACTTCCGTTTTGAGTACCATGACTCGTAGGGCTTCCATGATGGGATCCGATATGTCACACCTGGCATCTGTTGAATGTGTCGAGGACGTTGACCGGTAGCAACGACCAATTCTTCGGAGAAATTTATGATCAGGTACCATCATGAGCGGACAATTTTCGCCAACGAAACATAAAGGCTCGAGCACACACACACACACACACACACACTCTGTGCCCTGAGTTACTGCATCTTGTCGATCCTCACAGTCGCGGATCTCCAAAAAAGAAAAGAAAGAGTTATCCTACGTCTTCTTGATGGTCTGTTTGGGAAGATGAACTCGATGGCAAGAAAAAATGCAAAAACTACAGCACCCGGGATTCCCAAGTGGTCCCCCACCTTGGTACTAACCGAGCGATATCCAACTTAACTGCGGGGAGCAGACGGGACCCGGTGCTTTCTGGATTCTATGGCCGTAGATGAAAGTCTGCCTCTGAAAAGACGTCTATATACTCTGTGGGGTTTTTCAAAATGCGATTTTTGTGCTTTCTGAAAGCCGATCCGGAAAGCACCGGGTCCCGTCTGCTCCCCGCAGCAGCGGTGAAGGTCGAGGGAAAAGCTTGAAACGATGTCACCAGGCTAGTCCGGCCACAAGTCGAAGTCACTTCGTTGAAAGTATGCACTTGAGTGGAATCTATGCATGACAGGGGATATATCGTGAATTCATGATCATGGCGCATTTCTGTCATATAGGGCTTCTGAGGGTTACCAACTTGTGAATACGGGAGCTGCTAGTACGGCTATCTTGAGTTATACTTTCCAACTACCTTTCCGTTTCGACTGCAACCTTGTACCCGCAAACATCAACATCGAGCCGACTAAGACCGTCACACCTGCCCAGATTGTCGGTGCGTGAAAGCCGTATTTGTCAAGTAAGGCACCTTGGATGGGTGATCCCGACAACGCCGCGAAGGAGAAGATCACCATTCCCCATCCAGTTCTAACACCGACTTCGTTCATATTCTTCGCAAAGGCTAAGCAGGCCGGAACCATGAGGGAGACATATGCTCCGGAGAAGAACCCGTATAGCATGGCTACAACAATCAGTCCCCCGACCGAGCCTGCTCCGAAGATCGTGAAGACCATTGCGCCGGTGAAGAAAGAGCAGACCGTTATCATGTTAAGTGATCCAAATTTGTCGGCAAGATGATTAGGAATGATTCGACCGAAGATCGAAGCCGCGTTGAGTATCGCCAAGGTATACTGAGTGAGATTTTCGGGTAGTCCATGTTTTTCTCCGTAGACCTGCGTTCCCAAGAGATCTTAGCGTCCCACGTCCTCAGCAAAGTCGGCCTCGAGATCGAAAACTCACCTGAAGATAGTAGATGGGAAAGAATTGTCCCCAGGTGATGCAGAAGAAGCCAGCAATGACCAAGCAGAACGGCAAGTCGGCGAACAAAGCTTTCGGCGAAGGTCTAGTGACATATATCTTGGGCGGGACACGCGTCTTGAAACATAGGCAGGCGATAATCAAGCACCCCATCAGGAGAAAGCCGGTATATTGGACGGATCTTTCGAAGCTGTGAGTTCGTAATAGTCGATTCAACATGATCGGTAACACGATGGCGCCTGTCGAAGAGCCAGTGACGGCTATCCCCATGGCTAAAGCCCTTTTCTTCTGGAAATATTGTGACATAATCGAGAAAGAAGGTAGGAGGATGATACCGATGCCGATTCCGAGTCCTAAAGCCTGAGCTAAAATTGTTTGCCAAAATCTCTTACACAGAGAAGTCATGAAGATGCTAATGTGCATCAAGACCGTCAGTTAGGCCAAGTCAAGCCAGTCACGTATCAGCGAAAAGATGGACTTACCAAACGACGTAGAGGGCCGTGCCGGAATACATCATGTAGTAGAAATAGCCTTTATCGTACAATGGGCCAGTCACAGCACCGAAGGCAAATTGGAAGAACAGCTGAACCGATCCAATCCATGATATATCGGACGCGGTAACTTCGGGATATTCGACAATGTAGTATGACTGGAAGACACCGAAAGAATTGGCATACCCAAAGGTAGCGAACACTGAAGCCATTCATTTGACATATCTTCGTGAGTTGACTTTGACAGCATGGTAGGCTCGATCAAACTCACTGGTCAGCCATGCACCAAGTACGCAAAGCCATGCCCTCAGTCCTCCATCTGGTATATCTGCTCCCGGAGCTGTCGGCGGAGGGTTGGGCGTTTTTTCGACGTCGGCAGAGAGGTCTCGTGGCGAATTCAAGGTTGATGTGGGAGTAGAAGTATCGGCTGACATGATGAGTGAAATTTTTTATGTAAAGCGCTCTGTGTTGCCAGCCTTTCTGATATGCTCAGGTGACTTCTCACATCGTTCTTACATCTTTTATATGATAATTGAGTCCAGATGCATATTGTGAGGCATGATGGATCATTCAGCTACCAACGCACTGGCCCGGAGCCATTGAGTGTGATCGAACGGACTCAGCCGCGGGGGAATCCGCTCCACCTCAACGCGCAAACATTCACCTCCACACGCCTTGTCCTCCTGTGTCCGAAGCCGAGCATATCGTTCTTTCACCTGTCTCTCATTTCTGAATGCATCTTTGATAATGCCTAGCTGATTAGACAGGCCGACCGCTCCTCTTCACGTACAGATTCAGAGAAACTGACCTCGGCGTGGGCCACGTGAGAAGTACATCCTCGCCTTTTGATTGACAAGTTGATCCGTCCGAACCGCCGATGCCCATTCGCGAAAATGTATACATCGACCAGTAGTGCAACTGCTCGATCAGAAGAGGAGGATCAGCCTGAGGAGAGGAGAAAGATCAAGCGACCGAGAGCAAAGGTGTGTCCCGCCATTAGGCGTGAGACCCTTTACGCTGGGCACACCATCACTGTCAGCTGATGCTCGTGTATATTTAGCTCACATGCTTGAATTGGTAAATCTGCACTGCTCCATATTAGAGTCGGAGTTAGGATGGTAATGACTGACATCTTCTCACCTTAGTAAAAGAAGGAAGACCAAATGCGATAAGACACTGCCATGCTCGTCTTGTATAACAAGGGGAGAAGGTGGTTCATGCCATTACGAAGAAGGCTACGAACCTATACAGACACACCCTTCATCCAGCAATCAAGAATTTAAGGCTATCCAGGATAGACTCGAAAGAATTGAAGCGGCCCTGACCACTCATACGTTACACTCTCACCTATCCCCGGCAGCAACTGCTCAATCGAAATTGACAAACGGTAGAAGTGAAAACGACACGTCGGTCCGGGCGGCGACAGAAGAGCGTGCGCACGGTGTGCTCGTCGCCTCGAGGACGAAACCGAATCATGGCCCTTCACCTATCTATCAGAATCACTATGAGCAAGAGACGATCCAAAGTCGCACGACAGCGCCAGAGATATGGCCCAATATCGTGCTTACCAGTACTTATCGACGATCGGCCCGATGGCATCGCGAGATGCATTCGATATTGGAGACTTTGCCGAATCAGGCTCAGATGGATTATATTCTGGATTTCTACTTTTTAGAATTACAAATCATTGGTGTGTGCGGGACCTCTCCAAGACCCGGCGATGACGACTGACAGATCATGCAGGTATGCACATCATGAGATCGGTATTCATGAGCGAGATGGACAGATTTGTTCAGCTAAAATCGTTAAATCTCCAATCTTCGGTCGATCCAGCTTGGCTGGCTCAGGTGGTTTGCATCTTATGGTTGGCGGAGCCTTTTCCCAGGGTTGTCAAAGGACTACCAGGCTAAGCTGATACATATATCACAGGGTTACATGCCATTTTTTGGCGGAAAATGACACGAGGTTAAATTCAAGCGCGGCAATCAGTATCGGTCTGACAAAGGCTTCAACCGTGGACCTCGCCTTTAGGCTGTATGACGCTCTGGAGATGGCCTTGAATTGTGCGGGATGGCTATTCAGACCGCAAATCCGAGTACTACAAACATTACTTGTAGCTATCTATCTGAAGTAGGTGACACTGGGTACCAGTGAGATTACGCTAATGAGATCACAGCATGCAAGGCTGTTATCATACCGGTCGACTGTATGGTCCGCCGCCTGACTGGTCCTGCTGTCTATGGTTTGACATTGCGGTTGGGTAAGTTCAAGCTATACTGTCTCGCCATCTACTTTGCTGATCGAATATTCAGAATATGCAAAGGCTTGGAACTGCACCTCGATCCGTCGATAGCGGAAATTGTCAAGATGCAAGATCCAGCCTTACCGCCCTCTCGACCTGTTTACAGCGCGCAGGTGATACGGCGCGCATTCCACGACTTGCTTCTGTTTGATACTTACACCATCATCAACTCGTCAGACATTACTCGAACTCTGTTTCCATATTCTTTTCCAGATGGTATGTACACCTCACATTCTTGATCGAGCGTGTACCATTCGCTCATCGCCGGGTGTCGCAGATTCCTTCTTGACACCGCCTCCAGTCAATTATTCAGAAGAATCCTTGACCTCGGAAGCTTTACCGTGTTCACGGACTGACAAGTACGTACATGATTCAAACCACTTAGCCGAGGAATGAGCTGTTTCTGATGCGATTATCGCAGAACCGATTTTATCTGGACATTACACCAAAATCTGATCTCGCAGGAATGGCGTAAGATCGTGAATGTACTGGAAAAGTTAGACGACGTGCCCTATTCGATGGTGATGGAACGAAGTCAAGTCCTTCGGGATGGATTTACGGACTTTCTAGCTCTCAAAGCGGATGACGGACTGAATCAGTACGAAACAGATGCCTTTGCTCTCACATATAGGTGAGGTCACATATGGCATCCGCAGGGCACCTCTGAAAGGCCTTTCATAGTTCGTATCAACAGCGATTTCTGCGACTGCATCGGCCCTTCTTCATAAGGGGATACCAAGATCATCGTTACGAGCATTCTAGGATTACTGTCATTGCTGCTGCTAGACAGATTGCCAAGACGCACAGAAGGTTGTTGTTAGATAGCTCAGGTCATTGTGCGTCCTCTTCAATCCTTCCCCGACTATAGCCAAGATCGTTTTGTTGATGACTTTGGGCTACCTTTGTCTAGCAATTGTGAAGAGTGCGGTCTTCATGTTTCAGCATCACATAACGGCTTTACCGATCTTACTGCTTAATGCGCTTTATGATCGGTCTTCAGCCCATCAGATGCGTCAGGAACTCTCCGAATCCTCTGCTGCTTTTCTGAAATCGTATCAATCCAATTTTCCGCTGCATATACATGTTTCCGCAAAGGGAGTTTGTATAGCAAATGAAATGATCAAGGTGTGTAGGCGGAGGTATGATCTGACTTGAAGAGCTTACTATGCTCATGCTTCATTCCCTTTTACACAGGTCATCGATAACCCGCCTGCGAGCTTCGACAACATCGAAGAGATCCTTCAGGATGTGAATACTAAAGCAAAAGAGACGGAAAATGTAATGCTTGGTCGTCCTGTGCCCCAGCAAGTCGATGCGTCAGACACCGGTATATCGCAGCCTTTCGTTCGGGAGGATGGTCAGAATTTCGGTGTGATGCCAAGTCAAACATCGATCCAACCGTTAGGCGATTTTACTCTCTTGCCCAGTGCCGAACAGAACTGGTGGGACACAGAGTGAGTTGATCGCCTGTGAGATCCCTCGAGGTGTAACAACGGTGAAACCCAAGAGTAATGCTAATTTCCGCTTGAAACAGCTGGACTATGTTCTTACGGGACATTTAATGCTTGTAAGGGCTGAATCTTCCCAAATGACAGGCGTATGCGATGCTTGTAGAGTGGAATATGGAAATTCAAGAGATTGAGGCACATGAATGTATGGGCTTCATTGCATACGCATACGAAGGTGACTCGAAGCAAAGTGTCCTGCACTCCGAATCGGCCGACCGTGTCGTGAATGCTTTCATCATTGGGAATAGCGTCCAAGCTGCCAGGCTTAGATCAAGCCAGCAGAAAGAGGTCACGTTGTGATCGCGTGGCATGACCGAAATAAACTCGGACACCGAAAAAGCCAAAATCCGTGAATTCGGTCAAAATTACGTACAAAATCTGTTTACACACGGACGGGTCATGACAATCGCGACCTCCTAATTGTGAAGAATCGATCAGCTTTCACATTCATCAGTGAGATCTCAATTGATATGTGTGAGACCGAAGTATCTCATCTCTCAGGCACACATGTGATTATCGCAGAGCTTCTGACTCGGTGAAGTGACTCGACTGACACCGCCTTGCAAGATGACGGACGAGTTTGTCGACATGTATGAGATGCTTGACCGAGATTGTACGACGTATAAGAAGAACCTCTCCGAGACGACCAGCTTAGACGAGACATACTCACCCTTGAACGGCTAAAGCCATCTACAATCGGACGAGTGGACAATTGAATCAACTCACTGACCTCGAGGTCTTAACACAATCATGAGCTGTAAGTAACTCACGTCACCAAGACGTTGATCTGACATGGTGGAGATTCATCGAAACGAGCTTCTCACGCTGAATATACGATCGCGTGCCCAGGCTACATATACTCAAACGACAGTTATGCTCCGATCCCATTCCCGTGCAATACCGTCAATGGGTCTGCCAATTTGATCACTGGTCAAGTATCGTATTCGAGCTACGGGTATGAGCCTGCTCAATCGGCCACACAAGGGTAAGTGCGATGGTCACTGTAGTATCTATCCGACCGACATGCTGAGACATGCGTAGATTCCTTGTCCTGTTCTGCGTTGGCTTTGGTGAGTCTCCTTCTGCCGATACAAATACCTCTCAGACTAATGGATGTGATCGATTGCTGGAATGACCTCAGCTGCGCAATTGCTCTTGAGTATCTACTGGAAATGTTGGTGGACTATACCTACTTTGGTAGCAGGTACAGCCAGTGAGTCGCAGCTGCTCATCCTCCGCTCGTGAGAAGATTCATGTCTGTTACATCGTGAAGCTGAAACGCTGTCACTGCTACCAGTCGAGTGTGTCGGAGTGAGCATCTGATGATCGTATTCCAAACAACGGAACATGGGTTGACCCTGTTGTCTCGCACAGTGGGGCGGGAGATTGTGGAGCATCTATTCGTGGTATTGGGATATCAATGAAGGCGGCTATTGGTATTCGCAATTCGGCGCTTTCATCATGCAGTGAGTGAAAAATCCCTTCTTTCCGTACGGGTCAAGGTGATGCACCTCACCTGCTTGTCTTTTCTCGACTTGTGAAGCTGATACTGATATGACCACAACGTATCTCCAGGATTTGTTGTCTCGTCATTGCGCCGACTTTCTTCTCGGCGGCCAATTACCTTCTATTTGGCAGGTGAGTATTCACCCTCTCAATTTCTCATCTGCGGACGCGACAGAAAAGCTGATTCACATCATGTGGTTTCGATCTGCAGAATTATCGAGAATGCAGGGTGAGTCCTTACTTGTCTTGGGGGAAACGAAAGTCCAGACTAATCTCGAGGGCGTCACGATTTGTAGACCAGAGTATAGCTCTTTACATACTCAATCATCCTCGACAATCTTCGTTATTGCCGACATCGTTTGTCTCGTCATCCAGGCTGCCGGAGGTGGAATCGCAGGCACAGCAGGTGATTCGCAAGGTGCGAATACGGGAGCATACATCATGACTGGTGGTGTAGTCGTACAGCGTGAGCGATCCTTCATTCCATCTGGATCGCCCGGATCGAACGCATAATCATCATGGCTGACCGCTGTTGCGCTTTTTCATTGACTCTACGTATCGCTCAGTCGTGGTCACTGTGCTTTTCATCGCCCTTTTCTGCGAATGGTTATGGCGTAGAAAACATTTCTCTCCAGCTAAGAAGCAATACAATCCATTTGCTCGTTTCTACAGAAAGAGAAATCACACCAAGCGCAACAACAGAAACACCGTCAACAACACCGAGAATGCTTCCTTCAACGAGGGCGTGGACTCGTCGGGTACAGCCATGGAACAATTACCATCCTCAAGATGGCAAAAGGATAAAAGTCGGACCAATAGCTCTACCTCGCCTCTCAATACCTTGCACGGTAACGACAATGCCCCTGTCAATGTAACAGCTCATCGGTTGTCCGAGAGACAGATCAACCTGATGGTGGGCTTGATCAGCGCGGGTACATTGCTCATCGTCATCAGGTAAGTCTGAGACCTTACTCAGTGATTCAGGGAACGGCAAGCTGAAAACTCAACGCGTTTCGATAGATCTTTTTATCGATCCGTCGAGCTATCCAATGGGTGGGAGGGGCCTATCGCTACTAACGAGCCCCTCTTCCTAGGTCTAGATGGTGCTCTGATGGTGAGTGTCAAAGGCCTCAACTTATGATCAAATCTCTTGCATAGACTAATATGTTTATCAGTTCATCTTCGTATACCTTTACGCCTTCATCCATCCTGGATTGGCATTTGGCCGAAGATTATTTTGAAGGACTTAAAATCTACCTCCCGAAAAGTCTCCACGAAGAAACTTAAGAGGCACATCAGGAGAGAACCATAGAATACAGTACCATTGAGTTACAAATCAGAAGTAAGAATAATGTTCAGCGTGGTGCGAGGTTTCGCCGTCCGAAATGCTGGACTTGTCTCAATTTTCCATACGATGCAAAGCCATAGATCGACATCAGAATCAGAGAAATGCATCACCGAGGTATCTAACCGATCAATAGCCAAAGTGAGCCCGTTGTCTGTGTCTGTGTCTGTCAAACAAACGGTGCAGATATTTTTGGTGACATTACATCCTTGACCAAAGTCTGGAATTACAGCAGGCACATTGACCCGATTACACAGAAAGTCGTGTCCATGAGGTCGAATGAGGGCGTGTGTGCTACAAGTCTTCAGCAGGAGTCAGAGTGTATGTGTACGAGCACTATCTATGCGCTGAAGTTCAGGTCGATGGTCCTGAACGCATCGCTGTTCCCCTCCACTCAGTGGCCCGTCTTAGATTTCAGGCAAGCCGTTTGGTGATGTGAATATACTGACGTCGGCCGCCCATAGACTCTGGATAGCTTCAAGACAGGATGCACTACGAAGGATAATGTGAGCATAAGGATCATTTTTGTTCCACATACAGGAAAGCGAACCTCTCTGCGTACTCACGCTAATTTGATATGTGACATATTTTGCAGAGTATTACAAATGAATTGCACGTCCTTCTCATAGGATGCAGCAGCTGTACTATAGCATTAGCACTCGAAGTCATTCCCAGATAGAGCTCGGTCAAACCACTCACTGAACGCATCCCCGGCAGCTTCTAAGCGCTTACTCTCCCATACTAGAAGGCAAGCGACCCGAACCCATATGCTGAGTTGAATGATTGATGTTAGCACTCGTCCGTAGTCATGACCGCCCCGAACGTCCCCTTCAGATAGGACACTTACATGATAGCGAAAACATTGATGTCACCAATACCCTGACACAACAAGTCAGTTGTAGTTTCTGAAGGATTCACTTATCGGTCCAACAGGATATTCTACGTACGGAATCCTTCAGTAGATGCAATATACCTAGTATCCGCCTCGCTACTTCTAGTGCTCTCGGATCCGGTCTGCCTAGAGATCGATCAAGGGAATACAAGAACATCTCGGTACATAGCGTGATGAGTTGCTACATGCAGCACGTCAGTCACATTGCATTTGGTAATAAGGTTCGACTCACCAAAGTAGCGGTATCGGACCTGATGGTCGGTCTACCCTCTTCATCTTTCTCAGTCTTCTTCAGTTCCGGAGGTATGTTGGAGTTGAGCATCTTCAGAGAGCTTTCCAGCCGTTCTTGCTCAGCCCGCTCCTTCGGCCGAAGGGAAACCTGGTGCATCAATTCTGCTGCGCATAGCAAATATCCACTGCGTGATCGTTAGTATCGAACAAAGAACAGGCCAGGATTGTACACACAATTCTGGAATATGCTTTTCATCGCACGAATGAAAAGTCGATGTCGAATCAAATATATCGGTTATGCGACGATCGCAAGTTGACAAATGACTGTCCGCCTGGATCCATGCCATGAGCTATCGGACTTGTTGTGATCCAGGGTAGATATGCTCACAGTTTCATACTCCTCCCACGGTCGAGGCAAAGGGGTTGTTATCCGACCAAGATCGAATCCGGATGACAGCTCAAAGCCGACACATACACACTTATGAACCAGGTATAATGTCCAGCTGAGTTTCGCGCCAGGCCAATCAGCTCTCAAACCCGTTATGATGGGATGAGGGTCTGTGTGTAAAATCGCTTACAAGGCGTAGATGCGGTCTGCGAGCTCGACGTGAGTCGTAGCTCTAGGGAGGTAAGTTTCGGCCGCGGTCATCTTCGTGATGTTATCCAGATCAACGGATGACTCGATCCGATCCAAGCCCACGGCGACAGCGAGTCTACACTGGACATTAGCTGTATCATGCGTCAAATCAGCATCTCACGTACCCGATCGTTTGACCCATTATAGCCCACCCCTGTTTGCATATACGTCAGACTGAGCCCCTGGACATGAATTACTCCGGCTCACCTCTCGCTGGCGATTCAATCCGAACAAATAAGTTACTACCATGGTCCCCGCGCGAATTGCGTCGAAAATGGAGTGTTCAGAGGCTAGCGCTTCGTCAATGAGCTGTTTTGCTCTGGTAAAGAATGTCTTTTCCTGCTTGCGTAGGGACTCTAGCGGTGATTGACGACAGGTCATGAGATACTGGGGAGGGAGAACGAGATCAGCTAACCTTTTTGCTCGTGGGGTGAAACAACTAACGATGGCGTTCAAGAGACAGGGGTGGGGTCGTTCGAGCGGCTCAGTCGACTGCAGCCTCTTGTAGAATGAGGATATATGCATGTCGACCCCCATGAGACGCTGGCCTGTGAAGTATAGCAACAGTCTGCTTGCGATATCAGTATCCTATACGCGCTCCGCCATAGAGGTTTGGAGGTGAAGGAGTGGAACTTACAGATGATCTCGCTCGATCTCACTAAGCTCCTTTTGGTTGATGTCCTGCATGTTTCCTGCCAGCTGACCTCCTAGGAGAGCTGTGATATCGACACTATCCCATGGTGCAGGTAGATCCTGAAGACTCCCCATCATAGGAGGTAATAGTCCCACCATACCCTGCATCCAATTGTCCTCATTGGGGGTCATGGCCGGCTGTGGTGGTGCAAGTAGCAGGGAAGGGTCTAGGCTATACGAGTTCTGAGAGGGTGCGGTGAAAGACGAACCCGAAGGCGCATTATTCGAACTTGAGGATTCGCCAGACTGGGGAAACGGGTCGTAGGAGAACGAGTGATGCGGGATCGGCGGGTGAGCCTGCTCGTTCGACTCGGATCGAGACAAAGGGGCTCTATCCCGTCGTGTTACGGGTTGATAAATGCATTCCCTGTTCTTCCTCACGCAATTTGCGCAGGCTGGCTTCTGTGCAGGACATCGCTGATGATGCCTGAATGTCAGCTTCTACTGGTCATAAGCGGAATCATATTGTGTCGTACTCACGACTTTACGGGATTTGCATGCTTGACAAGCGTCACCCCTAGCAAAGCACCATCGGTCCATCAGTGACCCATGCGTGCGTCCATGTGCACACTTCTCACCTTGCGAGCGGTCCTGTCGTATAGGAGTGAGCACAGACGAAAACACATATCCGGACTGGAACACTCACTGGTCTTGGTTGCGGCAGGCATGTCCGGTCTTCCAAGCGTTGCATTCCTCATGGACCAGCCGCTGCTACTATTTGGGATCTTGGGGATGGGACTGTGTCCCAGGCTATATATGCTTGTGCATAGCAGCACAACTTCAAGAATGTCAATGCTGTGTAAGCCTCGATTGGGTGCAACAAGAGATTCTAGGAACGGAATGAGGATTGTTTATCTTACGCAATTGACTCGAAATCATCACCGAGCGCGTTGACATCAACCGAATTACCATATGAACTCCTCTGCCTATATCATCATTGCGTGACAGACCATTTTACGATCTAGACGATGCTCTTCGTGGTCTAGCCAACATTATTCCATACCATGTGTCGGTGCGATTGCGAAGCTCTTGTTCAAGCAGTTGAGTATTCATAACAGCGCGATATGATGGTCTCATCGACATCTGAGGCCGGACCATCCACAAACCCTCGATTCCAATCTACCATTCATCATGGAGCGCCGACGCCGTCACGTATAACGACCCAGAACCCCGTCAGAGGTGACGCAAGACAACATGCTCGTTCTCCATCGATGACCAGCTTCTCAGCTCAAAGACCGCAGGCTGTGAGAATGAACAGACCATACCCCTTAATCCTCCTCGCCGCCTTGGATCTGGCCTTCACGTATAAGCATACATCCGATATATCGATTCGACTCGCCCTTCTTGTCCTCACAAGGGCCTTGGTACTGATCTGGATAGGCTTGAACAAAAGATGGAGAACAAAGAAAGGCTACTTGATGTTGGTGACTGGATTGAGTTTGGTCAACTGTATCTGGGAAGGATGCACCCTAGTCCTGATGCGTTCGATGCGCAAGGGTGGTGGAAAGGACGGCGATGCAGAAGATCAACCGCACGATAATCTCACAGATGGCAGAATCCTGATAATGGTGAGTACTTTGATCAAATCTGCTTCAGCAGCCTGACATTCGATGCACTGGCATACCGCTGACGGAGGAATCTTGATGCCCTAGACGAGTATACTTGCTATGGCTGAATACGTGAGCTGTTCCCACCTGTTATGTGAAACATTAAGCTAATCATCATTCACAAATAGTTCCTGTATCTGCTGCTACTTCGCATATCTCCTCCCGCCCAGACTGTCTCCTTGTACAAATCATACAACTCCTCCTCTATCCGTTTGCCTACAGCCAGTACAGCCCAGACTCCTTCTTCCATTCGATTCAAATCCTCCAACACACCATCTTCAGTGCGTTTTGACGTCCACCACCATCGCCGAAGCCTTTCCAGGGGTACCATGCGATCAGTTCGCGGGGAAGCTTCTCATGAATATCCTTCCGAGAATAACTCACAAGGCGCTGTAGATGTATTCACTTCGGGTGTTGAGCTGGGTACTGGACAGTTGGAACGAAGGAGCTTAGACAGACTCGACACAGAATATGCCTTGCAGACACAAGACGGTATATATGAGCTGGCGCGGGGTCAACATCTGGACGAGGACACAGATCTCGAAGACGACGACGATCAATCAGACGACTTCTCTCTCAGCGAGGCCGAGTACGATGACGGGTTCCATGAGGGACTATCCGACGATGTCCGCCGTAACGTGTATATAGATGAAGAAGCCGGCCCATCAGAATATGAAGATGACGACGACGACGACTCATCGTCGGTGTCTTCCTCGTCAATCATCGATCTTCCTCCCCCGCAATCACCTTCCCTCATACCCTTGCCGCTAACCCTGCCCAGGTCGACTAGTCTAAACCTGAATTCACTGAATGTGGGACGAGTTGGCGAGCAACTGGGAAGCTCACCTATCGTAGGACCGATCATACGGAAAACGAAAAGTTCCAAGCTACTCAGAGGCAGTTGGAATAATACGAATAAGTGGTTAAATGGTCAAATTCGAAGCGATACTTCTACGGGACCGAAGCAGAGCGTGGCTACATCGCAATCGATAGAAGATAGCTATGGGACGTTCAGGTAAGAAGTCGAGATATCAGCAGATAGAGGATCATGGTCGACTGCTCTTGTTCCCGAAACACCCGCTGTGACCGTTGTGCATACATAGTATAGTCATGTAAAATCTATTACCACCTTAGTTCTAGCTTGTGGAGACAACTTCAATGGCTTATGCCTTTAGAACAACCTAAATGTATAGCTAGCTAATTCCGAGAATCTTCGCCATATTCCTTTCCGCGTGCCGATCTTTGCCTTTTCTGCCGCGGGACCTGCAATTTCGCTTTCTAGAACATCCTGTCGAAAGCTCTGCCGATGGCGGTGGTAGGGACCTTGTGGCTATGATGCGAAAACTATCGTCAGCGAAAGATATCACAGTGTTTATGTAGGTTTACATAGAAACTCACGCGGCCCTGTACTCTTCGTCAAGAGCATCGAACTCGGGGACGAAGGACTTGAAGTCCATTTCGTGGGTTTTGACAATCTTGGTCTTGTGCCATAACTTCCAGCCGAAGTACGCCACAAAGACAAATCCGATACCGAAATAGCATGTGAGGAAGGTCTGGACGTCCCATCCGCCGTGAACGAACACTGGCCATCCTTGGGTCAAGACAATCAGGGAGAGCATGACCAGACAGCCCCAACTGTACGGGATAGTGTATTTTGTGGTCCATGGCAAGTCGTGTCGGGAAATACCTTGGGCTTTTAATCCCGCTCGGAATCGCAGGGTGGTGATAGTCATAGCGACCTAAAGCAGAGATGATGAGAAGTCAGCCAAGGACACCTTCAAACACGTTATGTCGGGGTACACTCACATAGTTCAGAAGTTGAGCAACACTACTCAAGTTGATGAACCAGCCAAATACGGTGGCAGCGTTGGTACTGACTTGCATGTAACACAAGCAGAAGATAGCAAGCACGACACCCAAGGCGTAGATAGGTACACCATGTTTGGTAGTCTTCGCGAGGATCTTGGGTGCTTGTCCTCGAACAGCAAGAGAGTGAACGACTCGACTTCCAACAAAGGCGAAACCGTTTGCGCAAGATAACGCGGAGGTGATGACCATAGCATTGAAGACATCGGGAAGAACCTTGATCCCGACTCGTTTCATTCCGACCACGTAGGCTGAAGCATCAGCGCCGACTCCGGTAGCGACCGCTTTGGCGAGGACAGGGTCATTGTAGGGGACGAGCACACCACAGGCCAAGATACCGAAGAAGAAGAACAAGGTCAATCGGAAGAGTACACCTTTGACTGCCTTTGGGATGTTTCGTCGAGGCCAGACGGTCTCGCCCGCGCACATCGACACAAATTCAGGTCCACCGACAGAGTAAGCGGCGATCTTGAAGACATTCCAGAAACCGAGGAATCGGCCAAAGGCGCCTTCCTTGTAGTAAGCGGCCCATGGTCCGGGGTCTTTCCAGTATCTGAAACCGATTCGATCGTGTTGAGGGTTACCTCCGAGCATGACGATGAACGCCATAAGGATGAGCATGACGATCAAGATGATCTTGAGACTTGCAAAGTAGAATTCGGATTCTCCGTAAAATTTGACGTGGAAGGCATTCAAGACGAAGATGATCACGATCGACATTGTGATCCAAGCTGCGGGAGTCACGTCTGGAAGCCAGTAGCCGAAAAGACCGGCAACACCGACAATATCGGCACAACCGAACATGGTACCAGCGTAGAAATAGTTCCAGCCGACCGCAAAGGAAGCAGCTGAAGTACATATCAGCAAAGCTTCCTCCTGATAACACAGATATGCTTCGTCCCTCACCATTATCGAGGTAATCTCCCGCCCAAGTGATGAATCCTCCTGGAACGGGCTTGAAAGAGCCCATCTCTCCGGCACCGAGGCACACACCTGAACGAAGTTCGAAAATTAGCGGATAGTCGGTGCAGCGGTGGCATACAACTCACCCCAGCAGATGGCACAGAAGATGATGTAAGCCAACAACGACCCCAAAGGTCCGGCGGCGATCAGACTCCTTCCACATCCCAAGAATAAACCAGTTCCGATCGTGGAGCCAATTCCTTTGGACGTGTCAGCTGTGATCTGCTTGGATGATGCAGAGATCATTTTTCGACTTACCGATAAGCTGGATATGTTTGAGGGTTAGACCCCGCACAGTCGAGGTGGACTGGAGCGGTCGTTCGGTCTCCTGGGCAGCATCGATAATGGCCACGTCTGGGTATGTACCCTTCGAATCGTCAACGGACCCCGTTGCGGAAGCGTTCTTCTCCATGTTGATCTGTTTGTGTCGGGTGTACTGTCTCCTTTCGTTTCCCGTCCAAGATTATTATATGTTTGGAGTCGAAGAGGAGAATGATGGAAAGAGAGGGGAAGAGGAAAATCTAGAATGCGAGTGACTGCTTGACACTCTTTATATGAATGTCTCTGCTTGTATGTCATAGGCTAGCTAGACTGGGCGACGATAAGTAAGGCGATAGGCTGCACTTATCTCTGGATCCAAAATCCTCTGCTTTTGCGCCCCAATCCGCCTTAATTCCTTTTGATCGGTATTCCATACTAATTAAAGTATCCTTCAGGGCGTAACCAACATATCGGATCACAGATTGATTTATGCTCCGATACCCGAGTGTAAGCGTTAGTGACCGTCCGGTTAATTGCCGAACACCGTCCGACCTTCGATTTCTGTGGACCGCACGGACCTCCTCACCATCTTCAACTCCGGTTTCAGTGGGAACGGGCTGAAAAGGGGTGTGCAGACCAAGTATGAGGTAATGCGATGCTTGATGTAACGCTTATCATGTGATAAGCACTCGTCAAAACGATCAACAACGCAAAGAGAAGTCCATCTGACCTGACCGATACCGCCGACCTGTAGACAATCTGCCAAAAGAGAGAACCGAGCGACCATGCAGGGTGTAGCTCTGATCACAGGAGGTGCGTCTGGGGTGAGTAGCGAGCTGTCACGTACAATGCGATCTGACATTGTCAAAGCTAAGAAATTTTAGATAGATCGGCGCAGCTACCGCAGAAGCATTCATATCCAAAGGGGTCCGACGCTTGGTCTTAATCGACATCAACCAAGACTCATTGGATACTTTCAGTCAGTCTCTCAAAGCGAAGGATAACGGAGATAAGCTAGATATACTGGCGGTGCAGTGTGATGTGACGGATGAGGATGCTGTCAAGGGAGTGATAGATCAAGCAGTTCAGAAGTTTGGGAGGATAGACTATGCGGTCAACTCAGCTGGAATAACGAACAAGTCGAAAGTCGGACAATATAAGACAGCAGATGTAAGGCTATCGATTCCTATGAAACTCGATGGCATTGCTCCACGATGGGTCACGTCGCCTCGTCACGACGTTGGGCTGATTGATTGAACAGTGGAACAGAGTGATCAATGTCAATCAAAACGGCGTCTTCTATTGTATGCGAGAGGAGTTGGCGCAAATGGAGAAACAAGACTTCTTGCCCTGCCAGTGAGTCGTCGAGCCCATCAGAATCAGGCGTTATCGGCTTTTGCTGACGATGAGCTGATCCTGCCATGTTCCAATGGTAGATCCAAAGACACACGCCGAGCTCAAAGAGGAGCCATAGTGAATGTATGCTCCATCAACTCCTTCGTAGCCGCTAAATTGAACGCTGCATACGTATCGTCCAAGCACGCAATAGTGGGTCTGACCAAGACCTGCGCCATAGACTACGCCTCTCACGGTATAAGGTGGTAAGTCGTCCCAGCATCACTTGACAAAGTCGATTGTCAAGCTTTGCCCGTGGTATTTCTGATTCTGGATCATGATAGTAACGGTATAGCACCAGGATACATCGAGACTCCAATAACGCTCTCACCGCAGAATATTGAAGTCCTCCGCAAATCTACCCAGCCGGAGAGAACACCGCAAGGCCGGCCTGGTATACCAGAGGAAATTGCGGACGTGATCGTTTTCCTCTGCTCGGAAGGAGCGAGCTTTGTCAACGGTGCTATCTGGGAAGTAGACGGAGGTTTCCTTACATTGTAGCTATGCATCGAATCATTGCCAAAATCGGCTGAAAAACCGTACGGAATCAAGTCAGACAAGTGAATATCACATCAGTGCATCAGGTAGCTTGGACATTTCCGGTGCACAAGAAGGTTGTCACCGTCAATAAAGCGATATGGGGTACGACAAATGCATGGAAATGTTATGTTACACGAGCACGAGTATCCAAAAGCTATCATATCTACTCTACTCTGACTACTCTAGTCTGACTAAAATTTGAATAGATCCAGTCCATCGCCGTATTGCAGATACCAAGTATCGTTTCGACCCCTGAACAACCAAAGAAGTCAGCATGATTCGGACAGGAAGGATGATCAATTCGCAGAAAGACTCACTCTACTTCTCTAAGAGTGTAGCCGTTACCCCAATATGCATATCTATTCTTGTTCCAATACGTATAATTGAAATCTTCGTATCTCTGCAATTGCCGGTTGGTCAGCCACCACCATTTGACCTATCTTCTTCAGGAGAGACAGAAATGGGACTCACAGGATCCATTAAAAGACTGAAAAAGTGCAATCTTCCTCCAGGATGCAGAGCAATGACCGGTCCGTTCGGGTCCCCATTCTTGAACCAGGACGAACAATTATCCGTCCAGACAGTCAACTTGAGTTGTTCTTGCATGTGTTCCGTCAACTCATCTACAGCCCGTTGATCCACCTCGAAAGTCTTTATAGCTTCATGTTGGAACCTATCCAAGAACTTGATTATATAATCCGAGATCCGCTCGATGGAAACGATGATTGATCCTTGGGCGGAAGGTGATCCAGGACCTAGTATGGTGAAGTAGTTCGGGAAATTCGTGGCGAACATCGATAAGTAAGCTCTGGGAGATTGCGCCCATTGTTCTTGCAAGTTGATCTGGTCTCGTCCGATAACGGGGAAACGTGGCTTGAAGGATACGTCGAAACCCGTCGCACAGATGATCACGTCGAATTCTCGTCGGTCGCCATCGGCAGTGGTCAATCCGTTTTCGTCGATGTGGTCAACCCTAAGAGGATCGATGTCATCAGCCTGATGAGTCGTTGTTATACCGACAACAGTGGTGTCGACTCACCCGGAAAATACAGCTTCGACGTTATCTTGGGTCAACGCTTCCAAGAATCCAGGACCAGGTGTAGGCCTGACAAAGCCCGAAGTATCAGCTGTGTATCGCTAGAACCGCATGAAGCAAGGGCTCACCTCCTACAGCCAACTCCAAAGGTAGGGTGCAATTTCTCATAATACTCCGGACGACTCTTCAAGCCCTTCTCCATCGATGTACTCCAGGCCTGGTACAGATTATGCTGATCTTCGCTTCCCCTCGTTATGTATCCGAATCGTTTATTCGCTAGCGATTCTAGATCTCGGCAGTACTCAAGGTGTTCTTCCGGATGGTCAAGATACCGTTTGATCTGTTCAGGCGAGAGGAGTTCACCTTCTCGAGGGGGCGCAATCCACGTGGGAGATCGGATAAAGATCGAACAAGATTTCACCAAAGGCTGAATTTGCGGTAACACCTATAGATGTACATATCCACAGGCGATCAGAGTCACTTCAAAGACATTACACGAGGAAGAAGTGTGCGAGATAAATGCCACTCACCTGAATGGCACTTGATCCGATACCTATCAAAGCAACTTTCTTCCCCTTCAAATCCAGGTCTTCAGGCCACGCAGCAGTATGTACCACTGGACCTTTGAAACTCTTCAGTCCAGGTATATTGGGCATCTTCCAGTGGTTAAGCAGTCCAGAGGCGTTGATGAAGACATCGCAGATATCTGTGAACTCCGCAGAAGGGTCATCGCCCTCCCTGACCCTGACATGCCATTTAGCTGTCTCGCCATCCCATTGCGCACCCAAGACTTGATGGTTCAGCTTGATGTATTTCGATAGACCATAGGTTCGAACGACATCTCGCATGCTTCCATCACACCTGACATCAACCATCGCCCAAACAATGTACATGAATGACCGTTTGGTTTGATTGCGTAAGACTCACTATTCCTCGATTTCTGCTCCAGGGGAGAAAACGGCAGTCCAGTCCGCCTTGAGATGATAGGTGAAAGCGTATCCGTGACTGTTCGTATCGCACGCTACACCAGGATATCGATTCTCCAACCATGTTCCGCCGACATCGGAGTTTTTGTCGTATGTCTGCGGAATCCGTCCGAATGAGCAATCTGCAACTCGAATTTCCTGCTCTGTTGGCGTGATCAGCGTACTCACGACAAAGTCAACATCCTTCATATGAGATTGTATCTTGTATCTGTAGCACAAATCGTCAATCCCAACCACTTAATCCCACTTCATTACCGAAAGAAGAGGGGGGTGGGGGGGCACTCACGCCATATTGATTCCACTCGCACCAGCACCGACACTGACGACCCTCAACTTCCTCCTCATGCCCAAAGGCTGATTCAGGACTTTATAACTCCCATCGCTGTTCCTCTCGGAGAACGGATCACCCACTGTTGGACAGACTTTCGGCTTCGTGGGCGTGTCTTTACTTCCCATTTCCACTTGAATTTTCTGCTTGAGGGGTGCTTGAGGTGTAGGTTTGAGTTCCTCGCGTATAGCATCGTTGATCGCTATGGGTGACATCGTGCTTCTGTCTATGTCTATGGCTGTCTATTATATGTCTGTGATGTCCTTACCTTATCGCGTGTCAGAGCGATTGTAGTCGTTGGGCCGATGAGCAGTCCTGATTGAGTGGACTTGAACTGACTTGGTCTGTACTGACCGCTTTCAACAAGAGGACACTTTACAACCTACGAAAGTTCAGTCTTTATCTTTCGAAAACAAATCGGCTGAGCCGATCTCAATGCATGATTACTCTGACTCGCTGGAGCATAGCATACCACGCGTAACAGGAGTATAGATCCCAGACAAACCACCGGAACAGACGGTATTCAAGACGGCCAACAGTTAGTAGTCTACGACAAACGGTCAACAGCTTTTCACCGTCTGCCGATAACGTAATATGCATGGGAACAATGACAACGTCATACTCCTTCACGCTATACCGTAAGCCAAGATGTTATTGGTCCAGTGGTCGGTTGATCCGCTAATTTCCCGATTTGTCGGGGTCACAAGTCAAGACCAAGCACGACCAAAGACAACGGTGAGATGACTGCTGGAAGAACATATTATTGGCATATAGGTGTTGGTGTTGTTGTGCATACATTCGTACAGTGATTGTACAGTAGAGATACAACATGGGATTTATGAATAAAGCCCAGAACGATGTGTGACGGACGCTTTTGAAGCGGTAACTAGGGCATATAACCCGTTCCAAAGTCATTGTTATCAAACAATGGGAATAGATCCATTCCCATGTTCGGTAGATGAGCGAAATCGAAGCTGAACTCTAGATCTTGCGGAACCAGCGTCCCCGTCAATCCCCCTAGATCATCAATGAGACCGCCATTATTATTCCCATGCCCATTACTGTTGAATATATTGTGATGATGGTGGGTATTTTGCTGTAAATTATTGATGAAACCCGTGTTGATCGTGTTGATCGAAGCCATCTGATCTGCGGGGTTGATAGGTGTTTCTCGCGATAAAGTGCAATTCACGACTTTTCTACAAGCGTGTAATAGTCGCCTACCCAAGACGGAAGCTATCAAAGCTATGTTTTGATGAACGTTGAGCTTGCACAGTTTGTCTGCTAATGCCGATAAGATGCTCAAGTGGAATAGCTCTTCCTCCATATTTGGGCGACTCTCGTCTCGCGTTCGTAGAGCGGCGTCCATTATTCGGAGGGCGCAAAGGGAGGTATATCCCAAAAGATAAAGCCTACAAACCAATCAGCTCAGGTTTCTGAAGGAAATGTGGGCGCTTAGGATGGAAAGATCAGCTGGACACACCTTGCAGCAGTCACATTTTGCACAGGTAGACCCATTTGCCTACCGCCAAGTAACGGTATGGCGTTCTTGCAGACTTCCAGTGCGGCTACCAAACATTCGTCCCGAGCCAACGGCGGCATGCCTTCATTGCCCAGGCGGTTATCATATGGTGTCATGAGCAAGACAAATCTAGAAGCTCGGATATCGTGGTCGGCTCGTTGTTTGTCATCTGCTCGACTGCATCAACGCCCGCACTATTCGAGCGGAATCGGAAAAGCTCGCACCTGGACTCAGCCGATTATACCATTCTGCCCGCCATGAGTCCATCTCACTGTCCACATTGGCAAGATCTGAATGCACGCATCAGTAAGCATGATCAGATTCCCCTATACTGCCACTTACGCTTTTCGAAAGACAGTAGTTCGTGGGTAGCCATAGCTCTCTGCATATTTCTCTGGACAGTCCCCTAGAACAACGATCCCAATCAACACCTGGCGCCTGTCAGGTCGTATGTAGATACAACTCACTACAGGACCCCTAAAGCTGATTGTTGCACAAGTCATCACATCGCAATCCAGGGCGTCAGGCTCGCACCACCAAGTCCGAAGTGAGTTCGTCGAAGTAAGCATTGTGTCTCTCAGCAGAGGTCGTCTGCCTCGGATGAAAGCGAGTCTGCGATGCATCTAATCAGCTATGCGATCAAATCCTCAAGGTGCAAATTGGAGCACTGACCTCCTGTCCCATTCAGACAGACACATCCAGAATCTTTGTATATTTCTCCTCTTGACCGACGCGCGCAGATGAGAGTGGATCGGCTCGGTACTATGCCAAGTCGGCGAAGCATTGACGTCCAGTCGAAGCTCGATAGCCATGCTTATAGCTTGCGCGATGAATTGCCATGTCCTACGATTTCCTTCCGTCAACTTCGACATTATACCGGGTCAAAGCCGTTTGTGGGATGTAAGTAATGCCACTCACTGATGCTGCTTGTTCGCTCGCATGTATGTGGAATAGATCAATAGTCCTTGACAAACTTCCAAAGATTGCAACCCCTTCTTGACGATCTCCGAATGTAGCAAATCTATATGTTGGTCTAATCGAGAGACCAGCGAAGAGGAATGCCTTGAGACCGGTAGACATTGTGCCGCTACCTGCAGGACGGTGGAGACAAGGAAGCACGATGTCGAGCGCATGTATTGTAAGGTATATATCTTGGGATCGAGTAACCGTATGATTGGGTTGACCCTTGTCCAATACCTACCGGACCCAACTCAGCTTTTCATCAAGGATCAAATACAGTCATGGAAGGCAGCAGAAGGAAAGCGCTTACACGTCCAACAGATCCTCGACTTCATGCTCCGATAGAGACCCATTCGTGAGGACATCCCACTCGTCCGCTAAGTCCCTCCTCGGCTGATCTACTCTCGAGTAAACTACCTCCTCACTAGGCAAGATCTTGGTCTCCCTTTCATCCGGGTCATTGTTCAAAAGCAAGTCCAGGCCTTCCTCAAGGACTGCCATACCCATATATGGATCAGGATCTAGAGATCTACTAGCTTGACGATACATATCTAGGAATTTTCGTCTGTCAAAAACGGAGTACGGTGAAGTTGCGGTTTCAGGGGAAGATATAAGGTTGTTCTGCGGAATGCTCGGTAATTGGTTGGGAGGCATCTCGTCCGCTACTTTTGCTAAGACGTTGAGCATATTGGAGAATGGTTGCGCTGCCCCGGAGGAGGTCTGTTGGTGCTGCGAAGTTGACAAGGGTGTACAGTGTCTAGTGTTACCGTCTCGGGGTGTTTCGGCCTCATCAGCGTACTCTCGAGCATGATGTCGAGGTGATGGCGATTTTATCGATATGCGAGGCTGCTTCACGGACCGCGGTGTAGTTTGCAAGGATGGAGAAGATGTCGAACCAGATTTCGGTCGACTGTTTAGTTGAGAGCGTGAGTAAGGATGTACCGCTGGCCATCCAACCGTAATGTCAATTACTTACTTTTTCGACCCTAATCTTCTGCCAAGCTGTCGAAGATTGTGTGATCAGTAAATTACAATGAACATGTATAGGTACTACACTCTATCATGCATGCATGTCGGTAGCTCACCTTCCTGGGAACACTTTCGCATGCTATCCCAAGCCTGGAACATCTCAGACAATCATCCTTCACATCGTCCCTCCTGCATTTTGCCTGACAGTAATAATGCTGTATCAGCAAGATCTCACAGTCACAGCTGTGCGACCGACGCAGCGAGACTCTATAGAGGCTCACCTTCAAAGCTCTGCAAGCCAGACATGCAGTAACGGCGGGCATTCCTGGCTCAAATGATTGGTATCCTGCGAGAATTCAGTCCGAAAGGCCGATAATGAGCGCGCTGTGTAAAGCGGTATATCTTGATGTCATTTACCTGTCGGAGGCGGTGAAAAGTCGGTCTTGCAATGTTATGAGCCTGATGCAGGCTTGAGGGCAGGACGGACTCTTATGCCTCAGTGAGCTGGCATGTATAGAACGGTATATGTTGACTCAATCATCTAAAGTGCGTGTGCGATAAGCAGGAGTGATGGAGATGCCGAAGATTCACAGCAGACCGAAGAAAAGGAATGCCTGCTGGGTGGAGGATCACTCAGGGTAACATTCACACTCGCACACTCAACATCCTTTAGGTGGCGCGTGGCCGCGGAGTCTATAACGGATAGTCACCTCCATCAACAGATAAATGATCCACTATCTCCACTTGGCATATTCACAGAGAAGCAGCGTTGCTACTGAAAAGATTAGAATACGAGGTACCATCATGCATGGTTTGTCCATACTTTGATAAGCTGATCAATTGTCGCGCACACGCCTGCCATCTCTGCATACTTGGGAATCAACGGCTTTGCCGGATAGGTCATTTCGGATTTGAGCGCCATAGTCCAAATCATCCTATTCATCATTTATTACCTTGTAGAAGGACAACCGGGTGCAAGTATCATATTGCTCAAGGTGCAATTGAGACCAACACCCGACCAGGTATCTGAATATCTGTTCATCGACTCCTTCCATCTCTTCAGCCCAATAGCCCAATACAACTCTTCGTTCATCTCCCAGCAGCATGATATCCGCAACTACCCCGGTCAAGAAGGTCGCCATCGTCACCGGGTCCGCACAGGGTATCGGTCGGGCTATCGCGTTTCGACTAGCCGAAGACGGGTACAATATCTGCTTAGTAGACCTCCCATCCTCCTCCAAGCTGCTCGAAGAGGTCACACAGGAGATAACCTCGAAAGGTCATAGTACGAGCGTAGTAGCTGTTCATGTGGATGTGAGCATTGAGAAAGAGGTGTATGCGATGGTAGATAAGACCGTGCAGACGTTAGGTCGGGTGGACGGTACGTGATCCTGAATCTTTCATCCAATGATGTCCTGGAACGCCATCGTAGAGGTATGACCGGAGTAGCAAGGCTAATAGTGATTATGTGAACATGCCTCTAGTCATGGTTGCCAATGCCGGTATAGCGCCTGTCACGCCTTTCTTGGAGTTATCGACAGACACCCTAGACAAGGTGTATCAAGTCAATGTCAGAGGAGTGTTTCTGTGTTATCAAGCTGCAGCCAAGCAGATGATTCAGCAAGGCGAAGGAGGACGTCTGATAGGTGAGTACAAGGACAGGACCCCTCCTCTCCCCTCCCCTCTCCCTCCCCACCCGATCGCCTCCGCCTCCCCTCCCACCTCGTCAAGTACAAGACCATCAAACCAAGCTGATCATACCATGGCTTGATATTCCAGGTGCATGCTCCATGTCTGGTGTAAGTTCTGTTCAATCCCCTTTCCACTTATACCACCTGCACAGATATCTGCCCTAGATGAACGGCCTGCCCTCACTGACACTAGATTCCAATTTGACTCCACTAGCTACGCACAGGTGCCAACATGTCCGCATATTGTGCCTCGTAAGTCCATCCAACTTTCACCCCAGGTCCATTCATAACATTTGATGTATTTCTCGAAATGACACCAAGACCACAGTGACATGCTGATTTGGATATGCAATAAAATGACGGGTTTAGCAAATTCGCCGTACGAGCCATCAACCAAGGCGCCGCCGTCGAGCTTGGTAAATACGGAATCACAGCCAATGTCTATTGTCCGACCGTCGTGGAGACTGAGATGTGGGCCAAGATCGACGACGAGATTTCTTCTTTGAAAGGGACTCAGAAAGGCGAGTATACCGAGAAGGTGAGTGGGCTATATCAAGTCTAGTCTAGTCTAGTCTGGTCGAGTCTGGTCACGTCAAGTCAAGTCAAGTTGAAGACGGATCAATTGGGCTCCTTCCTCGACCGCCTACAATACCACTTTTCTGCCTGATGTGATCCACACTGATGTACCTAATGTTGAATCGTCTAGAGAGCAAGTCTTAATCCCTTAGGTCGAAATGCTACACCGGAAGATATAGCAGCTATGGTCTCGTAAGTTAAAATAGTAACTTTCTTCATCAGAGGATGGAAGAGTCATGTACATTGCTGATGCGGATATGCCATGCGGGTATACAGATTCTTAGCTGGGAAAGACTCTTCTTTCGTTACTGGTCAAGCTATGCAAGTGACTGTGAGTACCAGTTCATTCGTATGGATGATAACCCCGTCTCGACTCAGCTAAGGCGTGTTCTGAACATCGTAGGGCGGAGATTGGCTTTCTTAGATCAGCTTGTCTTTCTACTTCCGCACCCCGGCTGGCAAGTTGTCGCGTAGGGGCATTCACCCGGATGATCGACTCAAAGTGTCTCTCAGGATGGTCGTCGTATGAGTGAATATCCTGCTATGTTATATTTGACAATGCATAGACTCAAGCAAATTTCTTTTGATGTCTCGCATCGCATCGGATTGTGCTGTGTTGGATTGTGACCATCCATTTACCGACCGTACCTTGTCACTCCTTTGACCGATATCCAGCTTCCATCATATTCATGTACAGAAGTCTTTCCTTGATCGAATGTTGCTTGTTCTATTCTTGATTCAGGTCCCAATTCTAATCCTGGTTCTGATATCGAAAAGTATCGAACCTGACCTATAGCTCATCCCTCCAATACTGCTTTCCCGCTCGTTCCTCTTTCCACTCATCCCTCTCTTCGTCGTGCTCTTTCCTCAGACCCAACTTGACGACCGGATCCTCCTTAGCAGCTTCCTTGCGATAATACATCCTCGACTCGTCATGCGACAGCGTGATCGGGCGAGGGGGCGGTCTTCTGAGATGTTTCCATTCTTCATCATCGTCGTTCTTCTTAGTCGGTGCAAGTGTTGTTGATGGCGGGTATCTGAAGTGAAGCAAGCGGAACATCAGCGTTCGCGCAATCGTACAGATCTCATTTGATCAAATGTGAGTATGGAGTGAGCGTATCAAAATGATTAGTCTAAATAAAACTCGCATGATCCCCTCCGAAGGGCAATTCGACTTTTTCTCGTAATTGCTGGCAGCCTCGAACGACCCAGAATCGAATTTGCCTTTGACATTCAAAGGCCACGACACAGATGATAAAGTTGTATTGTCGCATTGCACCTAATCGATAGTCATACCGTAAGCATGCTGACGATAGTACAGACGCTGGATTGCGTGCTCTCCTCTTTGCATGGTAGGATCTGTGGTTCAGAGCTGCGATATGACGGATTGCGAACCTACTATAGGCTTGTAATCACCCGTCGACAGTGCTTCAGTCAATTCTCGTAACGAATAGGTCGTATCGTCCGAAGGCGTTATCTGGATCCGATGATCAGCGATCAGGAATCAGCTATCAGCAGGCCATAATCATGGAATCAGACTGGCGAGAGCTGTGCCTGTCTCCATATCGGAATTGAAAAGGTCATGTAGGTATCAATAGCACTTTGGGAAAAGGATCATCTCCTGCAAAGATGACTCAGACTCACATCCGCGTCCGACAGGAGTCGAGCAGTCGTAAACGTCCTCTGTAATTTACTTAGAACAGTGAAAAACTCCGCTACCCCCACACCCGCTTGGGGCTTGGTTAGGCATTTGTAGTCGAACGTAGATATGAATCTTCCTGCTGTGTTCCACTGAATTTCACTCCATGTATGAGCCGCATATCCTCACACGTCAGGAAGAGCTGTGTTTCCCTCAACCCAGGAAGCAAGACGAGATGACATCAATCGACATACCGTCCTTTCCCATACTTCTTCCACACCTTCTCCGACCTCACTCTGCGCCCATTCCTTCTCAGCATCATTATATCCCTTTTCCCCTCCAAACAAAGGCGATTTCGCACAGTACGAGCCGATCTCTTCGTGCGTGTATGTCGGACCGTACGAGATCCTGTCTTGCGGTTGTTGCGTCGCACAGCTATTCCCACCAAAGGATCAATCAGTCAAAAATATTCGAACGATCACTTATTCCGACTAGACGCACTCTAATACTTCTAGCCCATCTATGCCCCACGATCCCGAATCACTACCGACATCAGGTTCGAACCTCTGTCTAAAAACGAACAGCCCTCCCGGAGAAGGGATAGAACAAGGGTCGGGTCTGGTATTGGCTGTCGAACATGAGATCTCTTGAGCTATTGCAACACCCCATATAGTCGGAAGAAGCAATAAGGATGGGATGATTCGTATTGGTGATCGGCTCTGATGCATGTTGAGATCTAAATGTTGCTTTCTTTGCTTTATACTGCTCTTGAGTCTGATTACTTGAATTGTGACCTATCTCGGTCTTCGCTACTCTAGGTGGACGTGGGAAGTGAAAGTGGGTGTCATCGTCATTAAATAGGTTCGGGACGTGACGCGCAGATGTACGACGGCGATCACCGCTACATGCTTCGACGTGTTTACAAAAGTCCAAGCTAAGTTACGCAGATCAAGCATGTCTGAGACCTACAACCCTATCCCCAGCTCACGCATGCTGAGCTACGAGTCCAGTCGAGGCGATCAAGATGTCGTCAGCAGCAGCATGGGATGAAGCACGACTGCAAAATGCGAGAGAGACTATAGATTGTGAGTCTCCTGTGTTTGCAATCATCATAACCTGAATAGGCGTAGATCAACCTAATGCTGAGCCCCTTCGGAACGCCTACAGCTTTGCATGACCTATCTCAATTACTTCAAACTGGTGAGTCCACTGTCTCTTACACTATTGAAGCACTCACGCATCATTGCGGAAGTGGCAGATTGGGATGTTGAAAACTGACCTAAATTTCCTGTCGGATTACCTGTAGGCCTGGATAAGAACACGTTGTCGATATGCGTAGGAATGATTGAACAAGGCGCTAATCCTGATACCCTGGCTGTGAGTCTAATTCCCCTCATTTCCCTCACTCATTGTCCAATGAAGCGGTTCTCGTATTCTACACCGGGATAAGATGATGTTGTTCGTAGCCTGTATCTGTGTAGGTGACTGACAATAGATTTTATAGGCCGTCATCAAAGAATTGAGGCGAGAGAACGAGATATTGAAAGCTCAACGTTCAGAGTAGATAAAAGCCGATCAAGCCGCTCATCACGGTGCACGATGCGCGAGGCCATCTCTAAGAACAGACGAAGCTGAGACAGATTACGATGAGGCGAAAAAGGGTGAGACGGGATTGGGGGCGAGGGGGCGAGAAGGGGCGAGCAGGGACGAGAGGGGGAGTGAGGGATGCAGAAAGGGTGATAGATCATGCGAGAAGGGGTGTGAGGGGTGTGAGGGGGCGAGAGGGGGAGTGAGGGGTGCAGAACGGGAGGGGAGATGAGGCATTCAGGACGGGAAGAAATAGGTTACTTCAAGGTTGAAGCAGGAAATGAGCAAATGCCAGTATTGTAATAATGATGAGGCTGCCTGTTCTCATCTAAACTGGACATGGATCACCCCAATATCGTTGGGGAGAACAATCATCTTCTTATGATTTACGTTGTATTGGTATGCAGATGAATGTATGACAGGCTGAGAGACAGATCCAATATGAATCGAAATCTGCATATGATTATTCGAAACGCAAAGATGTATATCGTTCACTCTAAAGTAGGAACCAGACCTCAATCGCTTCGCTCTTCTCCCTTCATTATGTCGAAGTCCACGCATTGCTGCTCTCTAATCCCTCTTCATAGCTCCACCGCCGACAGCAAGTGTCAAAGTAGAAGGCAATTTAGTTTCCCCGACAGTGTATAAAAGCCCAATGGAGCCTACAGCTACAGCGACAAGCAACACACTTGAGAAAATCAGAATGATGAATGGGCTGATCAAGAATTGAAAGAAATTGTCAGCCTTGATATTTCTAGTCGTCGGGTCCATACTTGTATTGGGCTTTCAACAACTTACGTAGAATAATCGTCCTTTTGACATTCGACTCCAGCATATCCACTTCGGCATTTACATCCCCAGCATTCACCCTTCTCATTCTTGGCCTTTAACGCACAGACTCCTCGTCCGTTACATTCCGTTGATTCGGAACAAGTTTCGTTGGAGGTATAACACGCGTCCGCCAATTCAGAGGAGTTGGCTCGCGATTGGAGTGTTGGGGGTAATGCTCTTGAGGTGAGATATCTCTGGGCAGAAGATGGGCGAATGATGAGTAATAAGGGAGGGGAATCTGGTTGTGTCATCTGTATGATGTATCCTGGTCAGCGCCATACCTCTTGATCGAAAGACGCATAATATGTCATGGCAGATATGTGTGATTGTATCTGTATATGAGTGTGCACGTTATACCCTATTTAAAGGCTGCAACACAGACAGAGACGATTATGCTTGCTACACAGCAGGAGGGCGGCACGGCACATGGGGAGGATAATAGCACGAGAAGCTCTGACTTACGCTCTCAAGGCCAGCTTTGACACCCAATCGACCATTTTCCCAAACCTCTTCGCCCTTGGGCACGTCCTTCAAGCCTGAGATAGTGATAGCTTCCCAAGGGTAATGATCCTGTTTCAACCATGGAACCGCATCGGCCAACGCTGTAAGGGAAGATAACTCTTGTCCCAGGATCGAGGCTGCTTCTGCGAATATCAATATGTAGAATCAGCAAGTGACCTCAACTCAGATATGGTGATCGTCCGCAGTACGTCACACAGTAATGTGGACCGCGACGCGAGCTTATGCCGGTGGGTCTTAGACCCCAGAGGTATTGATTACATGCAAGTACTGCAGATAGTGCGAGGGACTTACTCGTTCCTGCCATTTCAAAGACATCCTTGAATCCCTTGACCACTTCCGGCAGTTCATCCATTATACTGTCCAGAAAGGATTTGGCCTGTTGCAAGTAAGGCGAAAGTAGATTGTTCGTGTAGATATCGTCTGCCAGGTAGAAAGCTGGTTCTTGGGGTAAAGTAGTCGGAAGAACGTCTATCAGGGTGCATTAAAGCCCGCCATCAGGAGGAAATGCAGTCGAATCATCAGCAACTGAATTGTTTTCAACCCATCCCAATCGATTGTAGTGAACGTGCTTGTGTGAGAAGGATGCAAGTCAAGCGAGTTGACAGCGTAAAAGCACTGAAGTATCGAAGGAACAGCAGTAACGATAATAAACCCAGAAATACCTTGTGATGATACACCTCCATCAATAATCACCACCTTAGCCTTCCCTTCCAGACTATCGTCCCACAGATTCATAAGATGAGACCACATCGACTCGTCATTGGGTATCTCGTCGAAGTCATTCAACTGTTCGCCCAGATGATGAGATAGTACAGCTTTAGCTTGGGAAGAAGTCAATGTCGGAGCTTCCTTTGGTTGATGCAAGGACGAAGTTGTCGGTGTAGGATATAAATAGATTTGAAGGGGTTCTTGAGCTTGTGATTGCGATTTGGCGTGGGCGAAGCTCAAAGTTGGGAGAAGGGAAGCGATACCACCCAGACATAGGTTGGCGAGTCGCATTTTGCCGGATTTTTACACTTCCTCAGCACAGACTGGAGACTGGGGTATCGGACAAAGTGCGATGCAGGCTCAGTGGGTGGGATAGACGGGAAGTCGAGTGACGATACGATGAAATGAGATTGGATGAAAGGAAATCAAGGTGACAGAAGTGACGGTGACGATGAACTAAACTCAATCGGTCTCCGGCGGCGGAACTGTCCACCACAGTGGCGCGCTTGATTGACTGGGTTTGGCAGGGTCAATTCGACCTGCATGTTCAGGCTATATCATGATGCATACCGCTCGATTCGTAGACCCTTGTGTCAATGATACATAAGAGATCACGAAAACGGGACATTCAAAAATATGTATGCTAGGTAGTAGGATGCTAAACGAGATTAGATGCGAAAATTCAGATACCCCTCAAACAGCTTCCTCTTCCTCCGCTTTCACCCCGCTCACGGCACTCGCCTGAGCTTGTTCATCAGATAAGATCGTCTCTGATTGTGCTTCGGGGTCCAATACTGCACTCGACGCTTGATCATCAGCCACCGGCTGTTCCCCCATCGTTTCTTCCTTGATCTTCGGTATCGAGGGGTCCTCCGCCCCCGTTTCAGCTGATCCACTAGCACCAACTCCATTATCACCAACATCATTGACCGTGCTATCTTGAGGCTCGCTCCCCGACTCCACTTTGACCCTCTTCGCTTCCAACCCCTCTTCTGCCTTTTCTCCATTATCCGCGCTTTCTTCGTCGGCTTTTCGTTTCTGACTCTGTGGCGATCCCGATCCACTGACGGAAGGTACTTCCAGCGTCTCATTCTTGACCTGCACTGAAGCCGAAGCTGCGCTTGCACTTTGAGTGAGATCGGGGGGTTGCGGCGTGGTCGTCAATCTCGGACTTCCAGAAGTAGACCTTTTATTCGGGTCTGAGCCTTTCAATCGTCGCATAGCCGAAAGCTGTTCCGCTCGACACGTCGCATGGTAATACTGCATGAATCCATCTGTTCTATCAGCCACCCATATCACATTCACGGGTACAAGCTGGAATGGGACCGACCACACTCAAAAAGAGGACTCACAGTACCATTGATATTCAAAGCGTTCTTCCATATCCATTCCTCTTCATCCTCCGACCACTCTTTCACAAATGCCTCTTTACAGACCGGACAGACCGAGGCCGCTTTCTTCGTATCCTGAGGCACTTTAACCCATTTCGCTCTCAGTTGATTCAACCTCTCTGCTGAGATCGTTCCTCCACTAGCGGTCTTGCCAGGTGAATTTGTCAGGTTGGTGGATGGGTTGGAAGGTCCAGCTTCGGCATTCGATGAGTACGTATCTTTGATCCATTCCTACCATCATCGTTGAGCGTGTCAGCTTCATTCCATTCACCACATCAGTGATAGTGAAAACAGTGAGAAGACACACCTCGCTGCGAGGTAACCATCTTCGATGAGCTCCACGACCGGCGGATTCCCGTTCTTTCCTGTTCCTTCGGAAATGCCAATCCATATGCGCTTGGAAATGCGGTCCGTCCGAGGCGAATCGCATGCCACACTGTTTACATCGGTGAGGTAGGTGTTCAAGCGACAATTTATTCGGGCTGCAAAGAACCCAAATGGAGGGATTAGATTAGTCTTACTTCCTGAAATGTCATTTTCAGGTCAAGATCCAAGCCCGCATGCAGGCGTGTTGCATGATCATGAAATGCCCAGGAAAAATTTAACGGAACTTACGAATTAAGATCGATGTTTCGCAACGTGATGTTCTTGTTGATTATGGCATCTTCATACGCTTCCAAAGGTGATCTCTCCCCTTCAATCTGCACAGATGCTTGGGCTTGAGATTCAGGCTCAGGTGTCCTATTTTGACTGACTACGCCTGACTTGTTCAAGCTGTTCAAAATCTTGCTGACGTCGATGGGTAAGCTCGCCAAAGCTGGGATCGGCAGCGCGGGCGCAGGGATCGGGGTGGTAGATCCTGGTATAGGGGTACTCAGGCTTGCTTGTGGTGGGGTAGGTACGAACGTTGGTCTGCCCGTAACGGGTATCTGTTGAGGGGTGGGTTGTCGGATGTTAGCGTGCGAGGGTGGGAAAGGCGGTAAAGAGTTTGGTACCATGGCGGCAGGAGCAGGTTGATTCCAATTCGGTGTTCCGAGGTTCGAAAGTGGTGGTTGTGGGCTGAATACAGGTTGTTGAGGTTGACGTAGCGGTGGACCTGGGGGAGGTTGTGAGGTCGATCCAATCGATTTGACTTGATCCATTATCTGAGCCAATTCTTGGGGTGAGACATTGGTAGAATTGAGTAAATTCAATATACCTGTAAGAGCATTGACTTGTTGTCCCGTAGGTAGATCCCAAGCTTTCGAAGCTGCCTCTCGCTGTTTCTTATCTAATGCATTTTGTACGGTCTGCTTCACCTGTTGTAATGTCGGAAAAGCAGGTGAAGGTAGACCACTGCCGATGACATTACTAGGGGTGTTAAAGGAAGAACCAAAGATATCTCTCTCGATCTGTTCTCTCACGCCACCAGGATATAGCTCGGTTCGTCCTGGACCACCGGATCTCCAGAGGTTGATCATCTCCTCCATTTTCGCTTTGGTCACTCCATCCACCTCTCGATACGTCCGCAAGTACAATCGAGGTATGATGGGCGGTAGGAGGTGAGTCGTATATGGTGGACCAATGTTTTTGGAGATCGAATCGATAAGATATAACAAGGGTAGTTTCTGTGTTGGTAATGCCTAAGAAAGAGAAATGGGAGCAGTCAAAACAGATCAGTGTCTATTTTATGCCGTATTATGGTCGGATCAGGGAAAAGCGAAATTGCATTGTATCGAATCGGCGCATCGCAACACATGATGTGATACGCCAGATGCATCTCGATGGAGGCTGATGCAATCAAACTATATCTTGATCACTCCGCCCACACGCAAGAAGAAAAGGTAATCCATTCGGGCTCCCCTTCTCCCTTCTAGGCGGATGTATATCGGCTGAGACCTACCCGTAATGTAGCCTCCTCGATCTCTTGAACGACCGTATTCATTCCTTCCCAATTGTTCTGATCGCGTTGAGCCCCCGCCATCATCGAAAGGTCCTGGATGATAGGACGTGAGTTGAACGTAAGTTGTCTCAACCGATCTGCATAATAAGCTCGGAACGGATCATGAGGAGGACCAGGAGGTATATGACCATGGATCTGCCCAGGAGGTGGTGGATAGTATGGTCCGGTTCCTCCTTGTTGAGGAGGTTGTTGTTGATATGGCGGATAAGCTTGATACGCCATTTTATTTCGTATCGTATCGTCGATTATCGAGAATAGGAATAAGTCAATCCACTGTCTGTGTTTTGTTTTGTTTTTGAGTCGCTTTGTCTCCTGTTCTTTCCGCTAGCTTCTGCTAGATGATCAGATTACGATGATGGTGGACACCGTCCAGTTGAGAACACGACGATACGACCCCAGGAGAACAGTTTATGTGCATAAACAGATCTTATATCGGATTTAGATGAGTCCCCCTATCACGGCTGGATAAAGTGAGAAGGAGTGAGAGAGGAAGAAACGGGAGGGTCAAAAGGGGAGTGAAAGGGTATAAAGGTTATATAGCCTCAACACCAATACCAACGCGCTCGACAATATCGCCTGTCCTGAGACAATGCCTGTTCTTCGCCTTGATGTCCTTACAGAATATGCAAAGTCAGTGCGAGGGATATGATTGAAGTGCGGATTGGATCTGTGAGGGTGAGAGGGTGGGGGGACCAGGAAATTGTAGCTTTCAAGGCTTTGCTTTTCGAAATGGTGGTCACTGCTCTCTCACTTCGTCACTACGTCCAAGCTCAGTACCTAATAACAGCGTCGAAATGGGAAAAGTAGAATGATATGGTCTGGTCTGTACAAAGTAGAGGCAGAGGTGTAGATGACAAACATCCAGATGATTAGAGCATCGCACAACTGAACTTCTCCTTTCTGTCATTGCCTCGTTCACGCCGCGGCAATTTAAGCAAGTGGCGGGCTCTTGACACACGTGGCTCTCGCGCGTCATGACGTAGCTCATCGTAAAGCCAAGTTACATGCGTTTGACCAAGTCTTCGTATATTCCAAGTACGTGGTCATACTCAGCTGCTCGCGGTTAAACGTATACATACACTGTAGCGTACGACATTCCTACGACCGGCAAAATCTAGGTTCAGATCAGGTCGAGACAGAAGTCAATCAGATCAGCAATATGAGCTGATCTTCACGGCAAAGTCGATGAATTGGGCATATGAATAATGATGATGAAGTCGTACAGTCGTACAATCTTCTTCACACTTCACACGTATGTCGATCTGTTGCCGTCTCCTGATAATTCATCTCAATTAGCTCAGTGAGGGCACTACCTTTTCTTGCCTGACACTAAGCAAGAACACGACTAAGCAAACTACGTTCAGCTAAATTAATTCTTCAAGAGTAGTGTTTGTGCAGACTTGAAAGATATATTCTGGACTTCGTGCTTCAAGTTCCGACAAAATTGAACTTTGAGAGATTGAGTTGAGTACGCGTGTGTGCCGCAATTCAATTCCAGATCTCTGGATCTCATTCAAGCGTGCCGAATGCGACATCTTCTCACCCCAGAGAGACGTACATGAGCTGTCATGATATGACATGACAACTACTTTCACCTGGCATTCGGCAAAGATCCCGACTACCTAGACGTCTCTCCAACCTACTACCGAAGCTCGATTGTGCTGATCAGATAAAATGGGACCGCCGGAAATAGCCATTCCGAGAGCGATCCATACCATACAGATAGATCTCCCCAAAACCGTGACTTTACGTTGATGTCCAGCCCTCGGTCGGAAGCTTGGATAGCCATTGATCAGGGAGATAAGATACTGCTCTATGATGTATGAGAAATAATAACCGGGCAGCTATCTCCCGCCCCATATTGAATAGAATCATCGAAATCGAAATTCATGGGCTTCAGCCACTTTCCGCCTTTGTCTTTGTCGTAAGATTCATCTCCGCTTCTCCTTCTCAAACGTGTAATGATTTAGGTGACGTCGCGGGATGGCGCACGCGTTCCTCACGTCGTAAATTATCATATCTTATCGGTTGGATCATGGGAATAAGGGATCGTGAGGACCTCTCCCTCACAAATCGGACGGCCGTAAGAACTAGGCTTGCACTATAGCTATAGCCATCACTACGCGGAGTGGTAACGCTAATTGCAAATCGGAGCAAGTTACTCCTTTAGCTCCATATCGCATAGCCCAAGAGCGTAATTACCTAAGTTGTAACCGGAATCAAGGGAGTCAAGAGTCAAAAGAGACCGAGATGCAGTAGTACATCATCTTTACGCCCACGGCTCCATGTGATATCTGGGCGATGCCGTTATGACATGATGACATCAAAACGCCGATGCCAAAGGTCGATTGCTGGAATCGAAAAGTCGGTAGATGACGTGGGGCTACGACGCAATTAAGCAAAAGCGATAAAGCCGATAATCGCTGTTGCTGTCAAGAGGTATTACTCTCTCTCTATGTGAGCGTACGAGCGTATGAACGTATGAGCACGATGCAATTGCATTTCATCTTGTGGCGAAGTCATATCAAGACGTCAAAGCAGCTAGCTACCTTATGTGGGAGTGGCGTAACAAGTATCTTCGTTTGGCGGACATCAATACTGATACGGGTACATCTACGTCGAAAGAACACTGAGAGGTCATACGCTATATGCTGAAACAGTACAGATTGATCCGCCGTACATACCATACAGTGGCCGATTACGCCATGTCGACAGACTGATAGACAAATGAAACATGACAAAATGGTAATTTCGGTCAATCGACCGTCAAGCCGTGAGAATCATATGAAAGACCAAACGGTGAAGATCTTGCTCAAGCTCGCGCCAATCCAAGTAGCCATGAGGCGTGAATAGTCGAACAAGGTTTATGGGTAAGATAAGATGTGACAGAGATGAGAGACATTGCCCAGACATTGATCGCCACATTCCTCTTGAGTTAAATCAGACACAAGATTTAACAATTTGATTCACTCTTACCTGGACGATAACTTTGTGCAATGTAATGTCTGACTCGTACTCGTACTCCTACAGTTGTACGGTCAAGGTACGACTAGATTCACCTGTGCCAAAGATCAGATCTCAATCTCAATCTCGATTGCGAGGTGATAAAATAGGTAGATCAATGCCTGGAAATCAGACTAACCAAGCTATGTTTAGTCAATGTACCAGTGATCAATAATCAATAATGAGTATACGAGACATCACTAGTTTCGTTTCAACTTATTCGAGGGCAGTGCAATTTGGATGGACAAAGTCCAGACCAAACGACCAAGGGTCGACAATAATAGGGTATGCGACAACAAAGATACTCGTAGAGATTGAGATGGAGTGCGAACATTCCTTCTTCGTACTTGTCCTGATTCACATAAATTGGACATCCGTACTCCCTCTTGAAAAGCACTAGTATAACCCAAGATCTGCTTCCTCTTACGACCAACTCTGAAGATCGGATGGCTCGTGAGTGCGCTAGCGTACCAGTATTGTACTCCTCGCCCAGTCCCAGTACTGCCAAGGAATGTCACACCATGCAGACAGCAGGCAGTGTGCAAAGTGCAGAGTGCAGAATGTAGAAGAGTGAACGCATTAAGCAGTGCATAGTTTCCGAATTTAAAATTGATCTGCGAACTTCTTACTGACTTCTGACTGACTTTGACCCGATTAACTAGTAATTGAGATACGATATGTGATTTGACAATCTACACGCCATTAAAAATGGGAGACATGATGATAACTTGGATGTATATATGTGTGATGATGGTATTGTGTCTGAGGTATTTTATTTACAACGAGAAAGGGGTGTATGATGAATGCAGGGGTATCTAATTACATATACTGTAGATATGTGATATGAGGAAGAGACAACAGTAAAATTACCAACCACCGACATGTATCGGTTCGCCGGTAAGGTGCATGTTGACGGCATGGGCTCGTGATCGACCATCAAAGGCTCGAGTCATGTCGAAACCTTTTTGAGGATGTCGCGAGGACGATCTGCCATGATGGTGATGTTGGCCGGTTAGAGTGACTGGCGATGGTGTCTTGCAGTCATCTGAGGCTGGTGATGATTGTAAGGAAGAAGAGGCGGATGAGGTGAAATGCGGTGGGTGGGGTGAGGAGTGATGGCCAATTGGTGAAATTGGTGGGGAAGGAAATGCAGGTTGTTGCGGTTGATATGTGACTCGACTTTTATACGGAGATGGTACTGCTCTGATAGGTCGAGAAGCTGGTTGAGGATCCGGTGTAGTCTCTGGTGTTGGGTATGATCGAGAAGCAGAAACCACTGGCACAGGAACGATGACGGACCCCTCAGATGAAGACGATGAAGAAGCAGATGAAGCTCGGGCAACGGCTCGAGGACCATGTTCCGATCGAATCTTGGCTTCGAAGTTGACGATTTCATCGCCGGCGACATTGAGGTTCCATTCTAGGTATCCGCACATCTCCCGTTCCATTTGGTTGATCTCCTTCAAGGCGAACATCTTCTGGGCTACTATGCTCCAAGACTGGTTGGAGTATGTGTCATCGCAGATCACCTTTGAAGCGATCATGAAAGCGGAAATGAATAATCGGTGACCACTTGAACCTCTTGCGGCAGGATATCGTTGCTTTAGCCTTGAAAGGAGCATCAAAGCGGCAAAGGTGACAACCGAAGGAAGTCGAGTTCGATGTAAGGCATAGGCGACGAAGTGGGCGAGAGTGGGTGTTGGGGCACCGGGAGCAGTAGCAGCCGGTATGTTGGGACATTGGAATAGAGAAGTGATCTGAAAGGCAGATAGATCGATGACGTGTAAGCGACAGATCCTTTTGATGAATCCATTAACTCACGAATCGAGCAGACATGACCGCAGTCTCCTCATGCCCGTAAAAGGGATCTTGAGATGATCTTGACACAGCAGGTTTCGTCACCTTCCTCTTTCCTGAGGGAGGGGTCGAAGTGCTTGGTCGGTACGCTGGGATTGCAGCTGATGATGAAGAAGAAGACATCGTGAAACGAGTTGCTTGTGTTGATGCTGAAGCTGACGATGATGTCGAGTGCTTGGTACTCCTTGAGGAGGACGAAGGTGAGGAAGCAGAAGATATTGGTTCGGGGTAGGCTGACGATTTTCGAATAAGCTGGTGATGGGAAGAAAAGAGCAATCGAGTCAGTATTGGATGACCAGGCTACGTTATTTATGTATCTCACGGGGAGTAGACGAGACATGATGGGAAGATACGCGGCCGATCGTCGATGATAAAAAGGGTGGCAAGAGGACGACGATAAAAGAGGAACTGATGGCGAGATCGAATGTTAAAAAGGCCAGCGGGAACTAGTTGATGAGAATCAAATTTGACTTTCAAGGCTAGTGTAGAATAGAGTATGTCTGAAGATAATTCAAAGCATAACTGAGACGTCAAACGATATCTAAGAGTGATGTACGTATAACGTCCACGGCCGGCAGCTTCGGCTGATAATTGATAATAAGGGTGAAGTAAGTCTCCAGGTGAAAGAAAAAGAAAAGAGGACGGTGATAAAATAACGGGATGCCAAGCGGCGGACGAACGGCAGTCAAGATGAAGCGACTTAAATAAGAAAAAGAATAAGAGCGAAGAGTAGCAAAAAGAGGAAAGGGGGTTAGATGCAGGATGATGGTTGAGGCGTTGTTGTCAAAGCGATAATAACCCCAATAAGCATGGAATAGTGAATGATGGATGACAGTCCCATAGCGTCAAATGATTCCCATGACCACGCCTCACAACCCACAACCTTCAATCGGACACTGATGACTCGCTAGATTACTTCTTTCTCTTTTTCATATATGACTCCCCCACGTACACCATCAACAATACACACACACATATTCCGAACCATCACTATCATAAAAAGCGCTGTATTCGCATGTAAAACACCGTAAAGGAGGGTAACGTATGATCACAAATCAAACCATGTTAAGTGGGGAAAAGGACAAATATTACACGAGGTCCGCTAGACCAGGGTGGTCCCGGCCGAAAGGAGTCCCCGTGCGCGATTCATCCATATCTATCACAACACGATAACATGCCATCAAAGATGAACAATGCTGTACATCATGATGGAAGTGATCATGACCGAGAAGATTAGGTCATCTGAATCGGCTAGAATCCCTGATCCCGGCAGATCCGGTTGATCACAACCAGAAAAAAGAAGAATGAAAGTTGAGACATGGGATTGACAGTGATTGAAGCTAAAATCAGAGCCAAGATTGTGTTTCGCATAGGAACGAGACTAGAGATGTTATGGGTGAAAGTGAAAAAAACGAGGTGAAAAGGGAATCTGATTGATACGCTTTGACCAGAAAGAGGAAACAACAAGGTACGATAATCGCTTAAACCCCCTATCCCGCTAAGAACGCATCAAACAACAACAATACACAATGATACACCGATTGATCCCCACCGGCCCGCAAACGCGAGTAACGACAAGAAAGCAAATCTAATGTTCATGCGATCATCACCTCCCCACGGATACGAATGAATAACAACACCAATATGGTTATGATTGATTGCTCGAGCAGCATGATAGTATGAAGGGCTGGAATTCAAGATCCAAAGGAATGACAAGAGAAATAGGACCGATTAATCACAATAAAAGGAGGAATGGAATGTGAGGTAGGTAGTACGCAAGTCAAAGACGATTCGGCGCGGCAGGAATTTTTCCCAAGAAATGGACAAATGACGCTGACCAAGATCAACTCACCTTTTCACTCGATCTGTTGCCGCTTTCCATTTAAATCAAGATGTGTATTGCGATGGTGAGCAATGGTATTCTTGATGTTGGCGAATGACTATGCAATGGGGATAGCAAGATATGTATGCGTGTGAACGATGTTGGTCACTGGAATGGCGATCTGCATGAACTAGTACGAGTCGGGTGTGCCGCGCGAGCGTATGCGTAACTTTGTTTTTTAGATTTTCGACTAATGTTCTTTCCGAGTGGTGGAGTCGATTTGATCTTGATCTACCTGAATCTGGCTATGACTTCCTGAGTGTCGATACTGATCCTTCTAATGTCTGTGCGCAAAGCGTAAACGTCGAGTCAAGTAAAGAAGATCAATGATATAATGATCAACGATGTTGATTGTTTTATGTATTGTTAGGGAGTCGGAAAGTGTTAAAGAGGGAGGGGGTCGGTCGGGTCTTTCTTTATAAACCAGATTGGTGTTATTGGAAGGTTTTTTAGGGTGCAAGGATGGGCGGTTATATCCAGCCCGTTATTGGGTATTGTACGATCGGACACTTATACCGGCTCTAAGAACTATCTAAAAGAACTACTGGACTTATTTATCCCGTTGATTCGGGCGAACCGATCCTTCTAACCCACCTACCAATGCGTTGGTGCGCTGTTTAAGGGAAAACAAGATATCGGTGATCGACTCATGTCATGTCAAAGTCATGTTCTCTCTCCAACTACGGTGGTGCTTGTGTGGTGATGTCTCTCTTTATTTGTCTTGTGTCTCGGTAGTCAAAAGGACAAGCTGGGCAAAATACGGAGGATCGGAAACCAACCTCGGATGCATGCGGTTTTAAGGCGAATGGAAACAACCCTTCTTCTTCATCCTTATTTTCCGATTGACATGTCAGGTCAAAAAGAAAAGTACAACCGATGACCTGCTTTGCCTTGCCCCAATCCGATGCAAGTTTAGTTAATTAGAAACCGGATAAAAGGGACCGCCAGAAATCGTTATTCCTGCTAACCAACAAAAGCAGAGTTTAGATCGCACTGGGAAGGGGGGAAAGGGGGTAACGTCACCGAATGAGGGAACAAGTCGATTTAAACGACGTGGTCACAGAGCGGGCTTTCGAAGGATATTTCCATGACGAGGGTAACAAAGGGTTCCTTGGCCATCGAGAGATGTTCCCTTAGATTCCGTTAACCCCGGAACGATTTTTCAGTGCTTTAACGCCCACGATAACGTACGAGGAAAATGGATGGAAATCGTTAGATCGCTCCAACGCTCGCGGTTGGCGTCGGGGTTGAAAAAGCTCAGGGTCCGAGACATCAGGTAACAAAAGGGCAATTGAGGTAGAAAAATGCATAGCGTAGGAATTGCCGGTCCGACTGTAGTAGTGGGTCCGGTACAGCATTTCCGAAAAGTCAACAACGCGGTGCATGATCGTTCTTCTATGGGTGATGTCTCTCAGACTCGGGGTCATGGGGCTCTATAGATTCGATCTGAGGTAGTAGTGCTGTGTCGGGGTTCAGAGATCAGCTTTTCCGCTACTTACCGGGGTGTTGTAACGACGTGTCTTGTCGTGTTGTCAATTCACTGGGGCAAGCACGAAATGCGGGATCGACTCCAACAGCAAGAAACGGGATCAGAAGGTCCCACTTAATGCGAGCGGTCCGCATGCACCGTCATTAGCCAATGAACACGCTTATAGACGTCAATGAGCAATCGTCTTTCTCCACAGATGCAAACTTCTCGCTTAAACCGATGACGATGATGCAAGCATGGTCCCAGAATTGTGGCTTGATCACGGTAATCTGTTGAGAAGCTCACGTAGTCCATTCCCACGTATCATCTTCTACCTCTTTGTCGAACAGATGGATTCCATCGATTTGTCATGCTGCACATCGAATTCGCCAACGACGTATTTGACTCAGAAATGATTATCCGTTTGTTCCCACGTCCGTCTGTCCGTTCTTTGCCTTGTTTTGGTGCCGTAAACAACGGACGAGCGACAATGGAAGGACGGGATAACTATCGGTATAACTGCGGAGGTTAAATGTCTTTACCATTTTCTCATGCCTCTGTGTACACATCAGATCTACCGTAGAGAGATGGGTTTTGCAACTTGGCGTTCGGCCAAGTAAGCGCTGACCAGATAGTTCAATGATCTGTTCTTTTATTCCATGTTTGTTCTTTCTGTCTCAGCCAAATGACCATGTCTCGCAGTCAACCGAATTCCCAAAAACGAACAGTACGGGCATGTCTCGGTTCGGAAATACCTAATGCAAAAAAGTTGGCTTACATCCGATTTTTCGGCTACACAAGCTCACAAGTTCGTTTGAACAGCTTGAACAGTTTGATGAGTGCAGCTCCCATCTTGTCTCAATTCGATGGATTGCATTTCCGCCCACGGAGTCCGTGGAGCATAGGAGACCGTTCTACATCTCATCTCATCGAGCTGACGCAATCTGCCAAGCGAACGAATAAAAGTGGACGTTGATCATGTACCTATCACTAACAGGCTAAGAAGTGAGATCATGTAGAGCCGCTCTAAGAACGATCCGTGTTGTATTCGTCCAGCCCAGCCAATGCCGTGAATTATGTTTGTTTATTGGTGGCACAAACGCAAAAACAAAAAGCGATCGAGTCGATCGTTTAAGCATTTACAGTTAACCCCTTTTCAGGGTGTTTGCCTGAATAACTGGTCGGATTTCAATCCCGAAAGTGTCCCGGATTTGTTCCTTCTAGCGAAGTTGTGCTTGTGCGTTCAACGGCGAAGAGGGTGACAACCCCATACCTCTGTGCATCGTCAGTGCAAGCGAGGCGAAGCCAGATCATCTTGTATGATTGGGGTCTTCACGTGCAGCCAGAACTCATGGCGTAAATCATTTACCATCGGCTGGTCCTCTTGACATGCCTCAGATGACTGATCGTTTTATGTGATCTGCAAGCGAGCTCTGTTTGTCCTGGAACGAGGTACCGGCCAGCCCGAATCTGAGGGAGCGGATTTAACACGAGATCATTTCCGCGAGGGTCGACTTGGATGTATTTGCTGTTCGCTTCTGGTCCTCAGGCATTAATCCTTTTGATAACCGCCGAACATATGGCTGAGATGCTGGCTGCCAGCAACGGAGGAGACTTCCCCTTCTTGCTGAATTCTGAACCCGATCCATGTCTTAACGAAAATCAGATCTGCGGTTTGAACTTTTGTTGGTCAATTACGAAATGGATCTATAATTTTACTTGCGTACTCCAGTCGCCCTTGGAAAATGCTTAAAAACAAGCTTTTCAGCGTCAATTCCAAATTCAAATTCGAATATACGAAAACCTTGTACAGCAGATTCCGACTGAACTTGAAATGTATCACGGAATACGTCCTCAGGCTATGCAAAGTATCGGCCAACTCTCTTCTCTCTCCGAGCTACATCTGTCCCTGTAGTAAATTCAGACGGGAGTCTGCTGTTATAGGCAGATCTGTATACCGGGAGGTGCAAATTACAAGTTTTAGGCGATTGGCGAAGTGATAAACTGTTGAACCTTTCAAGCCCTCTTTCGAGCTTTGCAAGGGGTCCTATCATGTACCTTGATGCATTTCAAGGGGTGTAACGCGGCACCGAGGTGACTGACTGTGACTGTAGGGGGGATCTTCAGGTACAAAAGCGGGTTACTTGATGGCGATATCACCAATTCGAAATCTCGTAAACCGTCAAAAAAGCAACCCTCACTAGGGCCGGCTCGTTCCTTAGCCTCTGCATAACGTGAATTATGAACCCATCGTTCTTTTGGGGAGAAGACGAAATCAAGTTACCGGTTGCCCTTATATCCGCTCCACGGACAGCTCATCCGCTGCAGCCAGCACCAACAAGTTCTTCAATCAATTACGAGTTAACTCGGTGAACTTTGCTTGGCTCGTGTCGGAGCGGGGATCAATAATAGACCGGCGGTAACGACTTGATCGACTACCCTACCTATTCTCGTAGATCTGATAGAGGGAGGCACTCACCCGCTCATCGAATCGGCTGTTATTCCGATTTTCGACAGGATGGCAAAGATCAGGTTTGATATCGGTATAATTCGGATTTGACATCAAAGTGTGGCTCATGCACAACCTGATAGGTGTGGAAGTGGAGCTGACCACGCTGCTTCATGACACATGTGTAGACTTACGATCTGTCTGCCTGATCGCTGGTACGCAAAGGTGATTCCTACTGTGGCGAATGTGGTAGCAGCTGCTCATGATGGTGAAGTGATCTTACGCCCAAGCCTATGTGAGTAGGCTACTTGCGAGGGCATTTTCGACGGCCCATTTCTCTATGTACAGCAGTGTCAGCCAAGTGGGTTGAGCAGCACGAGCGAGTGTTGTGACGAAGCATTGATCCCTGAAGTGAGGAGTGCAGAGGACATACAGTGATGAATCAGCTTCAGATCGGGCGTTCTGCCCGCTGAACGGAGAGGCATGTTACAACGCTAAGCGACGATATGACTCACCTCACCTGGCACATTGACTAGATGCAAGTGCATGTCAGATCGAATAGATCGCAACGATGCGCGCGAGGGCTTCCATTCTGACTATGTCAGCAGATGTTTCAATGATTCACATAGACAAATGCACGCTGGAGATCGTCGTTTCACTTTGCATATGTGCCCGGAAAATGTGGGCGTCTTCTTCCTTCTGCCGACGAAACCCGTCTCGCTAATCGTCACCTGTGATCAGAATCGTCGTCATCGCGAGACGAGTGGCCAGTGGTCTCGCACGATAGATACCAACATGAACTCAGTGGGACATGAGATGTTGTGAGCGATACCGAGACCCAGCAAAGCGCGGCTGAAGCCTCCTACAGTATGTCGCTTCATACTCGCGCTTTCTCGACTACTTGTTGCACACAGAGTCTGCCACGACCTCAGCCATTCTCGGCAGACTTGGATGAGGGAAGGTTGGACTACCCCCAGGTGTTTCCACCCCGCTTCTGGCCTCACATGAGAACGAGGAATTTGGCCTGTGTGGGTGATTCGCACGTAGCTCTGCCGTTCAGCAGAGGCGCCTAGTGAGCAAGCGGAATCGTTGGCCAATCACGTCGGCGAAAATTAAGCAGAAAATCAGAACGATGGTTGATTCATCTCGTCACTTGGCCACTTGCAAATCACGGACCTGCTTTATGGCTTTGCCATTACAAGCTGGACAAGCGATCATCACCTCATCTCCTCAGATCGTCCCGGAATTGACATTCATTGTCATATGCGAGATTGCAGAAGGCAGACCCGGTGTGGTTCGCTGTCACAGCGTGGGGGATGGGAGCCTCTGTGCTGTCTATTAGCTATGCTCACACGACTTTCACGAAGAAAATGAGCTTTGCGGATTGAGACTGCATGGTATCAGGAATACAGATCCTCTCGTCAACTGCAAGAGTTCGTGAGGATGAATCGCTATGCCACCGTCCTCTATATCCATGTCGCGCAACAGTACAGCAGATTTCGACGTCCTGTCCACTGTGGCACGCCCATTGCAACGTCAAAACCGATCTACTGTACCACAGTATCAGGCCAAATCGATGACTTTCGTCAAAATACTGTACGGTGCCACAGCTCAACAGAACCACACAGACTTTACGCTCAAAACGTCACTATCCGACAACTGCACTTCTCACGCTAATGATACTGATGTCCGATACGCGATCTCCGATACTGCGTACGTATACAGAGATCTAGGGAGTTATGACATGTGAGAAGGGTCGAATTGGGGGAACGGTGTGGGAAATTACTGACTGCATGAGCATGACAAGTCGTCATCTTAACGCCACAATTTTGCTAAAACCGCCTTTAACCGTTGGTGAGCTGAGAAGAATTCTTTCGATGCATTCCGGATGAATTTGTTAGTTGGTGTGAGCGACTCCATCTGATCTGACCACGGCGAGAGTCCAGAATATACAGACGTGTTGCAGAATATGCATTTCTGCATGTGGAGCGACATCCAGCCTAGCCTGAGCGATCGTGGTCGACATTCTTTTATTTGTTTGATCCCGACCGGAAAGATATCTTCCTTCTCCGTCTCTCTGGGACCAAAGACGTCGTACCGAAAAATGCATGAAAGGCGATCCGATACAGCCATTACGCAAACGAGCTCATATGTCATACCTTATTTGACCAGACTGTGAGCCCGTTTTACGTGTTTCGAGATCTTGCTGTTGTCAACGTCGTACATCTATCCACTGGTAACACAACATTTCTGTTTTCCCGAAAGGTCCGGACGGCCTAATTAGCCTACATCTACTTGATGTTAGAAACGGAATGTTTTCGGCGAAATTATGGTTTGAGATCTTTCGCATGTACCTTGTCATAAGAGATGGGGATGTTCCATTCTTGAACGCTCGGAAATGGCGTCATAATAGTGCCGATGATTCGATCGTCGTCAAGCCCCTCTGAAACACGACTCACTAGTCAATGGTTTATGACGACGTGACAAGTGGGACGCCAAATGTCGTAACATGTGAGCACGTATCTTATCTGATGAACCTAGATCGATTGCGCACTCTCCTTCGACTGTGAATTATAGCGGAAAATACGGAGTAATGTAAGGCCGGGTTTGGCGGGGAATTATCCACAGAGGCAAGATGAAGATGGATGGCGACTTCACGGCGATTGACAGTAATGTGCAGAGCAGAACACCATCTTTTGTTCACACGCTATGTCCTGCTGATCATGCCTGACGCTCAAGCCATAGATTGACACGATGGTCTGGTAATCTTCGATCTGCAATTGGGGCATGACGACGTTGTGGAGGACGATCTCCGGCACTTCTGGGCAATCTGAACGGGGACATCGGCCCGCTGTGCGGCTTCTCGGGAGCACTTGATGCTCACGTTGGGAACACATGGTGGGCATCGATAGTCTGATAAACATGATGAGGCGCCTTCGTGGCGATGCGCATGTGGTTTACATGAGTTCTAGCTTGGTGAATATACAACAATTTGACACCGCTCTTTGTCTTGCGACCGCGTGTGGTGCACAAGATCTCTGACCAGGTTATCTGGGGCTTACCAGCCAGCCGGAACTTCTGATCGACCACCTCCTGCTGTTTCGACACTGTCTTTTGGCGGGTCAGGACGGCGATATTCCACTTTGTCAACCTTGACCTGCAGATAGAACCAACGCAGTCAGCAAAAATCGATATCGCGACCGACACGGACATTCGATGCGTCATCGTATATATGACTGTAGATTCTGACGCACCTCTCCATCCACCAATTGATATACGTATGTGACTATAACTGGACCTTGGACGTCCATCAGAGCGAATGACGGTGTGGCGTCCCTAGCGCATGCACAGAAGTTGGCAGTCAGCATCTCAGGTCTACTCAAGAGATAGCCAAGCAGTCGGATTGATTGTGGGGTGACGAATTCCACGCGAGAAGTATCATCGGGACTGACCCATTCCATAAACCACTCCATGCACCTGTCGCTGAACCTGGGTTCACGAAGAATCTACCTTCGAACTCGAAAGCTTCGAATCTAATATACAGAATCGTGTCAGCACATCAGAGTGTTGTAGCGACACGAGCAGGACAGTAGATTGATGCCTTTCAAAAAGAAAATGATCGTCACCGGTGGGATGTGAGGTATACTTGTATCTCAGGACAGGACGCTTGGCTTACCGATGAGTTCCTCCACTTATCAGGACATCTACGTCCATCTGTCTCGCGAGCGCCGCTAGCATGTCCGCGTCTCCAGCGGGAACGATCTGCTGTCCGTGCACCACACCTATGCGGAGTGATTGGTGTGGTATCGAAAGTGACAACGGGAAGTGCGTATTCTACGGTAAATAAGTAATTAGACGAGCACTGTCTGTAGCGGTTTGCAGGCTACCTTGACGCTTTATCTCTGATGCAAGTCGTGGCAATGCTTCAGACTCACCTCATCAAACTCTCCTCTGACTACATGCACTTCAGGCGCGATAGTCCGTAGATAGTCATATGTCTCTTTGTCACACACATTTCCCGTGCATATGATCTGCCCTATCTTGCCCGGCACCTGATACGTGCGATCAAGCGTCAGCTTGGAATGCAAGACCGGGTCATCCAGTAGTAGCGGAAAACATCGATGAAAGCAGCAGCATGAGGGAGTACATATAACGTACTAGCAGCTTCTTGAACTTGGCTGGCAAGTCATGTGTGAGAGTCGGTATATGTAAATCGCCAATGACAAGGACAAGGACCATCTTGAGGCGTATCTCTGCTTCTGAGCTACTGACGTCGGCAATGTAGGAATGTGCGGGAGGGCGAAAGCGTTTTTCGGGCTTCTGTTGTAGGTTGCTATGCTGATACGATTGCTACTGACGAGACTGGATGAATCTGATATCCTCATGTCATTGCATCAACGCATCAACACCGGAGCGTCAAAGCACTTGTCACGTGTGTCCGATAATTGCCGGAGTTTGAGCAGATGTCCACTTCAAACAGCATCATCACACCTACTTTTCTGTCAGCTCCCCCCGTGTTGACCAACTGTTCTATGTCGCAAAATTCCTTTCACACCTTCGCGAAACATCAAGCACCCAACCTAAAGCAGGAGTTGTACCTCCTGCATTCGACGGCAAGATAGGATTCAAAAAATCCTGACCGAGCGAGATGCGATGAGGAAACGTAAAACCAAGTCCTCCAAATCCTCCTCCGGCGCACAAAATAATATAATAGCTACGGCGCAATCTATAATACCAACATCCGACCATAATAACACACCAGTAGCAAATAGAGATCACAACGACTCAAGTCCTCCTCAACACGAACACCTTGATCTGTATTCAGACCCTCAGGAAACCCCTACGTCAGATATACCATACTCATCAGACGAGGAAGTAACACCAAATATCGCTCGAGCTTCACTGGATCAGTGGTCCGATTCGCAAGCGGGTTCATCATCATCAATACTGGGTCTGTTAGTGCGATCATCCCCTTGGCCACTTGATGAGCTACTTCGCGGCATTCTTGTCTTGCTACATCAAGCGTATATAGAATTGGTTGGCATGATTCTTGGTTTAAGCAGCTGGCTGGGAGGAGGCGAAAGTTCGTCAGGTAAAGTGGAGAATATACCTCTGGACAGCGAGAGGAAAATTAGGAGGCGGCGACGCAGAGTGGAAAATGGAAATGTGAATGGTCATGCTTTCAGAGGTATGCTTGCTAGTCCTAATCGTCATCATCATGACTGATTGACTGACTTGTTATCTCACGTAGACTCGAATGACCATTTCCCGGGCATGGTCAATCTCTCTGGCACTCTGTGCTACATGAACTCCGTACTACAAGTGAGTATCATCCCTGCACGGCTTTCTTTCTCAAGATCGTCATAGGATCAATGCTGATATCTACTACTTAGGCATTCGCATCTATAACTTCTCTTGTGGACAACCTGGAGAAAATAGTGGAACTAGCCATTGAGTCGGATACTCCTACTCCCGTCACAGACAGTCTCTTGGATGTCATTCGTGGTGAGTGGATTCATCCTGCTCTGTAAAAGCTTGCAATGCGGTTGGAATAAGGTATAAGGCTAATGTTTCGTGAGGGACTTGTAGATCTAAATACTCCCCACGCCCGCCCGCCTCTCGCACTGCGTCCTCATGCTCTATTACAAGCATTACACCCTCTACCACAGATCAGGCGACTACTGTCTACGAGGGAACAACAAGACGCCCACGAGCTTTTCGTGGTGTTGGCAGAAGCAGTATCGGACGAAGCAGTCAAAGTCGCAACTGAGATAGCCAGATTGAAAGGGCTAGGCGACATACTGTCCTTGCAGAAGTACGCGAACAGACGAAAAATCAGCGAGGATGTTGAAGGCAAAGATAAGAGAAGGAAAATTAGAGGCATGGCTCAGCCTTGGGAAGGACTGATGGCCCGTCGGCGGACGTGTCAGCGCTGCGGATGGGAGACAGAGGTCAGGATGGATCTGGTTGGAGGGATGGAATTGCCCATTCCATTACATGTGAGTGGATCTCCTAGTCCTAAGACCGCACAGAGTGCATGGTTAGAGTGAGTCAATCTGGGGTGTCCATGTGCTGACATCCTTTTGATCTGTGATGCAGGGTGACGTTACGCTTGACTCTTGTATAGCGGAATACCTTGCACCCGAATACCTATCCGACGTAACGTGCGAATCATGCTCCTTGCGGCTTACTTTGGCGCATTATCAAAGTGAAGTTGAGAGACTATCATCGGTCCCAGATGCAAATGCTCAAAAATTACAGAAAGTTGCGGCAAAAAACGGTCATACTTCCTCATCGGCATCCCCATCGACATCATCACTAATAGGCGCAACCTCATTTTCAGCTTTGGAAGGTCTTTCAACTTCCACCTCTGCGAGTACAACACCGACGACGCAAGAAGAAAAAATGACGAATTCCCGCAAGAAGCGAGCTAGGGATGCTCGACGAGTGACGGCTCGATTAGAAGACATGGTTTCTTCAAACGTGATTTCGAATTTCAATGAACCTTTCCTCGATCCGGCTCAATTCCAAACGAAATTAGATGGGACAGCACCGATACCAATTAAATGGCAATTGAGCAAAACGAACTCGATTCGACAGAGTGTATTGACTAGAACACCGCGGACGTTGAGATTGTTATTTATACGGTCGGAGTTCACGCCTTATGGATCGGTGTTGAAGAAGACTGCCCGAGTGAATTTCCCGATGATTTTGGATTTGACGCGCTTTGTTTCGAACGATATTTGGAAATCGGAGGGAAAGGATGGATCAGATGGGTCTACTGCGGCTTCAACCTCGTCGTCGTCTACATTCGGTTCTTCGACTTCAACATTGGTGAATGGAATTACCTCTCGCAATCATCATCAACCTCAAGTGAATGGACATATGCACGACCGTGATCAGATTAAGATCAAAGAACGCCGAAAGAAGATATTGTACAGATTAGAATCTGTAATTCTTCATTATGGATATACCCATTCTTCTGGACATTATATATGTCTAAGAAGAAAGCCGTCTCCTTTCCTGTCACCGTCTCCATCTTCAGCAGCTACTGCAAAAGGCCAAGAAGGGAATTGGTGTAAACCGAGTAAGACGAACAAGTCTTGCCCGGATGGATGTCATTGTGAATCGTGTTTATACTTTGGACAAGTGCGAGAGGGTATAGAGAGTAAAATACCGGGAAAAGGATGGTTGAGGATCAGTGATGCCGATGTGGAGGAAGTGGGCGAAGAAGCGTTATACGAAAGTAGAGGAGCGGTGTTTATGCTTTTTTATGAGAAAGTGGGCGAGTATATACCACCGACCAAAGGCAAAGCTGGGAATGGGAACGGGAACGGGAATGGGAATGGAAACGGGCAAGGGAGTACAGGTGATCTGTCTGGCAATAGTCAGGAGGTATTGGAAGATATCAATAATGCCTCGCAGAGCATATGATTATCTCGAGAAAGACATGGGCTCATTGAGAAGGGGAGAAACGCAGGGATCGATGTTGAAAATCAGTCACAGCACTGTCTGGCCCTTTGGATCTTTTTTTGTGTTGTAGTGAAATAAGCGTCAATGCGCGATACCCCTCATAGTAGCATACCATTCACATGTAGCACATTTGCATCAATCAGTCGGACCTGCGTAAAGTCTATATCCGAAAAGTGATTTAACCCAAGGAGAGTAATCTGGTAGATGACCATTCTGGCGGCTGTAAATGCGTTCGTTGTCAGCATTTTGGTGGATTCGTGATAGTGTGGTCAAGTGATTCGACCATGAATTAGGGATCAAGGGTTGAAGACAGACGGCCGGTTCACTCACATCTAATCGTGTCTCGAAATGCAGCCAATCACCACTACCTGTCGGTAATATACCCATCGTAGAGCATTTCCATAATCCCAGAGCAAGGCTGAACGAGACACGAGCAAATAGAATCAGCCGACATCAGATTATAAGGGATCATTTGCATCTGATCATGAAGAGGTGCCAAAGCGAGGGCAGAGACTTAGGACTTACACTAATCCTTGACATGCTATATAAGCTATCATGGGCATAGCCAAAGGCCCATAAGACGGCTCAGCGTTTTGTAAATCACTTGCTTTCTTGGTTCCTGATAAGGTGGTGGTGGTGGATAGAGTCGGTCGAAGAGATTCGAAAGCTGATTGAGACAAAGCGAAGGTTTATTCAACCCAGGTCAGCTCAATCAGCGGGTCCTTCTCGAGTCGGCGAGTCGGAAGGAAGAATTTTCGGGTGACCGTGACAGTGGACATAAGAGCGATGTGATCACACTTCCCTATAGCAAGACTCACCCTTGAAGATGTTAAAGACAGCCGTTATGGGTCCAGTAAGAAGCATGAAGATCATTCCCAACGAGAAAATCTGGATACCTGACCCGGAGAAATATAACATTATAGCTTGCATCGGGAGTGACTTTGCTGGGCTGTGTAATGAGCGAGCGAGCGAAATCCAGTCATGTAAAAACCAACATATCCGTCAGTCAGTATTTGCAGAGAAGAGAGAGAAGGATTGTGTGTAGGATAGGACCCTCACGCTAGAGCCAAGTCCCATGCTCTTCGCAATTTCAGCTCGGTGGATTTCCGGTTCTGTTTGATCAGTGCATCTGAATCGGGTTGAGCTGTCTGTTCAAAGAAATCAGTATGGGAGTTAGTCAATAACGCATTGACAAGACAGATGAACCCGACTTCAAAAATTGGAGCGGATTTGTTGTCGCCAGTGAACAGGCTCACCTTTGATAGTTGTTTAGCGGACGTCGGAGGGAGATAGCCTGGTGGATTCGGTATCGAGGTATTTCTTTTGCAATGAGCAACGTCATCAGCCTTGAGCCTAGAAGATACCGTACTGGGGCTATTAACGTATAGCTCACTTGTTCTGCGGAACTGTATAGTCCAATCTGATCGTCATCTTGATTTGGGTGGTATGGATCACTCCGGCTAAACAAGATGAGGTCTTCAATGATGTTGATGTGAGAATACCAATCTGAGGTTCTCTTGGTGCAAATACAGCAATACATGCATCACGAAAGGAGCTGCTCATATCGATAACAGTTTGCGCGGATATCAGCCTCATACATCGAGGTATGAAGTGTGCCTGATTACAGTGTCACGCTTATCACCGGCTGATTCAGTCAGTCATCCGGTCTCGGTCGTCACACAGATCACTTGCTATCTTGCACACAACTCGTATCATATAGCACGCAAACGGAACCCACTTGCCTGAGGAGGTCACTTAGAATATCGCTTCAAGCCATCAAGTCGACAAGCACTAATCCGTGACCACCGCCTAGTGCATACCAGTAGCGATAGAAGATTCGTCCCCCTTTTGCCCAAACCCAATCATTAGACCAAGCGGCGCACAATGGCCAGAACGCCCACTTCGACGAATGGAGCGTTGATCCTAGAAGAACCATTGATCAGGGCGAGTCTCAATCACCGCCTCCCTACAAAATAGCGGACCAGTATGCTGATGATGTTCTGGGTCTATGATCTACATAGACACCGTACGAATTGCTCCGGCGATCACATCGTTCAGCCCAGAGACAAGTGGAGAAAGACTTCAATGCCGTGTCTGTACGTACAGCTGATAATTGGTAACCCATCTTTTGTTGGATCAGCTGACAATTAGGGCGTCTGTATCTGTCTGTATTTAGGTCGCTTTGCAAAGTATGGTCAAGTCATTGAATGCCTCTTCATCAAGTGAGGAAGGACGGCAAAGTCTAGTCAATAAGTTGGATCAGGTCGGTGATCGAGCAAAGGGGCTCAAGAGAAAGGTCAGCATTGATGTCCAGCCGTTTACGATAACGCTACACTGCTCTATAGAACGCTGCTGATTATTATGAAACAGCTCGATGATATCCAACCGAATGCTCGAGAACCAACCCCGCTCAGATCGAGGCTAGAATATTTGAACAAGCTGACCGTCTCCACTGCGTCCGAGCAGCGGGAAAGGGGAAGTATGAATAATGGGTCGAGCAAAGAAGCTAAGAATGAGGAGACTTCCGGAGAGAACACAAATGGGAGTGAGGCTAAGATGGAGCTAGATGGAGATGGAGAAGCCGAGGGGTCCATCACGCCCACCTCGTAGGTCTTTCTGAAGTTTTCTGATGTGTAAGATCTGGGTTTGCCGACTGACAATGTCCTGCCCGAATATTGGCATGTTCGCAGAGAACCAAAACAACAGTCACTTCTCACGTTCGACGCGACCCTCGACCGGTATATCGTGGATTATCTACTACGTACGGGACGCCTAAAAACGGCTGAAGCCCTAGCTAAGAAGCAGAATATCGAAGTGAGCTGTTTTAGAATTCAACCATGTCCCGTGATTGTACCAGCTTGAGCTGACAAAGAGGAGCAGCCATTGGTAGACATCAAGTTGTTTGCGGAACTTAGCAAGATCGAGCGTGCATTGATAGAGAATCATTCGTGTGCGGAGGCCTTGGCATGGTGTGGTGAGAATCGAGGGACGTTGAAGAAGACCAAGGTGAGTGGGATCACTCCGCATCGACAGGAAGGAGACTCTTGCAGTCTTAGCGTTAAGTAGGATGAGTAGGGTGGCGTGACCATCGGATGGATCTCGCTAATCCTGCCCTTCGTTGCGCACCTTGTGTCACGTAGAATAACCTAGAATTCGCATTGCGATTACAAGAATTCATCGAGATTTGCCGGAAGCGAGATATAATCTCAGCGATAGCTTATTCGAGGAAGAATCTTGCTCCTTGGGCTGCTACCCACTTGAGCGAGATACAGCAGGGTATGACTCTGATGAGCTTTGGTGAGAAAACCGGTGTCGAGGTGTACAAGGTGAGTCAGCGAGTTCCATTCCGTGCTTTCCGTTTTCAAGACCAAGTGGAATCTCGTGTGCTGTGCTGAACAGTGATCATATTATTGCTTCAGAAACTATACGATCCATCACGCTGGACGCTCGTGCGAGATCAATTCCGCTCGACTTTCTTGACGCTCTACGCCCAACCTTCTCAACCTGTATTATCATTAGCCTTATCCGCGGGATTATCTTCCTTGAAATTACCTTCTTGTGCACCCCATCGCCCTCATTCTCATGTCGGGGGAGGGCGATCATCAGGGGAGTCCAATCGATCGTCTTCCACCACTACTTCAACGTCAGAGCATATTCCGTTATTACCAGCCGCCCCACCATTACATAACTTAGAATCGCTCTTGATTCCCTCATCACATACCCACTTACACCTAACCACGCCGATAGGAGGGGATATAGTGGAAGACGTTGATCCAAACTCGAATAAAGATACAGATACAGAAGTGAAGGCGGATCTGCATGATCATCCCGAACGAGCTGTGGGAAATATAGATTGTCCGACATGCGACGAACATTTGAAGATTCTAGCGAGTGAATTACCGTTTTCGCATCATGTCAACTCGACGATAGTCTGTAGGATCAGCGGAGAGGTTATGGATAGTCAGAATGAACCGATGGCTTTCCCTAATGGATATGTGTATTCTTCCAAGGTGAGTAACATAGACACATACAGATACAGATGTATCTTTTCATCTTTTTTCGCTCTGTGGCTTTCTCAGGCTGATAAACGCCGACCGTTGTGCTCGATTCGACGATCGACGATTCAGGCTTTACGACAAATGGCCGATGCTAATTTCGATGTGGTCACTTGTCCGAGAACGAGGGATCCATGTGCTTTCTCGAGATTGAGGAAAGTATACATCTCTTAATCACTTTGGGTTGATTCCTTCTCTTTCATTTTCTGCTTGTCCTCTGGTGGTATATCATTTGTATTACTTTCACATGTTTCGACTTGGTCTTTAGTGTTTTGTGTCGTATCAACAGATCCTGTATATGATGTAATTTTGTGTTGATTGGATGGACATGTACATATCATACATACGGAGTAATAGTACTGGTGAATATTCACCTTCACCATACACATACTCGGGCTCGGTCTCTTCTCAGAAAGCACCTGGCTTTGATATTATTGACCTGGCAGCTCTTTTTCAGCACAGCACAGCTTACCGCCTCGCTTTCTTCTCTTCTCTCTCTTTTCTCTCCGTTCCATTGCGCTTCGCCTGGGCTGATCAATCCTCAGGCTGCCCGGCTAGGACGATCATATTGAAATTGGTATCTCCCTCTGCTCTGTCAAAGTACTTTTCCTGTACGACCTTCGCTACGTCCTATACCGGCGGAAGATGAAAACAGCGAGGGGGCTTGCATATCAGCCAAACGCCAAACACCAAACAGCAAGTAGCAAAAGTATGACCAGTCGAACAAGCAATGTAGCTGGATCACAGCTTGTACGGCAAATTCGACTTACAGCTAAGAAATCATTACTCTGTCCTCTATCGAAGGGCGCTTCCCTGCCGCCATCTAGCTCGACAATTCGTTTCTCCCTAGATCGGGATGCAAGGAATGATCATTCAGCTCAGTTGTAACGAAGGAGCCGCGCGCAGTTGCAGTTTACGGGTAAGAGTGTATATTGCACTCAGTGGTCTTAGATCATACTGTAAAATCAGATGAACTCACCCCTTCTCGTTGTACGCTTCGACGAACGCTATAAAGTGTGCATCTACGTCGAGGTCTTCGGGGATAGACGATTGACCAGATTGAGAGGCTGATAAGTGCGCTTCGGAGAAGAAATCGGATTCGTCCAACAATTTAGCTCGATCCAGCGCTAGATAGTGTATGATAAGTCAGCCTTATCATCCTTCCTCTTGGAGACTGAGGGCTGTCAACGGATATTGATTGTCATGATGCTTCAATGATCGCGAATCTCGCGAATCAGGAGTCGATACTCACGCGCAAGAGGTAAAGAAGCGGATTTGAATCTCATCAATTGTGAATCTGGGTCCAAAGCGTCCGGACCCTTCTCAGGTAAATTCAGGAGGGCGTGTAAGAGGCCTATCGAGCCGCATGCATTTGGGATCTGTGTATCATAGGTGGATTGATCAGCTTGGATGTTTGGGTGATTCAAACAGTCACACCACCGAGAAAATCCAGGTGGAGAAGAATGTGAGAAGCAGAATACCGATGATAGATGAAGATCGAAGGCAGGATGGGATAATTGAGTCTTGGTGATAACGCACAGTCTGCTTGATCCACCATACACCTTCACCCTTCCAGACCCCCTCACCATCTTTCTCTTCTCGCGCTCGCTCGTCATGCAGCTTTCCCCTGGATGGGAAGAGGAGTAGTACCGCTTTATGTGGTTTAGGTATGAATTGCAGGAATTCGGCATCGAGCGAGAATAGGTCTTGGAACGTCAATGATTTAGGTAAACCCAAGGGTTCGGACCATGCGTTGAATACCTGTCACATGAGTGAAAGTGAGCAAGTGGAGCGTTGGCTTATCCGAGAGGAGTATCGATGACAGCACTCCTTTTTAGCTACTGAGAAGGTAGACTCGAGTATAGATACAGACATCTCAACAAGCGAAATTCTGGACTTACATCGGGGGACGCTTCCAATGGAACCCATTTCGAACTTGCCATCTTGCTTGTTCGCTTGTTTGTTGGTTTTTGACTTCTTCTTTGACTTTTTTGGTGACTGCCAACAACAGATCGATGTACTGTCTGTTCCGGTATGCAATGGACGAGAGGGATCAGGTACGATTGTTTATCTTATCTCTTGATGGCAATTGCGCGTCGCTTTCGTTGGGCGAAGAAGGGTGAGTACTGGTGAACAGGTTGAACAGGTAAAGTGGAGGGTCCGACTAAACGTGACATCATACCTTTTCCTCTTTCGTACAAGGTATCTCTTTCCACGTGGCTACAATATCCCGATAACCGGCATTCTTATTGTTCAATACCAAGCCCCTGCGTTTCAGCCTCTGGAAACCCCTTATTCCCAGGCGCTTTCCGACTCCAAGTGGTCCGAGCTATTCCGTCTTCCGTCTACCATGGTGAGCCAATTCAACGAGGGCTCAACATATCACGCCTGCTGGATGTAGATACCTGTGAGCTCTTCTGCGGCTGGCAGCAGATGGACCGAGAGGGAGAAGAATGGTTGCGACTTTACTGTTGCTTTGCATCTCGTCGAGCAGAGCTGATTTTTACCCTTAAATGATTCTCCTGGCCGCACAAACTTTATTATCCTTGTTTCTCTCCCTAGTGAGAGTTGTATAACGTACGTACGGCACAGAACGTACAGTAAACGTATACTTTGCAGATCATAGGGTAAGGTAATACCGTCTCATCCAGTCAGAGATTCCAAGAAACCAAATCATCCCACTGGTACCCCCTCCTTATTGTTCCATCAATCTTTGCATAAACTGGAGTCTTCATTCCAAAAGGAAAATCATCCTCAAGACCATCCTTCACATCGTCGACAGAGCGACTCGCATCTCATTTTCGTCCCATTCTATCACATCTCATCGACCTGTACCTCGGTCATCCCGTCGACGCTAGGTCCCTTGTACGATACAACAAGACCTGAAACATCCCCTTCATCAACGCTTTGTTCTTCATCAAAGACAGAACCCCTTTGTGTTATTTTCGTTTCATCAAAATTAAAAAACGACAGTCATACATACACCTCTGTGTTTCCGTGTATAGACGGTCACCTCGCTCCGCTTCCTCCTCGCAAACAAGCGGACACAAACACAGCGGAGAGCAGGACAACGACGACTATAGGGCGTAGCATCGACCTAAAACCCCAAGGCACCATCGCAAGCTCATACCTCTAAGCTCAGTCATTTGTCGGTCGTCAAGCAATTAGTAGTCGTGATCCACATGGAGCGCTAAAATAGTGGATGACCTTGACAACCATCATATAACACACGTAGGCTCCATCACATCTTCCCTCACGGTCTGACCGAACGACCAACTACACTTTATTCCTATTCGCCTTCAACGTCTATTCACCCTCAATCTCGACTTCTCTTCCTCCCACCTCTTCTCATTCACCTTCAACATCGAGATTATACAGTATCTCCGGAATCCGAACGACCCCACCGAGAGAGCCTTCAGCAGATCATCAATCAACTCATAAATCAACCAGTACCTGGTCCCTCGACTGTACCGTCAATCTTCGGCGCAAAGCCGCATTCTAGGTCAGCGTGATCTGAAGGAACGGTGATAGAGCCTTCTTTCTGGAATCGAACGGACAGATACACAAAAGACGACGCACAAGTACAGGGCTGCGGTACGGGAGGACGAACACGGGAATTCTTACACCGAGTGAGTGAACATCGATTGATTGATTGTGTGTTGAAAGGGAATACCCTTCCACCTTCGCCATTACTCACTATCCGTTCATCACCTCTGATTACACCCCTTTCCCCCTTGCTCTTGCCCTTGCCTTTGCCTGATTAATCTTTCTCATATCGCAAAACCTTACCTTACACGTTTTAAGCGCCATCACTCGTTGTGGTTGAGGTCGTGCTTTCGGAAATCTATTTGATGAATGGCGATACAGACAGAAGGAAAAGCGCACGGGGCACGACTTATCTGTCCTCATATAAAGAATCAATATCTGGGACTAAATTTCCAGATCTAAAGCCGCACGCTAATATACGATATACATCCAACTTGTACGTTTTAGGTTGAAAAGCACAGTCTTTTTGTTCTTTCCATCTAATACATTCCCATATACATCGTCACTCTTTCTCATATATAATTATTCCTCTCAACGTCTCAATCACCATTCTTACCATCCTTCCTCCATCTGAGCAATCGATAATTAGTCAAGATGGGTTGTACGCAGTCTACCGAAGATGCCGCTGCCAAAGCCAGTGAGTCTTGCCCGTCTTCTATCTCATCCTTTTTGTTCGCTTCTCGTTCTGCCTAGAACAGCCAAGATGAAAGCAGAGGAAATAGGCTGGTAGAGAGATGAGGGTCTGACTGACGCGATCGCACTCCCACAGGAAGCGCCGAGATTGACGAGCAGCTGAAGCGAGATCGTGCAAACTTACGAAATGAAATCAAGATGCTTTTGCTGGGAGCGGGAGAATCAGGAAAGTCGACGGTTTTGAAGCAGATGAGATTAATCTATAACAAGTGAGCTTAAACGGACCTTAACTGCTGGAGGTGTCTGGAGCTGACTGAGCTCTGCACAGACCGTATGATGTGGAAGAACGAGATAGCTATAGGGAAATCGTATATTCGAATACGGTCCAATCGATGAGGTGAGTCAGCTCAGTTTTTACCAAGCACGTCAGCAAGCTGATATTGTGGTCATAGGGTATTGCTGGAAGGAGTAGCATTGATGGAAATACCGGTCAACCCGAACAACCAAACGCGCTGGGACCTGATCATGGCTGCTCCAGCACAGATTGAGGGAGATATCTTCCCTCCGAAATTGGCGGATGCCGTAGCAGGTTTATGGAAAGATCAAGGTGTCCAACAAGCCTTTATCAGGCGGAACGAGCTTCAATTGAACGATTCTGCACCTTAGTGGGTCGACTGTACTCCGTCTTCACTAGCCAACATACCTGCTTGATTATCAAACTAATATTTGATGTTCTGAAGCTACTTTGACGCAATATCGCGGATTAGTCAGAACGATTATATGCCTACTGATCAAGATATATTACGAGCACGAGTAAAGACGACCGGTATAACGTATGTGTCACAGTCTACTTCTAAATTAGTGATCCATGCGATGTCAAAGCGGACTGACAGATGTTTGCGTTCATCGTAGAGAGACGCACTTCAAGATTGGTGAACTGACATACAAGCTCTTCGATGTTGGTGGACAACGATCAGAACGAAGAAAATGGTTGAATATCTTTGACTCGGTGACTGCGCTTGTCTTCTTGATCGCTATATCAGAGTGTGAGTTGCGTAATCACAAAGTAGAGGAATTTCAGAGGCGGATCGACGACTGACCGTTACCATGTATGACAGACGACCAGAAATTATATGAAGATGAAACTGTCAATCGTATGCAGGAAGCTATGACTCTTTTCGAATCCGTCGCTAACTCAAGGTCAGTTGAGCTTACGTTGCTTCTTCCTCATTCTCTCTCTGGCGTACTAACTGACCTGTAATAAATGTTGTAGGTGGTTCACCAAAACATCGATGATACTATTCCTGAACAAAATCGATCTTTTCAGAGCCAAATTAGCTGTTTCGCCATTAGCAGTGACTTTCCCCGAATATCGCGGAGGAGCCAATTACGATGCTGCGTGCGCTTTCTTGCTTGAGAAATTCGTGGCGTTGAATAAGAACCCATCGAAATCTATCTATGCGGTAAGTCAAGTCCGTCCTCACGATTTAGATAGAGAGCATGGCTAATTTGATCCATTTGATCTTGATGGGATCGATCAATAGCATTACACCGATGCAACAGACACAAAGGCTTTATCATTCGTCATCTCAGCTATCAAGTGAGTACTCTTCACTCCAATCCGACCTTACTGAAAGACCTCATATGGGCTTTGAAGTGATCGCTGATGTCTATTCACTCTAGTGACGTGATCATTCAAGTCAATTTGCGAGATTGCGGATTACTATAGATAGGTCCTCATTAAATTTGATTTTTCAGCTGGATTCCGTCTCGTTTCGTTCTGTTCTGTCTGATTTTGTTATTACTGTTCTGGTCACGTTCTGCTTGTTCCTGTCATATGTCGCACATCATATTTCTGTTCCACACACATCTATACATATACATATGATTCCTTGCTGCTGTCAGTACGTCAGCGCAAAGTACGCTTATACTCTGGTCATGTATTATAATGAGACCGACCGCTGAACCCCTTCGAAAGCTGAGTGACGTATTTACCGAATCAAGAAAAGAAAGAAGAGGCTCGGTGCTGACATGCTGGTTGACCTTGATGCTTTCCTGTATCTCACATGGACTGTCGATGACATTCTGCGGTCATGTGTGAATTACTGCATAGGCGGGGATACTCGTACACAGAGCCTTAATTTTTATGATCCTTTACGTCGCCTCCTCACACCAACACACAGAGGACATTATTTCCTCGGCGACTGGCCGAATATATATTACACTGTCCTCCTCTGATTACCTACATCAGCCTCCGCGAAGGTAAGTGCTTTACTAGCCACCTGAATTTGGACACGCGACGATGGATGCATTTGTTATAGTGAGTACATACAAACCAGAATACAGATTGCAGAATCACAGGATGATACAAATGAAGTACTCCGACTCTGGTTGTCCTGTGTCATCCTTTATCAATTTACCACTTCTAGCAAACCAGCCTCAAATCCACGCCAGCTCAATTGATGACCCTGATCACCCGCACTCCCTCCCAGTCCCTCTTGAAGATCTCGTGACCCTTTTCAAAATGCACTATCGTCTTCGCTTGGTTCTTATCGTTGTGATTCAGGTCTGTTCCGGAATACAGAGAGGAATTATGTTTGATCGAAGCGGAATCAGGGAGATGCGGTCTGAAAATAGCCATACAGGGTTCTTCCATGATATCTCTGTAATCCATCCCAGACGAATCCACCTCGGGTTCACCGGTACCTACCGCGGGAAGGTATTCGACGTTGATGTTTTTGTAATCTTTCTGTTTCGATCGAGAAGAGCCGAATGCAGCTTTGAGGGATTTGAGCCCGGATGGTCGAGAGTGTTTACTAGATTCGTGTGGGTTGTTGGTGGTCGAGTTGGAATCGGATGATGAGGATGAGTCCGGTCTGATGGTTGTGATAAATCTGATTGAAGGATGATATCGTGATTAGCATTGGATACAGATTAAACTTCTGCTGCGCTTACATGGAGTGTCTGGTTGTGAATAGGAATCTTCGAGGCAGGGACGGATGACAAAAGCAAAGTGCGAGAAACAATTGCAAGAGAAGCCAAAAGAAAGGCCACACTCACGTTCCACCATCTTTCAATAATCTCTTAGCAGCTTCTGCCACCCTGTTTCCCCCCATACTGTCAAAAACGTAATCCCACGCACTCTCTTCGAGGTTAAGCATGACAGCAGCCGGACTTCCAGTAAGGACGCCCCTCGCGCCATTCTCCAGGCATTGTTTGTGGTGCCCATGAGAGTCTTCGCCACCCGTAATGACGGCCGTCACGTTTACACCGGAGCGTGACATCTCCTGACATACCAAAGCGGCCACTCCGGTATGGGCGTTGATGATCAGTGCGCGTGAATTTCGGATTAAGTGTGTTCGAACAGCTCGAGCGGCTGATATACCTTGAAGTGGAAGGAGAGATAGTTGTTCGAGAGTCAATTGCGTAGGGAAAGGAGCTCGAGAAATACGACGACGATCGATTATCATGTATTCTGATAAGGCTCCACTCTGATCGAATCCAAAGGGAAAATATCAATCGACTTATCAGCTGACCGTAAACGACTTTTATGCGAGATTCCTAATTTGACCCGCTACTCACCTTGCGGATATCGTTGATCCCGATGACGATATCTCCTCGGACCACTTCTTTCTCATCCGCCCCAACGACCAAAGCGCGTCCAACAAAGCTTCGCCCAGGGACGAATTTGCCAACTTCATACCTTGCTTTCTCATCTAAACCCCTGACATCGTTCTGATCGATGGCAACTGCGTAGACCTGGACAAGGAGCTGATGGTCATTGACCTTGGTCGGGGGTTTGAGGTGCGAGCTGAAATCGACTAGAGGCGGTAGTTGGTCACGAAGGTGTGCTGGGGTAGAAGAATGCCGAGAAAAAGTGGTAGAGAGGACTATCGAAGCCATCGTAGCGTGAGGCATGCCCAGTATACGGGAATCAACGGCCGAGGCTGATTTAGCGGGATTGATGGGTCGATATGCGCCAGACGGAAGGATCAGATTACTACAAATACTTGATTAGTCACACTAGGTCCAATGTACCCAGCAAAAATGGTGTGAAAACCTCGTACTTACGTGTAGCCGCCTACGCTTTCCGATGCTCGACCATTTGATTCCATGAGGACTCCATCACCATAGCTACTTCCTTCCCATTTCTTCTCGCTCCTCTCCTGCTCGTGACTCCGGAATCCCATGACCGATTTACTCCGTCTTGGAGGCGGCAATGGTGTATCTCTGTCGTCCTCTTCATATTCGTGACCAACTTCACTCTTCGCTCGGAAGATGCTAGACCGCCTAGATGGGTTATACGATCCCCAATCTTGCATTGAGGTCCTACGACCCTTTCCGCCAGATTCCGACGCTGCAGATCTGTACAGTCTGTCCGAATCCTCGTGAGTCATTTCAGGTAAGATCGTGAGTATGTCCGGATTGAGAAAAGAAGGAGAGTTGAAAGTCATTGGCGAGTTGGAATTCGACATGACTGAGTTGGGTCGATTCGGAACTGGTGAGGTCGGACGGTAGTCCATGACCGGTGACATTGGTCTCGAAGTAGCTTGAGACGCCGCCCTGGAAGGCGGTCTGTAGTCCATCGCAGGGGACATCGGTCTTGAGGGGGCCTGTGTATGCGACACAGCCCTCGAAGGCGGTCTGGACGTCGTGTGACCCAGACTCAGAGATCCCACTCGAGCAACAGGGAAGGCCAAAGAGCCAGGTATAGGCGGTCCGCTGGGATTTGCGGTCGTCCTATTCGCTTCTCCTCCGCCTGATTCTACCTCTGAAGGTGGCGTGCTTCGACTGGCACTGCCTGCACTATAGTCCTTGAGGTATGACCGACTTGGCATTTCCAGTCCTTCTAGACCATCGGATAATTGCGAATATTCGCTAGGTGAAGAATCGCCCCTACTATGTGGTCTTAAACCTTCTCCATATCTTCTTTCTGGCACAAGTCCATTCTGGCTTTCTCTAGCACTGGATCCTCCTAATCTCACTCCGTCCGTGATCTTATCGAAAGTCGGGGACAGACTCGCCGATGGAAGAGGGGTAAACTTCGATTGGCGCGGCGGAGGTTGTACATGGAAATCACTAAAACCATCACCAGACGAAGGCATGAACATGACCGGCGATGAGGGCCTCGAACGGCCGGAGAAAGAATTTGCAGCTGCCCAACCACCTTTCCCGTACCCACTGATGGAACCTCTCACGCTACCTTCCAGCTTATTGGGCGCGGATACGAACGAGGCTTCGGATGCTGGGATGCTCGGTCTTCTCTTACCGTGGAACTGCAATTCGTCGGATGAATTCCTTGAGATGTGCCTCGAAGAAGATTGACGGGAAGCCGACCTGTGACCGTCGACTGAGGGTGGTACTGAATGACCCACAACGGAGGAATTATTGGACCAAACCCCTTGATTCGGTCTGTCAAGGGTTCCGCTCGTTTGGCGTGACCTACCTGATCTGCCTTGTCGCTCCGACGATTCCTCTTCGTCAGAACCAGCCTCCCCATATGCACTCTGAGCGTCTTCTTCCTCGTTCCTGGGAGACTCTACCGCTTCTCGGCTACTTCCAGATTCGATGTATGATGGGATCACGAGGCTTGGAGAGGGCCTTGGCGCGAAAGGTCGATCAGGATGCAAAGAGCTTGCAGATGATGATGGCTCGGAATGGAAAGGCGACACAGAGGTCTCAGGTATTGGAGCTGGAGTTGGTGGCAGGAACTTCAGAATTGGCGGTATAGGAGCCTGTTGAGTGGGTTTAGGGGTATGGACTGGGTCAGAATTGACGGGTGAAGGGATTGGTGAAGGGATTTGGAGGTCGACCACAGATGATCTTGGTGTATAGAACACCTCGTCCTCGTCCTCGTCATCTGATTCTGCGGCTACAGCGACTTTTGGGGCTGTCTGAACGGCCAATTTTGGTAGATTTGGAACAGGCTTGTCTTTATCTGTATTCAGCGTTGGCACGCGATTAGCGGAAGAACTTGGAGTAGACATCTCAGAGCTGGGCGGCGTGAGGAGGGGCAATGGCGTGAGGTGTTTTTCGCCAGTCCGCCGAGGAGGATTTGTCGATGGGTGGATTGATGTGGTAGGCGACAACGGAGGTATAGGCGATGAAGGCGCTGAAGAGGACGTCTCGCTGCTTCGAGAATGTATCGGAGGAGGCATGATGAGGGAACCAGTCGAAGTTGGCGAAGAAAGTATCGATTCATTGTCTACATGGGTGTATCCTGCCTCAGACCGCGGCTTCTTCTTCTTCTTCTTTACTGTCCCGTTCCTACTAATTGCTTCTTCGCCGACTCTAGGGGCTTTGATAGTCTTCTTGCGAGTCGTAGTCGTAGAGCCAACTCCAACGGCTGAAGATGATGATTTCGGCAGCGAGGTTGGGTGATCATGGATGATGTTCCCATCTCGAAGGGTAATGTTGCTGACTACCCTTCTGGCTGGTTTGGGAAATCTGCTACCTAGAGAATGGGCTGAAGTTGGCGGTGCAAGATCGCTCATGACTGAGCTGGACACGGAGGACCCTGTCCGACGGGGTCTACTAGGTCCAGCGCCGTTTTGATGATATTCATCATACCGACTAGATTGGTAGTACGATGATCCTCCTCCTCCGCCATAGCGACTAGAGCTGAAGCTGGCTTGCTGATTTTGTTCTTGATCGTCCCATGGTGAAGAATGATATGGATCCGCATAAGACCTTGTGGGCTTCTTCATCACAGCCTGGAAGAATGTCGGTTTCGGCATCTTGCTGATTGTCCTGGCTTATTACTTTGCTGTAGAAAGAATGGATGCTTTTTGGGGCCAATCTAGAAGATTGTTTACAACTTTGCTTTTTTGGCCAATTCCCGACCCGAAACCACACGACCTAAGGGTAATTTCGCAGTGATCGACACAGCGGCGTGAAAGAGTGCTCGCTTGATGCTGCAGGTTGGACGAGATCAAGTCGATGTCGCAGATACGAGCTTGGTTGGGGCGTTTCGCAAGATGCAATACATTGAGTTGGGAAGTGTAGTAGTGGGTTGTAGGATGAAAGGGAAATTCCTCGTCTTGAGTACTAGAGAGAGTGAAGAAAACAACGTAATAAGGAGTATGACGCTCCGGCGGTAGCAAATATCTAATATTCCGTTCAAGACTGGTTCATTCACCGTCAAATAAGCCATCGACGACATCATCAACATCATCATCATCGTCTTCACTATACATATCGCAAGGACACTGACACTCGGTTGGCAGCGGAAAGGGATGATATGACAGATGCTTACCCCACCATACCACTTCTCGATAGTCGCGTCATCAATAAGTATAACAGCGGATTACAACAGTTATAGCAATAACAATAACAGTAACAACGATGCGGTCTCGCAACCGCGAGTTCAGACGGAGACGCTATACAGAGGATCAATACCCACTACGAGGAATCGATCATTCGTCAAACGCCTAAACCTCAAGACGGTAGTTGTACTTCGTAAAAAGGTGTTGAAGGAGGATGACGATTTCATACGGTGGTCTAAGCGACATAAGGTGGATGTGAGGTGGATCAAGGCTGAAGAGATGGGTGAGGAGAAATTGGGTATGGGCAAGATTGAGGTTTCCGAAGTGTTGAAAGTGAGTCTCATGCGTCCTATACCTGCATCTCTCTAATGTGTCAAGGGACTCATCCAACCAAGATGCCCCGCGACCCAGAAGCGAAGGTGCTGACATTCAGAATCATTACATTATCATGCTTCTCTGCTCTTAGATAATCCTCGACCCAAAAGTCTATCCGCTCTACATAGCAGACATCGACGGCATATCACATACCACCCTAATCGTGGCTTGTCTAAGGAAACTTCAAGGATGGCATATGGACAGTATAATCAACGAGATCTGTCGGTGAGTGAAGCGGTTTCTCTCTCCTTCGTCTCCCCCTTTTCTCTTCGCCGTTTCCCGAATGCTCTCTACAATTTGCTTGCCTTGACTTGACATGCGACTCTGCATCATCTAGATTCGAACCGGAATACGAAGACCTCCCTTTACTCCCCTTCATTACCTCATACCTCTCCTCTCCGTCCTCAGAATCATTGACCGTCCCTATCCCAAATTGTCCAGGATGGCTATGGCCACCCGTACCTATTTCGACAGCACCTTCCACTTCTTCATCCAAAACGCGAGACAGAGACAAAACCCCTTCAAGCCAATCTGTCAATGTGAATACCAACGTAAACGGTTCAACAGCTTTACCTTTCCCTCATCCTCTCGTAGTGCGTAAACATCCAACAATGAAACTCATTTTCCCTCAACCCCAACCTCAACCCCAACCTCAACCTCAACCTCAAACCCAAGCTCAAACAATGGCCACAACATCTACTTCTGCTCAAGTAGGTAATACCAGTATGACAACTCCCCCGATCGGTTCTCCGTCTTTATCGCCTTATCAAGGCTTATCAAGGGTCAATTCGCGCAGAGAGAATCTCCAGACAACGACAGTCAGCGGGGGTGTAGAAGAGGGCGGTATATTAGGTCAGGCCGTGCATGATCTGCGTTCTGGATTATCTGGGATATCGCAGATACTCAGTGGAAGCGGAGGCGGAAGCGGTACTGGCGGGGGTGTTGAGGCTGGGGCTCGGAATGAAGATACTAAGACAAACCTTAGACTTGAGAATCCGTCCAATGAGAACAACGATGGAGAGAATAAACTGGGCAGGACAGTTTCATTCCATTCTGCCTCTGAAAACCAGAATAGCCATCAGTATCAACATCAATATCAATATCAACAATCTCAACAATATCAGCCGAATCGAGATACGGCAATTCCCCAAGACACACCCCGAAGTGTACCTGTATCTGCGACTGTACCTGTACCTGCGCCCGCGGCTGCGAACCCACCTCTCAGACTGTCTCGCGAGCCAACAATCACCTCGTCGTCAGATCAGTATACCTCTGAAAGCGCTTCTGCAGAAGCAGATTCGGTTCAAGATTATGTGGGCGAGTACAACGATGATGACGATCAATATTATCAAGATGACGAGCAAGCAGAAGAAGAATACGACGACGAAGAGGATGACGAAGAAGAGGAGGAGGATGAGGATGAGGATGAGGATGAGGATGATGAAGATGAAGGGAATGAGCCGACTTCGCAATACATCTCAGCGTTAGATTTAGCTGGATTCGGATAACCTGCTGTCTCCATACGAAAAGAAAAATCGTTCATTTGGTTGTATGCATTTATACACATATATAAATAAGACAGAGCACCTGCGAATATCGACCAGTCCAATTGTCTTCAATCGAACTTATATGGGAATGACGTACAGGGACGCCATCAGTCCTTGGAGATGGCAGCAAGTTCGTACATGTATGAACCGAGTAATTTGGTACCCTTCGAAGAGAGTCCAGCGTCAGTTCATTTATCTTTTCATCAATTAGCGCAAAAGAAACACTCACGTTGATGTAGTTGCTGGTATCGATCTTCTCGTTGGTAGAGTGGGCACCTGTGAAGAACGTCAGAGTCAGATCGCATGCCAAGGTCTCTGAAGGCGCGATGACTCACCATCATCTCCTCGTCCGACTGGCAGAAGAAGTACGTTCAGACCAAGGATGTTGGCAAAGTCAAGTGTGACCGGGATAGAGCCTTAGAAGAAGATTATCAGCACTTCGGCTGCAAAAAGCATACTACGAAACATGAAATTCGTCGACGCTCACCTCCTTCTCGAGTGTAGTCCGGGGTCTGGCCATACACAGCCTCAGTCGCCTTGTGAGCCGCTCGGTAAGAGTAATGCTACAATATTACAGGTTAGTCCGCACATCCCCGAGGCATGTGTTGGCATCAGGCAAGCTTACGTTAGGGTCAGCCTGTGGAGAAAGTCATGTCAGCGCTGCTTTATCCCGACGTCAACACATTATGACAACTCACGAGCCATGGTTCGCCACCGTGAGTCAAGTAGACGTCCAACTTGTTCTTTGATCCAAGTTTAGCGAATTCCGCTTTGACGTAGTCAACCACTTTCTCGGTCACTCCAGCTACCGTGAGGTTCGGCACCAGTCGGATGGAGAATTTACCCTTGACTTGACAAGGAATGACAGTCTTGGACCCAGGTGCAGCTACGAGTGGGTCAGCTTCTACCGAGCTTGGGCCGCCACCCAGCTGACTCACAGAAAGCGCCCTCGATACCATGTAAAGACAAACTTGGATTTCCTGATCAAGTCTATATCAGCTATCTGATCCTCTTTGGTAATTGTTGTGAGTGTAGCGTACTCATTCGGCCCATCAACTGAAGGCAGAGAATCAGCTCCATTCTGATCAAAATGATTGGTCTCGTGCGTGACTTACAGTCTTGACTCCATCATCGTGAATAGTGACATCTCCTCCAACAGCGTCGTGAATATCCTTCATAGCGAAGTGAATAGCCTCGAACTTAGCTCTTTCGTCGTCCGTCACAGGCGCAATCATCTCCTTGACTCCTGGAATCAAGATCTGGCCATCACCAGTGACGAGCTTTGACACTGCACACAACGACAGGTGAGCCTCAGTGAGACGACCCTAAGTATGCATATCGATCGCGTAACTCACTCAAAGTAATGAGATCAGTCATGGGTTCATGCACAGTACCACCGAATACACCCGAGTGGAGATCTCTATCAGGACCATTGATCTTGATTTCGTAGTAGTTGATACCTCTCAGACCGTATGTAAGACATGGTGTTTTGGTGTCGAGCCAGTAATTGTCTTTTCTGCTCATCAGCTTGTGGGCTTCCGAGGGTAAAACAGGAAAAAGAGAGCTGACCTGAGATACACATGCAGTCTACTCCAGTGAAGAACTTGTCTTTTTCCGATTCAATGAATTTATCGAGGTTGACCGAACCGTTCTCCTCCATACCCTCGAAACACATTTTCAGATTGACCTGAGCAAATCCAGCTCATGATTTCAGCGGCTGTCACTAATGTAGCGGAAACGTCAGTTGCATAGAGCTCACAGGTAATTCAATACCAAGGTTCTTGTGAGCTTCTAGTACGTTGATCCAACCAAGGACAGGACCCTTATCATCCGTGGAACCCCTTCCATACAATTTACCTGAACCTTTAGGGTCTGGAGTAAGTTCGAATGGTGGGTATAACCATCCATCCTCCTTGAGAGCAGGTTGAACGTCGTAATGACCGTATACCAACAATGTTTTCTACCACATCACACCATAGGACATCACGCGATCAGCACAGCTCATCAAAGGAGGGTATGTCAAGTCCGCTGTTTGACAATGTTCCGCAATAATGCTCACCTTCTTAGGGTCGTTGCCTACTTGTCCGATGATCACTGGGGGTAAATCGACTTCTTTGCCCTCCAAAGTATGGGTACCAATGGCTCGCTTCTCGACTGTTGCTCCGAGAGCGGTAAGCTGTTGGACAAGGTATTCTCCCATTGCTTCGACATCCTTGACATAGCTATGCAAGGTGATAGATCAGCTTCGGGGTCAGATCATCACCTCAGCTGGATACTCACGCTAAGTTTCCTGAGACGCTGCAATGTGAGACAATAGTCAGCGGTCCGATTATCACCTCTGCATTATAGCTGATCGCTTCTTGTGAGACTGAGTACTCACGAAGCGATAGCCACAGCGTCAGATAATCGTTTGATGTAATCATCTTGGTGATCATCTACGTATTTCAAGAATTTGGGATCGGCTGCCATGTTGAGATCGCTCGTAGTATTGTTTGTGAGATGTGCTTGCGAAAGAGTATAGTCAGTGAGATAGGTTGTACAAATCAGCGATATCTTAATGGACGATGTTGAATGATTCCATGTGGTGACGAGGGTGGGCAGAGTACCCGGTGGAACAACGAGCGGAGTTAACCGAAGTATGTCTCACGTGGAACAAAGGAAGGGAACACGTGGGGCTAGCACTTTGACCTCCACCGGACAAGTCCACTTGGCAATCAGCTTTGGCCGTATATGAACCTGTGAATGCTCAATCCTCTTTCATCGTTTCTCTTTTCTCCTTCCCACCAAGAAATCCAAAATCAGCAGCTAGCCATCCAAGTGTCAAAGAGCTCGTACTGGCTGACTGTTCAGAGGCCTGGTCAGCAATCTGACTTCGCTAGTCATATTCTCTGCATGGTAACATGAACGCCCCTCCTCCTTCACCTACACCCATCAAGTGTCGAGGGCAGACCATCATCTTCCGGCCTCCCAAGCACATCAACGTAGCTCAGATCATTCTTAAGAATCCTAACAAGCCTTCTCAGGCTGTTGAAGGTCCTTCGACTCAGCTCACGGCCCACAATACAGAAGAAATCCTTAGCTCACAGGAGAAACAAGAGGTCCGTGAGCCTTCGCTGACTATATCTATATCGCGGGGCAAATAGCCCCCTCTTACACAAATGACCCATCAGACTGATGTGTAAACTCCTATCTAGGCCAGAATGAAGCGTAAAAGAAAGCCTTCGTGGATCATAAAGACTGGCAACGAATATCCGTATCAGACCTTGGAGCTGTTCTCGTCTTCGGATAGCTCGGACCCTTCATCCGGGACCACTAGTACCCATCACGGACGCTCCAAATCGGTCTCCCCTTTCCTCTCCCCTCGGATCGCTGTCCCTGTGTCGTCAGCTTCAGAAAGGGCCGCTACACTTTCTCCAGTACTCACAGAGCCCATGAACTGGATCGAGTTCACTGATATCACAGCTGCATACGAAGAATACGGATCGATCGCAGGCTACGACACAAGTCCCGCAGAAAGCTTCGGTACTTCTAGTACTTCTGAAGACGGCTCAACGATGATCATTACACCAGAAGCTTCACAAGCTTCGTCCAGACTGGTGCTAACGCCAATGCAATTAGTAAGTGATCCTTATACGTCTGTGAAATTATGTCATGACAAGCGGAATGACTTGAATAGGCTACACTATTCCACCAACCGGTGTATTCATCGCTTCCGACCCCGCCTCCTACTCCCCCTACTGAGAAAGTACGAAGAGCGAGCAAATCGCCTGATCTTCCAACTATTCCCGCATCGACCCCTACTTCGCCTTACCAGTCGAAGCCTATGATCCCCATCTCTCCTTCCAGTCAAAGTGCACCCGGAAGGATCTTTGGTCCCACTGCCAGGAGACGGGGACACTCGCTCGATGGTGATGTCGATATGGCATCTAGCTCAGACAATGATGTGACCGTGATGAAGTCCGATAAGGAAGACAAGCAGGATCAGAATTTGCTATGCAGCGCATGTGGTACGAGGATCGAGCTGAAAAAGGCGAAAAAGATGATACCCTGTGGAGTAAGCTATACCTTGTGCGACGCCCGCATGTAGGCTGACTATCAATCTAGCATATCACTTGTTCCGCTTGCTTCTCATCGACACTGTCGGCGGTTTCACCGGACAGAATTCATTCTCAATGCGTTGCTTGTGCAGGCGGTCTTACCACTTTCGAGAAGATCAAGAATCTCGATCAAAGAGATGGATCATATCGATTCCAAAATTTCTCTAATTACGAGATCCCCGTGGCGGAGCAACCTTACATCTCGGTAGTAATGAGGATCGATAACATCGCATGGGTTAGCTTAGTAGCGTTTGTTCATGTGGTGCCAGCTAATCCACGCTCTGATAGGATGTTACGCCCGAGATAGTGGAACACTTCCTTCCAAAGGACACATTGTCTACTCAAGTGGCGCAGGCTATCCACATACCACTTGACCGATTCGATGGTAGAACCAAGGACTACCTTGTAAGTCTATTCTGGTTCCGAATACAAGCTCATACTGCCATAGTATGTTGAGGTCTCGTCGCTTGAGGCGGCGAAGAAAACGCTTCAGAGTCGTCAGAACTCCTACATGCCAGGTGGCCCTGGCACAGGTGGCAAGAAAAGACCTGTAACCATCACAATCGTCTCACATGCTGAGTTGATTACTGAGGTGAGAGCAAGCGCAATCGATCCGACGCAGCTGAGATTGGCACTGACACTTGCTGTGTCGTTTGTATAGCTTCGACCGCGCTCATCACAGGAACTTCATTGCCTGCTTCACCTCTGCCACCTGGCTCTCGGTCCGCCTATTGCAGCAGCAAGATTTGTCAAATCAAGGCATGGCCCCTTCTACGCCCTGATGAGTATCATGAGCAAGTTGAGCGGTAAACAGAGCCCTGCTTATTGGGACTTATTCCGTAAGCTTGCTCAAATCACCTTCTGCGCGATTATGCTGATCACGACTCGTAGATGTGACATCAGGTTAGACTCAATTCCTGGGCTACTGACTGACAAGGAAAAATTACTGACCCACTGATTACACTCCTCACCTCGCGACCTTCGAAACCATAATATTACTGACATGATTCACTGACACTGACCGTATTCACTGAACACGACAACAGGTGCTATTGCCCTTCTGGCTCAGACGATGAACCGAAATCCTTACCAGCCCTACATTTACGAATACAACACTCATTATCCTGGGCCGGCTGATCAAGAGGATCAACTGATACTTAACAAGCTTCTGAGGATGTTCCAAAGATGCTTCGGATCAGCTCCTAACATATCATAGCATCTTAAAGCCCCATTGCGATCTCTCGGTCTGCCAAGAAAAGCAGGAAGGTCGTTGCGATCAAGGCTGTCGAAGTCATTCAGCATACCATAAATGTTTTTGGGTCTTCAAAGAGAATTGTTCCGATTATTGTGAGATATCAGTACCGGGTTCAAGTCGTATTCGCCATTTCATCCGTCGCACGGTGATCCGGTGTCGGGCACCTACTAGTATCCTTTGATTGTGTGTAGTTGTGGTGGTTGTATTACCTTCCTGTCTGGATCAAATTCGATTTCGCTCATTCATTTTTGACCTTCGAATAAGTCAGTTGATCGTTGAATTGTAGAGAGATCATTTCATTCTATTCTATTCTATACATACATCCTATTTGTCATCCCTGTACAACATTAAGACAACAATCCGAGCAATACGGTAACAGTATCATCATCATCATCGTTTGTAGAGCATCATCATTATCATCATTATCAGCGATATCATGTTTATGTATATGTGTATACTGTAGATGTCTCGCGCAACATAGCCGAGTTATCAGACAAGTTGATCGAAGCAAGCAGTGTCGGATTCCAAGCCGATGAAGGTCATCTGATAAAGAAATTGGGTTTGAGATCTCTCATCCAGCAAGTCAAGTATCATCCTTGAGCAAGTATTTCAACCTCTCCTTATCTCGTTCCTTCACTATCCGCGGTCCAGTGTGTATATCATACACTATCCCTTCTATACCCCACCGCCAGATCTGCGTGTGACAATGAGCTTAAATTAGCGGCTCATGCTATAATCCCGTGAGAGACTTCGCTTACAAGATATCTTCTTAATTCTTTATCTAGCATTGAAGGCCCACACGCACCCACGCATCGAGAAGAATCAGCTCACCCTTGATCGCGACTAGAACGAAATGTCACTGAAATGGGACACTCACCGAGCGGAATCACCTTTCTCCATTCATCATCTTCTCCTTGAGCACAATCTGAACCTGAATCCGATTCCGATTCCGAATCCGAAAGATGTCCACTCAAACGCTCGACGCTCCCATCCCATCCTCCCTCACTCCTCATTCTCTCTCGCGCTCTTTCACCCTTCTTCAACCACTTCGCTTCGTGCTCCGGCGCTCCTTTTCCAGGTAAAAGATGCGAGTAAATCCTAAAACTATCAGAGGCATATACGCCTGATCCGTAGAAAATCTTCACATCTAGCTCGTCCGGTACACTGATGGTCGTATTTGGATGTAAAAGTGGAATATGCTCGGTCGAAAAGGGATGTCCAGAGGGAGGAGGAGGATACAAGGGCCAATTGTAATCTAGATATTGCCTTGAGAAACGAATCAGACTTGAGGCGCGTTGGTTGAATAGACCAAGGGGATATAGAAGGGTTGAAAGGTCTGGTATGGATGCTGCGTATCCACCATAGCTTAGCGGATGCCCTCTTCAGTGAGATGCATGAGGCATGAAGCATCGAGGCGATATATGCCAGTGTAATGAACATGGACGTTGACATTGTGACACTGTCGCTGAAAATGAGATGGTCATTGTGGCTGCAATTTGAAAGAGGAGGAGATGAGGTATATTGGAATGATTGACATAGACTAGACTGGACTTGACTGAATTGCAATGAATGGGATGACTCACCCTCCGATAGCTCCTTCGGGGTGGGGTACCTCTCCAACAGAATCTCCAATATAGGTCGAGCAGCGCGACCAGCAGTCTTGTTCAAAAGGCAAGTAGCGATGAGCATCCTCCAAGGATCGTATCGTAGTTTCTCTAAGCCCCTCAATCAGCATCAGCCTCATCACCAATCTCACAGCCATTACCATAAAAGACATTTGCCAAATCGTGATTACATCAGTGATAGTCAAGGAAATGATGACTTACCTTGTATCAAGTGGATTTTACCTACATGCTCCAAAACACCTTTCTCACTCTGAACAACAATCTCCTCTTTATCGCCGGTCGTACCGTGTTCTTCTCCAAGAGAGGCTTTCCCTTTGCCTTCTCCTTTCCTGCTGAGTTCTTGCTTTTCCCTCTTGCCTTTTTTCTCCTTCGCCTCCACGTTCTTACCCTTTTTCGGCCTTGGTTCATGACTAGTTCTGTTTCTATCTCCGTTCTTCGTGGGTATCTCCACTTGAACGATAGACGGTATCTCAACAACGACCTCCTTCTCTTCCTGTTTTCTCCTTCGCCTTTTCGTCCTGGATTTGACTAGACTTTCCGGAGTAGGTGGTCTTCCCCCTTCCTCTCCACTCTGATGCTCTTTGGCTTGCACATCCGTATCTGACTGGCGAATATCCGTTCTCTGCCTCTTGCGTCGCCGTGTATCGCGAAGTGGGGTCTCGGGCGGAGTGGGCGGTGTCGATAATTCGAATTGATCAAACGGGGCGTCTGTACTGACATTTGCATCTACACTTGCTTTGGAGCTTTGAGCTTGACTTCTCGTCCTCATCTTATCATTTAGGTCCGAGCGATCCTTCTCCTTTTGAAGAACAAAATACGGGCTTTTGCAGTGTTCGTCCTTTGGTTCTGGCGGCTCAATTGGTCCAGTGGAAATTACGGAACTTGTCGAAGTCGTTGAGTCTATGCAAGAGGTCGGAGCTGAGGACAAGGGGCGGGAACAGGACGGGTCCGAAGATAGTGATGATCCTATCTCCGAGTGATTTCCCCTAGATTCACAGCGCGCCGTGACCGTGGAATCGTCGCCCAGAGAGATCGAGTGAAGATACCGCTGCTTTTGCCGCTGCTGGTGTTGCTGCAGATCGAGAATCCTAGAGTGTTCGTATGTACATTGTCCCAGTAAATCCAGAGCTCTAATCATCGTCCTGCCGTCATATTTTTACTGCACCACTCGGATCGAATCGGTCTTGTAGTGTATATTACCACGCCGATGAGTAAGTAATGTAGCAATAGCAAGGTCGAGCAGAGCTCGAAGTTGAGAGCTACGAAATGACGTTGTGATCCAGATGTTCAGATCAGATAACGTAAATTCTCTCCGATCAGAAGTCACTCCTTAAACCTCGCCCACTATTTCAATCGGACCGAGGACCGCCCTTCGGACGAATCCCAGATGTATGTGTAAGAGATACTCGAGTATAAGTGCATATACACATCTACAATCAGTACAGTGATCATTATCATCATTTCATATTCGTCATACCTATGCAGGAATTCAAACACTATATTATGCACAATCATGAGTGAAAAAACGAAAATATGAAATGAAAGTGGAATGCCTGAATCAATGTCCTGATGGTCTTTCTCCCTTACGCTGCACAACACCTTGAAGCGGACAAGATCATCGCCATACGGGCTTTGATCCCTCTGTCGTGCTAGTGCTTATACTAGGTCTCGGGCCTCTAGGTAAACCAGATGCAGATGTAGCTGTATCAAGTCAATCAAGAATATCAGCCTTCCTCACTCCTCTTCTTGAAGAGCATCTACTGGTCACCGAGGATACGTGGGACTCGAGAAGATCTGAAAAGTAGTGAACTCACGCAATATCGAACTTCGTGGTCCTCCAATCCGCCTCGCACCACCACTCAACACACTCGTATTTCCATGTCCATTTGTTCCTCCGCTATTTCCATTGCCCGAGAAACCTTTCATCATGCCCATTCCGGATAAAGAAGCGTCCGACGAAGACGAAGGATGAGAAGAGAGCGACGGGGGTAACATTGACATACGTTGTCTCGGTCGATCATGTCGAGCAGGTCCAATCATTGATACTCTTCGCGAAGGTAAGCTCATCGAGGATCCATGTCCGTCGGTCGACCCTGAGCCTGAGCTATTGCTTGTTAATGAGTTCAAAGGGATTTTCACATTGGCAAATATCGATGTCGAAGCACCACCATTCCCCAGAACGGAAGCAGAGGCAGCAGCTTTCGCAGCTGATGCAGCTGTTGGTCTGAGCAGGTTCGACATTGATGTTGAGTGACTCAAAGAGCTCGATGGTCTGGGACCAGGACCAGTAGAAGAAGCAGAAGCAGAGGGGTTTTGTTGTAATTCGCCTAATGGTCCAGGTCGAGCGGGCGGTCCCATAAGTCCCGGCGCTGAAGGTCTACCAAGTCCGATCGGAGACTTTGAGGGAGATTCTTCCGAGATAATTTCTATAGGTTGGGACATAGCGACTCCTCTCGCAAGCCGCATCTGTTTCCATGCTGGTATCTCTTCGTTCGGCACGGGTAAAGGAGGTGGGCACGAGGTTATCGAAGTCGGCACCGAGTTGTTGTTGAGTGATCGAAGAGGAGCTGGTATGAGAGGTGATACAGGTTTAGACGAGAAGGAAGATGAGGCAGCGATGGGTAATCTCGCCGTTTTGGTCTGGACATTTTCCGATTCTGGGGAAGAAGATGAAGAGGGAGTCGAAATGTTGCCTGTGGAGGCTTCGTTATTAGTCGAAGGCGATGAGAAGACCGGACAATCAGGTGCGATGGATCTGTCATCTATCTTGCCTTCTCCCGCTTCATCTCTCCATCTAAGTCCTTTCTTCTCTTTCTCGACACCGGCAGAGCCAAATAAGCTGGGCCGCAGGGGTCCACGTTTCTTGGGCGAAACCTTTTTGTTGAAGCGCTTGGGGGAAGAAGAGATTGATTGCCTAGCAGATGGTCGACGGGGTGAGGGAGCCGCCAGAGACACGGGCAGCCTCGCTGATGTACTCGATGAAAGGAGGGGCTCGGATGATTCCCCAAACAGAGTAGCCACGCTGTTATCGACTGTACTCATCAACGATCCAAGTCGACTTATCACTGCATTCAGGTCCGATTCCGCTGAAAGTGCAGAAACCTCTTTCTGAAGTAGGATGGCGAATCTTGCCAGCAAGGATGCGGATTTGGTGGCCATATCAGCTTGTTGAGCAATGTAATCCCTCAACCCTCGTTCCTTCGCTGCTGATACGCTCTTGGTGATATGCAGGTGATGCTTCAGGATTTCCAATCGATGTTCGTATTTCGCCTCTTTGAGATCCTCGTCGAACCCTCGTTCCTCAGCCTTCTTGAGCAAGTTGCTGAGTGTTATATGCTTGAGGGATTTGTTCTGGATACCACTCTGAATCTGACTGTTGAACCTGTAAGCCACGTCTTGCTGTTGTATCAAACGTCTAATTTGGCTCTTCTCCTTTTGCGCATCGTCGCTTGATCGTCCAGATTGGACTTCGAGTTCGATATCGGCTAGTCGAGTGTCTAAAGCTTCCACTTGGAGTATAGAAGCGTTCCACAAAGCCTCCATTTCGCTGCCTTCCAGTACAACAGGTAACAAATCGTCTAATTCCGTCTGAACTCTCCTCAATTCCTCTTGGGCATCGGACCGAGCCTTCATTAAGCGACGTTGCTGCATGCCTGAAGAGGCATTGTGTCCAGCTGCTAATTGGGATTCTAATGATTTGATTGTAGCTTCAAGGGTAACGATCTTCTGTATCCACTGAGCAGTCCTCAATTCCACTCCAGCCGTGTTTCTAGATACCTTAGTGGAAACCTTCTTGGCTTTGTCCGCCCATAAGAGGGTGTTGTTTGTCTCCTCTATATCCTTCGAGCTAGGGGATATGCAATTGATCATCACCGTCCTACAATTACCGCCCAAAGAGAATTTGAGTAGTCGGGTGAGTTTCGAGTCTCTATAGGGGACATGTTGACGTATTCCTCTAACAGGAGGTGCGCACAATGCTGAGATGCAACCGGAAAGAGCTAGGAGGGATTTGTTGATATTGGCCCCTTCCTTCATTCGCTGTCCTCGATTCACACTCGCCTTCTCACTTCCAGCTAAATCGATGATTGATAGAGTAGCAGATGTCGAGGTTTGTCTGACGGTGGATTTAGCCACGTCGACATCGGATCCTCGTTCATTTCGGACTACGTTGATTTGTAGAACTAAATGCGATCTTGAGGAAGTCGAGTTCCGAGCTGTGAATGATGTACTTCGTCGCTCGTTTCCTTGCATCACCAGTGCCATGACTTCCTCTACCGACGTCGGCGTTTTGTTGGTGACATTTGCGACCTTGACCCGCTCTTTCTCGTTTTCTAACAATTTGAGACCGCCGGGTGGACATGCCGGATAATCGTCACTCAGTAAATCACGAATGGTTTCGTTGTATATCTCCACCATTGACATCTGAAAATAGGTGTCGAACTTGAGCTTGGTATCTTCCACCAAGTCAAACAGCTCTTTCATTGTTCGGACAATTATACCTGGTTGCTCTTCTGTACCCGATATCGTATGGGTTTTACCACATCCTGTAGCCTGGTTTATCACAAGCGTTAAGAGCCCAAACAACATCGGTAACAACTAAAGGACTCACTCCATATGCGAAGACAGTAGCGTTGTATCCATCCAGTACTCCAGGTAGTAAAGGTTTTGCCGTCCTTGAAAACACATCCTCTTGGCTTGCTTCCATGCTGAATACTTGGTCGAATACATATCTGATCAGAAGGTCAGTACCCGGCTTTTGATCAACAGACGGCCGAATGAGCTCACTTCCGGTTTTTATACCTCCTCCCGGCCATGGGAGCTCCCCTTCTGCCCTCGTTTGGATCTTGCGGCTTATCAAAGTCCAGCTCCCGGTTATCGATGACCTCTACGTAGACCTGTCAGCCTCCCAGCTGAAGGATCAAGCCGGGTGTTTCTGACTCACCGACTACGTTTCGCAAAGCACCCGGAGCAGCGGGCTTGGCGGATGATGTGCCCATATTTCCATCTCCGTAGAAGTAGGGCTGATTGCTTGGTTGTGTGATAAAGGGTAACTCCTTGGTGGGGTGCCATGGTCGACAACGGACTAGAAGGGAGAAATACAACATCAACAATCGCTGCGAGGTCCACTTGATAGAGACCGGGCAGAGACTCACCTGCGATCTGGATCGCGTTGGCGTCCATGGTGATTGGAAAGCAGGCCGAGTGCAATGCAGAAATGACAGATTGTACACGGTTGATGTTACCTGGAAGGCTTGATGGTAGTTTACGTTTCTGCACTTGTTACTTCGCCTTGCAAGTCCGTCGTTTAGTATGCGTCCCTTGGATATGTCTATGAGATGAGGAGAAGGTATACTGATAAATGAGTGTATAAGGTCAATGTGGGGTAGAATATTATGCTGTAATTCAATACTTGTTGATTGAGTGAGTGATGGATGTAAGGTTGTTTTTATTTGTTTTCATTTTCATCATTCAACTTGAACTGAGAGAAATCAACCGCGGCAAACCAAACGTAACATCATCTCAGGGAAAGCTAAAAACGAGTCACCCGGATATCTTCTGCATGGCATTTAATCGATTTTATCCCAGTTGTTCGATAGGGTTTGTTTGGTTCCTGTTCTCCCGCCGTAAGGCCGGATCAGATAACGATAAAATCACCGAACGAGAGATTAATCCCATAGGTCAAAGTTCTGAAATACAAGTTTCTTCCAGGAGACAATAGCGGGATCGCTCGAGCTCATCAAGCTATAAAATGGGAGGAGACTGATCCAACAGACCCCGCCTAGTCACCACTATAGCCAGCATGAGTGAGCACAGGCCAAGGATAGCTATCATCGGTGCCGGGTGAGTGACCTGAATCTCCCAATCCTCCCAAGTCTGCTTGCGTCTCGCGAACAATGTCACTCACGGCACCACATGATCACCTCAGTCCTGGAGGGATCTCGCTCGCTTTGTCGCTCAAGCAGAAAGGTGTGCATGACTTTGTGGTGCGTCGAATGATGCTTGTTTTCTCTGTCTTCGGCTGCGGCTAATTCAGCGTTGCCGCAGGTATACGAGCGAGAGTCAGGCATCGGAGGTGAGATGAGGTGACAATGCTTGAGTTGGATATCAGCGAGCTTTGATAGGAGCATCAGCTGATTGAGCACATGGAATGTAGGAGTATGGTATCAGAACAGATATCCGTAAGCCCAGAGTCCATACTTCGAGTAGAAGGGGTATTTGACAGATGAGCTGACGTGAGATTTCTAAAGCGGATATCGTTGCGAGTGCGTGATGGACTTCTTGACACACCAGGTCTGCTGACAAAATCAATAATTATCTCGGGCCTTCCTCCAGCATCGACGCGCTGTACTACTCGCATTCTAGATATCCTTACAATTTCGGAGAATCGCATCCGCCGAGAAAGGTGGTGCAGGAATGTGCGTGCACTCCACCATTTCTCCCTGGACGATTGGATCCTGAATTGACCTCTCACTTTATGGACAGATTGGGACTCGATATGCTTTAAGGAGGACTTACACTCCCAGTTCCACTCCAACACGACCCTCAAGTCCGCTTCTTGGGACCCTTCAGACTCCACATACAAGCTGATTTTGGAAAACCGTGACGGCACAGAGGTGAAAGTGAATCATCAGTACCTCATCAGCGCTATCGGCAGCTTCTCCAGCCCGTCTAGAGCCAACATACCGGGCTTGCAGGACTTTGAGGGAGAAATCATCCGTTCTTGGTCATGGCCCGAAGAATTGGGCTTGGCGGAATTAAGAGGGAAGCGAGTGGCTGTGTTGGGTAACGGGTGTACGGGGTGCGCATTGATACAACGATCAATACCGGTCAACAACGCTAATGTGGTCTTGGTTATGATAGAACTCAGCTGATAACAGTTCTGTCGAGAGATCCTGAGATTGAGGTTATAGCTATATCCAGGAGTGTCAGGTGGCTGAAGCCCGGGTAAGGCAAACTTTCTGGCATGACACACTAATTTGAAAACCGCTGATAGCACAATTTCCCGCAGTACGACGAAAGAGGGTCCGCATACAGTCAAGTGGTCGAAAGTACAATCCTTCCTATACTCTATTGCTCCGTTCAGATGGGTAGCCAGATTGGGCGTGTTTCTGACGATGGAAACCTATTGGATCGGATTTGCCAAGAAGTCTATTTTGACTCCGATAGTCAGGAAAGCTCAGAATGTAGGTGTCCGCCCGCTCCATCACCTGCGATGGGCAGGTGTTAATTAGCTGATCACATCGTGCCTTGGCAGAGAGTCGCTCGTTGGATGAGCACTTCTGCACCTGAGAAATTGAGGGAGAAGATTGTACCCGATTACCGTCAGCTCGCCGTCTTCTTGCCTATAGGAGGCTGTATAAGCTGATGTAAGGATTGTTTCCTAGCCGTTGGGAGTAATAGAATCACTTTCGACGGGTGGGCTCTTTAGGTTATTCCGACTTGATGGCGAAGCAACGCTAATATGGGGCAAAACTCAGAGGTTACCTGAATGCGTTGAATCAGCCTAATGTCACGGCTGTTCTTGATGCCGTTCAGCAAGTCAAAGGAAGCAGCCTGATTTTGCAAAGCGGTACGTAAAGCTCACTGTCCAACGGATGTACTTCGGCCATATCGTTCGTGAGGCTGCTGACGCGCAAGGAATTCTAGGCCAAGAATTTCAAGCGGATTGTATAGTGCTGGCAACGGGATTTGATACGGTCAGTCAAAGATCTAATGACAATGCAAACGAGTGAAGCTGAAACAATGGTTCGGGTCGTAGGCTGCCAGTCTGAACGTGCAAGGAAGAGAAGGTCATTTGATGGCTGGGAAGCGAGATCATCTCGAATATTACCATGGAGTAGGTTGCTAGCCGTACTCAACAGGATAGCACTCACTGACGGAAGTGCGCATTCAGATCGCGATACCCGGGTTCCACAATGTCTTCAGCTTACAAGGAAACAACAGTACTGCCGGACACTGTATGTTTAGCTCTCCTGATGAGCGAATCTTCGGACGCTGACGATGTTGATATGATAGTCAGCTCGTTGTTCCAGATTGAAGTTCAAGCGGAATACATCGCCTCTTTACTTGCCAAGACAGGTCAACAGGATGCAAAGGTGATTGAAGTGAAGGAATCGTCTACCAAGGAGTATAACGAGTAAGTGCTTTCTTTCTAAGCAATCAGGCTCAGCTGGTGCCGCCATCCCTTGTCTTTCCGTTTCGGTCATGCTAAATATACGACAGATGGATAGATCGACGACTGGATAAAACAGTCTGGAGCGGTAAGGAGAGTTGGTATCGTGCCGATGGGGGCAAGGGCAGGATCTTCGTAAGTCCTCCTTTTCCCCTCTGCTCAGCGGCGTCATTTTTCCTGAGCACGGCTGATTTGGATATATGCTTGCGCGCAGACTCACTGGCCTGGACCTGCCACTTTGTATTGGTGGATCAACAGGAAGATCAATTGGGATGATTGGGTCATCACCGGTGCGAATCCTTGAGGGACCGGGAAGCGTCCTACGAGCGCGAACCGAAAGTCCAGAACTCGGACTCGTCTGATCCCCCTCCAATGAGAGATGAAGAATACTGAAGCATCAGAAGATGCCATATTTGAAATTTCAGATTTCCTAGTATCAAGTATCATGTACTCTATGTATGTATATTATCGATGCATCTATTCCGATCCGACTATACACTCTATGTTCTGCACTCTACGTTCTATTCTCTAGCGTCTGGACACACTGACTCGTCTCATGTGTATATGATGCGCGCTTTCGATCTGCGACTAAGGGACGGATGAGTGGACCACTGGAGGTGGACCTCTTTTCCCAATGGTATTAGAATTGCCATTGCCATTGACGGTGACGGTCTCTCCTTTGATCTTTTTGCCTTCTTCACCCTGGACTTCCGTCAGACCGTGCTTGTGCGCAGCCTCTTTTACATGATCTCGCTTGACTAACATTCTTGTCCAAGCTCTAATCATCATCCCATCATCCCAAGCACTCGTCAGCAACCCTCCTTTGTACTTTTTACGTTCGTAGTCACTTATCACGAACTGAGAATAACGGTTTGCGGCATAGAATCAGAGAGTAAGATTGATCATTGAGCGTCGGGCAAGAAGGATCGAACACGCCGACCAACCGTTTCGCGGATCGAAACTAAGAACGATGAATGATAATGAGGCGAGATTGTGGGTTGAGGATTGGGGATCGAATGGAACAACTCACCGTTCATATTGCACAGCAGGCGAAACAGCCGCCCCTAGTTCCAAAGCAGCTTTCAGAGGAAAATCGATATTCCTCAACACTTCTCGAGCAAGGAAGACGACATCCGATTTTCCTTGTTCGATGATATCATTCGCCTGTTCAGGCTCCGTGATGATCCCGACTGAACCGACTAAGATGTTTTTCACGTGTTGCTTGACGTGTTCGGCAAATGGTAATTCTAGGATCATCGCCAATGCCCATGATTCAACCCCATCAATCTCGCAGCTCCTCATCGGATCAGACGTTGGCTTGCGTGACTCACGATAAGAAGGACCGACTTTGACTTTCTGTCTCAGGTCATTACCCCCCGAAGAAACGTCGATCAAGTCTACGCCGAGGTCGGCGAGTTTCTGAGTGAGTATAGTAGTTTGCTCGATCCCCCTAAGTCCCAAATCACCATCAATATCGATGTCAACATCATCATCTTCAGCGCTTGAGCTGGCGCTCTAGGAGAAAAGATGGGAGGAAGACACTCACCACCAAGCGTAATCGCCATTGGCCGATTTCTCCGGACCAAGATCCTCTTCTAACCAGTCGGTAGCTGATAATCTATAGAAGAGCGGTTTGTCCCATTTCTCCCTGATCAACTGGGCAAGCTCCAAAGGCAGTCTAAGTCTATTTTCTAGGGAGCCGCCGTAAGAGTCGGTCCGTTTGTTGGAGATTGGATCGACAAATTCATGTAGCAAGTATCCTATTAAGAGGATACGACCAAATCAGCTTGCGAATGTGCGATACTTACTAGAAAAACGAAAGAGACAGAGCTAGCGGTAGAGGTAGAGGATGTGACTCACCGTGAGCACCGTGGATTTCGATGAAATCGAATCCGATTTTCTCGCATCGCTCCACAGCCTCCAAGAAGGCTTTCTTGAGGTTCTCGATGTACTCCGCGGAAGCCTCGACGGGGTTAGGGAATTTGCCTTCGTTGAATGAGATTGCTGATGGTGCTTGGACTGGATTGAATCAAATTATTGAGTCCGGTCGAAGTCAGCATGATGAACCCCTTGATTGGTGACTGAAGTTTCGCTTATGCCTGAGTTCGTGCTCAACTTACCATTGTTTGGCCAACCTCCGTTCTCTTCGCCTACCACCGTACCGCCTTGGTAGCCTTCGTCCTCGATAACTTGTCTCAGAGTCCAAGGAGCAGGAGTCGAGGCTTTTCTACCTGCATGAGCAAGCTGGATACCGATAATGCCTCTCAAGCCATGGACATAATCTACGACTCGTTTTAATGGCGCAATTTGGGCATCTTCCCATAGACCCTGTTTCACCAAAACAACATACATATCAGCAGTCCTTCGGGATTCGATCCCTGGACTATTAATGAGGGTACTACGTACCATATCTTCGGGGGTGATCCGTCCTTCAGGGACAACGGCGGTAGCTTCGACCATTATGCTGCCCCATCCTCGCATAGCCATAGATCCGAGGTGCACTAAATGATGGTCGCTCGCTTTCCCGTCTTCTGATGAATCTATTGAAGGAGGCAGCTCACCTCAGTATGACGTTCACTGGCTACAAGCTGGAGTGGCTGGCTGCCGAAAGAAGTCAAACAGTGAGACACTCACATTGACACATCGGAGCAACCCATGCTCGATTAGGGAACTCTACACCCCTGATAGTCAGTGGCTTGAACAGAGCCGGAGGATCTTGGTTCTGCTTGTACTCCTCTGGGTTGAGCAGGGATCCGACCGGCTGAAGCTGATCAGCTAGGTATTCATGGTATCCTTCTACCTTTTTAGGCCCATGTGGGAAGATCGGTTGAGCTGATTTCGTCATTTTTATGTTTATGGATTCAGAGATGGCCTCGGTAGTCTTCACCTGTCGACGCTTTTGGTCTTGGCGGTTGAGCTATACTATGAAAGATGATGAGAAAGAGACTTCGCCGAGTTTGGCCTACAAACCTATTTATACATTTCCACCTCGTCCATTGACTTTGGTTATCTTTCTCGCTGAATAATGATGCCATCGCTTCTCCTGTTAATCCGGAAATCCACCTCCACAAGGATCAAGCCTATTTAACAGATCGGCAGAGAATAAATAGGATTTAGCCGATCGCTTATCCTTTGACTTAGTAATCAAAAGTCACGTGCATCGCTAATGTCGGTGTTTCCCTCTATCCCACGTGTTACCCCTCAGCCTTACAACCGTGGGATAGTCCTCTCAACCGTAAACACTGACCGGGCCAAAGGATATGTCGTAATTTCCCTAATGTTCTCGATTTGGATTTGGGCTTGTTGACATAATGCGACTCTCACTTTGAGGAATAGCAATCGATTCTTGTATACTTTGATTGCTGTATCATTGCGCCCAGTAACATTATACATACAGAGAATCATCTTGTCAGGGTGCATGTGCGACATGGAGGATGTCCCAACACGATGTCACTCCTCCCCCTCCTTCCACATCTTCGACATTCCCCCTTTCCTCCCCGTCATTCTGGACCGAAGCAGCAGCGACCGTCCTTCCTTCACCACCTTCCGGAGCTAGCAAACGATCTCGGCCTGCTTTTGAGCTCAGTTCTCCTCAATCAGATTACACCGAGCTCCTCGAAGTCGACGTGGACGAGCGGAAGCCAGACCTCAAAAGGGGTCGATATGATTCCCCTTCAACCTCAAATTCGACCACCCTAGCGTACTTGCCCAAGAGATCGGACTTTATGGCTCAAGATGACCCTCATGGATATCTTGCTAATCCGGAATACGCCCCAAATGCTTTCGGAGATATAGGTGACTATATGCGCAAGAAGGAGATCAAGGTACAAACCCAAAACAGAGATATCGCTTTGGCTGCTGCTCAGTCAAATTTACCTCAGATCTTCAAGGGATTATCATTCTATATCAATGGGAATACCACACCGCCGATGGCGGAGCTTAGGAAGATGATCTTGCAGAGAGGCGGAGAAGTGCGACCTGTGTTGAGAAATAAGGGGATGGTGAAATTTATTATTGCTCCGATGTTGACGCAGAGTAAATTCAGGGAGTTCAAGAATTACAAAGTGGTAAAAGAGGGTTGGATCACCAAGAGTTGCGAAGAAAATAGATTGCTAGACTGGAGGATCTGGAAATTGCAAATCCAGGGTGGATGGGAAGAAGAATCGAGAAAAGGTTTAGAAGCGTTCATGAAGTCTCAACAAACCCCAAGTCAACTGGTCCCAGTGCAAGACGATAAATCGGATAAAGTAGAGAAGGACGACTTCGAACCCTTACAAGCAAATCTTAACGGCCTCAAGGAAACACCGGAGGGCGAGGGAGGAAACGTTGCGTCAATGAGGCGAGCGAGCCCGATCAGGCTATCAAGCGCAACCCAATCGCTTCTCGCGCCTTACCGTCCACCAAATATACCCATAAGTCCTCAGAAGCCGCCTCAAGCCAGCGAAACGCCTAAAAGGGAAGAATTACTCGCTCCAGCTCCTGCACTTCCGGCAAATGTCCATAAGCCAGAAGGCGCATGGGAGTATTACTATTCGAAAGATTCGAACGAACATGCTGCCCAAGCATTGAAGAACGATCAATGGAGGTTGAAAAATACAGCTGAAAGAGGTAATGAGGGTGGATTCATCGACGGATACTATCAGAACTCAAGGTGAGGTCAAGCGCGTGTTTTTTCCACGACGCGCATGCAGCTGGGACGGTGGAATACCAATAGCTGACGCTGATTTAGGTTACATCACTTGGCAACTTGGAAATCCGAGTTGAAAGTGCTTGTCGCAGCAGCACAGAAACGTTCAGAGGAATTATCGTTATCCACCCCATCTTCCAATTCGATATCATCGTTGTCATTCGCCAACTCCGCTTTACCGTCTATCCGGAATGGGAATCTCACTGCTGGCGAAAAGGTGATTTTTCACGTTGACTTCGACTGTTTCTTCGTGTCTTGTGGACTTGCGACTCGTCCTCATTTGAAAGGAAAACCGACGGTGGTCTGTCATTCTCAGGCTGGCAAGACCGCAAGCACCTCGGAAATCGCTAGTTGCTCTTACGAAGCGAGAGCGAAGGGAGTGAAAAATGGTATGAGTCTAGGTAGAGCTCGGACTCTTGTAGGAGATGATCTTGAAACGATCCCGTAAGTCCACTATCTTTCGCATGGATCAAGACCAAAAGGTGCATCTCAAGCTAATTTACGCGGCGAGGTAGATATGAGTTCGAGACGTACAAGAAGTACTCCCTCGCGTTTTATACGGTTTTGATGGGGTATGCGGATGACTTGCAGGCGGTCTCTGTAGATGAAGCCTTGATTGATGTGACTAGCGCTGTCAATGCTAAAGCCATGGCCCCGGAAGGAGCGTCAGAAAGCGATCACGATCCCCTGCCTGCGGACGGTTCAGATGACGAAGAAGAGGATGATGGTCCAGACAATGATGCGAAGAAGATTACTAGATCAAGAAGGCCTCGTGATCCTGCTATCGAAGTGGCTGAGCAGATCAGAGACGAAGTCCGTAAGCTCACAGATGGATGTGAAGGTGAGTCTGCTTTCCCATTTTCCTGTCGCGACCTCTTTCTGATGTGTTATGATGTGCTGTGCATGTGCAGTGTCGATTGGTATATCGCACAATATCCTCCTGGCGAAATTAGCCACTCGTTCAGCCAAACCAGCAGGAGTAGCTCATCTCGTCCATTCCGATATACCAGCCTTCTTGGCACCGCTGGACGTGGAAGATTTCCCTTCTATAGGGTATTCTATCAAATCGAAAATCAAGGAGAAATTCGGTTCCTCCAGCGTGGCGGACCTTCTGGAAATCAATAAGCTTTCTTTCCAGCGAGTGCTGGGCCCAAAGACCGGGGAAATGCTGTTCGGGTATCTTAGAGGGATCGACGAGCGGAAGATTGAGGGTGATAAAGTACGGAAAAGTATTAGTGCCGAAATGAACGTGAGTGTCAGCTTCTTTTCGCTCTCCGGCTAAGATAGGTCGAATCCTTAAGGAAGTCAAAAGGATAATGTTGATGGTAAGAATGAGGCAGTACGGTATACGATTCAAGAATTCGGATCAGGCTGAAATCTGCATCAATGATCTGGGATACGAAGTTGCGAAACGTATGCAGAATCTCGGTGTGAAAGGTAGACAGATCACCCTGAAGTTGATGAAACGACATCCTGATGCGCCAATCGAACCGCCAAAAGTGAGTGAACCACCTCTTCTTTACTTTGACCTGAATGTCATTATGATCCCGATTACGGTGGACCAAGGAGATTGACGATATGTGTAGTTCCTGGGCCACGGCTGGTGTGAAACCTTCAACAAGTCTTCACCTATATCCGGCCCAAGAGGTAATCCCACAGACGATGGGGAAATACTAGCAAGGGAAAGTGTGAAACTTCTCAAAGCGCTGAACCTGGATCCGGTAGAGCTAAGGGGTGTAGGTATACAAGTCACCAAGCTGGATACGGAGGACAAAGATAAGACTAAAGACCGTGATCCTGGCCAAGGTAAATTGAGCTTCGGATCTGGGATTAAACGAACGACAAATGCGAAAACGCCTATTGCGAAAGCGGAAGATTTGCCTGTCAACATCGGACAGGATGCACGCCGTCCCGATGAGTCTGACGTGGTACCAGGTGATAACGTTCCTCAAGTCCAGCATCGGGTCAGGTCACAGTCTAAGTCGCCTTCAACATCTCCAAGAAGAAGTAGATCGCCGTCGATCGATGATGGCGAAGCTCAGGAGCGATCAATCAGCCCACAAGCCGAAGCTGAAGCTGAGGCTGGGCCTTCTCGTCTTCCTTTGCCTCTACCTTTACCCGCTTCGCCCGGAGCAGAACAACCGGGAGTCGACCCGTCGTTTTTGGCTGCATTACCGCCTTCTCTGCAGGAAGAAGTCAAGAGGGATTATCAAGAGCATCAAGCCAGAGAGTTGGAGAGAGAACGGAGCGTCAGTGTTGCTCCCAGTGTTAGTCGAGCGGGCTCTGAGCGGCTCGACTCTAATCCTCCAGATGATCGGAGCAGAGAAAGGGAGAGGGAGAGAGTCAAGTCGACTGTCTCGCCAGTGAAAGGGAAACATGCAGCAGCGCATATCACCCGACAGTTGAGACCGAAGCTCAAGACACAGTTGAAAGTGCATCAATTAAGTGATCGACCGTTATTTAGCGCTTGGAACCGGGCTCAGCACAGGGAAGGTGGAGATGAATGTCGAGTGGACATAGTAGATCTTACGGCTTCATTAGACCAAGATCCAGATCAGGACCAAGGTCGAGGACTGGAAAGGGAACAGCAACGGGAACAGGAGAGGGAAGAAGAGATTGAAGGATACAAATTGAGTGAATTGAGGGAATTAGGTATCGATCCGGAAGTTTTGAACGCTCTTCCGGCTGAAATGAGGCTGGAGATTGTTGATGAGGAAAGGAGGAAAGTGGGTAGAAGGAGGGTACTACTTCGGCCTGGAAATGGGAGAGGCAGTAGGAGGGAGATGTCAGCTTCCGCTTCGGTATCACCTTCGAAATTTGCTGGTTCGCGAGTCCGAGGTGGATCTATACCGCCTCAGAACGGGGTGTCGTCAAACACAAACACAAACACAAACACATACACAAACGCGAAGATGATGAGTGCGAAAGATATTGCTCGATACACGATCAACAAGTCACTGAAACAGAAACCGACCCTGTTCAAATCGGAAAGAATAGAGGATATCCTGGTGGTGATTGAACGATGGATAGAAAGTAGGAATTGCACTCCGCCTGCGTCGAAAGATAGTGAAAAAGTCAAGAATTGGTTAATCAAGTCTTTGATTACCGCTGGTTCAAGCTCAGGCTCGGGTACAGGTTCAGGTTCGGGTTTAGGTGCAGGCGCAGGTGCGGGTCTAGGTGGAGTGGATAATGTTTTGGAGATGATGCGGTTTATGCGGATGGTATTGAGGGAGAAATTCCCTTTGCAAGAGGACATGGTCCTTTCTTCTTCTACACCATCCAACACGGAGCCTGAGACCGACATGGATACCGATGCTCAAGGGCCTGGACGAAATGGACACGCAGACGAGGAGGAAGAAGGTGATGAGAACGAAAATCGAGTAGGCAAGGCTTGGTGGAATGTCTGGAAAGTCTACAGAAACGAATTGCAAATCAAAGCCAAGGAGCTGTTAGGAGCCGAATTGAAGATATAGCCAGAACACGGCAAACGGAGTGGAGTATGCGGAATTGCTTATACCTTGATTCGGATGTCTTGTTTTATCAGTATCAGTGAAAATTATCAATCTTGTAGCATACCTAGTCATACTACTGTTGTTGTATGTATCTCCGATGCATTGTTCTGCACAATACACATCAATCAGGACTCACCAAGCATCTCACAAAACGACGCAAGTGTTCTTATCTATACATGTGAATGCTGTGCTATCTGAATAATAAATATTTTGAGCTTCTACATACGTACGGGCTCAACGGGCTCTCTCCAACTAATCTCCCGTCCGCGTCTGAGGAAGGACGACTATTACAACTCGGCCAAAACACCCATCGCTAGGCTCTGAGTGACCTGTTCGCCCATCGCTTTCTCGGCAGCTTCGCTCAGATGTCTCTTCGGATCCAATTTACCCACATGACGCGTCTTGAGTTGTTCGGCGGTCATAGTCGATTCTTCTTGGACGGATTTTGTGTATGACGTAGCGAGTTTGAGCATTTCCTACGGTCAAGGAATTAGGTTAGTATGTTTCTGATTCTGATTCAACCTCATAGGATTTTCAAGGGGAAAACTGGGAAACAAGGATAATGTCGAAGAAACAAGGATAATGTCGAACAAACACGGAAAGTCGAATACCCAAAATCAAATGCAGTGCAGAGCAGCAAAGCAGTTGTTGATGAAGAGAGACTCACGTCGACAGCTTGTTTGTTGCCTTCTTTCATCTCTTCGAAATCCCTCAATTTGAGGCCCTCGGTCCATCCTCGCTTATGCAAGTTCAACAACATGCCTTGTTCTGCTTCAGTCTTCTTGTAATCTATTGCCAAACCTACAAAGGCGAGAACACAAGATCGTATCAGCATCGAGATCAGGGGTTGTCATAAGGGTACAGGAGTATGAGCAGATATCGTTGCATTGGAGCACTTACTGTAGTAATGCCTGTTCAGACCATGAATCAAGGCTTGTATAGACGGTTTATTCAAATGACCTATATTACTGGTCGTCTGTCGAGATTCTTGTCCGGTAGCCATGGATGCTGGATTTATCGATCGGAAAGCGTCTATCACTACTTTTCCTCGTACTGATTGGATTGGGTCGATGACTACGGCTACTGCTCGAGGATGCAGTTGTTCGAATGACTGCAGGTTGACATCGGTGATTTTCATGGTATGGAGTTGAAGAAATTAGACACAGGAGGGACAAAAGAGACGACGGGAGAACAGGTACCTGATCAGCTCCAAAAGGATCTCGCTATAGGAGAAGCAATATGAGGAAGACGCACCTGTTGAGTGTTAATATCGACACTCGATAACCAACAGCCGAAACCTGGATGCGAGTGATACCAACCGACTACCATCTCGGGCCTAGTCATGAGAGACGCTTTGTCAGCTATTTGCACTCCTAGGGTCTGTGCTGCACTGTCCCGCTGAGATGAGGGGTGCGGCAATGGACCCACCTTCCGGTTTGCTTCAGCATATCCAGCATCTTAGTTTGGAATACGTGGTCCACCGATTCTACCGTCACCGTCGTACCTGACTGAGGCATCGCGAAGACGTCTACGCAAGAGATCTGGGCTCATTTGTATAAATCAGCTGGAATCTGAGTAGGATCTAAAAAGAGCAGCGAAGCTGATAATCCCTTCCAGGCAGAGGAGAGCGAGGAAGAAGGAAGACATACCGTATAATCGTCCACGAATTCTCCCAACATCAAACCCATGACTTCCATAGGCACTCCCGCTCGACCATGTTTCAGCATCTGCGCATCGCATCACCCAGAAACCATGTCAGCCGCTATGACTCGTCCGTTCCAGCTGAAGGCAGCTCACCTTCAGTAGTGCTAATGCTGATATATGGACCGTTTCACCGCTGCACGGTTCAAGGTTGAGCGATATGTGTATGTAAGCTGACGAGTCTCAACGCAGCAAGGGTTAGCTGCGGGTCAGACGACTTACTTATCCGCAACTATGGTCTCTCCTTGAGGATTCGGACCTCCCATCCCCGCTCGTCCACTCTGCATCATTCTGAGTATCTGATCCATCTTGATTTGCTATTTGCTGAAACGGACAATATGCTAAGCTGGTTGCTCGGCCTGAGATTGTTTGCTGGCGATGCTCGTTAATCTCGTTGAGAGGGATACTGTGATTCCTGCAGGTCAGTAGAGTCGATAGATGGCCTACTGTGCTTTATTCTTACTTTGACTTGAATGAAATTGTGACCAAGTTGACCAGTCAAGTTGAAGATGATGATCGAAACGCGTGAGCGTCATTCAAGCTAGCATCACTCAATCCCGATATGATTGCTTCCGTGAGGCCTCATTGATCCGCAAAGGAGTCCTATTTAAACCACGTGTGATGTCGCTATCAAATCACTTGGACGAGATTAGCTTCGGCAGTTGGCACGCGATATCATACCCGTGTAATATCCATAGCCCACCATCATCAAGAGGGCAAGCAGTCATATCCCATCATCCATCAATCAGACAAGCGTACAACACCATCAACAGCACAGCAGCACTGTATCCCCAGCCTAGCGAGATCCAACGAGCTCGGATTCCGCTGACATTTTCCTACCGAACATGTCCCTCTCGTCAGCTACCACCCTCATCTCTCCGACCTCGACCAAGGCAGCTACCCCATCAGCAACGGCCGGAGCTTCTTCTTCCTCCCACGCTCATCATCCGCAGAGGAGGTCCTCTGTCCATTCAGCTCATGGTATGAAGCGCAAACCGTCTACGCACTCTGCTCATGGGCATCATGGACATTCCAATAGGCGGTCAAGCGAGGGGGAGCACGGTAGGAGAGCTTTAGCTGCTGGTCTGGCTATGCACGCTTTGGATACTACCGATGCGGTAGTCAAGAAGAAGAAGGAGAAGGTTAGTTTCCTCGATGATAAATGATGACCTCATGACAAGCATTTTCAAGTCTAGTATAGTATAAGGACTTCGAGCTGATCATTGTGCACTTGGTCGGGGTTGCCCTTGCAGCGACCTTTACCGAAAAATTCCAGATCAGATACTCATCTCCCTCGCCTATCCCGTACGACATCCATAACATCGAACACATCTCACGATTCTCACGGGCGACGACCCTCTAGAGGAGGACACAAGCGATCCGAGGAGTCTATCTCAATAGTGCAGGACGATGGCAAGGAAGTGGAGGTGCCCGGAGCGGATGATGGGGAAGAAGAAGGTTGGGAATCTGGGGATGGAGGTGGCGACCAACTTGAGATTTCACCTGAAAAATCCAAACGGGGTAAATCTCGTGCGGACTCAAGCCAACAAGCTAGGAAAGGAAGTACATCATCAGGCATGAGAAGAACAGTTAGCGATACCTCGGCTGAACCTCCTAAATCCAACGACCCAATCATCAGCGAGATCCTAGATACCAAGAAAAAGGTCATAACTCCCTTAGATGCGCCGCATCCCCCTGCACTTACGCAACGAACAACAGGCTTTGCAGGGACGACTCAGCAGCCTGATCCAAGCGTGCCCGCGCAAGAGCCGCATCCCGTCGTGACTCCCGGACCTATCAGGCGGAATACTTCGGCGAAGAGCTTGGTGGGACCAGTCGCTATGGAGTCTACTACCTCTACAGATTCAGCCCCGCCTCAAACCTCGAACAGGCCGCCGAGTACAGATAGGGCCGGCTCGAAAGATAGGTCCAGGCCCGATGCTTCAATCAGAGTCAGGTCAACTGAGGGCAGTGGATTACCCAAAGCCGAAACCAGCGAGCCCTCCGACAAGGTATCGACATCTCCATCATATCCTTTCCCGCAAATGCCAAGCGACCCAGCATTGCAAGGTCCAGGTCCAGGTCAAGGTTCGTCTCAAGGCAAATCGCAGCAAGCAACAGAATCTCGTCAAAGACATGCATCTCAGGCTGCTCCAGCACAATCATCCGGCTCTGGCTCTGGCTCTGGCTCAGGACCTGCTCGTTCTCGACAAACATCACAACAACATCCTCAACTACGCCACCGCTATTCGAACAGCTCATTACGGTCTATCCAGTCTCTCCGCGCCCCACCTCACCCACTCAACTCTCCGACAGGGTACAGAACTCAACCCACCACTGCGACCTCTCGGCCCGGCTCGATGTTCGGCTCTCCCACCAAGGCGGATGCCCGTCAACGAGTCTCGTCGATGCATCATCCTCCCGTTCCTCAGCCTCAGGTAAGCTACGAGATGGCGAAAGGACAAGGATGGGACGGCCCTATACCTGAAGAGGATATTCCGCGTAACCTGTCGAATAGTAATACCAAGAACAGTAGGATGAATTCAAATTACGCTTCAACTTCATCGTCGACCGCAAATGCGAATTCGGGTAGACCGCAATCCACACGAAAGGATAGTATTTCATCGATGCGATCCATCTTCGCTCCACTCACCGCACCCACATTATCTTCCCCTGCGCGCTCTAATTCAGGTCAAGGCGGGAGGCGGAAAACGGCTTTGGAAGCTGCGGCCCAAGCTTCCAAGATGTCTAGTACGACGGATCCAACGACGTATCACAATTCCCTGGGACACGCCAATATCCCTGAGACGGTTTATCTCATTTCGAGGTTCTTGCCGAGTAACAAGAAGGCGAGAAGACCTCGATGGGAGATGAACCCTGCCGATCTCCAAAATCAAAACCAAAATCTCCCAGAAAATGAGCATGAGAATGAGCATGGAGAGGGAGAGGGAGGAATGAGGGTAGGATTGACTAATGGAGATTATAGAGAATCGCATGAGAGCTTAGTGAAGACCCTTAAGGATTTATCTTTATCAAGCGCGAATGGAGATCAACAAAGAAGAGGAGGTGGAGGGTTGAATAGGACGTACTCGTCGTCGATGACGTATAACAATTTGTTGTCCCCTTCAACAGGACTAGGTGTAGGAGAAGAAGGATCAGGAGTAGGAGGGATAATCAAGACTACGAAAGAAGGGTATGGTCTAGTGGTGAAAAAGGGTCAAGGGGGAAGAACGCCATTTGAGATGAGTGTACAAAGGTGTCTGGCTCAACGACCAGGAGGTGGGACGGGGCTTGGGTTTTAGTGGATTGCAAAGAACGGTGATTGGTGATTGGTGTATGGTGTATGGTGGATCGCGTTTAGGTGAATCGATGAACAAGATTGGGACGAGTTCGAGCGGAGGAAGAATGGACCTCTGATCTTGGCAGAAAGGGATGATTCGGAGAAAGCCAATAACTATGTACAGTATTGAACAATCAGCTTTGATGAATTCACCATCAGGGTTTTCAAAGGATGGAATAAGAGTAGACTCTTGATGATTATGTTGTATATTCTACGTGTTTGATGCCAGACGCGATATGAGAACAGAATGTATATCCCATACATAATTGTGCGACATGACAATTCTGCAGGTATGAACATTAACATCAACGTCTGGGTTGAGTTCTAGTCTAGTCTATCCTATGTTATACTGTCTACTTCTCCACAGACTAACGAGACATTTTCGTCTATTGCACTCTAGTCTATCTATTGTTCGTCCGCGAAATAAGGCAAGATGTAGGCGAACTTCTTTCGGGCAGCTTCAGGTTGAGACTGCGACAACAAGTCGGATTGGTATGTGTCAGTAAAGTTGCGTTTCATGTCCTGTGATGGGATGAACAGAAAGTGGGTCAGGCGCAGGTTCAGGCTTAGGGTCTGGGTCTGGGTCTGGGTCAGGGGAACGAGGAAAGCAGTCAAAGTGAACGGAATTGTACGAGAAATTTTCGGTTAAGGTGGAGAACCCAAAGAAGCGAGCGAGCGACTTTCGAAACAGGAGAACAAAGAGGAAGAAACGAAGAGTGGTCAGAACGTCATGGCGGAAACTCACCTCTAATCGAGTGATACAGGCGTATTTCATAGATCCTTTAATCTCATTCAAGACTTTACCCTCGGCGACAACATCGTGCACGTCTTGAAGGATGCCGGCTGCAACGGCTCGAGAGTTGCCGGCGTTGGTATGCAGAGTCTTGATTACCTCTTCTACGGTGACGGGGGCTTCTCCGACTCGCCAGGCGTCGAAGTCGGTGGAAGTGCAGATAAGGGTGTAGCTACGAGATTGAAGCTTGATCAGCATGACTTAGCTCTCGCGACGATGATCGAGAAAGTGTGGTGTGTTGGTACGTATTATGATTTCGACAGTGGTTCTTGGATGACAGGGTAATCAAGAGGGACTGGAACAAAACGGAAGATAGACTCACTCGAGCTCAGCTTCTCTAGCAAGTTTGGCTTCTGGGATGACCGACATGTTGATGATGTCTCCTCCCCATTGTCTGTACATGAGCGATTCGGCTCTGGTCGAGAAAGCGGGGCCTGGTCGATCATCACAGAAGTCGGCATTAGCATCTCACAAGACAACTTGTCCCCGTTAACCTTGATGAGGCAGCACGATATCTTTCTCCGCGCAAGTCGACTTCTCACAATCTCCAAATCTCGACCTTAGAGGTCGGTCTCAGACTCACCTTCCATACAAACAACAGTCTTCCCAGTATGTACCTTCACCTCGCCCTCGGCCTCACTAAGGATCTTCTGGACTTTGGGAGCGACAAATTCCGAGAGTTTCTTGGAGAACGGTTCCCCGAACATCGAGTGTACTACCACACCTTCACCCCGGAAGAACGTATCTTCTCTAATGCCTTTCGTCCTGTCGATGATCTGGTCGGGAATGATGAAATGCCCAGGAGCGATCTCTTCTCTGAGGGAACCGACGGCTGAGAAAGCGACGATGGCTTCTACGCCGATATGTTTCAGCGCAGCGATATTAGCCCGCCCGGGGACCTCGGTGGGGGTGATCGTGTGGTGCGCCCCGTGACGCGAGATGAATGCGATCAAGGCGCCAGAGGGGAGGGAGGAGATGGTTATGGGCGAGGAGGGTTTGCCCCATGGTGTAGTGATATCGAGCTTTTTACTAATTCATCACGAAAAGGGACGAGACAAGTCAGCTCCAATGGCGATGTGATCACGGATGTCACAATGCGAAGATACTCTGCGAACCGAGAAAGGGAGTCTGAGAGATGAGTCACTCACACGAAAGTCAAGTTGTCGAGGTGGTACAACCCCGATCCACCAATACATCCAACAAGGACTATATCCCGTCATACATTGGTGTCAGCTCTGCTGCATTTCAATCACTTGGTAATTTGGAGTATGCGAATCACGGGTGACATACCTTTTTCATTAGGTTCCAATTGACCGAAAGACATCTTGAGGTATCTACTTGGGATATTCGATTGAGGTAGCTTGATACGTCTGACAAAAGACGTAAGCATACAAAGAGACGAGTGAATATCAACGACAAGAGTGCGAAAGGAAAATGTTGCTTACTCCTCATTATTAGTGGAAATGCAATATTAATGTCGTGCTGGTGCCTGAAAATAGAACGCTTTGACCGAGATCCCCTTTGCACCGTAAAGTAGCCGTCGGTCAATGTTAATGACACACGCACACACGTTCATGCTTCCAATTCCGCACTATGGTCGTGGTCGTGATAGCGAGCTGGCTATGGAGATGAGCAGTGTGAGTGTCAGACACGAAGCAATGTGCTGGTCGTGATCTTCGACTTATGCTCAATCGACAGGTACTGATTAAGCATCACACAGAACAATGCATTATATATCTGACACATGTACAGTACAGCGTCCTACCCACCTACAGAACCCATAGCTTTCTTCAACCTCGACCTGAGGACATCATCTCTACTTTGCGTCCCTGTACCGGTCCCCGTTGATAACGTACTTCCACCTGCACCCGCACTCGCACTAGCCAATGCACTGACATTTGTGGTGCCCACTAGACTGGGATTCTCTTCGTGACTGTCTTTCGATTTTACCCTAATCAGATCAGCCCCAAGGACTTTCGGCTTCGCAGCGCCCAATTCCTCAGTCTTCGTGGCTAAGCCAACAGGTGGAGCGGCTTTTGATTTTCCAGGTGTTGTGGTAGTAGTGGTCGAAGTGGAACTATTCCGAACAGGTGTAGAGGCAGAAGAAGGAACGATCAAAGGAGGTGCTTCTGCTTGTGCTTGTAATTCCGATTTGAGCTTTATGCTTGTCTCCATCAATACCGCTCGTCGAGTCCATCGGCGTCGTCTTGTGAACTGGGGTGACGCAACGATCAGTATTTTGAAAGTCTACTGGATGTGAAGTCGAAAGAGAGAGATAAGCAAGCAACTCACTTTGCCCAAACCTCCTTTCGCGCCCATACCTTCCCATTTATTATCCCCATATACCCATCCATCAGTATCCGTCGCATCGTCTTTGTCCACTATGACCTCTCCCACCGGGATCTGCACGTTCACATTGACATTCCCGCTCTGCGAGCTGTGACCGTCATCTGCATTATGATGGTGATGGTGTGATTCATCGCTTGTTTGGGACATCGTTCTAGCTCTGAAACTCGTCGTATCGGCTGACTGTTTTCTAGGTGAATTACCTTGAGCACTGCCTGAAGCAGGTGCTGCACGCGCTTTGAGACGTTCTAGGCCTTTTGTAAACGCTTGTTCCGCTATAGACTGGGCTCTTACACCTGGCGAGAGGGTTTCTTCCGTCGTTGAAGGTGGAGATGATCCGAAAGTCGATATGAATGATGTAGGTCTACTTGAGCTCCCTCCCCCTGCAGGTCCAGAAGCAGAAGTAGAAGTAGACCCTTCTTTCTGCAACGAAGGGACGTTGAAGCCTCCGTCATCCGGGATCGTGGGTGACGCTTGTATAGTCCCTGCAGTGGTAGAGTTGGAATTTGCTAAGCCTGGACCTTGTTTGACAATTAACCACTCGTCATCTAACCATTTCCAACTGGTCGTGCGCAGTACCCTACCTGCGGGATCGTTGAGGGTCGGATCAGGGGTAATGATGGAGGAAGGAGGGGGGAGGGTGAATGATTGAGGAGGAGAGACGGGTTGTAGGTGATTATCGCACCACGATGGTCTTTCATTCGGTAATAAAGCCGACGTCCAATCTAAACCCATCCACCATCGTTGATTCTCGTGTAATTCGAATTTGAAGTATATCGGCTCTTCCGCTTTCTCTGCTGCATCTCCTTCATGCTGGGTCTCATCAGAGTCGTCAAGTGCCGATCCGGAAGGTAAAGAGCCGCTACTACTACCGGCGAATTTGGGTCTGAAGGAGAAGGCCAGGGATGGTCTGCGCGAAGTCGTCCATTTCGACTTGAGCCATCCGGTAGGCGAGAAATGGGAGAACGAAAAGCGGTAAGACGTCTCAGGAGGAGAACCGAAGATGAATAGGAATATCAATGCGAGTGATCTTCGGATGAACAGCGATTTCGAGAGGAGGTCGGTCAAGTGAGCGAGGGGCGGTGAAGGTAATAACAATACGATGGAGCCGAGGATACCTAAGAGGCTTTTGTAGCCTATGATATGGCCTAATGCGATCCATGTAATCCATAAGACGACAAGTCCTCGAGCCAGGCGCACAGGACCCAGCTGTCGGAATCGTTCGTAGCTGGCGCTCGTTTTGTTCAAGGGGGAAGGAGGCAGAAGGGCGTAGATTGCGTTGATATCTGATAAAGTGATCAAGAGGGTATCGGAAGTTGAGGGCTCGTGAATTGTGTTCTTTGAGGGTTGTTTCGGGAGAGATCGATGGCGAAGCTTCTCGAGCGGTAAGAATGGGATGAAGATCAGAGCTGGTAGGAGGTACCTGTGATCCGAGTTGCTCGTTAGACAGATTATCCATAATTCCGGGGTACGGAAAGGTGACGCAGACTCACCTGAATGCATGGCTTGAGCCGAGACACAATGCCCACCAAGCTCCGACGATCATCCAGCTCTGTGCCCTCCTACCATTTCTCCAGAGTAATATCTCCAGCGTTGTCCGGAAGAGCGATATCGGTCGGGCGAACAGCACGAGGAGTCGAAGAAAGGGGGCAGGAAGGGAAGAGACGAGTTCCGAAGATTGGAGAATTATAGGTGGATTAGGGTCTACCGATATGCCCTGCGAGGCTGGGTTCGGAGGTGCCATCTTACCTAGTCTCTTTATCGGTCCCTCATCCTCTTTGATCACTGCCTTTCATATACACAAGCACAGGATGTCAATGACAGAGAAGGACTGGTTTAAGGCCAGCCAACGTCATCCACAGCACGGCAGACGACCAATTCACTCATCACTCGTAGTTTACCGAATGCCGGTAAGAAACGGAATCAAATATAGCTATCAAGATCACGGTGCCCCGCGAAATAAAAGATTTTTGGGTCAGCCAAGCGGCAAAATAAAGAGTAACCTAAGCCTAGAAGCAAAAAACAATAACAAATCTGCTTCAACAGATATCTGACAATGCCCATTCGCTCATTTCTTTTGGAAGAAGACTCACAAGCGCAAGCGCAAGGTGAGAATGACGACCGCAAAGAAGATGCCAAGCCAGAGTGCGAATGACCGACCTGAGTCATCAGGTCTGACGCTCGATTCTAGCCAGGTGATGAAGGCCATGTTGGCTGCTCGAAACGGTGGAGGGCAAGGGAAAGACAAGGGCAAGGGCAGAGAAGTAGTATCGGAGGACGATGAGGGAGGCTCATCGTTAGATTCAGGATCTGATCTGGACGATGAAGAAGATGAAAGTGAGGGTGAGAGCGAGGATGAGGCGCAGACTGAGGATGGCGAGGTTCTCAAGGACCCGGTGGAATTGAATCAGAACGAGCGGAAACGAATTCGCATAGCGGGCGAAGAATCTGGAAGCGAAAATGTCGAAGAGACTAAGAGACACTCGCCGCCCACACTCAAGGGAGTAGCCTCTACCTCGCGAGTCATCTTACCATCACGCTCAGCCGCTCCACTGACATCTCGAACGATTGGTCAACCTGTGAAAACGGATCCTCAAGCAGCTTTTTCGGCCAATCCAAAACCATCGGCAGAAACCACCTTCGCATCCCTCGGCCTTTCTCAGCCCCTTATCACAGCTTTGAGATCTATCAATATCAGTCAACCTACTGAGATCCAATCTGCCTGTATCAGCGCTATACTATCCGGTGAGCTCTTGCTTCCCACCCCTCTTTCTTTAGCCCTCAACTCATAATTAGCTAGGCCAGATTAGCTGAACGAGCTCGTGCGTTTGTCTTGGCTACAGGTCGAGATTGCATCGGAGGTGCTAAGACGGGAAGTGGTAAGACTATGGCATTTGCCTTACCGATAGTCGAACGAATAGCAAGAGATCCATTTGGTGTTTGGGCTGTAGTGCTGACTCCAACTAGGTGAGTTGACCTGACCGCGATGTGACTACCGATGAAAATTCAGCGCTGACAGAAGAGACACTTTATTTCCATGTGCTCAGGGAATTGGCGTATCAATTATCTGAACAATTCCTGGTAATTGGCAAGCCGCTAGGTCTGACGACTGCCACGATAGTAGGAGGAATGGACATGATGACGCAAGCCCAACAATTGGAGAAACGTCCCCATATCATCGTAGCTACCCCTGGGCGATTATGCGATTTATTGCGGAGTGATGGGATGGGTCAAGGTAAATTAAGCAGAGTCAGGACATTGGTAAGTATACCGCTCGTCATGCTTCATTGAGTTCGTCGAATAGTTTTTGACATTACAATTTCTCACGTAGGTACTGGATGAAGCGGATCGACTGTTGACTCCGACATTCGCTCCTGAATTGGCATATCTATTCTCGCAAATACCGCCCAAGCGTCAGACATGCTTGTTCACTGCTACAGTCAGCGAAGCGATCATGGAACTAGCCAACAAACCCCCTTCAGCGGGCAAAGAGAAACCATTCGTTTATCGCGTCGAATCTGAGTGAGCTGATTTGATTTCCCGTCATTCACATGTAATGCCAACTGACAATCCTTTTTTTGGGGCAGTACGATGACAGTATCGAAATTGAAGCAAAAATACCTGTTCATACCTTCCCAAATCCGAGACCCATATTTACTTTACCTCTTACACCATCCGCCGGACGATATCGATATCGCCCTTCGCGCCAAACCTAGAAAGGTGGACGAGATTGAGCACCAGCGCAAAAACAGGAAAGGTGGCAATAGCAAGAAGAGGAAAAACATCATGCCTGAAGACGATGAGGAAGCTCAACAAGCCGATATACCATCTACAATCATCTTCACTCAACGGTGTGCCACCGCACACTTACTTCACTTATTATTGGATCAGCTGGATATACCCTCTGTTCCTCTGCATTCGCACCTGACCCAACCGCAGCGTTTGGCGAGCTTGGCAAAATTCAGAGCGCAGGAAGTGCGTGTGTTAGTTACTACGGATGTGGGGTCGAGGGGTCTGGATATACCGGAAGTATCGATGGTCATCAACTGGGACTGTCCTAGGAAATCGGATGATTATATCCACCGAGTCGGACGAACGGCGAGAGCAGGAAGAGGCGGTATAGCGATAACCATCGTTACTGAGAAGGATGTTGATCTGGTGAAGATGATTGAGGGGAATATCAAGGTCCAATTGAGTGAATTGAGTTTACCGGAAGAGACGGTTTTGGAGAGTTTGAATAAAGTAGCGTTGGCTAGGAGGATGGCTACTATGGTGAGTGTCCCTCTTTCTCTTTCTCTTTCTCTTTCTCTTTCTCTTTCTCTTTCTCTCTTTCTCTTTCTCTTTCTCTTTCTCTTCCTTTTCCTCTTTCTCCGTCACTGTACTGTACTTTCGCTCTCTTTCTCGCTTGAGCTGGCTGTGGTGCGCCCTCAAAGGACAAAGGACATTTTGAAGCTTCGATGGCTAATTGACGATGATCATAACCGACGGTATTTAGGAAATGCACGATTCGGGCTTCGGTGAGAGACAGGCTATAAATAAAGCCAAAGCAGTCAAGCGGATGAAGAGAGATGCTGCCTCTAAGAACGCAAATCCATAGGATGTTGGAGCATGTCTTTCGTTATATTCAATGTATTGTACGATCCTACACTCTCGAGTAAAGCGCGCATTTCTTGAGGGTCAGATAATTCACGTGAGAGTCATCGCACCTTGCGGAGAAGGATTATGCAGGACGATATACAACATCATACATGAGCATAACAAACAAAAGGCATCAAATTATATGCACAACCGGTCAAGACGATACACAACGAATAACGGCCTTGCTCTCGCAAGGCCTGCCGAAGAGAGCGATTATTGACCGTGGCAAGCTCTACTCCGAGGAAGGGTCCGGGACCGAGACCAATTTTATTAATTCTTACAATGCGTCAAAGAAGCTCCGCAGAATTGCGCGATGAAAACGTAGAGAATCAACTATCGAACGGACGCGGCACATTTGATCAGCTCTTGTTGAATAGGGTTTTGTACTGGTACTCGTACTCGTACTCGTACTGGTACTGATGATGGGACTGGACCTTGATGGTTCTTCCTGGAGTATAAGACGCCTGAAATGAGGACAAGATGACTCACAACAAATACGAATCCCGTCAAAGCCGTTATCCTAGCATTCTTCCACCACTGCTGTCGCCTTACATTCCTCGCTGCTCGTCTGAACGCATATGCTTGTCCGGCTAAGGTGTCGGTCTTGTCCACCAAGAGATCTAGGCGTTCGCCTCGCTGTAAGATCGAGTCGATGTTTTGTACCATTATATCTTTGCTAAGACCAACCGAAAAAAAGGTTTGGTCAGTAATGATATCATGCATAGGACTGGAACGGAAGGAGGGGAGATCGAATCTTGCTGATATAGGGAAAGCTGTTCGACCTTGAGGCTCTGAATGTAGTCGCCAGAGTCCAGCATCCGACTGACACTCACACATTGTTCAAATCCGACTGAGCCTGTCTCAGAGGATCGGCAGGCGGAGAAGTCGTATATTGGTGCATCAATTTAGCTAGTTCGTTTTCGAAATCGCCCAGTGAGTGCGCTGATGCCGAGACCACCTCGTCTGAAGAAAAGGACGCTGTGAACTACACTCGTAGGTGCATTATATCCGCATCAGCGTCGAGACTATGACAACTTGACAGATTAAAGTAGAGATTCTGAACGAAATGAGCCACTCACCCGCCTTTCGACCTCTGCTAAGAAAGCAAAAGGCATTCTCCTTCCTACCGAGTCATCCGCCATTACAAGGTAGATGACGCCATTCGATGAGACGTAATGTATCAGTCGATCCTGCCATACGTCTAAGTAGAATCATTGAGTACTAGCTCAGTTCCTGCGTAATTGAACGAGCTGGGGGGGCTGCTTGCCGTAAAGTGAGTTTACTTACAAGTCAATTTCGAATTATTTGGTGGGATCTTCGACAGAATAGTTGTTTGTGCAGCTATAAAGATGGATTGTCGTCAATATATGGCTCGCCGTACATCCAGTTGGCGAAGTGGAAGAGCGAACAAGGGAATATCAAAAAAGGTCGCACTGACTCACCAGGCTTCAACTCTGCTGTGCCAGTGGCATGTTCAGCTAGGACTGTCGTCCCTCTAGCCACTAAAGCATGTATCAAGGACATATTGCCGGTAATATTCTTTGGCAAACTCTTGTGTCTCGGCTGTTGAGGTGCAAGGTATATGGTTCTGAGGTCTTTCGATGGGGTAGAGCGATTTGTGATGTCGAAAGAAGAAGATTGAGAAGACTCAGACTCAAAGCGGCAGGCCAAATGATCGTCATGTTGTCACTGAGGCTGATGCACGTGGTTGTCCGGAAACTTGTATGATTGAGCGGAAGTAAAAGTATCAATATACAAGCAGACATAATTCATCGCCACATCACTATTCTCGGTCACACGCGTCTGCCTTTCTTTCTTCTTTGTGCTTTTGTGATGTGACTGTCTTTCTCCCTGCTCCCTCATTCTGCCGTAATCAGATCCAAGTCGGATACAAACTCAAACTCACTTGAACATTACGACTTCCTCTATCTCATCTCTTCTTTTTATATTATCGTCTAACTTGCTCGCTCGCTCGCTCGCTCATCGTATCTCGCCGCCTCCTCTTCTTGCAAGCTCACCGGAGTGATATCGGACCATATGTCGACAATATAGCCGGATTCGTATTGATCGCGCAAGATTCGATCATGGAGACACCCAATACCCGCTCAAGGCGTAAGAGGGAGCTTGAGAACAGCTCGCAAGAGGATGGACCGCGAGTAGCATGGGTGCATGATTCTCAACTCAGGAAAGCCGTTTTACAAGCTACAGAAGACGGTATGTCCTCCTTCATTCCTTTGTTTACATCGGCTTTCTTATTCAACACGCTTGGATCCTCACGACGTCAAGTGTTCCTGATCTAAGTACCACGAGGGTCCGAAAAGCTGATCGCTTTGACATTGACTTTGAATCTGTCTGACTGATAGATCCGATCGTACCCCCGACACCTACTCAATGTCCACGACCCATCACATCGCTTCTGAAATCATCATCGTCTTCCTCTGGGTCCGGGCTGCTGAACAGTTCAAGTGGTAGTAGACCCGCGCGCAAGAGACCATGTAGAGGACATCGGTCTTTACCCACTTCCTCAAAAGGTCCAGCGTTAGACACGCAGGCGGGGATAGGATCAAACAGTTTACCTTCATTGTCGATACTTTCAAATGCGGAGAAGGAGAAAGAAAAGACGAGATTGGATTACCTCCTCGATCGATTCTCTTTACTCTCTTCGCCCTTAGATGACGAAAAGAATAGGAAGGCAGATTATGTGGGCGTACAAGTTGAAGCGGAAACTCCAAGTCGAAATACGAGATCGAAGCACCAGATCGGATCTGCTACGGGTGGTATGATCACTTCCACGCCGCTGAGAAGGAAGAGTGTGAATACAAATACAAACGTGGATTCAGCGATGCGACCGAGATCGACCAGGAAGTCAAGCGATAAGCTGTTCGATGGAAATGAGAATCTGATAAGCAACAGCATGCTCAAAGACCGCAATTTGGGCAACGATCCAAATGCGGTTTTCCACCCATCAGCGACTTCTTCTTCGTCATTGTCATCGAAGCCAGATCCCCACGCCAGATCAAATACAATTCGGAAACCCCTCTCACCGATCAAAGGCCACGCACCAAGAATCGGACTGGGCTCACAACAGGCAAAACCTATACCAAAGCCGTCAATCACTTCGAACAGAATCGGCGGATGGACCCGAACGAGCAGTGGGAAAGCCTTTCGTACCCCCTTCTTGGGGAACGATCATGGTCATAATCATATCCAAAGTACGGGAATCAGATCCTCCCCACGTAAAAATCCAATGATGTCTTCTTCGTCCTCGTCCAAAACCACACTAACATCGAATACGAGATCAAACTTGCCTATTGTACCCAACGTATCACTAAGAGGCTCTATAGTTCCTACAACCGGTATCTCAATTCCAAGCCGATCAAATACGACCAGTACTTCAGACAGGCTGAAAAGTCCGAATAAACGACCAGCCAATTATCGTACCCGCACTAACAATTCAAATACAAGCTCATCGGCAAATTCTTCACTACCGCCTACTCCGCCTGCGCAGCCAGGGAATGAAGTGGGTTTCACGAACTTTGATGTGGGCGAAAACGATCCTGAAGATACGAGTTTCGATTCGTTCGATGGGATCTTTGCTGGAGGTGGGGAAGAGATTGAAAGGCTTCTGAGGAGTGTGGATGGGTCTGCGCGATGATCTTAGCCGATGGGAGGGCGGTTAAGCAAATTTAAGGCAAAAGGCAGGAAGGAAAAAAGGAAAGGAGGGTACAGGCTTTTGAGGATCAGGGATTTTGGCGCACTGTTCTGAGATACTTCTTCTCTGGCTATGTTTCAGTTTAACATACCCTGTCTGTCTCCATTCGAGTTACAGTAAGATACGATCCATTGAGTACGGTATATACTATGTTGTTTTGATTTCTTCTGCTCATTCCGATCGTTCAATCATGTTGTTCTTGTATATTCTCTTACTTCTCGCACCCCTTCACCATTACCATTCAGTGTTGAGTGGTATCAGGCTCAACTGATATATTCATTATATGACTTGAATTACCTGGTAATGCTTATTTGTAGTTCTTGTTGGATGCATTGTTGTGTTAGTGTGTTTGTGTGTTTGTATGTTTCTGAGTCAAGTCAAGCACACTAATGCGTCGATATTGCGACATTCTACACTGCATCGCGCATCAAGGTCTAATAACAGTATACAACTTCAGTAGGGTTGGATGTATAAATTGAAATACATGCCTCAGTCAGAGATAATACAATAACGAACGGTATATAAGGTTCAAAATACAAACTACAAGATACAACAATTGGATGTACCCGATACAACGAAGTCGAGCGATCTTTGACTTTGAGCGCACCGAAAGTTGGACCTTACATCACCAATGATACTCGTAGCAATTGAAAGGTGGCTACAAATTTGCGAAATTAAATTTTCTCCTCAGCAGCTATACCGCTCGATGACAGTCCCAGCACAGATTCGTTCCGCCCGGGAGACTGTGGTAACCTCGTGAGGTGGGGGATTTCATGCTCGCCTCCCAGTACGAATGCTTCCTTTGTATCTGGATCTGGATCTGTATTTGGGGCACGGACATCGACACCGACTTCTAAGATCTCATGGGTGGTACCTAAATCACGTCGATTGATTGATATTTTGGGCGAATATCTCTCCACCTACAATGAGCAGACGATCCCAAAATGATCAGCTTATGTGTCTATGATAGCTAGCTTCCACTTTTTCCCGTCCGATGAGATCCCCGATCTTACATCGAAATTTGAAACCGAAACCAATCCACTCACGTCGTTCCATGTTTCAGTCTCTGTAGAAACCATCACCCCACCTTGTCTGTGCCCATTAAAACTCTGACTCTGCCGCTGCCTCTGGCTTTGAGCCTGACTGTGCCTGTGACTGTGGCTGTGGCTGTGGCTGTGGTCGTGGCTCATGCCTGGATTCGAGGTAGCTTGTTGTTCACTGGAACGTATCGTAGGCAACTCGTGGTGATACTATGAGGTACGAGTTCACGATCAACTTCAACACGTCCATGCTTTATCTCAACGACAATGCTCTCAATGAATGTATGCATGTATGAATGTGTGTTCCACTCGACTTGAGTGGCCGGTGCTGGGGCTGGGTCTTGTATTGGGATTGGGATTGGGATTGGGATTGGGATTGGGATTGGGATTGGGATTGGGATTGGGATTGGGATTGGGATTGGGATTGGGATTGGGATTGGGATTGGGATTGGGAGTGATACTGGTAAAACTCACCTCATTAAATTGGGTACTGTACCGCGCACTTAGCGACATACGGGCATTGAGCACGGCAAGGAATGACATGGTGTATATTTTAGGTAACATGACACTACACTCAGATCGAGCTTCAGTCAGCATAAATCGAGACTTAGACACGCACCGTGATAAGGGACCGCTCATGTTGATTGGTGAGGGCATCCTGCGACTCACGCAAAGAAAATGACGTATAGCGAGTCGGACTCGACGCAATACTGAATGATGGACATGATCACTCTGCAACATCCTCCATTGGTCAGCATTGAATGGTCGCAAACCATTACAGACAATTCAAAGCACTTCATGTCAGATATCAAATGGAATTAAATCCTAGACAACTTACACTATTGTACCAGGAAGTTGCGTCTCGAAAGCCAATCTAGTACGAATCCAACAATCAGCGCAAGAAGACGACAGGTATGTGATACTCAGTGTCTGTCTGCCACTATGTGGATTCTTGGACAGGAATGCAAACGCTGCTCACGTTATCAGCCTGTTGATCAACTTGTCTGTATCCCTCCAGCCCGTTCGAGACTTCCATAAGCCGAAGGTAATCAACGATAACAGCGTCAAATCCGTCGTCACCCCAGAAGCGTTCTGCCCATCACGAACAAATAGGAATATCGGTCTTCAGCTCTACTTTTCATAACCGCGGAATAAATTCATGACTAGCTTACGAGTAGGAAAAGCTGTACTCTAGCTTCCTGCCAACATCAAATCATAGGCGGAGCGAGCATCAAGTCGTCAACATTGTTCGAGCGATAACTCAGGAAGGACGAAATCAAACTCACCTTCGCTCGTTGTATCAATGCTACTTGATAAAATTTCGCTGTAGTGGCAGCCCCAATCGCCAATTCACTCAATCTGGCGGTGATCACACATCGCAACCACAATTAACCCTCGAGCAGATGAGAGGGGCAAGAGCAGGACATAAGCCGATCAATTGACTCACATCAGTGGACAAAGTATGATCAAGATGAATTTGTTTCTTCCATTCAATTTATACGCTCTTTCTGCGAAGAATACCTAATCCGATTTTGAATCCCAGAGTCAGCTCATTGTTCTGTTTCTCTTCTGCTCTCAATTTCACTATGACAACAGAAAGTGTATTTGGACTTACCTGAGCGATCGATACTGTTGACGTCTCCCATAATGGCAAAAAAGCCACATAACGTATACTTGTGAAAGCCGAATAATTCGTTCCAAAGCCTTTGACAACTACTCAAAAGAATCGCACAGATCGGAGGGGTCAGTAATCACCCCGATTTCAGCATGTGATCGGTAGGTCTACTAAGAAAGGAAGAATCACTCACATAGTCTGACGATGTAATTGATCAGACTGCCGAGATTGGAACAGAGTCAACAGTGTCATCATCGCTCATACTTAGGTGTCACTCTGCATATCTGACTCTCGATGATAAGCTACGGCACTCACAAAGCTGAGAATCCAGTCGAAAGCAATGTCACCAAGAACTACGATCGACCCGCAATCCGCAAAGATGAGCATAACCATATCATATCATCTCATTCGCTTAATATTCTTGTTTCCTTCCGACCGAGTGACCGATTTAATATATTCAACGCACCACGATAATCTTTATCCTCAGAGGATCTCTCTTGAAGGACCAATTCATCCAAAAGCTAAATTGCTGCCATATGACACCGAGGAATATCGAGTCTAGTATCAATCTATCCTCAAGCGTGATTGCAATTTGTCAGCTCACTGATTCTGTATTCCATACCATAGCCCGCGAAGCAAAGCGTCATCCTAGATGAGGGTACAAGTGGACTGGTCTACTCACGATATGATATATGGAAATAAGAATTTCATAGGATCGCTCAGAATGATAGCTCTGGCTTGATCCTCCGAGATGAAGTCGACATCGACATTGCCGCTGTCGTTGGTGTTGGTGCCGGTGTTGACGCTCATGCTCGGGGATGGAAACGGCGGAGTCTAGGTCGTTCGTTCTGTCATTCGCGAGGGCCGACTTCGCAGTATCACCCAGTCACAGCCTTACTTGAACCTTGAGGGAGATCAATGTTCGATGTGATCTCCTCCTCCCATGGGATCATTGAGATCACTGAGAACAAGTGTTGTACATCCATTCGCCAGCTGCCCGTCCACTCGTTGATCATCACGAGTATGAGAATTGTCATGCGAATCATATTCAGTCACGTACAACCGTAAACGGTCCGTCTGTGACGAGTCTCCTTCCCGCCCCCTTGTGTCACACCCAAACAAAAACATGGAGGTGTCTGAGAGAGAATTATGTAAAAAAGTGATACGTTGCATCAGCTAGAGTAATTTACTGGAACGCTGGCTTGTTCCGCATCCCGGTATCACATGCGGGTTCGGGCCCTGAGACAAGTGCCGGAATTGGTGAGCAACCATTCAATATTCAAACAAACACTGAGACATGCCGAAAGATTTTCAGGTACGTAAACGTGATCGACGTAACCTTCGGAATCCGAACACGCTTGAAACCTTCGATAAACCATACGGTAAGACATAGATCCCATACGGTACAAAGTGTTCGGCTCTTACAGCCAACTTGTCCATCGTGTCCCGAGGTATCACGAGCACAGAACCGAAAATGATGGATCAGGTGGAGTTGGAGAGACGCGGACCAGCGTCTAAGCAGGTCTACCGATCCATCCATGACATAGCCTCGTTCCAGCCCCAATGCCCATCCCAGAATCTGCATACGCCTTTGTCAGCTTACTGTGATGCCCGTATGTTTCTCAAGATGGGCTACACTCACCCAGCGCCTATGAAGCCTCCTGCACCCTTCCATCTGGCCTGCGGACCAACGATAGCCCAATCAGGGATCTGTCGCCCATCAAACTTATCAGCGAAGCTCAACTCAGACTTGTCACGATATTGAGTGGAACGGTGCTTACCGGTACACCCGTCCTGATTGGGGATAATCTCGCAGCCAATTCCAAGCCCAGATCATCGTTACCAGCTATAAGCATCGCAAGCGACCTGGAAGAGGTTGTATGAGGATGCAAGGTGATCAAGCCTACTCATGGGAATCAGCACACGGGAAAAATCATGAGCTTTGGGGGACTCACCAGCTCCTCGATCGTATACCACTTTATCATTGACTAGCATGACGCCCTTGGTAGGGAAACGCACTAGACATTTTGCACATTCTGCCCATCAGCTCGCCCTTTGCGCCAAACATCGCTGGATGATGTCACTCACAAGGTAATTTCCCCTGCCGTATCATCCAATTTGTGTACAGGTTCTCATCAGGACGCCCGAGAATCACGAGATTGCCTTGTCCCAACTCATCTTTCGCTACTCTCATGAGTCCTTCTCTATCCCCTATTATATCGCTATCGAGCCTATGATACAAATACAGATCGTGTGCTATCTTCTTAGCTATATCACGCAGTCTAGGCGAATCAGGGCAGATGATCGTCATCGGCCCAGCCGTCGACAGTATCCGAATTATCGGTCCGTATGCTCGAGGAAGAGTCAAAGGCCCCATGATCGGGACATCCTCCTGTATCCAACCGATTCCACTAGATGATTTCCTGAATGTTTGTAGTTTCCCAGACTGTTGAGACACCAACTCGATCCTCTTCACGTTCGTACCTCGAAGGTCTAGCGGTTTAGCCGGATCACTATCTTTCCATTGTCTAGCATTGACGTCCAGTCTCCCAATTCTTCCGGGAATATCTAATTCCACAATCCGTACACCTGCTCTCCCGCCGCTTTCTTGCGGGTTTGCAGTAGTCAACGTGAATCCGACTTTGCGCTGCTCGTCCCAGCTTTTCTTGTGAGGCAGATCTTTGATAAACTCAATGACCTGGTCTGAACGTAAGACATCATCCCACCAATGACCCTTCTTCGGGACTTCCAACAGTCTGGCTGGACCTCCATCTTGCTGGCCTGCCCACGAGGAGATGATATTCACATATGACCTTGAATGGCGGGGAGGGACATTGTCGTCTTCGCTTCCATGTACGACGAGTATAGGTATATTCGCGAGATTCGAAAGGTACAGATCGTTGTTGTAGCTTGACAGCGAAGAGGAGAGTATACCCATCAGAGAAGGGTCTGCGTAATGCCTCGAATTACTGTTTAGGGCAGACATGCGTCCCATCAGTCACAGCTCTGTTCGTTCCTTGAGGCTTGTTCGGTGCAGGACCGCAGCTGTAAAACTCACATTTCGGTATACGGCACGTAGTCTTGTATAGTCAACCAGCCCGAAGCAGCCACGACTGTCGTTGGAAAATCAGCATTGTACAAACAGCTGGAGCGCATCGATACCTTACCTCCTCTCACGCGATCAGGATACCTCGCAGCAAGATGCCATGCTCCCTGTCCTCCATTCGAGTGTCCCATCATTCTAGACATCATGCTCTTCAGCGAATATGCAACGTCAGAGCTTTCACATACTCACATTGTCTGATCTGAAACAACCATGCCTATTCGCCTGATGATCAGGCTGAAAGCATCCCTAGCAGCCCAAACATCAAGCATACTGCCTCCGTGCCAATCTTCCCCCCATTCATTTCTGCCCGTCGGCAAGACGGCCCAGTACTCAGGAATCGACGGAACGGCAGCGATGTACTCTGGCAGAGTAATATCCACGCCCGCACCATGCAGAACCAGAAGGACAGGAGAGAGAGGAACAGCCGCGTTCGCTGAATGAGCAGCCTGCTGGGTCGATGCCGAAGGTGTAGAAGGGGGCTGAGGGTGAATGATGCCAGGGTCGCTGGCTAATGCAACGGGAGATGCAGAGCTGGATGTTTTGTTTGTAGGCCACTGCGGAGGGGGAAGTATCATAGCGTGTGAAACCGCGGCCGGTACTCCCGAAGTTATTGAAGGCGACGCGAAAGTGATCTTGAAAGGTGCAATCCGGTCTTTATCGTCCGTCCGGATGTGGTTGAATGTCGGATGCCATATAGCTTGCTTCTCTTCACCCTTACCACTACCGTGAATCTTTATTGTAAGCTTGATAGCCAACGACTGCACATAACCGGGTAAGGCCTTTGTCTGCCCTACTCTCAGCGCGATCGGTCTGATCTGACCCTTCAGTATCTTGGCTGAACCGGGTAGAGTAAGGTTGATCGATTGTCCAAAAGACGCCGGCAATTCCACTCCGATGATCTCTATATCTTGCGCTTCGGAAGGCACTCTGAATCCTACCGATATCCAATCTCCCATGAACCACCCATCCACCACGTCCGGAACCTCTTCTAAACCCTCTAAGATCTGGAAATCCCCCACTTCGTCTACTTCAGCAGCCACCTTGATTCTGATTGTGGGAGGAGACGATCCGGGATCCCCGAACATCCTAATCTCGTATAATGCCTTGAGCAATATGACGTATTTCCCCGGAGTGAGCGACAGAGATCTAGCGAAATTGGATGTCTTGTTTGTTGTGCCCCGGAGGCCCGTAGGAGTATCGGAGAAAGCATATATATCTGCGTTGTACCAGCTTATCGGTTCTGTCAAGTCTGTCGGTACAGGGTAGGGTACGAAAGCGTATTCTACGCCTTGGGTAACATCGATTCGTACTGAGGTTCGAGGTTGATTCGGTACAGCAGGGATGTTGATAGTCGTGCGCAGGATGGATTGATATTGCAATGAAGCCCATCCGTGATCTGATCGAAGCTGGTCCCATCTACAGTATCAGTCATGAGTCTCTCAGCTCATATTTCATGCACTTTATGAGTACTCGAGAAGACGGGAAAACGACATGGTTGTCGATTGTTGGATTAGAGGAGAAACGCTGACCTGATCTCGGGGTATGACACCTCCAGCCAGCCGTCTTCGCCCACCTCAAACCTCCTCCAGCCTACTCTACCTCCATCACATATCTCGCTGGGCCATGTCTCGCTATCGTCGTAAGGCCTCTGGGCGAAATTTATGTCGGGGTCTAGTGATGGGTCGAGAAATGCGGAAAGAGGAGAATGGGTGAAAGGGTGTTCACGCATTCCGCTGTGATGAGGCATGAGCTACTACGGAGTGATGGTGTGCGTCCGCATATTGAGCGTGATCACATACCTTGGGAACGGACCCACAGCCTAATGAACACGTCAAGCCTGTTAGTTTCGGTTCTTCTGACCCGGTAGTATTTTATGAGAGACCTGACGAGGATTATGGTAACTCACCTCCCATACTTTACCTATCTCGAGGTCGCCTGACATGCTGGGTGTTGCCTGCTGTTCCTACTATCGCTTGCAAGCTGATTGGTGAATTGCATGAGCGTCGCAAGACACAAGAAGAGCAGTTCCACACAATGAATCCCGCTCGGCGCTATCTTATCGTACTCCTACACCGCTTATCCGGCTATCGTCCTCGCCGGGCACCATACCATCCCGCCGGAACGCAATGACTTGCTTTTTGAGCATTGAAGCACGATCATGAAGGTCTCCAACTAAAGAGACATCGCCTTGCGCCATGTTGTGCTGTCACATCCCTCCATAACAGCGAAGATGACCCGAGCTTTAGCTCACGATAGTAATCCACCTCCCAACTGGCCAGAGGGTATCATATACCTGACCAAATGCCGACTCTCCCCTACTTTCCCTACCTCGCTGATTCCCCTCATTTCGTCAAATGGCAGATTCCTTCCTAGGAGTATCATCCACCCTTCAAGCGTGTTGATCAAGCGTATCGACAAGGTGGATCATCCTGCGAAAGGTCAAAATGGCTTATTTGCAAAAGGCAAGATAAAGCCTGGGATACTAATTATTCCTTACTTCGGGATCATTCACGCTACTTTCACCCTCGACCAGTCGGGATCACAGTCGCAATCACAATCACAATCACTGTCAAACTCGGGTAAAGAGGGCAGAGATAGAAACAGGGTCCCGTATCAAGACAAAGATGAACACGAAGATAGCGATTACGATCTCTCACTACTCCGCATCTCAGCGTCCGAAATTACCAACCCTTTCCCAGGATACCACATATCCATAGGGATAGATGCCGCGCACATGGGCAATGCAGCTAGGTTCGTCAATGATTATCGAGGGATCAACGATTCTGGAGGTCCAAATGCGGAATTTAGACTGGGTAAAGGTGAGAATGGGGAGCTGCAAATGGAAATTTGGAGTTTACCTCTGAAGCTCAATAAGAAGAATAGAGGAAATCAAGTCACCGCGGCGGCAGCGGCGACCGGGATAAGTAAAGGAGATGAGATTCTGGTTAGTTATGGAAAAGGATGGTGGGGTGCGAGGAATCAAGGGACTTGAGTGGTATGGTAATCGAATATCCATCCCCACAAAATGTTCTCAGACCGAAGCCCGCCTCGAGTCCTCGGTGTTCATCACAACCGCTCAAATGGGTCGCACCAGATCATCGCCATAGCATGAACGACAGGACGAGAGGCTATAAAACACGCTACGGAGTGACCCAATCCCATCGCCAACCTGTCGGACCATCGAGACTCCCCTCGTACTCCGCGACACTATGCGGCGCTTTCGAACACTTCTTCTTCCTCATCTGGTAGCTCGTATTCCCATCCCGCTCGAACGTCAAGGTATAATACGATGTCGACACATTAGCTTCGCCCGCTAGATCGTATCACCTCGACGTCAGCCGAGTGATCAAGCTCCTAACCACTGAGCATCCTCACACGAGAAGATCCGCTCAAAAAGGGAAATCTGAAGCGATGATCGACGGGTATTGGGGAAAACGTACATAATTGGTGTATTATACCTATACTGGCCTTCCCGAACAGCCACCTCGCGCCGTCGATGACCGGCACTTTCCTTTCCCTGGCGGATTTAGGCATCTTGGGATCCTCGTTCTCTGATGTTATCGGCGGGAGGATCGGTAAGGATGATAGAGCGTTAAGAGATGGTTCGAGAATTATCAGTTGGGTCGGAGGATCACTATGAGGAAATAGCAAGATTAGATCAGTATTGCATAAAGCTGTGTTGAGCGAGGGACACATGTTCGTACGAGGGATGCAACGTATTCAGATGGTCAACAGTCGCTTTTGTAGCGCTCAGAAGATCCATGTAGTCCGATAAACGAGCACTATCGATGTGTCATGTACGGTTTCAAGTTAGCCATATCTGCCATATGAGATTTGCGAGGTCAAATTCCCCATTCACAGATTGCAAGGGGAAATCACGCACTCTGACTTGAACCTCTTTCCATGTTCTTGCCTAACATCCACTGGCTGATTGGGCATAGGTTCGTCGTCACCACTAGGCATACATTCATCTGTATTCCGACTTACGGTTGCGTTTGCGTTCGCGTTGACACTCGGAGTCATGTTCGGAGGAGGTTCATTTTCGTCTACGGTCTGCTGAACCATGAACATGCTCGCCACATCCCAGAGGATAATCAACGAGGGTGTTGATTCGACATGGTGCGGATGAGAATGAGCATGAGAAAGGTTTTGATTGGAATTGTTGTCAAATCGAGAATCCGATTCGGTGAGGAGGGTGAGTAAGAGTTGGAGATGTTTCGGAGAAGGGCAATAGCTGATTGGCCGTAAAAGATCATCAGCTACAGGGTCAGCCGACACCTCCGACCATCCAAAAATCAGGAGTCTGGAATTCGTTTGTACAGAAGAGAGACGCTTACCGTATATCTACCCTTTTCAACATCTTCAAGGTCTCCCACTCCCCAGATATACTCCTAAAGACATCTTCATCCTCCTCTTGTATCTTATCCGCATATTCCCCTTTGGGACCAGTGATGATCAATACTCTTTCTCTAGCTCTTATCTCCCTGCTCAACTGTTTCGTCCCGTTCCCATCGTTTGTCGTAGTTTCTGCTACTTGATTATTTGCTTGCGATGTATTCTCAGCCGCCCTTTCTTTCCCTTTCCCTTTCCCTTTCCCCTTCGCCAGTTCACCGACGGCCTCTTGAGCATGACGCGGCGCATTAAGCGGAGAGTAAGGCAGGTGATCTGCTAAGCCCAAGTAATTGAGAGCGAGATGTAATGGAGAAGTGGGCGGTAAGGGACCTACAATGTACGTTGATGGACTGAGATATGAAATTGATGCAGGTGAACTGACGTTGGTCGAAGTGGAGACAGAGGCAAAGGAAGAAGGAGTGGGCGATGTCGAAACGAGGAGAGAGGAGATTGGAATTGGAAGGGGCGTAGGTCTTGACATTTCCTTCACAAGCGCTGTGCATGAGAAGCAAAGCAGATTTCACTGCTTGCGTGCCCAGTCGAGTGCCTTGACAGACAAAGATGAAGAATGATATGGACATGCAGTAAATCAAGTCACCCGTTGCTCGACTCACTGAGTTTACTGGATGCCCTCCACCTGACGCGTAAGTGGAGGATGACACTCAAATCCAGTCAACTGGTGTGTATGATGGTTCTCGGGAACGCCAGCGTAAAGTCGCAATGCATATGGCATATGGCTGTCTTGTCTTTCTGCGCATATAAGAGCAACTCTATACAAGCGCATCTACATCTTCAGCACCAACTCGCCAAGCCCGAGTCACCCCATCCCCACATCTAAGGCATTCCCATTTCACCTCATCCTCTTCTTCTCCTTCCGACGCTTGTTCCTTTGCTTTACCTGCACGGTCCTTGCCACCCTTCAGCCGACCATGTACGACCTGGCCAGCTCTCTGTGCGTCAACCCGTTTCTTCGCCTTCCCGTTTCCGTTTCCGTTGGCTTTCTGCCTTTCATGGTGATTATACAATTCCTGACCTATGCAATAATAGCACCACCTGCAACCCCCCTTACAATCCGTTTGAGCAGGTACGAAGATCCTATTCTCCTCCGCGTCAGCTTCATGTTCAAATCCACTAGCCCCTTCTATCGGAGGCAGGTTCAGGCCTGAGCCTTGGGCCGACGAAGATAGAGGTACTGGAGCTGTGATGTTTCGAGAATGACATATTGGGCAAGTGGATAATGGCAAATCCGCATATATCCCTCGATGCCGCTGAGCGTCGTCGTTGGGAGCATGGCCATTCAGCAGTGAGGTCATGCCGATGGAGGAGTAATCTATTCTCGTTGGTGGTGAGAAGATTGATTTGAGCGAATTGAGGTGTGCGGTGGGGTTGAGGTAAGAGGGTAAAGGGGGTAGGAGCGGTATAGCGAAAATGAGGAATTCCTATAATCCGACAAACACACAGGCTTACATGTCAGCTGCCGTGACGCACTGACTGACCAGTACTGATCCGTTGGCTGTCTGGTAGAAGAATTTGACACTTACGGTAAAAGTCCCCCATACCAATTGCCGATTCATGAATTCGTATCCCACCATTCTCGCCAAATGGGGTTTAGCAGGTATCAGCCTTAATCGCAGTATTCGCATCAGGAGCGATGGATATCTGATTGAGCGATACACTTTAGCCTCATCATAGACTTTGATTTAACAATAGAACATGTCACCTTGATACTCACTTGCCATCATACAGAAAGCTGAGCCAGCCGACGAGCTCCCAGATCCTACTCAGATTCTCTAATCTTCCTATAGCCTTCCAGACTTTTTTGCGCGTATCATGATTCGGTAAGTCGGACCATTGTTTGCTTAATGCATATTCCCTTATTCGCTTGATGAAGTATTTCGGGAACATCGGGGGGTGCAGTAAGAGGTATAATAGCAGTATCTTCCTCGTAGCTAGAGTGTACATTATCAGGATCGATCAGCTTGTGCATCCACTCTCCATCCCGGTAAGGCAAAGCAAGGTCATGTAGTTGCCCGTGCACGAAGCAAGCTTACGATTGCCCGTTTTCGACGAAATCATCTTCATATTCTGCATCTTCAATCCCGGAGAAGCATTGATAGATGACCATATCCCAAATCTGAATATGATCAATTGTATGACCAGTTCCAATTCCGGTCGAAGTCCCATTGAGAATGCCAACTACTCCATGAACATATAGCATCAGCCAATGTAAACCATCAGAGCGGGAGAGATCCTACGGTGACGTACCTTGAAATTGGCCAATGAGTTGCTGAGATTATCGCTCATCATCTCCACCAGGGCAGAATCAAGATCATCCGAGTCGATTTGATTGACTTTAGGCGCATTTGGCGGAATCGACCTCATCGTACTAACCATGGAAGAGGAGGGCGATGACGATGATTCGGAAGGCGATTCGCCCGGATATACGATCCGCTGGGGAGGGACCATGATGCCGAGGCCTATCCGGTGCAGTACCGAGGAGCTCGCAGCCTTATACTCCGGATGGGGGCCCCTTTGGGCAATGAATTGAGCAAAGAGAAAGCAGAAAAGATCAACAAACAGATGTAATGGAATTCAATCCATTTTACTCGTTCATCATACACTTTCCGTCTTATCGGCTCTCAGTTACCGAGTGTTTGGCGTATTACGTAACCGGGCCGTTTGTCAACAAGCCTGGCTTTGCCGCACTCTCGAGCGAAGAGCGAGATTTGAGTGGAATAGCATATCGATAGCTCTCATCCTCAAAGCTACATTCATACTACATCAAGGCAAGGCGACGTCTCAATGATCAGATGCTCTCGTCCGTATCGCTAGTCCGACTAGCCTTGCTTCTCTCCCTCTTGGTCAGGGCAGAGGCGATCTGGCCGTTCAAGGAGAAACGATTCAAGGATGAAGCATTCATCAATGCCGGTTCGTTGGGGTTGGAAGGTATAAGCGGTCGAGTGATAGGTGTTGGAGATTGGGATGGGGATCAGAAGTGAGCTTCGAACACTATCTTCGTATCTCTATACTCCTCTTGAATGTCGCAGTGGCACTGGCTCATATGCGAATAGGCTGGATTTGTACACTCTGAATGGGGATAAGAAAACCGTAACGATTAACCTATGGGACAAAGGTATGTCAACCGCACTCATACCGATTGTATCCATCTGAGAACTATCTGCGCCTGGCACACATCTCGTGTTCAAGGCTCAGAGTCGGACCCCTTTGAAGTCGCTCATACTGGTCTTCCGAGATAGACAAATTCAAATTCACCGCTGCGCACACCTTGACGCTCTCATCGACAATATCGAATATCATACCGGGAGATTACGACCATGATGGACATCTGGATCTGCTGGTGATGTACGTCCAAGAGGAGGATGGGGGTTGGTGGGGCAGCAAGAATGATAAGCTGGGGATGGAGGTATATTTGGGTGGAGCAGAAGATGGTGGCTTCCGTGAGTGCGACTCACCTCGGCCTGCCAGCAGACAAGGACAGAAAACCGTGAGAACCAAAATTGATGTCCAATGTCATGTCAAATAGAGAAAAAAGCGTGGAAGCTTGATTCAGCTTTACCGACCCAACCTATCGTCTTCGATGCCGACAGCTCTCTTAGACCCTCTTTGCTGGGTTTGGCACCTAGCGACGACACGACAGAGGGATTATTGAAAACTTGGTTGAACAATGCAACAGGTTTCACACTGTAAGTCAAGTCTATACCATTCTGATCGCATTGAGCGAGGGCTCACATACTTGTTTACTCCCTTAGAGGCGCCACCCCGTTGATCAGGCCCGAACAAGCTTGTACGCTGGCACACCCACATAGTAGCGCGTTCATAGATATCGATGGAGACTGTCTTCCAGGTATGCCTATCGAAAATGCTTCCTATGACTGCGACTTTGACTATTCAATGCTGATGTCATTCTCTTCGTCAGATCTCGTATTACATTGTGCTACCCCAAAATCAACCGCGCGATCTATCCAGATTTGGCTGAATAAGGGGAAATCGGGCTTTGAATTATCTAGATCATACGACTTGCCTAGGGGCAGCGGACCCGTTTCATTTGGAGATTTGAGTAAGTCTATTCGGAGCACTCTGAATGAATAACAAGGCTGACAATATCACACGCATAGACCGAGACGGTTCAATCGATATCATCTTCCCTACTTGCGCTCAAACAAGTAAATCTACAGGAATAGGCACAGAATGTAACCTGAACATAGCTTACAACAGACAAATTCCCATTTGCTCCACGGAGGGGTCGCAGACTGACAAGGAGGGCAAATTGTCATGCCGTGGGTGGGGCGAGCTGTGCACAGCGGATGAAGGGTTTGAGTTTAGCTTTGACCCTTCCGATCCAGTAAGTGGCACTTTGACAATCCTACCAGTCGTGTACGTCTATGTGTGTGCAGCTGACCATATCGTACAGCATCTTACATCCATACCATTCTCGACTCTCCTTGCAGACAAGACCGATACTGAAACTACAGGGGGTATACTACTACATCCGCCGAATCAACCTGACATCCCTCTTCCGATACGAGTAGGAGATTACAACGTCGATGGATTCCCCGATCTCCTCTTGACTGTACATACCAACACCAAAGGTGGCGTACTGGGTACGAAAGAGATCAATCAGGTTAAAGTACTTGTCAATGTGCCTTGCTCGAAGAATGTACCTGGATGCGAAGGCAGGTCGATGAGAGGTAAAAGGGGATTCAAAGTCAGAAGCGGGAAAGCATGGGATGCTTTGGATGGTATTACAGATGCCGAAGGAGCTAGTTGGATGGATATAGACGATGATGTGAGTCTACACCATTACATGAGACCAGCTGTCCGGCAGCTGACTGACTATCGCGAATGTCATGATGGAATGACTCAACAGGGTTCATTGGATATCCTGGTTCAGCGCTCGGGATCTCAGTCTGGAGAAAGGGTCACGTTCATCCAGAATAACATCTACCATGATGCGTTCTTCCTCAAAGCTCAAGGTAAGCAAGATCCTCCGATTTTAGACAGATGAGAGTCCAATTAACGATCGAGCTGACGGAGACGGAGTGATTAGTACTCAATGGAGCGTGCGAAGGAAAATGCGAGCTTTCACAAGGTGGAAAATCGTATAACGTGGGTCTCCAGTGTATTTTAGCTGGACGAACGTTGAGCTGACCTCGCTCGATGTAGCCTCTTGGAGTCAGCTATTCAGGTGCAACATACAAGTTCACTGTACTGGATACCGAGGGTCATCGAGTGGCTCAACAGGGTAAGTCAGCTGATTGTGACATCGTCTTTTGGATCACGCACAGCTGATCATGTCTCTGTAAAGTCGCGCAACTGCCTCAGACGGGGTACCATTCTTTACATAACCCTTACGCGTATTTCGGTCTGGGTAGAACGAACAATTACGTAGAAGTGAGTCATCCAATGTCTTTGTGTGGGATATGAGCCTGGTCTCGTTCTGTCTCTAGAGGGAAGGAGCATGGGGCTTGGAGCCTGTCAAAAGTTTCATTTTGGTGTGTTGATTCTATCTTGGTTGTCTCAGAAATTATTCATCGGCACATCTTTACCACAAGGTAGTCATTCCACATATCTGGAATCCATCATACCGAATTCGCAAATCATCATCAATCCGCCGTATCCAGTATCTCCCGATGACGAACAGGAGAACCCAGAACCAAAAAACAAGGATGACGTCCCATCATCACCACCTTCGAAAGATCGTACACAGGCACCGGTCAAAGCCAGATCGACAGAATGGAAATCGCAATTATACCTGAAACCTGGAGATTGGGTTCCCTGGGTCGGAGTCGCCGTCTTCTCCACTACCATCATACTCGGTTTCGTGGTTCTGGGACTAAACGAGAGGGAGAAAAAGGAAGATGAGAAGGAACGAAGAAGGAAATTGCATGCTATCAATTTCCAAGCTTTATAGAGTGCCTTCGTCTTCGTCTTCGATTGTATCAAGAATTCTCAATATACATGCATCTAATCAAGCATTTCATAACATTATTGATGACGCCAGGGCAATGCACAGACGCACGGACGCACAGATGAAACACGGTGTATCATTTACTCTTACCCCTTTAAGTGACTCGGAATAATACGAGTACGAGAGTACACCCTGAAACACGAGCACGAGCGTAAGGGCTAGGGTAAGGGCAAAGGATTAACGTTACCAGGGAACTGGTTCAGATAATAAGGTAGATGCGGGTAAAGTGATTGAAGGTATGCTGACTTACTCATACTAAAAATAATTTAGCTTCGACGCGTCTTTTGACTTTTCTTCTTCGGTTCGCTTCGTCAGAGGTCATGTAGCTTATACGTAGGTGCTGTAGGTAGAAGGATAATTCGATTGCGGATATAGATAAGATGGTAAAGAAGAAAAGCATGCAAAACCCCTTCACCTTTTCTTTTGACTTCTCAGATCGAATCTCGTGCTCTATTCGGTGCTTGACGCATTGATCACTCCGCACTTTCACTGTCGCACGACCCCTCAAATAAGCGGACCGAGCTGAGCTTTGTTCGTCACACCGGTCCTCGTCTCTGTCCTTGACCCTGCCCTGCCCTGCTTTGCGATATCGGCCTCGACGTAGCTACTTCACTTCTTTACCTGGTGTAAAGGCAGAAGAATTCGAACACCCAAAGGCATACAATCAGTGCTTCGCCGGTATTTCGAAACGAAAGGGAAGAAGTAGACAAGTACAAGTAATACAATAGGAAAAGAGGAAAAGGTCGATCCCCTTCCTTTGGTCTAGTACAGTGGTCAAAAGTTGACTGATAGTAACACTTAGCGGGTCTAAGCTTGAGTGAGTTGATTCAACTGTCACTGCGCCTGCGCTACGAGTGTTATCGCCTATCCTATTGTCCGCCCAAATAATACCGCCCACATACATATCCACCATCCATGCCCTCTTCGTCATGCTTGATCCCCCTTCCTCTTCTTTCTCCTCTCCGTACCATATACCTTATACCCATTCTTCAACTGACCTTGTTCATTCGCAGCGTCATTGTAGCGATACACTCCTACATCCTCTCAAGTCATCTTGGTTGATCCAGATCACTTACCTTACGCTCTTTACGCACCGAAAGCCATCTACGCTCATTACGAAGCCGCTCTCGACCTTAACCGATCGCAACGAATCCACCTTTTCGCTCCGATTTATCCTCGACTAGGACGCAAAGCTACTTCGACCACACCTACGGAGCAGATTATCTCACGAACTACACGATGCGAGTCTCTCAGCTGTACTTTGCCCTCGCAGCTTCTTTGGCGTCGGTATCTGTCAATGCTCATATTGCACTATGGGACGAAGGGATGTACGGGTGAGTGACATCGACTATCATAACTACTTCACTATTGATCGCTTTATGCTCTACATCTTCTGCGTTCATCATCGATGAGGGTAGTTCCGAATGAGCCAAAGCTGATTTCGCGATTCAGATGGGACCCCAACGATCCCAATCAATCTGAGCCCGTCCTCCCCCTTATGCATCTCCCATTCAACGAATGGTGGTTCCACGGGTACATCAACAAGCCTCCTCAGGACGGCAAATTCATGTCCCTCCCTTCTGGCGGGACCTACAAGGGGCAAGTGGCATGCAACAAAGCCCTGACCACCTACGGGCAGAACGACTATCAGCAGACCGGTATCTACGCTTGCGACGGGGACGGCGCGTCCGGCGGTATTGGCGCTATGCATACCTCAGACCCATGGGCGTCGCCCGATCCTAAAGACGTGAAAGGATGCGGGATCGCCATAGCTTACGAGAGTGATGTCTCGAAAATCCAGCCCGAGGATTTCGCGGTGATCTCGGTGAATTATACTTGTCCATGGTTCAAAGATGTCGATTTCCAGATCCCAGCAGATTTGCCTCCGTGTCCGGAAGGAGGGTGTCATTGTATGTGGGGGTGGATTCATGCTGCCGACGCTGGATCCGAACAGAACTATTTCTTGGGGTATAGATGTAATATCACGGGTGCGACTGGTGTCACTCCTATTCCACCTCGTGAGTGACCTAGACTTTTACGGTTCCAGCTCACCACCTCAGAACCCTGACACATGATCTACAATCCGTAAAATACCTTGGACCCAAATGTGAGGAGTTGACAATATGTATAAACACGTTGTTCTCGCTCAGCCAAGACCGCAAACAAGTGCAACTACCCAACCGATACTTCCAACTGCACTGTCGGCGCTAAACAACCGCATTATTGGTATCAGAACGAGAGGAATAACAACCCTCAGGGAGAATACGATCCGCCTTTCTGTGAGTTGAGTCGATCTCCAAAATTGACCGCGCTTTTCAAGTGTATCGAGTCTGCTTTGTTGTATCTATCGTTCGATGTGCATCAAGGCTGACTCTGAACCCATCGTAGACAATAACGAATACGGATTCATCAATGGTGCCCAAACCGATTTATTCGCTTCTGTCGGCGGAGCCGAGGTTGGGACTGGCACATCATCCAATGCAACCGCTCCTTCCGAGGCTGCGGCCTCTTCTTCGTTGGCTTCGGCCTCGGCTTCGGGCTCAGGCGCTTATGGAGATGCTCAACCAAGTACTTCAGCCGCTACCGCACAATCTATCAATGCTCAGCCTACTTCCTCCACAACATCAAACTCTGAGCCAGAATCAGTATCGGACTCAGATGTCACAACCCAGACTACAGTGACAGTGCAAACTACTATGGTTCGACCGTCTGCAACTGCAAGCGTCACTGCGCCCGTACAGGCTCAAGTAGCTATCGCCACCTCGTCGACAGAAGCTTCACCCACACCCACCGTTGCGACTTCTTCCGCAAGTGCAAGTGCAAATGCAAGCGCGGATTCTACAGGATCTGCGGGAAAGACATGTTCAATCAAGCGCAAGAGGCATTTAGACAGGTTACTAAATTCTCCTGAATTGATGAAGAAGCATATTCTGAGGAACGAGCGCAGGAGAGAAAGATTGAGGAAAAGAAGGATTGCAAGTGGCGTACAGATGGCCAAGGCGAATTAATTGCATGGTCTGGGGTAGACTTGTCCTTCGTTGACGGTCGTGTTTTAGGGTAGATTTTGGCTTTCTGGAAAAGTCCATGTCATCCTGTTCCCCAATACATCGTATAGATGTATAGATATTGTTTGACGTGTACATATTAATGATTTTATCTAGTCGGATATGTCTGATCAACTGATCACTCATCGTCCTTTTTTTACTCACCTAAAGTATCTCATCGGAAAACTATTCGTCGTGCTTCTCACTTAGGTAGGTAAAGTACATAGTGATACAATCAGACCGGTTCTTGATGTTATCATGCACTGTACTGTACTGTACTGTACTGTCTCTACTGCACGATGGCCCGAACAAGGCATGTGCACAGTACACGGTGATAGAAAATGTGACAAATCAGGTGGGGATGCTTCGGCTCTCGATGCCTTTGTTTAGGTCTGGCTGTTTCCCTCCTTTCGGCTGAATTCAGGACGGACATGTGACTTGATGCATGCGCTTCACTCTTCCCAGATTTACAAAAGTATCTATTCTACTGACGAAATGTACATCATGCGATGGTTTCGATCTCTTGCTGGGTATATCGGGTGCTTAAGTGATTGAACGCTGGATTCCGAGTCGGCCACTCTGACTATGCCGAAAAATTGTTACAACAAGCTTACTACATATACTTCTCTTTCTCGTGTTTCACTTTTTCTCCATTCCTTCTCCATCTCACTACATAGTCGGTGTCGATGACTCTATGAAGTCTTTCTCTTTTTATTTCTTCTTTTCTTGTCTCCATTCTCTTTCTCATTCCCTTCGCCATCCGCACTCTCGGTGCTTCTCACTTCACTCTTCCTCTTTGCTCCTGGTCCACCTTTCGCTTCCACTATATAAGTCTTCAACATCGCGTCTTTCTTTTGTATCTCTTCATCCCTGACTCTCTTGATGAACCGCAAAGCACCTTCAATCTCACCTTCGTCGACTCTGCCAAAGGAAAGATGACTCATCATGTTGGTTGTCGAGTCTTCATTTAGCGGATCCGGTAACCTCGACCCGTTGTTTTCTAAGATCAATCCCAAATTTCTGGCCCATGGCTGATTATTGATCCCAAGTGTCATTCGCGATCCTTGTATCCTACCTAAGAGTAGAAGTAAGGCTACCCCTCTTCGCGTGGTCGGACATGACCAAAGTGCAGTTCGGATCGCACTCAAAAAGGGATTGTAAAACTGTGGGTCACCTATATGAGCGAATACCCACAGGATGTCGGGAGGTCTGAAGTATTCGCACGGGTCTTGAGTGGGAAGCGAAGGGACCAGAATCCGATTCTTTTCGTTTGCGTGTATCTCAATACTGCTCAGTGGATCGTAATCTCTCATGATGACTCGAACGACCCGGTAGAAAATCGACTCCATCGCAGGACATGAGGGCAAACTTTGCATGTTGGGTGGGGTGCAGTCCACCGAGACCGCTAGATTGATGAGCAGTCTCTCCATCGAGTCGAATGAATGTGTCGATTGCGGATCACCGAGTGGAAGTGATCCCTGAATATATCTGCCGCATAGTTTTGCCAAGGAGCTGCAGATAAAGGGATACGAAGTTTGAGGTACGAGCTTGTCAGCGACCTTTGTTAACGAGGGGGAAGTCAGCTCATATCTGAACCCGGAGTAAAATCGATGTCAGGCTTACCACGTTAGTCCATTGTAGGCTCCCGTAGCACCAATCCCTCTGCACTTCTAGGTTCCGAATCTGCTGCTGAAGGGAATCGATGATATCTTTGGTTTGAATCAGTCGGCGCAATATAATTGGCTCTTCTGCCTCTTTCTGTTGCGTGGCACCGGATGCTGTTGCGGACTGTTCCGGATGGCCAGAGAGAGGTTCTGGTTGGGGCGACGGATTTGAGATGGTTGGCATGATAGGCGGTGGTATGCGCAGAGGCGCTAGTCCGATGGGGCGGCTAGTTCGTGCTTCGCTGAGCAGCATATTCAACGTCACCGGACCTGCATTAACGGCGAAAGGATGGACCGTTGGATGCGTGCTGCCGTAGGAGCCATTTGCAGCAGGTGCCACATAGCCGTTACCGTTGACGGAAGGCGCCGAGGAGGGACCAGCGACTGCTGTGTCGTTGTTTGGCGACAGGTTCTGCATGATTCGCAATTGGCCGTGTACAGGCTGATTGAGGATACTACATTGCAACGAGTTCTCGTGGGTCGCAGTTTTGTATGTCAAGGGTGATTCGGTCATTATTTCTGTGGCGATCTCGTCGATACTTTTCAAGGGACTTTGCGAGAGTGATTGCGGGTATTGGTCGTACGCAGGAGGCAGTGTTTGCCCATTTGTAAGGCCGTGATGGGCACGATCTGCAGTGATCTGAGCTGACCAGAGTCGTCTTTTCGCTTCTTTCGTGTTCATTGTCCCCTGACTTGCTGGGCCAATATGTTGAGTGACCCCATCGGCTGTGGCTTCGTTTCCATCGATGTTTGAAGCTGACGAGCTTTCGATGTTCTCGCTGTTCACAAGACAGTCCCCACTTGACAGATGATCGGTTCGCTCTCCAACCTGGTTGTCGTCTGCGGGAGTTTCTTTCTTTTCCTTAACGGATGGAGCTGACGTGAGACATTTCTCCTCTAATTTTCTCGACAGCTTTCTCTCCTTCATCAGAACCTTCTCACCTTGTCCTTTAAGTCTATCGTCATCATCATCCTCCCAGGGCCATTCGAGATTCGTTTTCTCCCCTTTGACCACTACGTCGAGCGAGTCTCTGTGCTCACGTAGGTTGAGACCTTTACCAGCAATGCCAGCTTTGAGGGAAGAGGCGAATGTCGAATCGGGTGTAGAAGTGAGTGAGGCTCGTGTCTTCTTCTTCTTTATGGCTTTCTCGATCACTTCCGGTGTATTACAAGGTGGACCTTTGGGTAAAGGGTGCATAAGCTGAGGTTGTTGTTGCTTGAGAGCTCCGTTGCTTCGCTTCTGTGATCCACTTCGCCCGGTCGCATTCGGTGAATCTTGGTTTTCGTTTCCAGAGGGATTAGTCAATGGGGATGATTCCTGTTGCTCTGTATTTGCGATCACACTGAGGTCCAGACTAGGAGGAAGGTGGGGGAGTGCATTTTGACTTTGGACAGTATTGCCCATAGTCGAAGAAGGGATACCTGGAGTATCGATCTGATCTTTACTGGGGTGTGAGTCTAGGTCGCCGTCGCTGGAAAGATTCAGATAGAGGGATGAAAGTGAATTCGTATCGATTTCGTTGAGAACAGCAGGAGCTGTAAGGCTTGGATGTTGAGCAAGAAGGGGATCGGAAGGCAGAGTTGAAGGACGAAGTTGAGCTGGCAAATCCGCCATTTTGCCCTGCATCCTGTTGATCTCTCGTCATCAGCAAGCACGACGAGTGTTCGTCTCCGCCACTTACCCTCTTATTCGCTTACCACAGCTCAGCCCAGCTCAGCCCAGGAATCAAGTCAGAGCGAGTTGAGGGGGTATACTGGCTTCTGCTATAACACGGTGAAAGACGGAAGGTGGTGATGAAAGAAGGAAGGTGCCCTGCGCAAAAACATAGAGGAAGAAGATAGAGAGAGATGTATGTATCACAAGTTGAAACATATCTTTCGTCTTTGCAACAGTCCTGATTGAAGTGTACCAGAATCAAATGACGATCAGTTGACTCAACCATCATTCCTCCCCTCCAAACATGTCATTTACCATCAAATTCAAACCTTATTGCGCACGGACCCATCATACAACCTTCACCAAAGACCTCATCCTCATCATTCGCCACATTCAAACATTCAAACATTCAAAGGTTACAACACAGTAATTAGAAGGATGATACGAGTAGGGAAAGGAACTGCATATTTCATTTGATTTACAATATCTGTACATGGCGAATCTAGATAACAGAAATCAAAAAGTACAAATCGAAAACGAAAACGAAAACGAAACAAATAACCCCAAAGCATATCAACATTTCTGTTTTCTTCTTTCCTTTTTTTCTTCGTGACTTCTCGCACACTTTTTGGCAATTTGGTTTTGAGGCAAATATGTGCCCTAGATGCGTCCTATCCTTATCCAGACGTCACTCGAGACTTCATCTTTTCTATCCTTGCTTTATGATCTTCCCCCGCATCCAACTTGAACATCATCTCTGCGTCTTTGACCGGCAACTCTAAACGACCAGTACCTATATACAGAAATCGGTCATCAGCTCTAGTGAAACCTCCTTTCTCTCCTCGAGATGGTCTGACTCACCTTCGTTACAGGTCGCTTTGGACCTCATTTGATCACACAGATCATCGATCATTAGATGATCCACCACATGCTACAGCGATAGAGAGTCAGCACGGTGATCGACATATTAAGGGAGTTTGCGACTCACGTTATGTTGCATACCAAATCGCAACCATAGATCAGATGGCTTGACGACATTACCTTGAGGATCGACCACATGCACGATCTCACTTGCAGTTTTAGGTGGTCCAAACGTACTGATACATCCGTTTGCCGAGGGTGAGAGGGATGACGTCGAGGTCCGCAGACAAGCTTCGATAGGCGCTCCGCTGGCCGATACACTAGTTGAGGAGGATCCGCCCACACTTTGAGGCGAAGAGTAGTTGGATGATTTACCGTCGTTGTTGGATGTGGTGGATTGGGGCGATTGTCCGGCAGGAGACTGGTTGTCGGAGTTGAATTGTAAGGGCGAAGGAGACATGTTGAGGTAATTGGTCGGACTGAATGGATTGCTCATACCATTAACATTGCCTGACTGTTGACCGGTACCAGCCAAGTTGAATAGTTGTGATGGCGAGGTACCACCGAAGATCTGTTGTAACTGAGCATTGAAAGCATCGTCTTGATCCACTCCTGCGTTATTGAGGTCCGCATCCAAATTACCTGCACCCGTCAATGAGGCCAAGAAATCATTGACGGAATTATCGGTAATGTCGTTCCAGTTGTTCATTGAGTCAGTAACAGCCGAAACTTCGTTTGATGGATCACGGAAGGCGAATTTGTTGAAGTCAAACTGGTTGTTCCCGAATTGCGCGGCTTGTGCGGGCTGTGTTTGCGGTTGCACTTGCTGCTGCTGCTGCTGCTGCTGTTGTACAGGCTGGGTCTGCTGGATAAAGGAGGTCTGTTGAGGTTGCTGCGAGAAAGATTGCGTTTGAGACGGTTCGCCGAAGTTAGCGAAAGACATGAAGTCTGGCTGAGAGTTGAGCATGGTGAATGGAGTAGGATTAATGTTATTGACGTTGAAGTTGCCATTGATGCCTATCGGCTGCTGGTTGTTGTTGGTATTGTTGTTCTGTGCTTGGTTACTGAGCAGAGCCTCCACACCCTGAGGATACAATGAAGCCCACAAAGCGTTGATGTCCGATTGATTCGTGGGCGATGGTGTGGCGATCGATGAGCTAGATTGGGTACCAAATGATTGCATTTGCTCACTCGAAGTCGAGCTTCGGGACTGTACAGGATTGGCATTGGGTCGATTCGCATTGTTCGCGATGATGTTGTTGTTATTGTTGTTACCGAATAGGAACGCGTTGAAGGCGTTCGATTGCATCAAGTCAGGCTGTTGGCTTTGGCTGTTATCTGTGGTGTTGCCAGTACTGCTGTTCATCGATACCAACGATTCAGGCGAATCGACCATACGGTTATTGTGATTTCGCGAAGAGGCGGGAGCGTCGTTGATACTCGTCAGACTGTCATCGACTGAGCTCAGAGGTGGAGTGGGTGGTTTAGCCGTTTGAGGTCGTGGTATGTTGGACGGTGAAGTACCGTTACTGTCACCAGAGCCATTGTTACCATTGCCACTGACCGGCATTGAGAATGTGAAAGCTGATTGCTTGAGCGAAATATTCTCTTCTTGCAATCTCTTCAAGATACCTCGAAGGTTTTCGTTCTCGACAGAGGCCCCGTAAGATTTGGCTTCAAGCTGAGCGACTTGCTCCTCGAGCTATAAGACAGAAAACATAAGTTATGCTGAGATACACAGCATATACGCTCTCACTCACAATCTTGACTTTTGCTTCTCGTCGTTCTCGGAACGCCTTTTGAGCTGCTCGGTTTTGTTCCTTCCTCCTCGCGGCCTTATTGGGCTCTTTCTTCCCATCTTCTCCCGCGTTCGACTTGCGGCCACCCTTCTTCTTTGTTTCCGATTTGTTGTTGTGTACCTTCTTGTCCTCATGGCCGGTCACTTCATCGGAGTCAGACTCTGATGACGATCATAAGATGAGCAAAATTACACCTTAAAGGTGAGGTGTGAAGCGTAAAGGCTCACCGTCGTCCTCTTCCTCGTCGACAGAAGCTTTTCTGTGATTCTGGCCCACTTTCCTCTTATTTACTCCAGTGCCGCTTGCTCGTCTGTTCTTCTTCGACGACTGCGGCTCTTCGTCCGAGTCGTCAGAGGCACTCAGAGCTTCTTCCTGTTGTTCGGGAGACACTGAGGCTTCTTCGGCCGATGGTGGAGTATCCTCAGGGGTATCTCGACCTGGTACAGGCATGCTGTTGAAGAACGCCGAAGGTGGGAAGGATGTCGGGTTAGCGGGAGTGGTTTTGGTAGTATCATCGGAGGTGAAGGTGTTGAGGTAGTTGAGGAAGGCAGATGTGTTAGGGGAAAGTACGCTATCCATTGTGAATATGTTGTTCTTGACAAAGGATCACTCAGGATATTGTTTATGACGACTTGTCGAAATCAGTCTAGGTGTTGACTAACGCACAGACAATCTTATCGATGCGCAATTGCAGAAGGGGGTCGATCGCAGAGATGAGAGGAACAATTCCTCTAGACCCTCGCCATGTGAATAGACGTTCACGTCAAAGAATTTACCGATTAGTTGGTTGTGTCCAGCTTGAGTATTTGGTGCTATGCTTCTTTCGCAGTCCGACCGCTTCCCGGTATACCGTGTCAGGATCGCCAAGGTGTTGAGGTAGACTGATGTGGTCGAATGGGCCGTATGAGAACTGGATTCGCAGATGAGAGGGAATGAACGTGTGAGGAGATTATACGATTATGTGTCTGTTCGACCAATATTCTCGTAAGTGAGCGATAATGGTGGCGAAGTCTGTGGTCTGGCGAAGGAGCGATTGTCCGTAGGATGTATCAGAGCTGTGATGATGAGAGATATGCGAACGCTCTACTTTGACCCAGAGATGCGGTCCTCAAGTTTCACAAGTATCTGCCAGCGAGTAATAGAAGGAATGGAAATCGAACAAAATGGTATGAGTACTCGAGTAGTTACAACTTGTTATCACCGCGTGCAAATGACCGCACTGCCAAAAAAGGTTAAAACCACCAGCTTACTCAGCTGAATAACAAATACAATCACAAATATAAATGATGGCACCACTTAAGTTCAACCCGGATGCAATCTCAGATCTCCCGGTCATGCCACAAGCAGAAACGTGGAAGGGCAATCGATGGAAAGGGAAGGAGAAAATCATCTCGTGCCTGGACTAAGACAAATACAGTATCAGTCTCATCGAATTACTCAGATGGGTGTGGGCACTGTTTTCATCTGCCTGATATTGAATTGCTGTGAATGTGAGATCACACTCTCCCTTTTTGTCGCTTCATCGCATCGTCACCAAAGCACTCACACTCCGCTACCGAACCTAGACCTCGGATTCATAACACCCCATACATAGCACAATCGAGTGATACGAATAAAGATAAAACAAAGAGAAAATCAAATCAAATCACGTTCACGTCACAACCAAACCAATTCGGCCGGAGTTAAGATCCGATTGCCTTGGATTTTATCAATTATCAATAGCCAGAAAGGGGGGGTTCACCATCATCCTATATCCTGTCCCATTTACCGTTACTCGTATCACGTTTACCTTTCAGATTACCCCACCTGGAGATAAGTCCTCTTCTGGGCCATACGCTTGGATCGAATAATTCCGATTACCTGCGACAATCACCAAACATTCCTTAAAGATCAACCCAGTAAATACTTTTTGATCTTATCGATCGACCGACAAGCGTGTGACGTGTTCCTTCCATCGCGTATCGTTAATCCTTCGCAGTGTCAAGAATATCAACAGAGTATCCACCCGTGTCTTGTCCCGCATTGTTCGGCAAAACTCGATAAGGCAGATCAATAAATCTCGATAACAATCAATTTCCCTTTACCAGCTAATCGATCAGGTTCTTGTTCTTGGCAACGTGTACGTGTCCGAACTGAAGATAGATCTGGTCACCTTTTTTAATCTTAGATTATCGATAAGGACCGGAAAGTTTAACGTGTCTGTTTCAGCTAGATATAGATCAAAACATTGGAAGAGATCAACGCGTAAATTTAGTTTAGACCCGACGCGAATATCGACGCATTGAGACATAGCCATCCATCAGGAGTTGGTGAGTAGAAACGATCAAACAGCATGTCTTCCTGCCTGTCTTCCCCTTGCCTTTAACAGGCAAGGAAATGGAAGTGGAGGCAGTTCACCCCGAAGAGGACAGATGATTGATGGCATTTGTTGAATTCCCCAGGTCGATGTTGGGTCTTCGTTAGCTATGAGCACACCCAACACGTCTTCCCTTCCTTTACCCAATCATAATATAGGGCGAGTGTCACCCGTTGATCCCAGTCACGCTCAATCTTCGCCCTCCTTCGGTCCTAACAGCTTTACTGGTCAGCCTCAACTCGGTGCTCCTGGTCCTTCCAACTACCCTCGCCCTCCTCCGCCACATATCAATTCTGCTCATACCAATGGCATACGTCCTCAATCTGTAGCAGGACCTTCGCGGCCGCCGCCTCACCAGCAACTCTCGAACCAATTCCAACAGCAGTATGCTGCATTGAGTGGTCTACCAGGCCAACAGTCAAACGGCTCGCCATCGTTCAACAATGCAGATCCCTCGATACATGCGCGTCTGCTGCTTGCTGCCCAGCAACAAGCTCAAGCTTCAGCTGCTGCGAATGGCACGAACGGTGGAAACTTCCAAAGGCCACCTTCCGGGGGGCCTGACCTAGCGGCCATGGCAAGTGGCATGCCTGGTAACAGGGAAGCGATCATGAAACAGGTCAGTTCGTTCTCAGCATCTGGGCAGAACGGTTTACATACTGATCTCTTTGCGATCTATCAGCTTCAGGCTCTACAGACGTCTCAAGCTCAAAGAGCACGGCATGCTCTAGCTCAACCACAAGCCCAGACAAGCAATCAAGCTCCGACAGGCACTGGTACGACTGCTCAAGCTTCTGCCCCTTCCCCCGCTCACATCTCAGCTCCTTCCCCCTCCGGACCATCGACCCAACAACCCCAATTCAGTCAGCCACATTCCGCTCAGGGTGTGCAACCACTGCATGATGGCACAGACCAACAATTTCAGCAGAATTCGCAATCAAACTTGAGCAATAGCACCGGTAACGGACCTCCAGCAGGACAAATCCCAAACCAGCAGAAGGAGTTCTTATTAGCGCAAGGAGAAAAAATGAGAGCAGCTCAGCAGTTGCAGATACAACGGCAACAACAGCAGCAGCAGCAGCAAGGCACGTCCCAGAATGGGCAGGCTAATCAACAATTCCAGGCGACTCAAGCGGCACAGCTGGGTCAACTGCCCATGCCTCCGAATCAAGCTCAAGCTCCTCCTGCGATAGGCCGTCCGCCCAATCAACCTCAGAACGTACGCCCGCAGATGAACGCTGCCGCCTCGCGTCAAAGCTTCCTTCAGTCCCTCGCTACCTTTTACAAATCCTTTAACCAACCTTTACCCCAAGCAATCTTCAATGGGGAAAGAGATGGCCAATTCAAAGTGGGCGGAGTATGGGTGGACGTAGTAGAGCTTATGATGGCTACGATGCGAATCAACGGTGGTATTTTGACCGTAAGTGCCACTTTCGCCTCCGCTGGAATAGTTTGAAGCTGTACTAATACAACAATATCTAGCTTATGACCCAGGGGCCAGATCACCCCTTCTGGCGAAGTATGATACAGGGCAAAAATATTCCTAATCCTCTGCCCGAGCCCATGCTCATGCCCAAACCTATGAATGCCGATCCCAATGCCCCTCAGCAACCTACAACAGATCCAATGCAATATATCGTGAATGCGTACATGGCTTGGCTACAACCTTTCGAGCAGCAAGTACAACGGCAACGCAGTCAAGTCACTCAACGGCAAGCAATGATTGGCCGCCCACCGAATCATCCGTCTGGTATGCCTCAAACTCTCGTCAACGGTATGCAGCAGTACGCTATACCGTCACCGGCCGGCTCTAACGCCTCAATGATACCACCTTCGCCTGCAAATGGCGTGTCATTTATGCCTGCTGTCTCCTCACCTGTGGCTCATACAGTGGGTGAGCCCAAACCCTCGGGACGGGGACGGGGCCGTGGGCGTGGACGAGGAAGGGGACGAGGAAGAGGCGGAGCTGCAGCCGATGCTCGTGGCGTTCCGCCGCCGATTCAGACGGGAAGCAATACCCATGGACAAAATGCATTGGCCTCGGGGATAATATCTACGCCTGAATCTGGTCACAAACGGAAAAGGGAAAAGAAGGACAAGGGTTCTCGTTCAGCCGAGGTGAGTATCAGCCCTGTATTGTCGATTCAGATGCACGCTAAATTGAAATAAAATTGACATTTCGTTTCGTATCAGAATTCTATGCCGACCACACCTTCTAGCGCTCAGAAGCCGTTACCTGCGACTGCTGAGCCCATCGAGAGACCCCCTACAACCAAACGAGCACGGTATAAGGTTGAATACCGGCCTATACATAAAATTCAACATGATCTAGGAGGCTGGGATCGGAATATGGTCGCTGCCACATTCGCTAAGAATTCACTGAATCAAGGTACACGATCGATACATGACCTAGCCATCGTTGACATGGAAGGAGTCCTCATGAGTCTGCGATCGAGGATGCCTCATGAGCTGGGCTATGCCTTAAGTGTATTGTCGATGTTGTCTATGGCTCACCCTGAGGAGAATGTCAAGGGTCTACCGCTGTTTCACCTCAGCGAGATATATCAAGAGATATTAGACCTGATCACCGAAGTGGCATTCGGTGAAGAAGGGTACGACCATTGGGAAACACTGCACCAGGAGCGAGAGTCAACGCAGTCTCATGGCAACACAACCAGCGGGACGTCCAAGGCGGGAAGGAGAACCGATCTCAACTCGATGACTTTCTTAGAACTGGAACAACTAGGACGCGATTTTGACTTCACATTTGACGAGGAGGAATCTTTGGACGATAGAAGGCAATATCGAGACTCGACAGGCGGACAAACAGATATCATTCTCGCGTGCCTTAATTTATTGCGGAACTTTTCAATGACCGCCGAGAATTTCGAAGTGATGACCCGCACGCCGCAATTATTCGAATTATTAGCAGCCATCACCGATGGAAGGTTATGTCGTTTACCTGGCCAAAAGCATCATTGCTACCCTTCCGACACCACTCGGCCGAACGAACCATTTTCCATATTGGAATTGGCCAGAGTGAGAAGAGACACAATCAGTATCCTCACGAATCTCGGAAGTCATATCAACCTGAAATCAGTGTCCACCTCGTCGACAAGATCTATTTTCAGGCTGCTGTCTACTTTCTTGAATTGCGGTTTCGAGTCCCTGGCAATCAAAGAACCTGTCTTCGGCCCGTCGACACTTGTATCACTCAACGAAGTCAAACCGCCCGTCAACCATTCATTAAATCGAGCCTTAGAAGCCTTCTGCAAGTTGTCGGCAAGCGATGATAATCGAGAGATCATCGGCAAAGAATTGTCTCAACCCGAGTTGATCCGTCTTTTCGAATCTCTAATCAAGTTATTCCCAATCAGCAAGAGGCAGCTTGAAGCGTTACACACCATTGAAGATTACTTGGGTCAATACGAATGTTTGGCACTTTCACTCTACTCTTTAGTATTCGCTTCGTCCGTCTCGACACGAAGTAAAATCCGGAATATCCCTGGGGTATTAGATATCCTACTTCGCTTACTAGTGGATTTAGCGCTGGCTCCAAAACACAAAGGCAGCAGCAATGGTCATGTCGACTTCAAGACGAATCCATTTGGTATCCTTTGCAGAAGATTGTGCGAGACCTTAGGGATACTCAACGGTGATATCCAGCCTAACGGAATGGTCGAAAACCAATTTAGTTTTAGCTCGTACTCTGCCTCCGACACCAATTCGAACGGAGGATACAAGTTCAATTCGAAGAAGGTCGCGCAAGGTTATCTGTCGAGTTTCACGGATGAGATCCTGGATTGCCTGATGGGTGTACGGGGTATAGATTTGCCTGCGTTCAACGAGCTGGAAGGGATGTTATGGGGTGGATCTAGCGGGCTGGACTAATCCAGTAGATCAGACAGATCCTGTTTATACTGTATATACTGTATATACTGTATATACTGTATATACTGTATATGGCAAGAAGTGAACACAATGGCATGAGGTGGAATGATGAAAATACATTTGATTAACCTCTTATAGCCCAAGTTATATAGCATAGCATAGAGGTCATCCAGCAATACAGTAAACTCAGGTCAGGTCAGATTTCAGGTATCAAGTATCAGAACCCAAGAGTCGAGGTCTTGCTTTGTACAAGTAATTGATGTACTATGCGAGTATTCAGGGCAACAAAACAAGTCAGCAGGGTCTCGACCAGGTTGCCGGTTGTCACGTTTGTGAAGGTGCAGCCAGCATACGATCAAACCCACCTCAAAATGCAGTAATTTACGCTCGCATGCAATACCGCAGTAAAATGCCGTGGTTGTATCAGGACCCAAATCCAAATCCAAACCCAAAGACAAAGCAATGCATTTACTCGTGTCATTCTAGTTTCTGGACTTGCATAATCTTATCTGTAATCTGTAAAGGATCTACTGCACGATATATACCACATGAAACTGAACCATCCATTACTGGCTAGACATCTACTAAACCTATTGGACCAAAGACAAACTCAAGATATATCGATCACTCTCATTAACCTCATCCAGATCTTTCGTCCTCTTCTCCGTAGCCAATATCTCTTGTTCTCCCGACTTTTGACTCAGCTCAATAGGAGACGTTCCAAGGATCTTGAGCAAGTACTCCGAATTCTGATTTATAGCTGCTGTCAGAGCACTATCGCCCGTCGACTCGATTTCGTAGTATAACGAGATCTTATCGGAGGGTTTCAAACCGGCTTCTTTCCTCAGTTTATTGACTCTTGAAGTCAATGTTCGCAACAGGGCCATAGATTCTAACTCTGGATGTTTCTGGATGTCAAGAACGATAATCACATCATTATCACTTGCCGATTCAAATTTATCCCCTTCGCCATCGGACGTGTCTGTCACTGTCAAATCAGCGAATCTGGTGACTACCAGATCACCTTCGATCAAGTCGACTCCGTTGAGCGTGATTTTCTTTTCGCTCATGTATGATTTACAATCCTCAGTCGACATGTTGGGTAGAGCACTCTTGACTTTTGCCAGATCTTTTCGAAGTTTTTTACCCAAGGTAGGCCAATCCGCCGTCGCTCGATACTTGATACCCACTTTACTCTCGTCAGAGGTGTAGATGATGTTGACGACGTTGAGTTCCGCGGAAATGTAAGATTCTAAGGATTTGACGTCGTCGAGGTATTCCTGATCGTGGTGGAAGATGATGAGGTCTTTCAAGGGGGTCTTGATGGGCAGAGTCTTTCGATCTCGGATCAGTCGGCCGAGGTCAATGACAGCTCTCATACGTTGGACCTGTCTTTCGATGATGGGGTCAAAGTACTCTTGTCGAACAGTGGGGAAAGGTAAGAAGTGGATAGACCGCACATCTTGCTTAGGATCTTTCGGCGCGGGTGAAGTGGGTCGAAGAGCTTGGTATACTGTTTCACTGGTGAATGGGGTAAAGGAGGACTACCATGACTCAGACCGTCAGCTGTCTATTACGGACAAACAGCCGAAGCTACTCACCATTGTCAAACACAAAGTGTACAATGCTTCGTAAAGGGTGTTGAGAGCCGCTTTGGTATCTTCCACACCGCCGGATCCCTTCAATCTCACTCGGTTGAATCGGATGTACCAATTCGTCAAATCAGCGATGAAATCGAGCAATCGGGGAATGACAGTGTAGAGTCGATAGGCTAGTGGAAAAAGTTGTGAGCTTCTGCAACTTTTCAGGATCCCCATAGAAGTCAACTCACCGCCCATCTCAGTGTCGACATGTTGGATGAGGGTTTGACAAGTCGCCAAGATCCATCTGTCCATGACGTTTGACGATTTCGGAGCATCATGATCGTATACAAATTTGTCACCAGTGGTTCGCTCGAAAAGCTCGGCTTGACCAAGGTAGAAATTGAGCGAGTTGATCCATTTTAGAATAACATTCGCTAAGATTTCTCGAACACCTTCTTCTCTGAATCGCAAGTTGTCGGCTCGCACAACAGGCGAATTGACGAGGAACAATCGCACACAATCGGCCCCGTATTTGTTGACCACTTCCATAGGATCAGGGTAGTTCTTGAGCTTCTTAGACATTTTCTTTCCGTCACTATCAACGCATGAGGATTAGTTGCCAGACCCGAAAGTTTGCGCAGCAATCTTGGTAGATAAGGCTGATGAAGACTCACGCTGCAAGCACAAGACCAGTAACGATCAAGTTCTTCCACGGAGCAGTGTCGTAGAGATGTGTACCCAATACCAGTAGCGTGTAGAACCAACCACGCGTTTGGTCAATACCCTCAGAGACGAAATCGGCGGGATAAGACTTCTCGAATCGCTCTTTGTTCTCGAAGGGGAAGTGCGATTGGGCGTAAGGCATGCTGCAGGACGAGTTCAGTCCGGGTCAGTTCGGGTCATCATGAACGAGTGAACGATGTCCACTCACGATCCGGATTCGAACCAACAGTCGAAGACCTCTTCAATTCTTTTGAGATCACCTTTACCTTGTTTCGAGGGGATCGTGATGTTATCGATGCTTTCTCGGTGCAAGTCCTTGATGTTCGACACACCAGAAAGTTGTTCCAATTCGGCGATGGATCCGACGGCAACGATCTGCACGGGGTCAGAGTCAGCTATACTCCCATTTCACTCAGTCGAGATGCGCCGACGTACCTCCTCGTAATCTTCAGAGACCCAAAGAGGGATAGGAGTACCCCAGTACCTGTTTCTTGAGATGTTCCAATCTCTAGCATTCCTGATCCATCCTCCGAATCGACCTTCTCCCACATTGGCTGGAACCCATCTGGTCTTTTCGTTGTTTGCGACCAGCTTATCGGAGATGTTGGCTACTCTGACGAACCAAGATGGGATAGCTCGGTAGATGAGGGGTGTACCGGATCTCCAACAGAATGGGTAAGAGTGCATGATATCGGATCGGGCAATGAGTCGGCCCTTTTTAGCGAGATCCTTGATGATGGTTGGATCGGCTTCTTTGACATGTCGTCCTTGATACTCTGGCACTTCTGATGTGAATTTTCCAGACTCATCGATGGGACAAGGCGGGATCTCATCGTCTCTGACGACGTTGTGCGCGACAGCTATTCTGTGATCATCCTCTCCGAAGGCCGGAGCTTGATGTACGATACCAGTACCGGATGAATCCGTAACGTATGTGTCGGAGAGTACTCTGAATGCTCGGTCCTCGTACTACATTCGCTCACTCAGCTAGGTCACAGTTGTACAAAGGGATGAATCACTTACTTGTTCTGTGAAGTGGTCGAACATGGGAATATATCTCCAACCGACCATATCTTTACCTGTGAATTGACCGACTTTCTTGAATTTCGGCTTTTCATCCTTCTTGTCCTTTGGCTTTTTGGCTCCTGGAGCTAATTCTTTGTACACCGTACCGAGCAATGATTCGAGTAAGATGAAGTTTTGATCACGCTCGAAGTCGTAGATCTTGATATACGTGAAATCGGGGTGGACACAAAGGCCCAAGTTCGAAGGAAGGGTGTAAGGGGTGGTGGTCCATGCGAGAAGAGAAGTGGAAGGGTCATCAACAAGAGGAAAAGAAACAGTGACTACATGTACGTAACGTGAAGGCATCAGCTGTGCTCGGCCACAACACCGATGGAAGGTATGAGTGGAATAAGGTGATCTTACCGGCAGGATCCGAAGTCATTCGATAGTCTTCTCCAGCCTCGAAATTACTCAGAGGGGTCGTGCACCCAGTCGAGTAAGGCATGACTCTCAATCCTCGGTAGACTTGACCCTTCTGCCATAATTGACCAAACACCCACCAGACACTCTCCATGAAAGTAGGATCAAGTGTCTTGTATCCTGTATCGAAGTCGATCCATCTACCCATTCTCTCTACTGTCGATTTCCATTCTCCAGAATACCTCATAACGATCTCTCTACATGCTGCATTGTACTTATCGATCCCCATAGCCATGACATCGTCTTTCCCCTTAATATTGAGCGTTTTGTCAATCTCGTGCTCGACTGGTAAACCGTGAGTATCCCATCCGAATCTCCTCTCTACGTGATGTCCTGTCGAATGAGCATGTCGTGTGACGATATCCTGAATGTCAAAGCGTCGTTAAAATTACACTCTTCGCCAGAAGCGAGAGCGGAAAGGAATAGTGCTATGGTATCGATGCTCACCTTGATAGTACCAGCGAGCAAGTGACCATAATGGGGTTTACCAGTTGCGAAAGGTGGACCATCGTAGAAGCTGTACTCTGGTTTACCCTCGGACAGCTTTTGAGAGGTTTTGAAAGCGTCGATGTCTGCCCAATATTGCATGACATCTTGTTCAGTGGTAGGGATATGGAGGGGTTTGGAGGCTGAAGAGGGCAGGAACGGGTCAAAGTCAGCTTTGCCGAGCTGGCCAGCAAGGGAACAGGTGTAAACAGAGTGGAATCTTTCACGTACTATCGTAAGGTTTGAAGGTCATCTTGCTTAGTTTCCTCTTTCGCGCTGGATGGGATTGGTCAAGAATGGGCTATGATAGACCTTTCTATGGATGACTTTGCTCTGCCTTGAAGTTGGACCTGTTCTTGCCGCCTGGTTGTGTTTTGACGCTATGACTCAGCTGAGTCGAATCACCCATCAAAAGTCGAGTCGAAGGATGGATCCCTATAAATCTGCCTACGGCGACCTCACGCGAACGTCGATTGTTTGCGGGCAGGTCTCTTTTTAAAGAGCGATTGTAGGGGCAGTTCGACAGCGAAGCTAAGAACGATCTGGTCGAGACTATGCTTAACGATTTCTGTCTATCTATCTGAGCATTTTGTCCGCCTTGATACGCCAACTTTTTTATCTAATCCGTTGGTCCTATCCTATCCTATTCTCGTCAACTTCAAGCAAGAGATGTGACAAGTGGACATGTCCGCCTTATCTCGCACCATATATAAGCGGCATTTTTCGGCGATACCGGCAGTCAAAGCTACGGTGGCAATCCGCTGGAGATATCATTCGATTGCACCTCCACTCGAATGGACCGTTTCAACGATTTCAAAAGACTAGTATCATCGTTCTCAACTATAAATGTACCATAACGCTTGTATCGTAATCGCCAGCTCCGATCATCGTCCCTTTACTTCCGCAATCCGCAAGAAGGCCAGCGTGGAACTTTGTGCAATCAAACAAAGGGCGGCCCTTGGACCCGTGAACCAGGGTTTCTCGTTTCTCTGCTTTTCATCAGTCAGCTACCCGGTCACCGATCGGATTTCCTACAAGCTCAGTCGGACTGCGGTCAATCAGATAGTCCAAACAACCAAGAAAAATGTCCCGAACAGCTAGTGCAGGACCTTCACGACACTCCAGTCCAGCTCCTCATACATCCACCTCATCCTGCTTTACCCCGCTCCCGCGATCGCTGCTGTCAGGTACCGGAATACGTTTCTCACCCTCCCCGCCTCCAGACGCAGGTCCAAGTAAACCACCTCGGAGTCCGTCTTTCGAGCCTGGCGAAATCAAAGAAAGTGCATTGGGGCGAGACATATTCATAGATGAAATCCCTCAACAATCACGACCACCATCACCTAATTCGCCTGATACCTCTTCGAACAATCATTTTCAACCACCTGGATTGTTCACGACGAGCTTAATGCCTTCAGTCCGGCAAACCGACGACGGCCCATCAATCGAACTCAAGAAGCCCCCAAGTCCGAAGCTGGAACACAAAGGCAAGGAAAAGGATACACAAGAAGTGGGATCTGCTTTGTTATTGCCCTCCCATGTCTTGGTCGATTCGGTGACACCCTCCAAAGGCGAAGAAGAGAAATTGGCCATAAATGAGGAAGGGGGCGAAGATCTCATGGAGGGCGTATTCTTTGTCGATGATGATATAAGCAAGGTGAGTCCGCTGTTTGGTGTGGATCGTCCTTAAGCTGATCTCTATCTCGATGGCGTAGGGATCAAAACGGTATTTTGACCCAGAAGAAGACGAAACCAAAGAAGTGGAAGCCACCTTTCTAGCCACCGCGGACCAGAGCAAGATATGTCAGAATTGTAAGCGGCCGGGCCACAGGAGCAAAGATTGCAAACACATCATTGTGAGTATCTCTTACTGCTCTAAACGCATTGGTCTTTCGCTTTGGATCCGTAAATGCAGAGCTGACAGGAGCTGATACACTTTAGTGCACGACGTGTGGGGCAGAGGATTCGCACGAGAGACGAGACTGTCCTGTGGGACTGGTATGTTTCGGTTGCGGATCAAGGGGTCATCGGAAGCAGGATTGTCCGGATCCCGTATCTAGGATGTCAAGGAGGACAGGCTGCGATAGATGTGGAAGTCGGGATCATATGGAGAATGTGGGTCGACCCGAACGTCTGATCATCATGCGATGTACCCTATTGACATACCACCGGGACCCATCAGACATGTCACACCATCTGGAGGGTCTATGCCTATCTATCTCATGACGTCAGGGCAGAAATAATCAAAGACAAATACGCTGCTGATGGTTGGGAAAGAGAAGCCATCGGCGGTAGAGCGTCCGAAGAATGGTGTTATAATTGTGCTAGAGAAGGTCATTTGGGCGATGTAAGCTGTGTTGCGTCCGCCCGGACTGTACGTCCCATTCTTGGGTCATGCTGACTGGTGGCTGCATATAGGACTGCTCTAAACGCCGAGGTTCGCTCGCGAAGCTGACTGTACCTTCGGCATTCTCGCACGAGATGGCATCTCGCGGACCTTTCTTCACTTCTTCCTCACGCCGAAATGCAGACTTGCCACCACCTATACATTCGCGTTTCGATCTTGACGACGAGCAAGACGACTACGATTCTCTGCCATTCATTTCTGGGGGGTACAAGAATTTCGGCGGATCCAACGCGGGCAAGAAGACACGCCAGAAAGAAAAAGCCAGACAAATGGGTATGGCCCAGAATGATAGCTCAGACGGAGATCCTTCATGGTTCGACAGTGCTAGTACCCCTGGATCCCGAGGACGTGGTCGCGGTCTGAACATTCGCGGGAGGGGCAGAAGGGGAAATACATACTCATACTCTACACCTGATAATAGGAATGGCAATGGTAATATCAACGGGAGAAGACCATGGGATTCAGAATATCGTGAACCTTTCCGAGATCGTGATCGTGATCGTGGGCGGGAGAATGGATTCGATCGATCAAGCGCTCCAGGTCCAGGTCCAGGTCATTCATATAGACATCCTAGAAGTGCCCATCGAGACAGATCAAGATCGCCGCCCTCGAGACCGAGGGACAAAGCTAGAGCTATAGAGAGAAGTAGGAATAGAGATAGAGATAGAGTCGGAGAAGGAGGTGGAGGTGGGAAGATGCCTTTCTCCCATGGACACTTGATGGATCCCTCGATACCTTCTTCGGCACCTCCTAAAGTCTCTTTTGGTAAATTATCAGATCCTGGGTCCAGGTCGTCTGAAGGAGATAGACCAGGCAATTCGAATGGTGCGAAATCTTTGATCAACCGTGTCTTGGGCGGTCCAGGATCAGGAGGAAAGAGTGATGATGGAAGTAGGAACTCTACCCCGAGTCGGTCAGGTGCGAAAGAAACTGTAAACACATCGGTAGGCGGAAGAAAGATTCCGATTGTTGAAATACCCTCACCCAAAGCAGCACCTACACCGTCGAGTCGCTCGACTAAGGGGAAGCGAAAGGCCAAAAATGCCGACGATGCCGATGGTCAGGGGGAGAGAGACTGGGAGAACGAATGGCGCAAAGAGGGGAACGGAGGGGGTAAAGTCCAGCATTGGGGGAAAGAGATAGACGATGAGATGAAGCAGTTGAATGGGGGCTTGAAAATCAAGGGCAAAGCGAGAAGTGGAGAGTTGAATTCTGCCTTAGGTGCTGGTGGTGGCGGTGGTGGTGGTGGTGGAAGTGGAAGTGCGGGAAAGGCAAAGAAAAGTAAGAAAGCGAAGAATAAGAATAAAACTACACCACAAGGATCTTCAGCTGGACAAGAACAAGGTCAAGGTCAAGGTCAAGGCCAAGGCCAAGGGTCAAGTAAAGCTGGAAATAGTGGTCAGAGGTATCATGGTGGATATGATTAATTGTCATAGTGATGCTTGGTCTGCGTGAGCATATGAGCAAAGCATCTAAGTACTACGGGTATCCCTTTTCTGTTGTATGTTAAATGATGTACATACTTACATACACCCGTACCATGCATGTTCATTCCACATGAGTCGAGAAGCAGAGATTACAAATCTCGTTCAATTCGGCTCAATTCATTGCGCTGATCTCATGGCATAAACTGGGATGGCATGCGATGCGGGTTCCAACTCATTAATGACAATCCAAGCAATGCATGGCCTTTTATTACTGTATATACAACAAGATATCCGTTCTCTTCCCCTAACTCTACAATCGAGCTCCAAGCACAGAGCGTTAACAGCGTCTCCGTCGGTGCCCTTACCAATCGGTCTTCTTGACAGCTTGTCTCGTAGGCACAGCTATGATCTTTTGACCCTTTTTGGCATATCCGACACCGTCCAACCATGGCCAGACAGTCGATCGTTTCTCCTCGAAGTTCTCGATCTTCTCCCTGTGTTCGAGAGTGAGTCCGATATCGTCCAAACCATTGATGAGGCAGTGTCTTCGGAAAGCATCCACAGTGAATGAGATAGGCGGTTTACCGTTGGGTCGGATCACTTGTTGGTTCTCGAGATCAACGGCGATCTCAAGTCCGGCAGAAGCATCTTCGTAGAGGGCTTCGAGGTCCGCTTGAGGGAGCTCAAGAGGTAACATTCCATTTTTGAAACAGTTGGTCTTGAAGATATCACCGAACGAAGGAGCCATGATACACCTTATACCGAAATCGTTCAAGGCCCAGGGTGCGTGTTCTCGGGAAGATCCACAACCGAAGTTAGGTCCGGTACATACGAGTAAGGAAGAGTTGCTCCATGGTTCTTTGTTGAGTACGAAGTCCGGGAGTGGTTCGTTCGTTCGGACATCGTATCGGATCGTCCAGAAAAGGGCAGTACCAAGACCGGTCCGAAGCAGGGTCTTTAAGAATTGTTTGGGGATGATCTTATCAGTATCGATGTTGGCCTCCCACATGGGCGCGGCGATACCTTTGACGACGTTGAATTTAGGTAGACCGGCAGAGGCAGCAGCAGCTTGCTTGACGGGTGTCTGACCTTCCGCTGTCTGCTCGGTAGGTTCAGCTGGTCTGGCGGGGGCTTCGACAGGGGTGAGGTAATCGGAGTAATCGGTGATCTTGAGACCGCCATCTTCCCCAATGTGGTTGCCCATGAACTTCCTGACATCGGTGAATCGTCCGGTGAGGGCAGCAGCGGCTACCATGGCTGGTGACATGAGATGAGTTCGTCCACCGGCACCTTGACGTCCTTCGAAGTTTCTGTTTGAGGTGGAGGCACATCGTTCTCCGGGTTTAAGTTGATCAGGGTTCATACCGAGACACATGGAGCAACCAGCTTCTCTCCAGTCAAATCCAGCCTTCTTGAAAATGACATCAAGACCCTCAGCTTCGGCTTGCTGCTTGACTAAACCTGATCCAGGGACAATCATAGCGTATACACCTTCAGCGACCTTGGTAGGCCCACCATTCTTCTCGGCAGCAAGGATCACCCGAGCAGCAGATCGCATATCCTCGATTCTACCGTTTGTGCAAGAACCAAAGAAAGCTTTGTCGATCTTGACTTCTTCCATTGGCGTGCCAGCGGTGAGACCCATGTATTCAAGAGATCTAATCACGTTCTTTCGTTGAGCTTCTGGGAAGTCTTCAGGGGAAGGAACGACACCTTTGATAGGGACCACGTCTTGCGGAGAAGTACCCCAAGTAAGGGTCGGGATGATGTCTTCAGCTCGGATCTCGACTTCGATATCGTATTTAGCTCCCGGATCGGACTTGAGTGATCTCCAGTAAGCCTCGGCTTTGTCCCATTCTTCTCCATCTCTTGGACTCAATGGTCTGCCTTTAAGGTATTTGAAGGTGATTTCATCAGGCGCAATCATACCTGCTCTTGCTCCTCCTTCGATAGACATGTTACAGATGGACATTCTAGATTCCATTGATAAACCTCGAATGGCTGAACCGGCGAATTCGATAACACAACCCGTTCCACCGGCAGTACCGATCACACCGATGATGTGAAGGACTACATCCTTCGAAGTGACACCTTCAGCAAGGTCGCCTTCGACCGTCACTCGCATGTTCTTGGATTTAGCTTGGGGAAGGGTTTGGGTGGCAAGGATGTGTTCGACTTCAGAGGTACCGATACCGAATGCAAGGGCACCAAAAGCACCGTGGGCTGTTCGCGATCTGATTAGCAACGATGGCATGAAATACCTCCTTTCTAAAGACTCACTGGATGTGTGCGAGTCACCACAGCATACTGTGGTACCGGGAAGAGTGAAACCTTGCTCTGGACCGATAATGTGCACGATACCTGTGTCGGACATGATCAGCTTTGTTCATTCGAGGCCGAACGTCAAGCGGATCAATACTCACCTTGTCGCTTGTCGGACATTCCGAAGTAAGTAAGACCGAACTCCTTGACATTATCCTCCAGAGCCGACACTTGCGCTCGAGAATCAGCTTCTACAATAAAAGAACCGACATCCTTGAAATTTTTCCTCGAGGCAGTTCTGCGGACCAAAATTCCAGTCAGTACACGTCTTCCTACTCATCTTCGAATGAGGTGCGAACAAGGAGGGAGCTTACGGGATGTTGTGGTCAACGGTGACAAGAGTACAATCCGGTCGTCTGACTTTTCGTCCGGCATTTCTCAATCCTTCGAAAGCTTGGGGAGATGTGACTTCGTGCACCAAGTGTCGATCAATGTAAAGGAGAGTGTCACCTTCTCCCGATCGGACGACGTGATCGTCGAAGACTTTGTCGTAGAGTGTTCGGGGAGCGGAAGTGGGCACTGGCATTTTGAACGCTTTTCGGGTAGCTGTGGTGGCGAGTCAGCTGCGAACTAGAGCACGCCCGGCGCACAGGTATTCTGTGAGTAAGGACACCCGACTTACATTATAAAGATGCAGTAGAATGGACTGGGGCTCTTGCTACGTTAATAGAGCTCTTGATATCGGATGAATACTATTGAATGAAGCAGATGGGGTTTCTTGAGGTATGATGAATGGGATACAAATAGAAAATACAGACAGCGAGTGGGAACGAGCATCGGCCGAAAATATCGACAAATAGCATTGCAAGAATTACTACTCGAGTCCGCACCACAGCAGAACTCCACGTGGGCTTACTCGGGTGACCCGGCCGATGACTTGTATTGGAGTCTCCACGGACTCGATCGAGCTGGATCTGCATTTGTGCGCGCCGTGCTCCATGTCGCGATGCATAGTGGTCACTCGGCTACGATATAATGCATGGGTATATACGACTGAAGGTATACTTCCGGAAGTCTATAGTTTCGCCCTCAAATCTGCGACTGGAGTCGTTTGTTGATGCACCCATTCTGTTAAAGCAGCTATCAGACCATCAATCATCTTTTCATCCATACCAGCCCTCAGGCAGATCCTGACTCGCTCTGCCCCCGGAGGTACAGTAGGCGGTACCACAGGTCTGACGATGAAGCCTTTCTCAAGCAGGAATGCCGAGAGTGCATGTGGTGTTGGTGTGAGTAGTCCAAGGATGGGTGATCCTGGCTTTGCGGGCAGATCTGTGGCCTGCGGGAAAGGAAGTATCGGATCCGGGGGCAGATGAAGAATGTTTGGCGGTGTACGGGATAAGAGTTGATCAAGGCGGTTATGGATGTATTCAGCCAGAGACATCAAGCTTTGTCGCCGCTGAGGTGTCATCCTGTCTTAGCGATGACCCCGTTAAATACATGTTGATAATCTGAAATCAAAGCGGCTCACTTGGTCTCCTTCTTCATTCTGCAATATGTCCCATACGCATTCCAGAGCTATGATAGTGGAGTGTGGAAGAGCCGTCGAGAAGATCAGGGGTCTAGCGAAGTTGATCAGGAATGATCGGACAGTAGGCGAACAGAGCAGGACGGCTGGTATGAGCCCGAAACGCATTAGCTGGTTCGACTCGAGTGGCCTCAACCCGTTATTTCGTGAAATGGTGGCAATGCGTCAACTCACCACCAGAGCATCCGACGGCTTTACCAAACGTCATCAATCTGACATCTACCCTGCCTTTACCTCTTCTTCGTTGATCTCCTGCATCAAAACCCCCTTCTTCCCCTAGCGCATAAGTTATGCCTCTCCCTTGTTGCCCGTACACCCCAGTCGAGTGAGCTTCATCAAGGACCACGCATAATCTCCTTCTAGGTATATAATTTTCCAAGATATCTAATAACGTTGGTAAAGGCGAAAAATCACCGTCCATCGAATAAAGCGATTCGAGCGCTACAAAGACAGTCGATGTATCTTTCGAGGTACTCGCAGTATTCTGCATCCTTTTCAATACCTTTTCCAGATGTGCAGGATCATTATGGTTGAACGGGAGTCTCCTTTCGATGGGTATTCGAGAAGCACGTACGCCGGAATGTACGCTCGCATGGACAAGTTCGTCGTAGATAACCCAATCATTTGGCTGAGGGACGGTAGCAAAGAAAGAGACGTTTGCATCCCACCCAGAATTGAATAAGAGGGCTGCAGGCGAATTGAAGAATCGTTCGAAGCGTTTCTCAAGAGATGAATGCGAAGGTGTGCATCCGCTTAAGAGCCTTGAACCTGTCGAACCGAATATTGAAGGTGTGCTTTCTAACTTGCTAAGGTAGGCTTTTCGGAGCGAAGCGGAAGATGTCAACGACAAGTAATCATTCGAAGACTGTTCCCAGCCACAGATCAGCCACCTTTTACCCCTGCTCCTCAGCTGTGAGATGGGAGAACGATGAAAACGTACGAAATCTGCCAGACCCGACTCGGGGGTAGTGTCATATTCCTTCAACGACCTGAATCGCTTCTTCTCCCTGCGCCCGTCGAGCAGCGAGTCTAACCTGCGATCCAGCTCCGTCATGAGACATTCGCAGCTATGACTGGAAGGTGTATATATACTGGTTCGGTTTGTTATGCTCGGTACATTTGGGCTCCCGATCAAGTTTTATTCATCACCACGAGGTTGTATGTTGGACCGTAAATTCTTGATTCGATTCAAGGATATCGACCGGCCGGCCATGCCCCAACCGAGACTTCCGGACGGTTCAAAACGTGTATCCCACGAGGTTTGGACAGCACCCAAATCATTAGTCAAGTCTGCTGATCTCGATCGAATGCCGAATCCTAATGAGATCTGTTTCTCAATTACGATTTCTGTAAGGTCCAATCAAATGGCTTCCGCCTTTACCTATCATGCGGTACTCGTTTAATCGTTAGTACCAAAAACACCCCAAGCCAGGCACAGGAACACTCAGACAAACTGATCTGATTCGTCCAAATGATTCCAGCCAATGAAAGCATGTATCGATATCTATCAAGCGACTCTATTTTCGGCAATTGCATTTTACAGCTTCGAATTATCATAATAACCCACTCTACAACCATCTCATCATTGGTTAGATTTGATTCACCTATTCACCTGAAAGAAAGAATAATTATCCGGATCAGTTGTAGATTCGTAGATCGGTATAATCGGAGCGGGGGCGGGACGTTCTACACGGGGTAAAAGGTATAGTCATAGTCAAACGAAATATTTCCTAGAGTATGCTCCATAAATTCGATGTAAACTATGATGCATCTTTCGTCTTGATTTTTTCTCCCCTTTACTTTCGACTTGTTCAAGTTTGACCGTCATCAAAGTCACATCATTTAATTCGTCTCTCAGTCATAGTGTGATCCCAAACAACCGGAGAACTCCTTGGTATCAGATAAAACGCATACCATTTCCAAGGCCAAATCACAGTTTTCAGCTAGAACACGACAAGCCAATCGGCTGAAAATCAAAATCAAAATCTCATAACCCGCAGAGCAGACTCAAGAGGCAGCTTCACCCACACAAACGCGTCTCAAGCGTCTCACAAGCAAGCAAACAGGGACATCGGGTGGTCACCACCACGAACACCACACTCACAGCTCACAATCGGACAGCAAAAGTACTAGTCGCCTGGCAAAGAGCTAAAGGTCTCGGGGTTACGTCAAGATGGTTAATCTCACATATGGAGCTCTATCGACCCTGCCGGACGGCTCGATGTCTTTCGAACCGTTAGGTACAGATATTCTGGCCACTCTACAGGGCAACACTACTGGTGAGTCACTTCGGCCAAATCACATGGTCATTTGAAGTATCCCTGCTGATCAATAAGACATTGTATCCCGTACAACAGCTTTCGATCCTGGAGATATAGCATGGGTATTGACTTCAGCGGCTTTGATCGTGTTTATGGTGAGTCACCCTACACTCTCCCGAAATAGGAACTTCCTTGCATGGTTATCGGAGCATAATACTGATGAAATTCGATATTTGACTCAGTTACCCGGTCTCGGATACCTTTACTCGGGTTTAGCAAGGCGGAAAAATGCTTTGTCGATGTTGTTCCTCTCCCTCGTGTCTCTAGGCATAGTCTCTTTCCAATGGTTCTTCATTGGTTATTCTCTGGTGTTCTCGGAATCGGGTGGTAAATTCTTCGGGGACGGAAGGTGAGTTGCGAACTTCCTTGTAACCGCAGATATCCGACATAGGAAACTCAATCTGACGCTGACTGCTTCATCTTTCGTTCGGATGGGGACAACAGAAATGTCGGATTTAGGAATGTTTTGGAAAGACCTGTTCCCGAATCGAATGGAAAATTACCGGAGATCGTATTCGCAACGTACCAACTCGTGCGTATGACTCGCCTGTCTACAAGTTGATCTCGTTCTGATGCTGACTTCATGTCGATCGTTTTGACTTGACGACAGATGTTCGCATGTCTCGTTCCCGCAGTTCTACTAGGTGCAGCCGCCGAGAGATCGCGGATATTACCAGCCATGATATTCATATTCTGTTGGACTACCTTGGTGTACGACATGTTAGCTCATTGGGTCTGGAGTGTGAATGGCTGGGCCTACCAATGGGGGATCCTCGATTATGCAGGCGGCGTCCCCGTAGAAATCGCATCTGGAACTGCCGGTCTGGCTTATTCGTACTTCATCGGCAAAAGAAGGGGATACGGCACAGAGAGAGTAGCGTTCAAGCCTTCGAATGTCGGTCATGTCGTCCTCGGTACTGTGTTCCTCTGGGTTGGGTGGCTCGGATTTAACGGTGGATCGTGCTTCGCTGCTTCCCTCAAGGCTGCTATGGCCGTCTTTGTAACCAATCTCGCTGGTTCTGTTGGGTGAGTCAGACGGCAACACCCCGTCGCTTTATACTGCAGGATCTCGAGCTGATGCAATGAGATGTGGTAGTGGTATCGTATGGCTCATCATGGATTTCCGATTGGAACGAAAATGGTCCATGGTCGGATTCTGTACAGGAGCGATCGCGGGATTAGTAGCTATTACACCGGCAGCTGGATTTGTTGGTGCTCCTGTAAGTATACCGCTTCCCCCTGATTAGATCCGGAGGACGCGGCGTAGCTAATTATTCGTCATAGGCTGGAGCTCTGATTGGTCTTGTTTCGGCGGCCGTATCGAATTTGTCAACCCGGCTCAAGGTCACGATGCGAGTCGACGACCCTATGGATATTTTCGCTGTACACGCTTTAGCAGGGGTCGTAGGTGTCTTGATGACCGGCTTATTCGCTCAGTCGAGCGTAGCTGCAAATGATGGGTTCTCGGAGATTGATGGAGGGTGGATGTGAGTCTAGCCGTCCTTCCCTTCGAGTGCAAGTACATGTGGTTGACGCAGTTGACACATTCGCAGGGATCGAAACTGGATCCAATTCGCCAAACAGATCGTCTGGGCTTTAGTCGGTCTTGGCTGGACTTTCGTGGTCACCTACGCAATCATGTTCGTCATCAACCTCATACCAGGCTGCCAGTTCAGGTCGACTGAGGAAGCTGAGATCGTCGGAATGGACGTGAGTACCCTCTCTTCATATGAACTTCTCACAATACTCTCCACAATCGTACAGGACGAAAGGCTGATCACCTCATGTAATCTGAAATAACCAATAGGAGGTCGAACTAGGAGAATTCGTTGCGGATTACGCATTCCACCATCGAGATCTAGAAGGTCTTTTCGATTCCAACGAACTATCAAGATTCAACAGTGTGACCCAATTCCACCTGACTTCGATGGCCCCTCGTTCATATGCTCGACCGGGACAAGCACACATGATACATCACAGCTCCAGCGCTCAAGGAAATGGCAATGGCAATTATCCTCCGACGATGCCCAGAGGCGGAGCAGCAGCTATGGATGCGCAGTATTCCGAGCAGAACCAAGGGGAGAAACCACGAAGCAGGAGTCGGGGACGGGCGAGATCGAGATCTAGGCAGAGAGCTTCGACGCCATCGGGTATGGATAAAGTCGAAGAGGTCCATTCGTCGGACGAGGTCGAACTGAGGAAACTGGGCAAGACGAGCAGTACGGTTGAAGGATCCAGTATGGATACTGGATCCTCTGATTTCAGCCAGAAGATATGATTGTGGAGACCTTGGCTGAATCTCTATCGTATTTCGGGAAGGAGATCGCTCATCCGATATTCTGAATTTAGACTACTAGACTTGGCTAGACGGACAGGGAAGGACAAAGCAAAGCGGATAAACAGACCAAATGACATATCTTGACACAAAAGCATACTTTGATCTACCATACCATATCGTACCCATAAGACTGTAACACCATCCATGCATATCGCACATCATCTCACGTTCTACCTGTATGATCTCGTGAGCTTGGCGCATTTGGCGGGTAACGTCCTGCGATGACAAACGCCTGAGAAAGCTCAATCTTTCGCTGGCTGAAGGGCATGAGTTGTGGAGTCTCCACAACCTGCTTCGGCACTTTCGAATCGACCGTTTGGTGAACTACTCATAAACATACTTTCTCTCTTGTATCTTTCGCAATTGCACTGATAGATCCCTCAATGCTATAGAGATTGGCGGGCATACATACACCGATGTCGCGAAGTGCTACAGTCTCGAGTCTGCCAAATGGCCTCTCGGCAGATTATTGGTCGACATGGAGTCCAATACGAACTGGATCGAGCGTTTCCGAATCTGTCGATAAGAATGCCGGCGAAGAGTGGATAGGAAGTTGGGATGGAGTTGGACTGTACGAAGGGTGAGCTCATCATTGATACCGTCATCCTCCCCAATTTTGACTTTCATTGTGGTTGTCTACCGCTTCCTCTCACTCTAGAAGGACAGTGGTTGATGATGAATCACAGGAATAACAAGGTCCCGTCATATCAAAGTATCACCGTTCACCTGACAAACAACCGACTCATCCTCATCCCAGATCCCTTCCCATCTCCATCTTCATCTTCATCCTCGGGCACTTCTTCTAATCCACTTCCCTCACGTCTGGCCATGCACCTGAGCTTCGTCAGGCAGACTGAATTTTACGCTGGTTTCATGCGTTCATCAGCCAAGATAACCCTTACACTCGGCCCGCAACCGTCTTCATCGTCGGCATCTGCTCCCATCTCGAACGAACAGGACTCTTCATCTCCAAGATCAACAATCCCTGAGTCTGTAAGGAGCAACGGGTGGACATGCAATATATGTGGATATATAAATCCCACGGACAGTCACAGGCAAACACCGCTACCAAGCTCGAAATGCGGTTTATGCGGAATACCATATTCGACTTCCCAATTATCCGTCTCTGCTACCCCTTCACGATCGAATACTCCCTCAAACGTCGATCCAGTGAAGCCTTCACCAGCACCTACACCCGACGTACCTCCCCCCGATAGCGGCACGAGTCGCAATACGAGCAATAACGAAGATGGGATGATATCCTGTCCGGCGTGTACTTTCCTGAATTCACCTTTACTACCGAACTGTGAAATATGCTCGACTCCTCTACCTAGAACATCAACCCCCACCTCCACTAAACCGGTCGGTGAAGTCAGCTCCCCTGCGATTGCGGTACCAGCCAAGCCTCCAGATGTGGTTCGGCTGAGTTTCCGAAAAGGCGGAGTTCAAGAAGCTTACAAAAAGCTGAAAGCTGTCTTAAGTGACAAAGCCTGGGAAAGAGGGGTCACTAGCAGCTCACCAATGCTCCAAAGGGCAAAATCTGATAATGGAGATACAATAGATGGACTTCCTAGATCGGGAGCTGGTATAGGTCAGTGAGCCCCCGGCTCAGTTATCTATCTATACGGTGTCAGCTGACTGAATTGATTGTATTGTATTGGCAGATGGGATATTACAGCAGATCGATCTGAACTCAAAATCCCACTCGAATCAAATGACAGAAGCGTTTGCGGATCTTGAAGCGTTGATGCTCCGAGCTGGAGAGATGGTCAAGCTAGCTCATAATATCAATTCCAAACTGACTGCTCAGCTCGCTTCCGCTCCTGCGGGTGCCCAACGACCAACAGAAGAGGAAACTACGATGATCAGGAGCAGTCTAGTCCAGCTGGGTCTAGCTGCTCCGGCAGTGACGAAAGAGATGATTCGAGATGAGCAGAGATATCACCAGAGTTTGGCCAAGGAATTAGGAGAACTTCTTACTGGTAGAAAGAGCTATGATAGTGGAACAGCGGAGGGGTTGATGGTTGGGAAGAATGGGAGAGGGGTTATTGCACTTGATGAAGTGTGGGGATTATGGATGAGAGCTAGAGGTGTCTGTGAGTGTACTCTGGACAGGTCTCAGGCTCGGTCCTGGTCAGCAATGGTGAAGGCTGATTGGATGGTTGGTCGATATAGCCCTGCTTCCACCTTCCACCCTAATCTCGATTCTGCCCATAATTTCAGTGCACACTTCACCTGCTATAAACGCATTGACCCTCCCTTCGTCCCTTCAAGTATTGCATACACCGCATTACTCGACGCTCGCCATTCTCTCGCGAACGCTGGACCGACTGGATCCCTTGAACGGGGACGAAGCGGAGCCACAGACAGAAAGGGGGATCTCATCTTTGGAATTCTCAGATTACGAGTCGTTGCCTATCGGACTGGCAAAGGAGTTCATAGAGCTCCTGGAGAAACCAGGAGAACAGGGAACGGGGCTTGTCAGGGACGATCAATCGAGTCTAGGTGAAGGAGGTGTTAGGTGGTATAGAGATATTATAACGGGCTGGCCTGTCAATAGTATGTAGTATGTAGGGATTAGGGCGAGGTGCTTGTTGGTCATTGTTGTTTTGCTTGTTGCTTGCACGTCCGGCGCGCTGTTGTAGATTGATTTCAATTATCTTGATAAATCTGTACTGTTACTTGTCGGACGGATCCACGTTGCCAGCTTCATGTAATGCAGTATCGCTTGTACCAGACAGATGCATGATGTAAAAAGTACAATCTTTTCTAATGATGACAGACAACGATGAATATATCAGTAGGAACGGTGATGGGGCTTCATATAGAATACTATGAGCCAGATCATTACCTCTTCTGAAAGTGTCAGACAGGACCAATCGTTGATTACAGCCTAGCTCGAGATGGGCAGTTATTTTTGGCTCCCTCCATCTCCCAGGAATCAATGTCCAGGAATCTGCTTTCTTGACACATCTTGTAGCTTCTCTTGTTGTTCTCTAGCGAACGTAGCGGATTCTTCTCTCGTGAATCTATGTCTCACAGCATCAGCATCTCTTTCCGTTTCTAACGACATGGTGTAATCTCAAGAGGGTATCTGATTGCGACAATGTGCTCGAGAGTAAGAAAGAAGGAAAGCAAGAAAGAAAGGAAGGAAAGACTCACCCCCACTTTTCCCCTCTAGTCTGCGCATCAGCCTCAACCAAAGCAAACGGATTAAAGTCTTTTTGTTGGTCGAGATTCGCCAGAGAATGATTAACGAATCGGTGTGTAGCTTCGTCCGCCCTGACTGCTCTGATCACATCGAGCAACTTGGCATCTTGGGGCAACCTCCAATAATCAATTGCTATTCGGGGCGCAGGTACATCGTTCCATTCAGGAATCAGGTTGTTCTCCATATCTTCGATACAGTGCGTATACGTTCTGACTGCTTCTTCCTCCAATGCACCCACGAATCGGTGCGCGGTCTTGGGAGAGAAGAGGTATGTCAGGAAGAAGGCGTTGTAGAATACACCTTGAGCACCTAGAACGAGAGCTCGTGTGAATAAAGTTGGTTGAGCCATCGTCATGAATGTTCTAAATGAGTAAAAACATAGCACAAAACGGATTCAAGTCAGCTTGACTTGATTTGACATTACTTGATTGGACGTATCAAGATGGGGCGGCTCTCTGACCTTATAGAGGAAGGAGGCCACTCACAGAAGATGCATCCGCTCGTTCTCAGCTTCTTCAAGTAACGTATGTATCCATCCGCCGTCTCTTCGGAGTAATCGCATACTTCGAAGATGTCGTAGCGTTCCACCAACCATACCTGGTACACCGGCGATAGATTCTAGGAGGATGAATCTGAAGAGCCATTTGTGATGGCTCAACAACAGTCCTTTCGAACGTAATTCTTCGATAGGAATGGGATTCTGTTTGAGGATTTCTGGAGAAATGGGTACAGCTTTGTACGCCGTCAAGAAGTCGAAAGCCCTCCTGAGGAATTTGACAGTCCGGTGAGCAGCTTTGTCGGCTACTGTTACTGGTTCTCGTCCGACGACTTTGACCGTGTTGAGTTCCTGTATACCATATCATCAAGATCACCATTCAGCGTCAGCTTAATGATCAATCCAAGTATAGGTCAGATGGGCCAAAGCAAACTTGAAAGGATATTTGGTGAATTGGTGTTGCTTTGGCAGACGTGTCACGCACATTCTCGGTATAGATGGGATTCATCATTGTCCATGCTCCCGTTGTAGATTCGTTCGCTAGTATATCCTGAGTATCATGTACTTGGTCTGTACCACAGCGACATTTGATTAGCGCACAGAATCTCCATCATGAAAGTATGATCATCTTGCCAGAATAGCGCACCTTGGTAATGAGGACCTTCTACACCTTTCCCAGTCCCACCAACGATCTTCTGAGGACTTTGCTCTTCCCTCTCCTTGACGTCTTTTCGCAGGGCCAAACTCGCCTTTCTGGGCTCGTCAACTTGCAGTCGCGCGCAACTCGAGACGCTGAAAGGTCTGATCCTACTGCTTGATGCGATCGGGACATGATGATATACTTGAGATATCATTGGTCCCCTGCTAAGCAAGGAGGATCTAGCGAGTGTGCTCGATCGAATAGCTAGAGTCGACATGTTGACTAGGATCTACTGATTATGATATTCAGTGTGACTTATTCAAGTCAAGTCAATCGAAGGTATAGTGATATTCAGGTACGGGTAAGGTGATGTTGATCGTTGATCAATGTGAATGTGAAAGTTACCAGATCATTTGAGCCTGAGAATGTATCTTCCATAACTTTATATATCAAAGGATGAATGGATGGATATTCAACATCACAGCACTCAAGTTCCGATCCTTTCCGTCTACATCGCATCTGGTAAGCCGAATGCATAGCAAAAGGCCTCGGGTTCGGGTACGAGATCTGTAGATCGCTATAGCTGTATAGAGGCTGACTCAGTCGTAGATCCAATTCTCATCGATATACGTATATACGAGGCCGCGCACAAGTTATCTCCACTCATGCGTATGGCTGATATCCGTTATTTGGTTTACTACCCAATCCAGGTCCGCGCATAACCAATTCCCACTGTAGTATTACACTGGAACCAAACAAATCCCCTACCGTTTCCGGTTCTTTCCGATCTTGGTTATTTCCCCTATGGTGGGACGTGACCAATCTCGGAAAAGTTCGCATACAGCAAAGTTACCAGTTATTCCATCCATCCTTGGCGAACCAAAGATGCGGTATTTCCGTTGCATGAGTCACTCCTATCTATTCTCTCGAGTCATTTACCATGCATGCCCTGACTCGAAGTGACGGATCATCTGACCAGAGTCATGGTACCTTCATTTTCACGTACGAGAAATCGGTAAAGCCGGGCTGGGCTAGTGTCTTTTATCGTTATTATACAACGCTACTATATCTTAGACAGCTCTCTGCCACCTTCCCCCACAACGTATACATCCTATCGCAGCCTCCAGGGCTATCTGCACTAATCTATCATCCCCATTCACATGTTCGACTCCATGGGGTTGTGAATGTGGCTGATCGATCGCGAGGAATCTCTGGTAATCGCGGTCATTACCATGTTCATCCACCGGGATGGGCGAAACCAGGTGTTTCCTTGGAAGAAGTGAGATAGCGGGGCACGTTGAACAAACTCGATAATGGGGATGTGTGATTAATAATTGAGTAATTGAGCATCGCGCTAAGCCCCACAAGTAATCAGTCAATGACGGATGTCCCGATAAAGTTGCAGAGACACTCACACCACGCATGACCTTTAGCACAGACACCCGTTGAACCGACTTCAGTCTTACAAGCGGGACATCGTTCCTCTGTTTCTTCTTGATGAGCATCCCTTGCAGCTACTCCACCCAGTTTCTCACTGACTTCACCGATCAATTTTGACATTTCATGAGAAGCGTCATCGGAAACTTGATGTGCAGCCTTGATGATCTGATCGATGAACTGTCTATCCAGGTTGCCCAATTTGCCTGTTGCGAGGTTTTTAGAGCACCACTGTAGGAGTATTTGGAGAAGGGAGGCAATGATAGACGTCATTAATGCGGTGTTCGTCTGTCGGAACCTATCACTAAGTGAGGGGAACGTGATCTGCCCATATCCATTAGCCGAGTCTGATTAGTCATTTGTGGAGCAGGTGTGCAGAACGCAACAGACATACCTCACACCACGAGGCCAATACTGATTGGAATCTGAGCGTAGCCAGATGTTTTTGACACCATAAGCGATCGACCAACGTGGTCTGAGCATCCCCCTTGGACTCGGACTGACTCGCCGGAACCGGACTTAGCAGGCTTAAGAGCTTTTCGCCTATCGGCTGCGGATCTTTCAGACTCAGGGTGTGCAAGAGGTAAGGCATCAAAATTCGGCCCGAGGATTGTCGCAAGACTAAGACAGTCCATGTCAGCTCAAATGTCACCACGAATAATAGTGAAACACATACGATCAGGAGGATTTCGCAGTACTTCATTTAAGGCCTCTATCAAGGGCGGATCCGAAGCAGGCCCAGCTTTGCCAATGTTTCCCAGTACCAATGTCATAGATCTTTTGCCCTCGGTCGCACTATCGAGCGTATGGAAGCTCATCGGCCTGGTTGAGCAGGATATCAGTCACCTGATGCCGATAGCTTGTATGTATGACGTGCTGAACGAAACTCACTCGGTGACCCAAGTACCTACACCTCCCCAGCCTAAGCTAGTCCACCCGGACGTGTTCGCTGTCCATCCTTCAGGCTTCAGCTCTACTGACCTAAAGCGAGTTGTAATCAGAGGATCGGCTTGTAAATGGTCCTCGAATATATCGCGGAACGCTAGTGCGGTTCGAAGCGAGTCATGAGGATGCGCGATTGTAGGGGAAGTTGTAAAGTCGGTGATCATATGAGTCGTGAGCGAGGATAGAGTTACGACGACAGTTTCTCGGTTGGCCCGATTTATGCCTGCATGGGAATGGCAAGTTTTGTTAGTACTACTTACGACCATCGACATCAAATGGAACATTTGAGGTTTGCTCACCAACGCATGGTCCGAGCGCATTCGCACCAGCCCAGTTGCCTACTCTCTCAAGTCGCAGATTGACGATTCCATTCCACTGAACCGTACCATTTTCCTCTGGAGCGTACAAGTGGACTGTGCCGGACTTCGTCCATATCAAAACATCCTGCATAGAAACTGTAGTTGGCATCGTCCACGTTGTATGGAGAAACGGTTTCAGACTGACCTCAATCCAGCGAACCGAGCTTATGTGACGCTTATCCCCCTTGTCGATAATCCACAAGTCTTGTATTCGCAGCTCCCATACTTTCTGACCCGATGTATCTGTTTCTGCGTTTCTGCGGACACTGACGAGACGTATTGACCCATCTGTCAATGACATTGCTAAGTGCGCTTCGCCTGCGGGTACCCATATATATCTTTCAGCTTGACTTGCATTGTGAGCGAAGATGTTTTGAGTATCCTGACTTACAAGTTTTATCGTCTAGGACTTTCCATGACGACCAAGCCATATCGGTCACCCATCCTACATCACAAATCTGCGCAGCATCGATCTGCCTGAAACGCTTCTCATGCCCATAGCTAATCACATCACCTCAAGCTTTGTCTCAAGGGGCAGTACCCTTCCAAATCCCCGGACTCACCTCCAGAAAGTGATCCCACCAGCTCTGTTGCTAAGAGCTAGTATACTGCCGTCTATACCAAACATCGACGGCAGGGGCACGTGCGCAGACCATTGCAAGCCTAATAAAGCAGGATCGTCAGCGTAGCCGAGACTTTCCCCGAGACTGGCGGCATGTCTTACACATTGTTCGCATCCGGAGATTATTCGCTACGCTCAAGCCGGCCTGAGTCGAAGTGGACGGTAAAGAAGTCCTCGTTATCGATGTCAAGTCTGCTATCTGCAAGGGGTCTTCTAATGAGCTTTGTGTAGGGGTAGACACTGGATGAATGTCGCGGTCAATTATGATCTCACCTCATCCCACTGCTTCGTATACGGGTCGTTCCTTGGCGCATAAACCGAAACCTGCATCGAGCTACTCAGAACGACAAGCAGGGATCTGTATATCGCTCAACAGTCAGCCGACGAGACCCTAGGTAGACTTGGCTATTAAGGTTTAGACGCACCCTCCTAGATCGCTTAAGCCTGAAGGCGACCAAATAGCCTGTCTCGTCGTAGCCTCTTTCTCTGTTATCACCGTACTGATCTCGTCTACCGGTGGGTCAAAATCCAAATCAGTTCAACTCGCAGCAAACACGGGTGGACGTAGGCATACTCACCACCAACATCATTCCATCCATAGATCTCATTCCTTTTCCCATCCCTATCAACCTCAATACCCGTGCTCCAGAACCTGATTTCACCGTTGATCGGTCTCCTCATCTTGCCTTTCCCCTTATCCTTCTTCTCAGACCCGTTGAGACCGTCGTCCATGGCCTCCTCCAGAGGCTCTTCATCCGAAGCATCATCTTCCCCTGCTAAAGCTAAAGCCGCTTTGCGACGAGATTCATGGACTATCGACGAAGGGTTCTCAAGGGATAACGAAGGGTCGATTAATGTAGGTGGAGGAGCTAAAGTCGTGGTCAAATATGGTGTCTATTTCAAAGATAGCCCACACATCATATCCGTCAACGCTTCGATCACGCATCATTCCACGAGAAGAATAGAAGAACAAGGAGGATTTGCACATACCACGATGTTGACACCTTTCTTAGTGATGAACAAGCATTGTCCATCATCGTTCCATGCTACGTTGTGATGTGATGTCGAAGGGAGTATTCCTGGGAAAGCACGCGTAGCAAGTATCGTTGGTGGAACTGCGTCGTCAGGCCCGTCGTCATCCACGTCCATGTTCAAGGTCATATCTTTATCGTGATTTGCTGAGACATGTGAGATCGAGTAGTGATTGAGTGTCAACTTGTGCTGAAAGCAGAGTATCAATCAAACGTCAACCAAAACAATAACAATGGGGCCTCCACTCGGCACGTCCAACATCTCGGCATATTTTGCTCGTTCACCCGAGTAAGTCAGTAGAGTGTGAAGTTCAACATGCATCGATGTGATTCGAGATAAGTTATACATAGTATGATATACAACAGTACTTCTCCTTTCTAGGCATGTATGATGTACAAACCGAACAAAGTCAAATGATCTGCGAAGTAGTTATGGGTAGTTTGGTCTCTCTTTACGAAAATCCTAAATTGACTAATCGTTTCAATACTTTGCCGCCTACTGTTCCCCCTCCACTAGGTTCAAGCAATTGTGATCGTTCCCATAAGCCCTGCATTTCCATCACATCAGCAAGACATCACATAAAGCCAATTAGAATCTTTGAATTGATGTTGAGGAGGTGGATCGCAGGCCAAAACTCACATCCTCATTCGAAATGATCACCGTATCCTCCACAATCTTCCTAAACCCCTCATTCACTTCCCCTCTTACGATCGGTCCCCTGATCTGACAATCGTTAATCACATTCAATATCTCTCCAAATTTCAAAAATTTATCCCATTGAATCTCCATTCTGTCTCCTTCGCCTACCCGCTTATCTTCCTTCCTCACATTCTGTAATCTATTTATTAGGCCCAAAATGTTATTCAGGAGCGGTATACTAGCTCGTCCATTCGATATATCAGCTTGCAAGGCTCTCCTATAATGCACATATCCGCCTCTCGGATCCATGAGTTTCAAGTGTGACTGGTAATCTTTCTCTAAGTTTGGTGAGATGGTCACGAGTTGTTGAGTTATCGATAATCTGTGTACGGAAGTTTCTCTCAGACCGGATATAACGGCGTAGAGGGAATCGTAATTGTTGAGCCGGCGGAGTTGGTGGGCAATAACGATGAATTTCTCGATCATCCTTGCGCGATGCTTGGGTTTGGGGTGAGCAAGTATGATGGTGGACACCCTATGACCATTCTTGCGATCAGCTGTTATTCCCTCAAGCGCAATCAAAGTATCAGAGATGGCTGGACCTACCATCTGGAGATGTGATTGAAGAATAGAATGGCCTTTCCGACAGGTCCACTCGTCTCCTTGCCCAAATCATGCCTCAGAACATCTCGCGGCTACCCGCGTGAACGTACAACCGTGATGATCAGATATAATCCATTGTGTTCAAGTTGGAAGCGCACCACTTACCCGTATAGCAGCAAAGAGTTTCCACTGTAGTTTTGTCAATTCAACCGCAAAAGTCCTAGCATCCATATTCGACACCAGATTGTAGGCTTGCGCCCACTTATGGAACCCCATTTCGTCCGCCGAGGATATCCTCTCATCTGAATGATCGCGATGGTCAGACTTGAGGAGTTCGACTGGTAAACTCGAGGTAGAGACTGATCGAGCGGAATGGGTATTATGTTCTTTGGAGAAGGGCGTATCCGGAGGTTCATCCTCCAGTATGATACCCTTTTCACCACCAATCGAGGGATCCGAAAATTCATAGAGCACTTCCGTATCTATCACCAATTCTGTATTTGTCGTTGAAGATGCTTGTTGGGATTTTATCGATTCTCTTGAGGAGGAAGATGTCGGTTTCACAGACCACGATTGATCCAAATCTCTCACTTCCGGCAGAGAGTGCTCGACCATGATCAATTCGCCAGTCAAGTGGGCCATGAAGGTGTGATGTAAAACGAATGCGAGGATGGCTTTGAACGTGTCCTGCACTTCTGCTTCATGCAAGTCCCCTGGATAACGACTTGTCCAATCTACCAGTGCTCCTGTCATTCTTCCGATCTTCGTCAGCTGTTGTGTAAATTTACAATCACTCTCAATGCTCACTTCATCATAGTCCAGTTCTTCACGTCCCGCGTCACATCGTACGTTTCTACAGCTTTCAAACGCATCAAGAAATGCTGTATCAGCTCTCCTGGCTGCATAAACCGCCGATAGGTCATGCCGAAGGCTCGGACGAAGCGTTCGTCTGTCAAGGAAACGTTGTGTCAGCTCCGCAAATCTCGCATTGCAGCCGAAGCTAACCTTGAGACGACACAATCGCAGCAAACAATTTATTGAGCAGTTCTTCCGATGTCAGCCATACTGGCGGATCTCTGCTCGTGAAACGTCAGCCCTGATCTCTATACTCTGTCTTTCTATCTTTTGTATCAAGCTGCCGACTCACATAGGTATCCCGGTCTGCGTTACTACCCTTTCCTTTGGCTGAGCTATTCCATTTCCTTTCGCTGTCGCTTCCTTATCCTCCTCTACCTTTTCCTGTCCTATCACTTTCTGCTGATCGGACACTTTGCCCATGTCTAAGCTAGTACGAGGCGGTGGACCCTTCATAACCCAGTTTAAGCTACTTCCACTGGATCGATTATCCGATATCTCGTCGCCATCCTGGTCCTGGTCGGCAGGAGTCATGTTGAAGCCGTTTCTACGATGCCACATGATCCTATTCTCCGATGAAGACGCATCGCTATCAATGGGCGAGGATAAAGCTTCGAGTGTAGCAGAAGCTAATCCAGGGGAGGCAGGTGGGTTCGATGGAATGATCAAAGAAGTATTCGCATTCGGATTCGTATTCAGCCGGCGTTGATGTCTCCCTACAAGTCGGACAGTACCAGGAAGGGAAGGGGACGTGAGTTAGCGTTTTACATTTTAGTCCATCTTTAGTCTGCGCAACGCATCGCACGGTCGTCAAGGAAGAAAGGGTGAAAGAACAATTTATCCCTTTCTTCTCGGTCATCGATTTGAATGTGTTTGACGTACGAATCAAGCAGGGTTGGCAGTATGGAGTAAGAAGTGTGCTTGGAACTCACTTTGTCTCTGTTCGAGTTTATAGATCAACCACCTGAGCGCATTCCTCATTTTTGATTTCCCTTCCGATGTTTGAGTCGTAACCTCTATCAAGCCAACGTTGAATGGCTCTCCGATTGAATTACCAGTATGCGCATCCACTTCAAGTTGAACTTCAGGATCTGTCTTACAAGCAAGGATGACAATCGGTAAACCCAGTGGAGATAGACGGTCTGGATTGATAAGGAAAACACGAGGTCAGTAGAATGATCGCTGGATCCCATCATTCATTCAACCCATCAATCAAGATCACGATTACCATCAGATTCTAGCATCGCTGATCCGAAACTGAGACACCGCTAGTGGAGGATCATGGGAAAGTCTGGAGAGATTGATTGATTGATCGATGATGCCTAGACTCAGGTTTGATGGATTCTGACTCACCCAAGGCTTCGCTGATCCCGGACAAGGTATCGCTCCTCGTTGCATCATAACAGAATATCACTCCCGATACATCAGGCACACCTTCAAGCCATACACTGCTTGCACTTGGCGAGAGGTTCAGGGCGTGCATGTTCATTTCCAGAAACTCCACTTTCCAAGGTTGTTTCAATTTTCCTCCAGGTTGTATCTGCGAATAGCATGACTGGACTGTTATGCGAAATATTATTGTGTCAGGGGGCTGGACACTGTCCGGTTGGGTATGCTTACTCACTTGTATGACCGCCTGATGTCCTCGTCCTGACAGGATGAGACATGCCCCAAGTCCGCAGCGCGCGAGCAATCACTGTGGTCTTCCCGACGCCTTCATGGCCTATGACAGCTATCACGTAGTCTGTATCCGCAGATGGCGGCCTCTGTCGGCGCAGCGATCAGTCTTGGAAACCTTTGCCTATAACCATGCTTTTGAAAGTCAAGCTCACAGATGGTCCACTCTGATGAGGCTCGGGATTCGCTCCTAAATCCGGTCCGCTTCTACTGCTCTCATCATGCTCGTTGAGCTGGACTTGTCTGGAAAGAGTAGATCTCCTCGTCCTCAACTCCCGCCTGCCGTCAATCGATTCAGGTGGGAACCTAGCGCTAGCAGGACTCGATTTGGACGATGTCGACTCTGGATAGTCCATCATAGTAGACCGCATTTTGTTCATAGCTTCTTGATCCATTGTCGATAACTTCAACCGGGCAGATTGGAGAAGCGAGGTCTGATCAGGATTGGTGGGTGTATTTAGGGACGAAGGGGAAGGTGTCATGGAGTCATTAGAGGACGAGGTGGCTAGGCGGTTGCTGGAGTTCGCTCTAGACGAGCTGGCCGACATGCTGACCAGCGGTTGGGCTGTTGTATATATCGTAGAGTGCATCTAAGCGTTGTGATCGGTTGCTCGTCGGCACCCTGCCCCAAGCCAAGGTGTTTAAGATCTGGAGCGGCTGTCAAACCCCTTTCCTGCTGGTACACCTGTAAGCTTGAGCTCGTCTGAGATGTCAATCGGGGGAGCGATTTTGAAGGAGGATTGCAAAACCGTCCGGGTACCGGTCTATACTGCTTGTCCCCCCGAATGTAAGGAGACGGAATCCGAGAGATGGAGCAGTGGAAATTTGAACGTAAAGGTACAGATAGACTTTGTAAGTCGGATGCACATGAAATGTTGAACACTCACAAATAATAAGAGTCCTACGCACAGACGCTGATTCTCGTCTGATGGGATCCAGCTTGCTGCCCAACGATGATGCTGATCCTTCGCGAATACTTGGTGGGGAGTATATAGGTTATATATTGTACTGACACAGACAGTAGATAAGGGGAAAGGAGGTAATCGGACAGTGTTTGATCGACAAAAAACCGAGGTCAGGCTCTATAAGGGTTTCGAAATGCGGTTGTGTATTGTAAGCTGTGAAGTAGCGAGCTAGTTAAGGGAATTACAATCATGTCATTTAGGTCAGTTGAACTTGTAATCCTCTGAATCTCGAAGATCCTCAGGAGACAATGGAATGCAGAAGGGCGCAAAGGAGTTAGAATAGGAGGAAGATCTACACAATGATTCAGGAGGTCTCCAAGCAAAAAAACCAGAAGATAACAATAGCGCCCCTTTCACAATGACGAAAGCTTTTCTGGAATTCACCCTCACGTAGATCTCTCATCATGACATGTGATGCGGTATATCCTGGCAACCGACGACCGTCGTCTCGAGCATACAGCCTTCCTTCATGCATTTCCTCTCCTTGCTCCGTACTGTTCAATTCGATTGGGCGCAGAGAGTACGTTCGTTGACTCACCGTTGGTGTCCAAAGGGATATCGTCAAACTGACGCGCTCAGACCGTTTCATGTATTCCTCATTGTCCACAGTACCCTCGAATTCTGATCTTCTAGCTTTCTCAAAGGTCGAAAAAAGCGTTGAAAGCGCTCCCCTCAGCTATCTCTGAGCGGAGGTGACAAATGTAATCATGACAGCATCCGCCATGACCTCTGATTAACGTTTGTACAAGTCATGAACCCCCAAAAGCCCAAGAAGCTTATTTACGCTTGGACTTCCTCCACCTGCTCCACGTGGCACGAATGACTTGTCTCTCTTCTCTGACTTTTGCTCGCCATTCTTGCAGTGTAGAAAGTCAAATCGTGATCATAGACATACTTCGCAAGGATACTGCATCAAGAAAGCGAAACTCAATCCACATGATACGTCTAGGCCCCCGTCAACTCTTGCGTCGTCCAATCAATCCTCTGCCCTCGCACCCCTCTGCCCGTATTCAACAGCAATACAGAACAAACTTCGTTCAATCATTCAACGAGTTCAAACCGCCTCCTATACGTCAACGTCTGAAGCCTCTGATCCCCTTCTTCATTTATTGGAGTATTATCACGTCCCTAGCAGTCCACTTGCTCCGGAATCGGATCAGCTCGAAGGAAGAGTTGGATAAACAAAAAGCCAAAATCAGCGTCTTGAGCGATATCATCAAACGCCTACAGAATGGTGAATCAATGACGGAAGATCAACTACAAAGAGAATTGGAATTAGTAGGATTGAGAGAAAGGACGATATTGACGCAAGATGTGCAATTTGAAGAAGATGTCAAGGATGTCGGATGGGCGGAAGTTCTGTTTGGGAAAAAGAGGATAAAAGAGGGTACGGATGTTGGGGAAAAGGAAGAATCGCTTGATGATTGGGTGCAAGGTGAGCTTCAGCGTGATATTTTCCTTTCATGATAGTCGATACGGACGAGCGGGCGATGGATTGAACTGATGTACGGGAATGTTCGTAGTGGTGAATGAAGTGACCAAACCTGCTACATCACCTATCAAACTGCCAACAGGCCCCGTAACGCCCAGAAGTCCGGAAAGATCGGGAGAGACTAGACGAGCTCCTTCAGCAAGTGTATACATGTAAAGGCCTTTCTTCAGCATGCGATGTTCTGATGAGCATGTTATTTCCCATCTCCTGATACTTATCGTAAGAAGACCTTATCGTCGCCATTGTCGGCGTCGCCGCCGTTGAGGAAGGCATCGTTACGAAAGGAATCTGCTTATCCACGTTTCATCACATGTCAGACTATGATGTCACGCCTATGACCAAGCGTGTGTATACTGACCAAAACTATTTGTTTGGAGACTCACACATCAACCATCAACGGAGTCTCGGCCTGAAATAGGGGTATCAATGCTACCTTGATCCGCAAATTGCTGCCGCAAGACCGATGCCTTAAGGGTCAAATCCGATCAATCGATAAAATAATCAGCGCGTCGGGTATACCTAGAGCCTACTTTCTCGGGCGTGAAGTTTACGACTACGATGAGGACAAAAAGATGTTCGACGTATAGGAGGAATCCACGGTGATCTGAACATCTTATCCCTGCCGCTCGGCTAAACTTATTACATTGTCACGCTAGCCCAACAAAAAGGAAAGGTCTCGCGCGTCTGACCTTCATCATTTCCCATCAAACCTGATGTCGATGCTGCGAATCAATTATGATTGATCGGACTAGCGATCATTCCATGCCGATCAATCAACACCGACCCGAACAAACCAAACCGAGTTCAGCTCGGTCCCTTTCAAGAGAGATCGAAACACATTCAGGATTGCCGCCGGTGCTTGGTCGTTCAGTCACGAGTCAGACTGATCGAGATGTGCACTCCTATGCACTACGACTGGTGTTGCCCGAAAACGCCGTATTGCTTCTCGGCTGGATTGAATTCCCCCGACGTATTTCGACGCCAGGACAGCTATCAGAGTATCCACCTGGAAACACGTTCAAAAGTGGATCCAAAAATGAGATCTTCATTCATTTAGGGCGCAATTATACTAGCCTGAAGAGCTAGCGTAATCAGTCGACAAGACAACCATCAAGTACCAATCATCAATCAATCGCGATGACGATCCTCTCCGTCTGTTTGTTTTTGCTCGGAGGCATTCCTTGTTGTACAAGTATAGCTGATACTGTACCGCCGGCTGATCAGGGGGTCCCTAAGATCTAGACACTGACCACCTGACACACAAATCAAAATCAAGGCATTGACTAATTCAAGCTAAACTAGTACCCTTCCTTTGGTTTCACTTCCACTTTACTCTCTACTTATGCTTATCCTCCTGAGTTCCTGCATTTCTCACTAAAACGGCAATCCCGTTTGACCAAATGCTAATCACACGCTTTGACCTTCTTTGGATTGATGGTTGATGAAACCCCTTCCTTTAACCTGGTAAAACCGATACCTTTGGTCTCTGATTCCTGATTCCAGACTTTTGACGACTGGCATAGCCTAGCTGCGCAGTAACAACCATAATTGTCAATTAAGGTAGACCGTACTGTGTGTCATTCGCTTTATTGTGGGGTAAGGGAAAGAGGAGAAGCGGTAATAGTCCAAGAGAAAGGAAAGGAGGACAGTGCCGTTTTGGCAGGTGTTTCGTCGTCCTTTCCCTAGGAGGTCAAAGAGATCTGAGACCTTTTTTCGAGGGGTTGAAGGGCTTCCAGCGTGAAGATAATCGATTGGAGCGGAATACCTTTTGAAGGGCGAAGGGCAAGCAAGATAAGGTGTACTTGGTGGTCACGAAGATATCATATAAAGTGTCAAGGGGGTATCCCTTTCATCGTCAACGAATTTCCCTCTTCAAAGTGATCAACAATCAAACAAGCATACAAATCCTTATCAACCAACCTTCACAAGCACACATTACCCATACATCGACCCAAACCCCACATCGTCGTTCCTACTACCCCTTAATTGACATTACCAACCCAGAAGTTACCTTTTCTTCCCATCCTGGTTATCATTTATACATCTGAGCTGTACCTTTCACGTACATCCATTCGAACACATCTCAACCATCAAGCAACTTTCGTTTGCGAAGTAAATCACCTTTCCCCACATACAAACTCCTTTGTCCTCTTCTCCCAACATCCAAGTGGATACCCCATCTTCAACACGGACACAGAAAGGTCTTTAAGGGGTGAGTGTAATTACCAGATTCCAGTACCGCCGATTCTCCCGAAGTTCAAGGCAAACCCGACTTGTACCGCTTTTCCCACTTAACAGAGGGTATGTGTGCTTCGGCTTTGCCTAATCAAATATCAAGTTGACCTGCTGACATTTGTTACTTGAACGTGTTTCATGTGTACCTTTCAGTTGGTCGAGATTCGATTTGGAACCAAACAAGATACCTTATAACAAACCCCTGAAAAGATTCGCGCTTTTCCCATCAAGACATCGAATCACTCAACTCAATCTTACAGCCAATCTCTTATCTGCTCGAATTATACTTATCTATCATTCTCTCAACTATTCACCTGTTCATTCGAAGTGGGAATCTCAACTCAATCTCCAATTCTACAATCTTCTTCCACTTTTCGAGAGACCTTAACAGTGACACCGATAAGATGTCATACTACCGCCCGTCAACGCTTATTGCCACTACGACTCTCACCCACCTTGCACCGGAAGCCTCTTCCTCGCGTCTGCCAGTGCCTCCCACCATCCAGGAAGAAGGGTCCGAAGGCCCTCAAGCCGCCGCACAGACGGACAAAGGAAAGGGCAAGGAGAAGAAGGTCAGGAGATTGACCATAGAGGAGATGGAAAGATTGGCCGGACAGATCGTAAGTATCTATCTCTACATCTTGAACCTCTCGTCAGCTTCATGAGTGGCGAGAATCAACAGCGCCTACGCGTCTTCCTATCTCCATTGTCAACTCAAGGAGAGGAAGCGGAACAGAATCACGTCGAAACCTCATGGTTTACACGACTTGTCCTTCGTGCCCTTGTTTTTCAATCTAATCATCCTTTGAACCTAATCTGTCCTTCCTTTGATCCTCCTTGCCCCACACTGATATCCGAAAGTGGAAAGTACTTCACTAATGCTGATTTGCTTGCTCGTGTAGTGCAACGTCCGGCCCATTGGCGCTTGTCGAAGGCCGCAGTCAGCCAGCGGTCTCTACTGCACCAACGTAAGTGTCATTTATCTGCCACTGTCGCGATACCGCCACTACTGTCTTACCTGAATTTCGCTTGTCAAAGACTGATGAATTTCTCTTTGACTATTCTAGCACTCATGCCAAGCTATCAATGCCGATGGCGATCGATGTGGAAATTGGGTGGCCAATCCCCAAGAAAGCCGGTTCTGCGCTAATGGATGTGAGCAAATTGCGCTTCTGCTCGCTTCCCCTCCAATCCGTTCTAATTGCTGACGCTTGATCGGTTGTAGGGCACATGGAGAACTCCCGTCATACTCTCCTTGCGGACTTGATGAACTTGCGGAAGTCCCTTGATCAGCGTCAGAGGTTCGAAAGGGACGAGCAGAATGCTGCTCAGTTAACCTATATCGAACAACGCTTCCCCTCTTCTTCGTCCGCTTCTTCATCTTCCTCCGACTGCAGCCCGTCCACCATACTGCGGACTCCGATCTCATCTACCACTACCAATTCGGCTTCGAGCCGGCTTTTCCATCATACCGACCGGAGCAAGAAGGAACAGGGCTGGGGTAGTCACGGGGTCGATGCTTGGTGGAGAGGCAAATGGGAGTTGAACAGCGGTGTCTCAGAGCTCAGGCGGAGCAGCTCATAATGAAAACAAATCCGTTGTTCACATTAGTCTTCACAGTTGTATAGGTTGTATATGGTCTGTGAATCATGGGGTGAAAAGTGTTATTTGATCATCAAGATAGAAATTTCGGATAAATTTCCGGTATTGTTGTATAATGCAGTAAAGCTCTTTGTCATGATTTGACCGCCATCTTCAAAATTGTATTCTTCCTGGCTGAACTTGCGAGATGAATGATCCTGGTGATTCCGCGACTGAGCATAGTTTTCAATCTCATCTCAATAAGTTGCACGCGGTGCGAAACTACCAACAGAGTCGGGGCAGATTATCTGGCAGGCATTCAAGAAAATGACATCACCAAAACCTCGACAAAATAATGGTTACGTTCTCCGGGACAAGTCGAATGTTGCGTGTATCAAGTGCTCTGTCAAGTATCAAGGCAAAGATCATCTACGACAGCTCTATCCCATCCCTTCACCCACTCAACTAATTCTTTCCAATCCTTCACCCTATCTAGATTTTTCCCTGGACCAAACTCGATCGGATCGGCGGGTAACGACAGGCCCTTCTCTGACCGTTCGGTGTAATCCATCATCTCCACTGGAGTCGCTAAACCGGATCTGGATTTGTTCCACCCGTATTCGCCGAATAACAAACACTGGATAGGCGGCGTAGCGGTCTCAGCTTGTACTTGAGCTTGAGCTTGGGCTTCAGCTTGCGCTTGAGCTCTGATTATCGGTTTTAAGTTGCCGTGGTGGTCGTCTATGAACAACGACGCGTTTATCTCGCGCAGGATCTGGATCATCAATCGATGGAATGCAAGCATTAGTTAGTCCTTCGTTACTGAGATTTACAATTGATGCAACGGTAACGGTACAGGGAGGAGCTTGTGGTGTGTGTGACGCAGTATGATCTGATCCGAACAAGGATTCGCTCATCCGGTTGATGTGATGAAATGGCATCAAATCAAGCCAAGTCAAATCAAATCAAATCAAATCATCCAAATCCAATCACAAATTCATACGACTCACCTTAAGCTTACTTAACCCCCCCTTCCCCTTGCCCACCCCATCGGCCCATAATTCCTTCAAACGCTTGTTAAGCTCTTTCTCAAACTCATCGTCCTCGCCGCGGGGGGCTACAGGGGAATTCACATCATCATAGGCCCCCGTAAAATGGGCTTGGGCAATAACGTCCCTTTCCCCAGGACCAATCGTCACTCCTTGTTCATTCAACCACCGAGTCAGACCTTCGCGATCTTTTGCGGGACGGGAGGTGATGATGTGCACCGGATGACCCAGAGTGTGTAGTGCTCTGAGACCCTCTGCAAAGCCTGGAATGGGGGTGGTTTGAGATAGAAGGTTGTTCAGCGTTTGGACTTTCCGAGCGACCTCTAAGAGATCCAGGGACACCGCATGTCAGCTTACTTCGGCATCAGAGGTGTCATAATTCCCGCAAAATAGGTGAGTGAATCGAATTGAATTGAATAATAAATTGGGGCAGAGCATTGATATGATCAATGATGGAGAGACAGATAGCGAAGACGATGACGATGATGAAGGACTTACCTGCTGGAGTACCCCATCCTCGATTCTGCCAAAATACATAAGTCTGCAGATCATCACTGTAGTAGCGAAAATGGCAAATATCAATCATTCGCATAATGTGTTCAGTCACGGAGGAAAGCGACCCTCTGAGGAATTGCCTTTAGCGCCATCACTCACATGGTCAAATCTGTCCCGTATTTCATGTTGTGCTGCTTGATGATCGTAGCCATGTTCTCCGAGCAGACATCATCGAAATCAATCGCTATAACCCTATCATTCTTGTAGACGGGGTTAATATCTTCAATCTGCTTCTGCTCCTGTTTCTGCTTCTCCATCTCCCCCCCGTGGGTGAACACATTAACATCACTCTGTTTCTCTTCCTTGCCGTTGACGTCCGTTGTTGTCTTCCCTTCTTTCGTGTCCATTGGCGGACCAGTCATGTCGGTTTCAATCGGAGTCTCAGGTAGGGTCTTCGTCATCGTCATGCCTCTAGACAGCGATACCGATCCTTTGTTCAACTTCGAAGCTATCTTATCCCATTCGTCGCCACTCATCTCAGCGTTTTTACCTGCCCTGTATCTATCCCTTGGCATAGGGAAATTAGTCATCACTGATCCATGTACAGCCATGATCGACGGATCAGGCGAAGCGAAAGCAAGGGTGTTTCCCGCACTGTTAGATTCTGTCACGGTGGTAGTAGGTGAGAAAGTCGTACAAGCCGGTGAGGCTGAGCCCATTACTCCTCCTGCACTGTCCAGATGAGTAGACGCAGCCTCATTCTGCTTCTGAGAGACAGAGGCAGCATCGTAAGCTGAGGTAGAGATAGATGAGGAATCGTATTTCTGCCCAGAGTCCTTGCGGGCACTGCTCGTTCCACCTGATAAAGCGTTAGCGCCGTTAGGCCCAGTTAAGGAAGGGTCAGAGGCCTTGGGTGGGTGTGTTTGGGTTGAATGAGGGTTCGACATTGCTTGGTCAGTTGTAAAATCGTGTTTCGTCAATTCGTTGATTCGAGTGTTTCTGATTCTGGAAAAGCTATATATCTTGTAACGGAAAGAGTGTGATGAATTGATCGAAAGACAGGATAGAGAAGAAAACACAGCTTTGGCGTACTCTGATATATTGTATTAGAGACATGAGTCGAGATCGTCCGATCAGTGCGCAAAATAGGGAAGCAGGCTTGTCAAGGTCCTTTCATGGTGTTTAGGTCCATGTCACTCGGCCTTTCTTCTCCTTTGCTATGTTGATCTGACCTGCAAGAAGGGAGCTAGAGCGCGCTAATTGTGTCAGATTACTGGTCATGCTTGTCATGGCTATACCCATATTTCGAAGAAAGAATGGTAGAGATATGTATCTTATCTCATGAGGATATGATTATATGGTGTAATATACGTGTTGGATGTTGAAAGATGCGTATGGTTCGTCGTAAGTTGTGCTATGCTGTGCTTTCAATCATGCAGCCGGAAATGAAAAGCAAAGTTCTCAGCATTCACCCAGCAACTCTACATTTCTTCCTCGACGTTGAGGAAGTACTGTTACATACCAGATTGGCCCCTCCAATTCTCCTCGTCCGCATCTCCTCCCGTAAAGCTGACTTTCCTCACTCCACTTTCCGCCTCGGCGGCAGATCCACCGATTCAGCATCGCGGGAGGGCAACAATGGATTCGCCATCTCGCGTCTTCTCGCTTGTCCGGAAGTCTGTTGGTCGTTATGGCGTTTCTCAGCTAGGATGAAGAATGATGCCGAGCTGACTACGACCAGGCCTAACAGGAGGAAAGGATTGGGACCTTTACGTGCGGGAGGTCGGGGCGGTAATGGCGAGGACATCTCAATGTCTATGCACTCGATTGGCAGATTGAGTGATGCAGCTGACGGATGTTGGCTCTAAGTCGGCTTATATTGTGTTGCACTTTACGAGTGATATGAAACTCGACTATGGTATTTGCGGTTGTTTTAGCCTGAAATTAGCGTAAGATACATATGGGGACCCCAGTAAAAAGTTGAGGAATGACCGAATGAACCTGAGTTAAAAGGATGATTGCGCGGTGCACAAGACTGCGAAAGCTGTGAAAATGCATGATGATGACAACGCTTCTTGACGACTACAGTAACGGTCACCGGAAAGAAGGCCTTCACCCATGGACATAATGCTTTTTCGCTGATATAACAATTGCACAAGTTCCCGCCATGTTGGAAGATTTGTCCGAATATAGCTAATTTCGACTGCAACAAATCAAGGCATGTTTTTGCTCTCTTCCATTCGAGCTCGAATCTCTATCCTGCTTATCACCGTACCGCTGCTCTCGTTACTCCTTTACTCAAGATTATCTCAGCCAAACATCGAATATTCATTCCCCCGTGACGTTCTGAGAGACTACACTTCGCCATCGACGCAATGTTATTGGCCTGACCAAGATGGCTTTTCAAGATCAAGTCAGGCTCAAGGAAGGGGTTCCGCAGCAAAACTGAAAGAATGGATAGGTTTCGGAGTAGGTGTGGGATCAGCGAAAGGGCCAGGGCAAGGCGAAAATGGAGATCCCTCTGAAGAGAGTTTGCTAGAACCAGAAATGGAAGACGAGCTCAAATGGGAATGGGAAGGTGTATTGCCTGATATAATACCGGCAAGTGGGATTGAGAAATACATGCTATCTCACATAGAAGATCTTCAGGAAGGCTATGACCCTCAACACGACTTCGAAGAATACGGATTGAAACTGGGGAATATCTCCCTCGAAGGATATACGAGGGAACTATTATCGACATATAAGAAGTACCTTATACCGTCTAACTCGAATAACCCAGTTCCACCGACATACCTGCCGCCTGTTTTATCGAGATTATCACTACGACCACCTATTGCACCTCTTCCTCCTCGGCCCAAGCAGGTACTCACGACCGACAAGTCCATTGACAGTCTGCCCTGGCAATTCGACAGATGGAAAGAAATCATGCCTGAGTGGAATATCAAATACTTCGACGACGCATCTCTCAAAGCTTGGGTACATCATGCCTTTGGTAGCACTAAAGCTGAGAAAATATGGTTGGATCTGCCTAGACAAGTGCTGAAGACGGATATATTCCGGTACATGGCCATGTTAGTCGAAGGTGGGATATACACCGATAGCGATACCGCTCCAATCATACATGCCGACCAATGGGGAATACCATATCATCATGAGACTGCACCTCTTTTAACCCACTTGTCCCGCTTGTTATCCCTGACGACCTCTCAGCATTTACCGTCCTCCCATCCACTCTCGTCTTTCGCTCCTCAACATGCCACGCACTCAATTGAGGGCATACCAGGGGCAGATTTCCCGAATGGACGATCAAGGATATATGATGGACCGCTGGTAGATGACGGGAACGAGTTGGGAGAACCTGCATTGGTGGTTAGTGTAGAGAGCGATGCGATCGATTTCGGCTGGACGAATTGGAGGGAAGTAGGCCTCTCGAGAGCTGTCCAGATAACGCAATGGACTTTCATGGCTAGACCTGGACATCCGGTTTTTCTAGATGCGTTAGGAAGGACATTAAGGAGATCCAAAGAGATGTCGGAGAGACTTGAAGAGGCGAAAGCGAAGGGAGAAGAAGAAAATTTCGTCCCTGAGACAGCACTAGAATGGACCGGTCCAGGCGTTTTCTCTGATTGCGTCTATCGATACCTGTTAGCGAGATACGGCTTCAAGCCACAAGATTTGATACATAAGAAAGAACCGATACGAGTGGGAGATGTGTTGATATTACCGGCAGGATCGTATTCGAGTGTAAGCCCTTTTACGGATGAAGAGCAACGACCGTGGGCGGCGAGTTATCATGGATTCCTTGGGAGATGGAGGGACGCGGATCCGGCAGTACAGGAGTTTGAGAGGTTGAAGAAATTGAAAGAGGAAGCGGACAAAGCGGAAGAAGAGGCGAAGCAAGCCGAGGCGGGGAACACCAAAGGAGAGGAAGAGGCGGAATCTCTGAAAGAGAACGAGAGCACTGAAGATGACGGAATACCAAGAGGAACAATAGGTGATGTGCCATTATCACCGATAGGCTAGGCTAGGCTAGGCTAGGCTAGATTTGAAATTGACCATGAAGACGGAAATGTCAGTGTATTATAAAACACCGAGATCGGAATAGATGAAGACTGGTTATGCGCGACATGATATACCCTTCATAGATATACAATGCATGTGTTATACTCCCAAGAAGCATAGTCGACATGACTTGCTGCTTGCTCCTCGGCATATGTACGGGACCGAACCGCGTCTTGGTGTTTATTTCGCTTCAGGTGGTTTGAACGCTTCTTTAGGTATACTATCTTGAATAGGTTTCAGATTTTTGTCGCCTAACGAAGCTTGCTGAGCGATCTTCTCTTCCCCTGAGCACCGTAGCCGCGCAAACGATGTATTGTCAGTATCCGAGATCACCAAGAACGAGAGTTGCCCGTTTGAAGATCGTTGAACGAGACAAGTAAATTGCTCAAGGAATGGAAAAGGATACTGACAGGACAATTTCTCCAATGGTCTGTTTCCTCGTAAGGTAGCGTCTTTCCTTCGTGCATCTATCTCTTTCTTGGCGTAATAGAATGATACCCCGGCAGCGACGATGAGGGCCTGCATCAAGCGTGAATAGGGGATCAGCAATCCATTCAACATTGATGGGTCTTCACCGTCCGTTGATGACAGGCTCTTATCCCAACTTGGTAAGAAGAATCGGCTGTGGCTGTGTATGAACATGAAGGCCATGTTACAGATGCATCTCACACGAAAGGTGATTCAAAACAAAGCAAGCGGCAAGGCAGTGTTTCTGGTTAAGAGAGATGCGTCACTCACGCCCCAGCCGTAGGCCTATGTCGGATACAATCGTGAGTGTGCATTCACCTAGACTGACCAGATTGATGTGAGACTCACAACTGATCCAGCAGTATTCATTGTATCGAATTCTTAACGCTGAGGGTATGAGTCAATCAATGCAATAACGTAAAAGATGCGAGAACGAGCGATCATCTTGAGCTCATCGGACCCGGGAAGATGTGGTTTCTGTGAGATTATTTATTGCATCCTCCCATTCTGCGTGTTGCCACATCCCGACAAAAGCATTGCTAGCTGTTACCTGAGCGGAGAGTGCCTTGAGATTAAGCTTGTATCTCCTCCGATATTCCGTAAACAGCTATCAAAGCCGCCTGGGTGACCTGCATGCAAGGAAGAACATCCTCTGAACTCGTGTTACTTGGTGAGGGACATGACACGGTCTATCCAGACATACAGACATACAAAGGCAACGTTGTCGGGACTCTGCTTGGGACGTAGTCAATGTGCAAAATCCTAAATAGATCTACGATAGATCTGTAATCGAGATTACCTGATTACCATGATGTTATTGTAATTGCTAATCGTAATTGCAATTGTAATCGGTTTATTCGCCGGATTACCGACTTTTCCTCTGGACCATGTGCTTCCTGATGACTCTCTTTTTTGTTTTGGTAGTATGTACTCTTCTGTAACAGGTCGTTGCATCATCAGCTCAGCTTGACAGTAGTAAGTGGTAGCATAATCACACAGCTTTCACACCCATCACCATCATCAACAACAGCAGCGGCAGACAAAGGATTATCCCCGTCTCTATTAGTTGGTAAAAGTAGGAACACCGCCGCGCGCGAGCAACTTGTTGTTGAAATCATCACCGCATCGCCCCGACGCCGACGCTAATTACGAAAACTAAAATAACGAACGGCTCAAGCTCAAGTTGCATCGTCCATTCGTTGATTCAGTCACATTACATAGCTCGGTACAAACCTTTCATCGCCTTCGAATTATCAGTATCATCCTTGACATAATCATTTTCGAACTGATAAGCTTGAAGGCACTCAGGAATACATACATCCATACATTAGTCCTGTCACGAGCGCGGATGTATTCCGATTAGATACCCATCTCGATCGACATTGCATAAGAAGGGGACCGAGGGATCCTGATTCTGATCCTGAGTCTGAGCAAGAAAAATCAGATCACGGTACGAGTAACAGCAACACGGACAAGAAGTAGAATTTCAGGATCCGTTCAAGATTCAGCACGACACGACACGGATGTCAAAGTGAGAATCACAAAGTTGTAAGCAGATTTCTCAATATCGACAATCACGATTCTTGGCTTCTGAGATTAGATCAAAACCTCTCGAGATATCGTTCGAGTCAACTGATCGACTTGCATAGCCTTTTTCTTATCGCGAACTGGGATCCGCAAGTCTTGGCCTCGGCCTTCTTTTATCGAGCTGCGAAATCTGCCCAGGATGACGGATCAATCACCACCATCATTCGATGCTATATTCTCCTCACAACAACCTCCCCGGCGATCATCGACCTCATCATCGTTCAACGCTTACGCTTTCCAGACTCAGCCGCAGTACCCTCAAGCAGATCAACAGCAAATCGCACCTGGTATGAATGGGGGATTCGTCGAGGAGCCTCAACAGCTGAATAGAAGATCGAGCAATGCATCCATGAATGGAGGGAATCAACGGGAGAGGGGATCATCGACTGCGTCAGTATCGGACATGATGAACAGAAGTTTCAACTTGGATGGGGGAAGAAGGCAATCGTCCTTGAGGAAAGAGTCATTGCCCTTCAATCCTGAATCCGATAGCACCCTTATTGCGACTGCACCAAGGCAAGGAAATGGTATTAGTCCCCCAAGTCAAGGATACACTTCCCCGCCCATTGGAGACATCATGTTTGGCGGGGCCGGTCAACGCGCTCAGCAACATCAGCCTCAACAGCATATGCAATTGCAGCAACAATATCAACAGGAACAGGAGCAAATCCAACAACAGCAGCAGAATCAGCAATGGGGACAACCTGCAATAGGAGGGATACTGCAACAGCAACAACAACAGCCACCCTCGCAATACCCATATCTACAGCAACAGCAACACCAGCAGCACAGTCCATTCGCTTCACCGATGCCTACTCCTTCAACGGCAGGTTTAGAATACATGACTCCCGGATCTGCCAATTCGCTGAGCGAGCAGACGATTTATGATCAGTATTCTCCTTACACCAATCCGGCTCTTACCCCGAACAACCCAAATAACAGTAATGCGTGGGGACAGGATTTTGTAGGACAAGCTGAATCATCTCAACAAGGGTACTCTGGCGGGTTCATAGGCGATATGAGTAGCTCAGGAGATGGGATGGACGAAATGATGGGTCTGAGCGAGCAGGATGCACTGAACAACGAGCTACAGCGAATGTGAGTGCATTGTCCTAGAGCTGCTGATCACCATCGAGGAGGATCATGGACCTCAAGCCGTGCTTGCCGATGCGACGAGAGTCTCACAACGGCATACGAACGAATCATCAAACAGTATGACCCCATGTCGCTGACTCAGAGCTGTCCTGATCCCCATAGCATCTCCAATGCATCACATCACAGCTCCGCGCAACCATCCAGAGAACCGTCGCCCTTCGCTCAACACGACCATACTCCAGATCCCACTTTCAACCAGATATACTCGAATCCGAATCCACAGCCGGATATGCAATCTGGCCACTCAAGGCATGGTTCCTTCTCTCATTCCAGGTCATCCAGTCCTTTCGCTCATCCACAGCAATACGATCTGGGCGATCTTACCTCGCCGCCGGTGACAGGTCAATTCCCAGTAACAGCATCTTCGTCGCAGGGGAATTCACCTTTCTTGAATAAACCCCAATCACCACCAGCTCTCATCATCCCGGGTCAGAATTCTCCTTCGCCAGTATTACCACCTATAGTGACGACGGCGGTCGGCGGTCCAAGCGGAAACACTCAGAGGGGTCCTAGTGCGCCCCGACAAGGCGATCTGGGTGGATCCGTCATGGGAGGACTACTACCGCCAGCTAATCCTGCATTAGAAGGTCTGACAGGGATGGCGGGAATCAGCCCTATAGGGCCAAATGCCGATGGCCCGATGATTTATATCCAGCCTAGTACACCCATAAGTGGGTTGAAAGACGGAAGGGGATTGTTTGACGCTGCACTACGTCGCGCTGGTCAATTGGCTCAACAAAACAACAATGGCCAACCAGGTCAAGGCGATCAAATTCAAGCTCAGCAAGGCTTCAACGTGCCTCCCCCTCAATCGCATTCCTTGGCGCAGCACGGTTCATCCGATGGACTTGGTCAACAGAATCGACCGGACATGAACAACAATCTACCAGGAGGAATAGACTTTGCTGCATCGATGACCTTTCAAGCGTCTCAAGGCTGGCCGATGCAGCATGGTGGGCTAGGTGCGGGTATCCAGACTCGACCAAGGGCAAAGTCGGATTCATTCATGCCTTCCCCAACAGCCGATTCGTTTGATCGGCAAGCGTTACTTGACCTTCTCGTGGGTACAAACAACGGCAACAACGGGATGGATGAGAACGCAATACACGATAATGGCGTGTCGGATCAATGGAGAAATACAGTCAACGCTTGGAGAGGCGGAATCAATGAGAATGATGCCAATTCCACATCGACAAACCCTACATTAGATCCCAGATTGCTGCCCGGTCAGGAAAATCAACAGCAGCACGATGCCTTGCAACAATTACTGCTGGCTCAACAACAGAACCAATCGATAGATTCGAGTCAACAACATCAGCTGAACCAATTACAAGCCCAACGAAATAGATTACCTCCATTGAATACGAATACCAACACAGCGTCGCAACAAGGGGTCCAGAATGGCGAGAATGGAGGAGGGGTGTTCAAGTATGAGCCAGGCGAGTTTTCGCCTACGTCAATGGCATTCTACCAATCTATCGGATTATATCCTCACTCTGCTTCCGAATTACCTGGAACTACGTCTGCTCCCTTTTACACTACGACCTTTGGAGAATTGTCAGATTCCAATCATTTCCCCAATACCGCCGCTCCCAATGCGACTTTCCTCACCCCTGCACAGCAGGGCGGTCGACGTCGTTCTTTCGGTGGAGAAGGCTCAAATCATCCTGCTGCAGGAGCAGGCACACCCGGATATGGAGTAGAATTCACCCCTGCCAATAATAATTCGCCGTTTGGTACACTGCGACCTGGTGCAGTCAGGGGTATAAGTGGAGGAGGACACAGGAGAGCAGCGAAATCCGAGGACTTTGGAAGGGTGGGCACTGGTTGGGGAGTCGGTGCTGGAGGATCTACGTGAGTGATATTTCGGTCTCCTTTTGCCTTTCCTTGTTTTCCCTGATTCCAGTGATTTGGTACGATGCGGCGATCGATAAAAGCTGTTATCTCTGTGCCTCGTTTCAATTATGCTTGATCTCATCTAAGCGATGATTGTGTGTGTGTGCGTGTGTGTGCCCATGTGTATTCGCGAGGCGTTGAAGGATGATCAATGCTGTGTATCGATAATAAGTGAAAATGCTGTGCTGACATCGAAATCATTTGTGTGTTCGATAACATATAGAGCCGACTTCTTACAAAGTATAACTGCCAACGATGGATCGCTGCTACCACCCATGAACAGAGGCCGATCAATGTCACATTCGAGAACCTCTTCAGCATCATCTTACCGATCCGCCTCGCCCGCTCTCAGTATCAGCTCACAAGGATCGAATTGGTCAAACATGGAGAACAGGATGGATCTTCCAGAAGGTATTCAAATACCACAGTCCACCCCCCTGAATGCGAATCCCAACTCAGCAAAGACTGGCGGTAGGAAACGGGTAGCCAAGCAGAAAGTAACCAGTGTAGCGACGGAGGTAGCTTCTACAAGTCGAAGGACCAACAGTGGGGTCTTCAAGTGTCCAGGTGGGTATCTTCTCCTGTGTATACTCTGCGAAAGGGAAGGCATGTCAGGCTGACAGGAAATCTACATGATCTAGTCCCCGGATGTGGAAGTACGTTCACGAGGCACTTCAACCTTAAGGGCCATTTGCGGTCCCACAACGATGAAAGACCTTATAAATGTCTATACGATGGATGTCCGAAAGGTAAGTCAGCTCACCATTCGCTTCAAGCCTTAGAATCTGAGCTGATATAGACTTCACAAAACGAATAGCCGTTGTTGGTTTCGCCCGTCAACACGATTGTAAGAGACATATGCTTTTACATGAGGGTCTAAGGCCATTTGAATGTGAAGGGTGCGGAAAGAAATTTGCCCGGTTGGACGCATTGACTCGACATCGTAAGTCCTAGACACATGGTTCACTTCACCTCGACACCTCGCGGCCGCGGAAATCTGGGTTGATATCGATTTGACAATGTTTTTGATCTTGTTCTGATCTTTTTAGATAAATCCGAACAAGGACAAGAATGCGCTATAACCCATCCTTTGCCTGTGAACCCAGACGGGACGCCGATGTCGGAATCGCAATATAAGATATACAAGGGCGTTAAGGCTCCTCAGCCGGTGAACACTTCTCCCAGTGCAGGTGGAGGTGCGGGAAACAAAAGTCGACGAAGGAGTAGTGGGGTCAAGTCCGAGTTTATGAGCGGGGACGATAGGTCAGGAGGGGAGAGCGATATTGGAGGAGGAGTTAGTGGGATGGAGGATTATGATCGGTTTTGAGGCTGAGGCTGGGTGAAGATTGTGGACGGAGCGCCACGAGGTATGAAGTACATCGTACCGGCCTGAAGTAAAGGTCTGACAAGCAAAGTAGAGAGAGTCGAAAACTGCAATTGATTATAGTGTATTACATAGTGTATAAATAGATCATACCTCCTCATATTGCCATTATAGATACAGTCTCCGCAGTATTTTGACCTTTTCTGTGCATTATTAGCTCAATAAGAATCTGTACAGACATGTACTCGTATGCAGTAGATACTTTGATCATGCAAGTAGTAATTTGGAGATAGCGAAGAGTTGAGTTGAGTTGAAAATACTTACAACTTTCAACCTCCACTCAGATGGTCCACTATGAACTTTTTCTTGTCGTATTTGAAATGCACCTATTCCCATCTACAGAGAGGTGACGTCGAGGAAATTGTCGTCCGCCTTGATCAGTCGAGGACTTACCAGAATCAGCACGTAGATCGGAGTCACCTCTGGAGGACATCAATTTCATCTCAGTCCCCCGACTCAGTCCAGAATAAGCTTCGGCGCTCGACGAGAGCGAAGTAGAAGGAAGGACAGACAAAACGGCACGATAATGGACGATCTGGACAGATTACGAAAACAATATTTCTCCTTATTTCCCGTCTACTTGATAACCTTGCCCGAACCTCAAGTACTTGCCTCAACCGACGCTCAGAGATACCTCGTGTCCAAGCTACTTCTGCTGGAAGACGAAGGAGCCCTGGAAAGCGAAGGCTCGACGAGAAGGGGGGGCAGACAGCCTGAAGATGGATATAGGAGGAATTTCTGGAGAAAAGTAGTGGACCGTATGGAAATTGGTCTTCGGGAGTCGGGAGATGATGAGCTGGTGAGTCAAGTTTGTCGAATGCCGTGACCCACTCTCGATATGCAGAAGTAATCTTCTTCCTATGCTAAATGAACCTGGAGAACGCAATCTGGACTACTCAGAGGAGATTACGAATGACTTGGTGCTCTGCTCTGAGCTGATCTGATCTGTTTGGGCCTGTCGCGTTATCACAGGAAATCGATGAGAGGTTCTACGATGTCTTGACTGACCTGATGGTCTCCACTTTGTCATCCAATTCTAGCTCTGCTGAGGCAGGGCCATCTTCAGCGTAAGTCGACCTGGTAGCAGAGTCCAGCTAGCTGCAACGCTTGATAGCATTATACAAGGATCTCCTACTGCAGCGAACAATGATTGCGGTTGTTAGTCGAGTTGAGCTGAATCCTGGACTTATGACAGACCAAAAACGTCTTTCAGAAGCTTCATCTATGATAGTCCTTCAACACACCCTCTTTGCACCTCAAACGAGAGAGGGGAAGAGCACGGGCGAGGGCTACGGCAGGAAAAGGTCATTACGTTGTTAGAAGAGCAGATCGCCATACAAGGAGGTACAACTGGTTTGAGAACATGGTCAGTCTGCTTGTGGACCCTTTGGATAGATCGAGCTCGATCCGTCGAGCAAGTCAAGGACTGATCAATGGGTATCGCAGGACCGCAGCACTTCATCTTGCTCATCATATCCTGCATAACCCCGATCTGGTCTTTACAGATCCCGCCCTCAGCGAGAATGGCGTAGTTGAATTGGGCGCAGGGACGGGCTTCATATCGATCTTATTAGCTCAACTGGGGATGGGCGTCATCTCCACTGACCTAGGACAAGACGACGAGAGCGACGGAGCCGGCGATCACCAGGACGAAGAAGATGCCATGATACCGCATGGTGTTGGTGCTGGTGCTGAAATTGACAGGACGGATCAAACTGGGCATTCGCAAGCTCAGACTCCTCTAGCGAGACTGCAATACAATGTATCCCTCAGTGAGTCAAGTCAAGCTTAAGCTGGAAAGTGGTATGTTGTGCTAATCCTATGTGAATTCCGGTTGATTCTAATCGACAGACACGGCTCACGCCATGAACAGCAGCAGCAAGATCATGGTCAAGTCCCTAGACTGGACAGATGCTCATTTACCGCTGGACCAAAGACCTGCTATATGGAGATTGCTAGACGAAGAAAAGAGAACAATCGTAGCTGCTGATGTGGTACGCACTCCCCAACTTGCACTCTCGCACTCTTGCATCTTTTGCGAATGAATATCGGTGAAAGAGGCGTTCACTGATTTTGAGCCGACTTAGATATATGATCCAGACCTAGTACCGCCTTTAGTCAACACTATAAACACCTTGCTGAGCCCAAATGCCGGGCGAAGTGAAAGTGTGGAAGGTGGTAGACAAGCGAGACAAGCGATCATATCAGCTACGATCCGGAATCAAACGACTTTCGATATTTTCTTGCACACATGCAGTGAGTGTCTGCTTCCTCGCCTCCTCCCTGGCTTCCGCTGCCCGCGCGCGCCAGTCATCATGCACACTGATGAGGTAGGTACATGAAGCTGATGAGATTGTACTCGTATGATGGATGTAGAACAAAGTCATTTAGTTGTCACGTTTATGGATTTGCCTCGGTTGGACGAAGAGAATCCGACCTTTTGGGATTCGGCGTTAGATAAAGGGACGGAAGTCAAAGTCATGAGAATAACGCGGATGTCAAGTTGAGATGCAGTTGTTTTCCCTCAACCTGACCGAATTGCTTTCAGCATCTGGAATGTCCCGTGCCTGCTCGGCTTCGACATTTCGTCCAGTGTCTGCTTTTCAGCTGCTGTCCGAGACTGAAGATCGGAAATCGTAGCTTATACCGCTTTCCAGTGCTCGGCGACACCTTGGACCGCCCGGATCAACGAATATGAACCATGTTCGGTCCGGAGCAGATGATGAAACATGAACCATGAACAACGCGCAACGCGCAACGCACGATGCGCAATGTGCAATGAACGCGATCGAGTACCCGTATAAATACAATGCATGAGCTGAAATTACCTGCATCACGTTTAAGCGGTCTCGACTTGGAGCTGCGAAGGCGGACATAACGAGGTTCGTCAGTCTCTAATTGCTATGCTGGATCCTTGAGGTCCAGAGTGCCAAAGCCCAAAAGCCCACTCACAAGGTCAGAGTCCCCAGCGTCTTGGATGGACATCACACCGACTCTGTAGAGCTTACCGGCGGCGGTACCGAGGTCGACGTTAGATCCGTCGTAGTGGTGGACATTGGTCTTGGACCTGCAACACGCGAAGAGATTTTTACAAGATCAGCGTCTGCCCATCTGCGAGACGGTAGAAAAAATTCTTGCTTGACCAGGAATACCCAGAGACAAAGAGACGGAAAACGGAAAACTCACAACATAGCGTAGTACTCAAGCTCGGACTTTCTGATGGGGGGACAGTTCTTGGAGATCAAGATGAGCTTGGCTATTGGTGTTTTATTTTTTTAATAATTTATTGATTTGGTGTGGTTGACGGTCGGTCATTAGGGGAGAGGTTTATCGATGTCCATCCAAGAACGCATCATGGGATGGTCAGTAGGTTCGAGATAAGTATGACGAGTAGGATCGGTCATTTGATCAGGTCGAGGATAGTGACGAAGCAACAAAGACGAATCGTCAGCAAGGAGAACCTTCTCAGCCTTGCGGCTCCAGCCTCCATAAAACACAGGAATGATCCGAAGAGCAAATACAGTCTGCTATATGGCTGTTCCTGTACTGCTCCTTGGATCACCCATTGGAGTTTTCGATTGGGATGTCCAACTCACATTTTCCGGATCGGAGTTGCTTGAGAGCTTGCTTGTAACCGAGGGTGAACTAGACAGACAATCACTCCAATCAGCACTTCATTCTTCAGTTTCGTCGTTCTCTCCCCCTTTTCCCTCTTCAAGACAATCGTTTCCACTCTTCTCCTATCACTCTTAATGACGACCATCTTCCTTAAATCCTCGAACAGCTGACGCCCTTCCGCCTGTAATACCTGTGTTCCATGATTTCTACCACCTAATTGAGAACGCTTAAGCTAAACCAAACACACCTTTCCGGACTTGACAACGAGTTGCAATCTGGTGTTGATAGACTCGGAGGCCTTGGCGGACTTGGACTTCTTGACGGGGGCCATTTTAGCTGCACTTGTTGATGTCTTTTGACGGGTAAAAAGATGTCAAGTGTTTTTTTTTTGGTTTTTGAGGGTTGAGAAATCAAGAAAGTAGTTCGACACAAGCGTAGTGTGAAAAGGTTTTGTGGTAGTGAGCACGAGGAACGGTGGTATGGTGGTATGGTGAAAATTGAAATTATGGCTATACGCCACGGTGGCAGTTTCGCTTTTCGGCGTTTCAGTGACGGCAATTCAGTTAATTGTGGCACTGTGTGTGAGCGACGGAAGCAATTTTGTGGAACATGAGACATCTTCGAGATTTCGGATGAATGCATAATAGCAGAGCGACATGACTGATGTCGTTGCCGCTGAGGCATACACCCAGTCCACGAAAGCAATATAAGCAGTCAGCAGAGACAAGAATCACACGCAAAACTACCAGTCATCGCAGGGACGCGCTTTCTTACACAAAACAAGCATCATCCAGGACAGAATTACCTCGTATTGAAAGCTAAATCCCTTCCCCAGATTCAGTCAAGATGGCATCGGCGACTGTTATTGGGCTCAGTCTGTTAGGAGCAGGTTTAGCAGGCAGAGTGGGATATCAATTATTCAGAGCATCAGCGAGTGGGGCAGATAAGTTCTTGAAAGGTGGTTTTAAGGGGAAGATGGATAAAGCCGAGGCATTGCAAGTGTTAGGTTTAAAGTAAGTCATCCATTTCACCGGATTCCGTCGCATAAGTATACGCATTTTTCGTGGACGGTCATCGCTGTATCGGCAGCTATCCTGCCAGATTGTCTCATCGTACACGATTGTAGAAATTGAACCCATGGCTTCACATAGCTGACATAGTGCTTGTACCCCATGTAGAGATCCGATAACGACGAACAAGTTGAAAGACGCTCATAGGCGACTGATGTTGGCGAATCATCCGGATAGAGGTGGTTCGCCGTATTTGGCTGGGAAAGTGAATGAAGCGAAGGGGCTATTAGAGTGAGTGCATGAGCATTCTTCCCACAAAAGAGACGTCGGAGGAGATCATTGCTAACTTCTGATATCTCTTCCTTCCTCTTTCACTCATCGTTTCGATCCCCCTTGCTGTTTCGACAATCACCTCATTCGATGATCTCCCACAATCACTCTTTACGTCGGACTTACAGCAAAGAAGTCAGGCGCTAGTACCACACTCTTAGCAGTTCAGGCGACCAGAAGCTGGGCAGGGGACGAGGTGACCATGAAGCGATAATTGGGATATCGCGGTCATAACATATCAATAGTATAATCATTGTATAACAGGGGGATTCTTTTCCATTCTTCGCTCCGGCACTTCACGTATACGTATACGTACGTATACGTATGACACTATGACATTAGCATGCACTTCTCACTCATGGGCTTTGGAGTGATCCCTCAAGTGTTGTCAGACGACGACTTCGTTGCTCGAGGTTTGTCTCTCACTTTACCTCCACTTTTCCAGTTCGAGTGAAATCCAAGATTTTCCTGCAGAACATATATCGTACATTCACTCCGTTACCGCACGTATAGCATAGCCCAGCTTGATCGGCCTCTACATCCTCTTCCCAGCGCTTCGCGATCACAATCTTCCCTTCTTCGACTCTTTGCTACCCGCAGAGGCTCAGTCAAAGACATCCCTTCGACATGACACACGACCCGGACGCCAGCGAGGCTCAACTCTATGCCGATTTACCTGAACCTCTCGTCCTTCCCCCTTCAGAATTGCTTGCGAACCACGAACCCAACGTCCTCGCCCCTTTAGTCCGATGCTCCAAGCTCCCCTTCCGGCACCTGACCTCGCTATACGAGACGCACATCACGCATACACCCATGATACTCGCCGAGGAATTCTCTAGAGCCCAAGTCGCCCGAGTCTCCGATTTCTCCACTTCGACTTCCGAACGGGGCGTCTACTGGATGACCCCTTGTGATTCCTCCAATTCCAGTTCTAGTTCTAGGAAGGGCAAGGAAGTGATTCGTCTCACTCATCCTGACGACGATCCCAAATCAGATTCAAATTCCAATCTCACCCACCAAAGGGGATCGGACGACTTGATCACCTACCATAACGGAATATACGGAGACAGACTGCCACCAACACCCACAAGGCCCAACCCGCATGCAGAATTAGTCAGAGGAAATTTGATTGCTCAATTCGCTTCGCCTACAGCCAAGTCCCTCGTAGATGCTGCAGAGCTTATATCGCCCTACGTCGATGGGATAGATCTGAATTGCGGGTGTCCCCAGCGGTGGGCGTACAATGAGGGAATTGGGTGTGCGCTGCTGCGCAAGCCTGAGCTGGTCAGAGATATGGTCAGGCAGGTGCGGGATAGGATGGGATGGGGCTGGAGTGTTAGTATCAAGATACGGATTGATCCTGATCAGAAGTGAGTCGAGTCGAGTCGAGTCGAGTCTCGAGTGTCCTGAAAGTCAATTCTTCCCATGGGTATAACTCACAAATTATCATGTTAACACAAAATTCAAACATTCCACCTGATCTGCATGTATGAATGCTGATAATTTGAGCTGATAACGTTCGTGCGCCGCATCGAATAGACAGACCGAGACACTCATTCGGAATGCCCTGCAGGCAGGTATCTCGTACCTCTCGATCCACGGTCGAACGCGGCATCAGCCCTCGACCGACCCCGTCAATCTGGAGGGTATAAAATTCGCTGTGAAAATTGTCAATGGCGAGGTACCCTGTACGGGTAACGGAGATATTTGGACATATGACGATGTGTTGACTATGAGGGAGAAGACCGGGGTCAAAGGAGTCATGGCTGCTAGGGGATTACTTGCGAAGTGAGTGGAAGGGGATCCATATCCCATTTGGATTTCATATGTTCCTTCAACAATACCTTACCCACCTTTTCTTCTGTTCTCTTCCCTCTTTCGCCTTTGCCAGATCACATGTCAGCTCGAGAATCGATGATTAGAACGCTAACAAAAAAAATTACCTCTACCCGCACCGAAACGCAGCCCCGCATTATTCGCGAGTTACTCTTCGACCCCCTCACACGCCGTCTCGCAGTTCATATCCCTTTCTACAAGCTACGGACTCATCTTCCCACTGTTCCACCGGCACTTGGCGTACATGCTGGAAAGCGATTTCTCACGGAACGAGAAAGTCTGGTTCAATTGTCTGAGCAGTAGTTCCGCCGCGATCGATTGGCTGGAGGGTAGAGGGTTAGATTGGAAATCGAAGAGAGGAACAGTGTGGGACGCTAGACAAGGGAGAGGCGTGATGACTGCTTTATAGCGACAAATCGCCTTTCACTGGGACCGCAAATAGAACTGCGACTACGCGGTCCGTTCTACTTGATGCCCCGAAGTGGGTATGAAGGAGACTTTTTGTTGTTGTATTATAGCATGAAATCATCAGCCGCAAAGACGGTAGGATGGCACGACTGGACTAGACTAGACATGGATATAGTATAATGCATGGGTTAATCGTATATTACTGAAATTGAAATTGAATCGCCTAAAATGATATATCTAACGTCTAATTAATTTACATTGGAAATCAAAATCAAGTGTGGTGATGTAAGAATGTCCAAGAACCCAAATAGAATGGAGGTCAATTTAAAACTCAGCTTAGATCATCTTGATCAATTCGCCGACTTTGGGTCCATTAGCCAATACACTAGCATTGACTTTACCGCTCCCCTCGGCTTTTGACTTGGCGAGCATTTCGTCCCACCATGGATATAAGAGATCTCGGGCGATGAGCTTGAACCAAGGAGTGAACGAGTTGTCTATATCATAAACGACATTAGCCACAGATCCCGAACGAGAACGTCGTATTAATCTGGAAACTGTCATTTCGGACAATGGAACAAAGAGAGTGAAACTCAAGCTCAAACCTATGACTCACCCGAATCCGAGAACATAGCTTCCAATTCATCTTTCGAGACATACTTGGCATCGCTGACTTCGTTCGGATTCAAATCCAGGTCCACGTCGATAGTCGAGAAAAGGATGTAATCGACTGCGTCATTCGCAAATATGAATGGCGTTAGCTACTGGCCCCGCTATGACTTTTCGCTTCACATTGAAGAAAGAACATCGCCGACCGAGAGCAGCTCCGCGCACGCAAAATGCTGAGTTCTGGAGAAAAGTTAATTAGATTACTCACTCTCGTGTTCTCCCCACAATCCATCACTGGGTGCCAAGTAGTGGATCTTGGTAAGGTAGATGAAGTCTTCCGACTTCAATTGCGTAGAAGGTATACCGAGTTCTTGCGGTAATTTTCGAATAGCCGCTGATTTGACACCTGCGAGTATACGATAGTGAGAGTCAGCTTTCATGAAAGGTTGGCCGATATGATCGATATCTGATGTATTTTCACCGCGATCTTCACTATCTTCACTATCTCCGATGACATTCATCACAGGATAGTCGCCTCTAAATTCGGCTCGAGTGTAGATGATCTCGAGAGATCCGAACGCCCATCACGTTGGAATCTGCCTCAATGGATATGGCGCCCAGTGGTTCCCCAAGAAAGAGAACATGGGACGAGGCTAGGACATACTCACCAGCTTGATCCTCCTCGACTAGCTCCGACTTGATACTCAACGGATGCGAACAACAGGTATTCGTCCACATACTTGGGAAAGTGATCTTCTCGTCTGCACGCTTCTGTAAAAGCAATCGACCGTCCGAGGGCCTGAAGAGGAACACCGAGAATGCTCGGTGGAGTAAACCAGTATTTATGTTTGCCATCAAATGACCTGTAACAATGTGCAAGTAGAGTCAGTAGGCATGTTTCCAATCGCATGTAGACATTTGATAACGATAATGATGGCGTTTTGCAATATTTGACGAACAGGACTTGAATACACAGGTTACCAGCGCTAAGAAGATAGGAAGGAGAGGATGAGAATGATCACTCACACGTCTTCTTACTATCTTCGCCATACACTTTGTCCTCGGGTGTCACAAGTATACATCGTTCTTCCATCAATTTCACCTGTTCCTCGTCGTACGCATCTAAGCTTATGCTGGCTGAAGCTGCGGGTAAAGAAGGTGGGATGGTCTCGATGACTGCCGTCGTCATCTTGGAGTCGGTACGAGTTTCTCTTCTGGGGAAGCTAGAGGAGATTGAGAAAGAGAATGAGAACTAAAAAAGAGCGTAGGTTATATAATTGTACGATGGTCAATGACAAGATGACTTTTCGCAATAACATCGTTCGACAAAAACGCGCTTGCAGTATGTTGAGCGCACAAGCCCGCTTTTCATTCTTTCTTATGTAATCATCCCGGGGATGTCTGCTCGCTGTGCCTTTCCCAGTGGATTTGAGGAAAATCAGATGACCCCCTCTCCCACTTCGTCATACATTTCACTCCTCAATTTAATCTTGAAGGTGACATGTGAAAGCGCTTTCACAGAAATACGACGTTCTTGTGTTGATTCTTGTCCTCACGCCCAGATCTCGCTCTTGTCCTGGCTATTTTCTCACCAACTGCTTACTGAAATACTGAAACTTGGATGGAAACTTTGAATATCGAAGCTGACAGGCACCGAGCATGCTAAACGTGCTTTTACTTTTCGTGTGACTGTCTCGAGCGAAGCAAGATGAATGAAGAATGAGGTCACCAGACTTATGTAGGCCATACGCAATATTGCTTGCTTGTGCAGACATCTGAGGTATATATGCCTGCTCCACAAACTTCAGTGTTCCATGGAATTCTCGCTCGTTCACATACCTAACAATTACTAAGATACAACTCACATACAAAAGCAAACTACAAGAGCTATACTAACGATGTCTTCACCGCTCAACGAGTGAGTCTGGTCATGTCCAAACACTGGTCCGCACTTGCTTGTGTATAGAGGGATGCTAATGTCTCTACCAGTACTTCGATGCTTCCCACCGGAGCTCAAGGCGCTCAACCAGGCGTCCAGAACGTAAGTCACTCTAATCGCCATCCTTGATACATCCGACGGTAATGTCAGATCATCTTTTGGCGGTTAGCAATGAATCTGACGCTGACGCTGAGCCCAGACGTCCACCTCTTCGACCGGGCGAAAAGACGATATGCACGCTATGGGCGGCAACATGTCCGGGCATACCGGCGTACCCGTTGAGAGCGGGTATGAGCACCATCATAATCCGTTCAAACACCCTCATGATTCGTGCGAAGCCGAGCCTGGCTTGATCGAGTCGACCGACTTGGCGCCGTTGAATCATGAAGTCGTAGCTGAGGACCGTGAGTTAATGGTGCTTTCTCCTTCTGAAGCTTGTTCTTTCCCTTCTTAGTGCATCCACTGCTTATCGAACCTACTCCACGTCCTTTCACGTCCTTTGCCAAGATGACCTCAAGTGGACGCGCTCTTCTTCGCTTCCCCTTCCAATCAACGCGCAGAGCACATGCCATAACACATCAGCTGATAGTTTCTTGCCGAATAACGCTTAGATCCCACCAAGATGGGTATGGGCCAGCAGACCCAGTCAAGAGCAAGCAAGAACGTGTAAAACCAAGTCTCTCAGCCGAACCCTAAACTTGCTGTAATCAATGGTCGTTAACGTCCATACTGTGAATTTATCGAGTCTGAGTTGGAGATCGAAATTGGTATTTCATGATAAATCAGCAGAAAAAACGAGAGTACAATCAGTGAGATAGTGTGTATCAGATCACATATGCATGTGACCTGTCTTTGTTCCCTATCTACTCAGGTCAGTCTACATGTCGCGCTATACGTCCATGCGCGTTGGACGAAGCCTGAGACCGCTATTGCATGATGAAGGATCGACGATCTCTGCTGGGCGTGGAGTGTTTCAGGGCTTCATTCATACGAACCGATTAACCGGTTGAAACGGATCAAAATGACGACAAGGGGAAACTTCTCCACTCACTACTACAGATCTCCAAATTCAATTCATTCTCTATCGTCCTGCGAACATACAACCAGACGACACATACACTCCTGTACATACTGTACACATCCCATACACCTGCTTCAGCGTCGTATATAAAGCAGACCGGTCACCTTTGAACGTTGTTCGTTCGTACTTCGATACAGCAATCCCCAGAAATCGATAGACATCTTCATCAGGGTCAAACATTCTGCTGGACAACCAGTATGAAGCCTTTATCCGTTGTCCTGGCCGCTGCGTCGGTCTTGCCGACAGCCTTATCATGGGGAGCTGCAGGTGAGCTATACGCTATCGTACCCTCATGGGTCGATGGTGCGGAATGATGAGGAGATCTCACTAATGCTGCTTTTCGTGCAAATGTACTAGGCCACGAGATGGTAGCTACCATCGCTCAGATCCACTTACACCCCTCGACAAGGCAAAAGCTATGTGATATACTACCTGCAGAAGCCAATTGTCATCTGGCTCCCATCGCCGCTTGGGCAGATACAGTCAGGAATAGGTATAGGAATACAGCTCCGATGCATTACATCAACGGTGAGTATACCCACTTAAGTATCTCATCCAATCATCTAGAGTGGAATATACAAGGCACATTCAATACGATTCCGCTATTCAAGCCCCTTCATCAAGGCTTAAGGCTGGAAGTATGCTAATCCATTGAGCATAGGCGTCGATGATCATCCCCCCGACACATGTGAATTCGGCGAACACGGCTGGGTCAACGAAGATGTCAATGTCGTAACGGCCATACAGAACTTCACGCGGACTGTCATGGATGGAAAGTCTGCTCAGGATATAGATATACCGCTGAGGTTCTTGGTCCATTTCGTCGGGGACATGCATCAGCCTTTACATTTGACGGGAAGGGATAAAGGTGGAAATGGAGGTGAGTTCATTTTGTCTGATAAGTACCATTATGAACTGAAACGCTATCACGTATATACTTAAGCCAAGAAGCTGACCCATGATGATGACCACTAGCGATGTTCTTGTTTGAAGGGCGTCACCGAAAGTAAGCTGCCAAAGATGTGCTGATACTTTCAAAGCAAGGCTGACTGACGTTGAATCCGCGCAGTCTGCACTCTGTCTGGGACGGCGGTATCATCACTAAGAACATCCGAGAGCTGGGCAATTATACCACACCTCTACCATCGTGAGTCCGCCATCCACTTGCGATGATGTCATACTATGGCGTGTATCAGGCTGACATCGTCATTTGATGTGAATGCAGCAAACAAATCGAGTCGAATTTGCTTGGCGCGATATTCGACCCCTACGTCCGATGGATTGTATGGGAAGGTATCCGAGAATGGTGGAAAGACGACCTGGAATCATGGTTATCATGTCCCGTCGATGGAGATCCGTTCCCGCATTCATTCCATACCGACATCCCAGCTTCTACTCCGGCAATACTGAAAGGTTACTTCCGAACAGCTTCCTCGCTAGTTCTTTCGATCTTACCTGGATCTCTATCGGCTTTGTCAGAACTAGCTTATCCCATCCCCACTAGGGAGACAGAAGGGTTCGAAGATCAAGCTATAGCTTTACACCCCACATCGCTCAGTGCGAAAGGAGGAAATATGACTTTCCCTTCATGTCCATATACCTGGGCAAAACCTATACATTCGCTCAATTGCGATATCGCTTGGCCGAAGGAGTACAAAAATAATTCCGCACCCCTCATCGAGCTGGACACGGATAAGTACCTAGGAGAAATTGGCAGGCAGAAGACAGTAGAGAAATTGATTGCTATGGCTGGACTGAGGCTGGCGAAGATACTGAATGAGGCCTTTGCGGAAGAGGGTCAATTGTTGGGTAATGGGTTGTATTTCGATTATTGAGGTGAAGGGGTCGAGAGGCGAGATACGGTGATGTTGTGGATAGACGATTTTTGGTGAAGTATAGTCACACTTCTTGTCTTATCGTCTCTTGTCTTGTCTTGTGCTGTCACAGCTTGATTACTGCCGTCTTGTCAACCTTGTTTGCGCCTCATCATGTCTTTCGATGATGTACAACCTATGCATATGGATAATCTTGTCATAGATGCTGAAGGTGAGGACACGTGTTACGTAATTTCGTCGATCGTAGTTCAGCTTACCGGTTGACGACCGCTTGAAACTTGCCTTCTGGGAGGGTGCGTATATTGCTAATTCGTCCTCATTCATACCTTGCTTGCACTTTCTACCGTATCATCCACAAATTTAAGGGTCTGGTACCGTCCACATCGCTCGACAACAAGCTACAGTCAAGTCATAGAGCTCGGAATCGTTTCGAGCAAGAAAAGGTTATTTAGTCCGTACGACATCAAACTCCCTATACTCCTCGAGTGAACCGTGCTCGAATCTCGATAAATACCGAATCATCTGCCAACCTTCCCCCCTCCCTCCCCCGAATCGCCTTGTCCACTGCAGCAAAGCTTTCTTCATCATCAACACTTCTTTCTCAATCCAACTTGATCAGCCCCCATCAACAGTATCACCCTCTACTAGCTTCCACCTCGCAGAAAGCTAGCTAGTCAACATAAACCGACGGAACCCCCGGCCGGCAGGCTCGAGGCAAAGGCACCATCCCTCCCGTCCATTCTTACCGCCTTCTCCACCTTCCTTCGTGGACGTCGAGCTCGGTCTGGAACAAGGACTAGGATCTGAAGGGGACATAACGATGGATATTAATGGCGCCTCCTCAGCTGCCTCTTCGTCCAGACATACGATAGACTCGCCTGTGCATTCTGCAAGTACGTATTCACGGGGGTACACGAGCCCGATTCCGACTCCGGTTCCAGCTCCGCATCTGGGATGGGGCATGATGGCTGAAGACGACAATGTTGAGCGGATGGGGAGTGGACCTGGACCGATGGGAGGAGGGAACAACGAATGGAGGTGAGTCTGGCCTGCACGTCATCTCGTATCCCGCTGGGTACGCAATGGGCCTGATATTGGGGAGGGAAGAGCTCGAGAGGTCAACGTTGTGAGGGTGGGATTTTCAACTGATCCGTACGGTCTTGCTTGATCGATAGATACGAAATGCGTAGAGAAGCGCAGCAGATCATTCCTGGGCTATACCTCGGTCCATTCCAATCTTCGACCAACCTGAATAAGATGAAAATGATGGGTATAACTCATGTGTGCGTGCGCAAGGCTATTTGACAATTATCTATCTGACCATTTGATGTTCCTTGTTTCCCGAGCAGGCTATGTATACGAGATAGAAAGGAATCAAGCTTGATCTATCCTCGTTTTCCCACCGAGTTCAGGTATATGACACTGGATATAAGTGATAACTCTGTAAGTCAGGCTTCCTTCTACTCTGATATGGTATTCTACACTTGGATGTTTGCTATATTCGCGCTGACGGATCCTTGTGGTGTGATGTGCATATAGGATCAAAATCTCATTTCGATCTTCCCGAAATGTGTAGACTTCATAGAGGAATCTATGAACATGAATGGCGTCGTGCTGGCTCATTGTAATGGTAAGCTCGGCTTTCACCCTTATTCGAGCTTCGAGAAGAGAAGTAACTGATCGTGTTTGGCACGGTCGACAGGAGGGATCGCTCTTTCGCCGGCTATAGTAGTCGGGTATCTTATGTGGAAGTTCAGCTGGACGGCGGATCATGCGTTGGCTTATGTTCAGAGTAAGAGGTATTGCGTCAGCACTATGAGCGTGAGTCGTCATTCTTTGCTTGTCCCCGATCGCAATATAGTCATCTGTGCTCTACTCATCGCGACAGGATAACGGACTGATGGCTGCGCATAGTTCCAAAATCAGTTCAAGGAGTACGAACCGATACAGATGGCTCAGAAGATGGTGCAGCAGGTTGGGTTTGGCGCCAGGACGGGCAGCGCCCATAAGAGGCAGGTGGAGGATGAAGATATGTGAGTAATTGATCGTGTTTAAATGCAATTGTACCTTCGTCCCTTTGACGTGGACTTACAGCTGAATGACTTGGTTGCTCTCAGTGATGACGATGATGACGATGACAGAAGGAGGAAACAACCGATGAGAGAGCCCATACGGGAAATAACGATGGAGTAGGCTATAGTCAATCCAAGACGTTGCTCCTGGACCCCCAGTTACGCAAATACGGCTCGAGACGACAATCCTTTCGATGTATACATTTTGGGCATTCTGGTTTCCTCTTTCTACTTCTTACGACTATGTCTTCTTACGACTATGTGATGAATATATATGACTATATTGATCAAGCTCACTCTTTTGGACAACCAGCATGGATGGGTTAGCGGCATCATGCGACTGTCATCCGTTTGACCGTTCTGAGATTATACAAGCTTCTCGTGGTGCATATAGGGATTAGGCTAGAGTTGCAAAGAGATCTGTCATGTGCAAGGTGAATCAAGATTGTAAAGAGGTTGCAAAAGCGACCCACATTCAGCACACCCGTGGCGGTGTGTATTCTACCTCAAGTCTCTCAGTCTGTGAATATGACATCGAAGTTTCTAAGATGCTTGACAGAGCTCCGTTGGAAGGGTCTTCTGGCACCACGTGTTAGTCGTTGGCGATGCTACCATCGCTTGGATGTCCGCATTGTGTGTGTGCGCCATTGCTTTGATGCATCGTTGCTCCGGGTCATACATGCCCATCCGACCTCCGAATTTGTTTCTCACTCTTACACAGGCGTCAAGGAAAACGGGGACTTACCAGAACCATCAAACTTTTCGGAGGAAACATCTGTGCTAGTCCTGAAGGATGCCGTAATGATGTCGTGACTGGTTGGGATTCCAGCGGTTTAGTGCCCAATCGAGATGATCGGGCAAAGGGATTTTCTTCCGCGGTAACGGCATTGGCGTAGGCACGTAACCGGATTCGGATCGTCTTTTGCTCATCCGACATGCTGGAATTAGGGTCTTCCAAGCTGGACCTTGAAATATGCTTTTATCGTGCCCTTATTTGATACCATGCTTTGGTGTTCCCCTTTCAGGCCGCACGAGATGTACAGAAGTACGGACCTGAACAAGGTCCGAGCTCGATCCTACAACCACGACAACGCCGCTTAGCAGAGTTCAGAACGTGGCGTAGGATATGCAGTATCAAGATTCCATGGCTTTGGGCAATGGCGTTTTACGAGTAGGAATGTATGACGAAGTAAGTAGAATTTCGGACTTCTTCGAAGGTTTCCTCGATTTATCGGTGCTTTTTGCCTTGACACCCCCGTATGGAATGAAGTCAACCTCAGCACAGACTATATACCTCACCGCTCATCATCTCCTTAACATGGTGTGAGCCCGAACAGCTCGACGTTGAAATTCAGGAACAGAAGGATCCGGTGGTGGTGATACACAACGTACAGCACCAAGCCCCAAGCTCATGTGGGAGATTTTCAGTTGATGACTAACTGAACAAAATGAGTTGAACAGACCGTTCATGTGGTCCCATTCCAGAGAACGCTGACCTATATACCCCTCGATCGCATTTTCAGTCCTTGATATTTCTTCTTCTTTTCCTTCCTCATGTACACTTGAACATAGCTTGACACTGTCCGTTGTTGTTTTGTCATATCGATTGATTCGATTCTTCACTTCTCTTCGACCTTGAAGGCTCACCACACATTCTTTTCTTTCCTTTTGCTCTCTTCACTTCTCGCTGCTGGTTCAGCAAGTCGTCCAACTGTCAAACACTCTTTCAACCTTCGAATCCCAACCATTGAAGTGTGACAAAGATCCGTCTTTCCAAGATGTTCTCACTTAATGTCATTCTCCAGACCCTCGCTGTGGTCGTGCTCTTACCCCTGAGCATCGCAGCTCCAGCCCCCGACTCCATTTTCGTGAGTCTCATCCTCATTCTTATTACTTTCGTCTCACACAGAACACAGCTACAAAAACATCTCAAAAGTGACAAGCTGACAAGTGTTTCTTCTCGACCTTGATAGCTCTTACAATCCTCCACATTCAAACCTATGGGCTGTTCAACAACCTTCCACCCAACTTCGATCCTACGTCAAGTCCCCTCGCCTTTCGCATGTTTCTCCCGGTGCTCCGAAAAACAAATAGCCGCTTATTCGCAACTCCAGAGCGGGGTCCTGTGCGCTTGCGGGGGCGAGGATATGATCTCGGACATCACCATTGAGAAATGCAGAGATAACACTTGGTACCTCTTCAACAATTCTGAACTTTCCTCTTCTGCAACCTCTTCCACCTCCACCGAAGAGACAGCTACAACCGAGAGTGGTACTGCGGCCACGGCTGAGGCTGGAGAAACCTCCAAGACGGCCGGAGGATACAAACTTAGAAAAAGAGATAGGTTGATGCCTTTCGTTATGATGCGTAAGAAATCCTTGGCCTCCGAAAAAAGGTGAGTCGTGCAACCCCTTTCTCATCCTCCCTCATCGTAGTGGAAACGGTACTGATACGGTATCACCTATCAGATCTACAAAAACCATCGAGACTAGTCAATAATTGAAATCTAAAACGCCCATCCCCCCTCCTCCCGTCATTCATTTATTCGATCAATCGACTTTCCTCTCTACACATTCACCTTAATGTGTAACGTCCTTGCGACTTGAGCCGCTCCCTGCAGTTGGAGAGACCTAGTGCAAACCAAACTCTCCTGTCGGCACCTCTAGGTGCACCTTTCAGCTCAGACAACCTGGACATTCTCTTATAATCCTCCTTTCTTCTTTGCCGAACAACAATATATTTTGGGTTCCTTTGTACGCATTGCGATAGCTACAACATATAACCAAGCAGAAAAACATGCAAACATAATTCAGAAAGAATCATGCCACGAACGCAAGGACAACTCAAGCTGCATGCGCTGACTCGCCATTGTATGATACACCATTGATCGGTTTACAGATTGTCATGATTAACCAAAGCATTCTCTGTACAATATGCCAAAGTCGGATCGCTAGAACGGCACTCTCCGCATCAAATGCTGTACAACAATCACGCTTCACCGGAATTGACTGCCTTTGTTCGCTTGATCAAGGCTTAGAAGGATCGATTGTCCAGTTTATCCTCGTCCAGATGTCCGGCTTAAAACCAGCCACCTCTCTTTATCCAGGCTGTCATCTCCTGCGCAGAATCTGATTCGTCTCCTTGGGACGCGGCTTTTTTCTCTTCCCTTTTACCCGGCGAGACTGATTTTAGGGCTTTCCAAAGTCTCTTAGCTGGAGATACATGTTCATCCCTATCGTGATGTTCCGCATCTGGGTGGTCCCCGCTGACTGAGATAGCGTGTCGTTCGGAAGGGCTGATTGGCGTTCCGATGGCTGTATCTTTGGTGTTCCTCCTCCCGAAAGGCGATCTCGCAATTCGTGTAGGCGTTTCTGGGGTTCTGGGGTTGATCAGTGGCGTTGTATGAGTAGGAGTTTGCGTCTTCGCCTTCATCTTTCTGGGAGAAGTCCTTGGAGGCGAGGGATCGACTTGAGTCCATTGTTTTGGCGTCTGCTTGAGGGGCGAAGATGGGGTGATATTTCTCGTTTTCTGTCTTGAGGGAGTCGTGGGTGGAGTGAGTCTGCCTGGGGAGTTGCTTCCACTTCGCTGAGCCCACGGGATGGGCGTGGTATTCCTTGAAGAAGATGAGAAGGAAGAGGCTCTCGTGATGGTCCGAGGTAATAATGGTGGCAGAAAGTCATCATCGTCATCGTTGTGATTACCTTCGATAGGCAAAGGCGTGTAATATCTTGTCGAGGGGAGCTCTTCGTTGGAGGTGTTGGGTCTGGTCACGTTCCATGCCGATTGTGATTTGTGCTGATATATTATCTTGTCGACGGGATTTGCGTCCGACATCTTTGCGGTAGGACTAGAAACCTGGTCTTCTTTGCCGGGATTCCTGACTGAAACATGCCTTTGGCTTTGCGCGGCAGGCGAGAGCGGAGGACTGAGAGGTTTGACCCTAACTTTGAGGGAGGGATACGGACCGTTCATATCTGCTCCAAAGAAGGTACCACCTCCTCTCGCTCTCCAGCCTCCATCTTCGAGCTCGATAGGAATCGATCCCTTCCTCTGTTGTGCGCCCGAGGAAGGTTTAGGGGTATGTATGGCGAGCCAAGTCTCTCGATCTCGCCAGGGTTGGCTGATAGAGGTGGATGATGTGATCAGCTCAGAGAATGATCGGGATCGCCGATGACTTTGTCTCCTATCTCGAGGCGTGGGTTCGTTAAAGCCGTGGAAAGGGTAAGGGGACTTGGGAAAAGTCGAATGAATTAAAGGGGAAGGAAGTAGCTATAAGAGTGCAGTATCTCGTCAGCTCAGGTTCAGTACGTAGTAGTATCACCGGTCATACTGTCTACGGATAAGCCGTTGTATGTAAAGGTGACTCACCTGAGCATTCTCAGAGCCAGCTTTGGAGCTATCTTCTGCATCCTCTCCTTCGACCATCGATCTCTTCCTGTTCTTGATCAATTTCGAGGTCATCCTATCTTTCGAGGGGGAGTTCTCGTTCAGCTGGAACTTGATTTTGCCTCCTTGCATTCTTGTGCCTCGCTGATTGTCTTCTTCCTTGTTGTTGACGTCCTTGATTGAACCGAGATCCAGCGTGTCAAAGTTTTTCTGATCGAGTATGATTGATAAGTCGAAAGGCTCACTTTCACCTGCGCCGTCAGAGGAAGAGGTGGACGTAGAAGTGGAAGGGGAAGGATATGTGTTGGATCGTTTCGTTTTCCTTGATGACGAGAACGACTTTGATCTGGAAAATTGCAGGGTGATAGGTGATTTAGGTCGATTTACGGAAAGTGATAGGGGCATGATGAAAGATGAAGTGAAGGATAGGATCAAATGAGTGTACGGTTTCTTATTGTGATTGCCTGGTCGTCAACGACTGGATAAATGAGTGATGGTAATGATGAAATCCGGGGGAAAAGAGGGTGAGCAGTCTCAAACTTCTCTTCTCCTTCTCCTCGCTGTTTCCGCTGTTTGATCGACAAAAAACGAACATATGCTTGTGGGTATGGTTCTAATCGGATTCGGAGTTCGGCTAAAGAGTAAAGCTGTGTAGTGAGTGTGTCCTTCGGCAGATGAGTTACTGGGAGGACGAGAATCAAGCTGAAAGTCATCGAAGGGGTTATGACTCTTTATATGGTTTCAGGCATGCAGTCGAAAAGGACGAGGGAGAATCAGTACGTATCATTCAGTAAGCAGGTTAAGTGAAAACACGACCAAGATAGACTTAAGCTCTGGGTGTTACCGTTCCTCATCCATTCCTCATGTTCTCCCTCCAACAAATTAATCAAAGGTACCCCCTCGTACCTAGCGACATCAAAATCGCAGAAAAAAGAAGAACAGACAAACTCAATTTTGATGGATATCCCCGGCATATCGGTTGCGAGCATCCCTCGTCCTTTGGACCGGGCCAGGTGAATTGGCCGATTGAGAGATAATGGAGTGGAGATAGACCTCATCGTGATGTTGAGAGATCCTTGACCATTGTGAATGCGAGATTCTCGTATCCAAAGATGTAGAATCGGAATAACTAATCTGAAGTGAGGAAAAGAGGTGTTTCGAAATGATCGGTAAGAACATGTCGAATTGAGGGGTCGTGTCTGTGCCTGATTGAGATCTGGACTTTGCTTAAGACAAGCGTGTAAATGGGGTTGTTGAGGTGACGTTTCATCGATTTTCGGATTTTGTCGAAAGCTTAATCCTAGTTTCTGTATCAAGCCTCGCCGTTTCATCGTCCTCTGTAGCCAACACGACTGTCAGACAGTCAGGTAGCCTGTCACCACGCAGTTTAGGCACACGATTTCTGACACGCAAAACACGGATTGAATCCTGGAAGGAGGACGCGATTGACTTGCGAAAAAAAAACAGAATATCAAAAAAAAAAAGAAATAAAAATCGGCGAACGTGCGCGTTACACCTTACTGGCTTAATCTGTCTGGACTCCGATCGGATGAAGACAGAAGATAGTGTCCATATCTGTCATCCTGAGGAGGACTTTGTTGCGTACTGTAGAGTCCCATCGACGCTGGCAGGATTACATGATGAATTGAGGATACATCCAAGACATGAAGGGGCGTATAAAGTATGACATATAACGTGGAGCGTGAGCGTGAGCGTTACGGCATGAAGTGAATATGCTATGGTATGCAATGCAATGCAAGGATGGACTGTTGTATGTATGCTAAAGAACGTGTATATGTGTGTGTCTGTCTGTTGGGAGGATCGATGTTTTCGTCAAGTAAGAAGGCTAGGAAGGTTAGGAGGAAAGACCTGATTAAGCGAAAGCCAAACCGATGACACCGGCGGCAACAGCAACCAAACCTCCGTTGACGACTGCTCTGGACATAGCGCCGGAACCAGCTGAAGCGGAGGCACTAGCGGCAGCCGAAGCAGCAGCGGCACTTCCAGAGGATCGGGCTGAAGAAGCGGCGGAAGCACCTGAAGCAACCGCAGAGGAGGCTCTGAAATTACAACGCAAGAAAGTCAGTGTGTGCTCGGCTTGGAAGGAAATATCGATATGTCTAGTGGAGTTGGACTCACTTGGAAGCAGCAGCTGAAGAAGCTGATCCGGCAGAGCTCATAGCTCCGGCAGAAGAGGCGCCTGAGGTTACGGCGGCGGCGGCAGTAGCGGTGGACACAGCAGCAGGGGTGGAGCTGTTGCGCAGGTGTTACCAATAGTTAGCATTATTCTCTCGAGTAGCGAAAGATGCCAGGAGACTGGAGAGGAGGCGGAAAGAAGAGATACTCACGCTGAGGCAGCTGACGAAGTAGCGGCAGCAGTCAAACAAGCCGAGCTAGATCCTTCTTCTGTATGAGTCAAATGAAAGGAAAAGTCACATCAGCTCAGAGTCTTCATGTCGGGTCGGGAATGACACTTGGGCAGAGCAGAGAGCGGGGAACATACGGATGGTAACAGCTTGATTATAATTGACCACCCCAGTAGAATCTGTGACCTTCAAAGTGATGGATTGACCAGCTGCGACGTTGACAGTCCATGTCAAGGAGTTACCCTGTTGTTCACCTAAGTCTTGGAGAGCTGCGGCCGAGGGTTGACCCCCGGGGATGACGGCAAGGTAGTAAGGAGCGGTACCTCCGGTCCAGGAGAGTAAAGCTGGTTGACATTGGATGAGGGAGGCTGGGGTGGAGATGGTGAGGTCGGCTCCAAGGGCGGAGGTAGCGACGGCGGCAAGGGTGAGGAGAGTGGTCTTGGAGAACATTTTGATGTTTAACGAGTGTCGAGTAGAAGGAGCGAGATGGATAGGATTGAAGTGAGGTGAAGAGCAAAACTTCTAGTTTATAGGAGATATGTATGCAATGAGGAAACAAGAAAAGATCAACAGGATCTTTATATACAAGGTCATGCATCGTTGTTTATCGTCTCCATGCATCGACTTGTTTTGGGTGTATCCTGCCAGTCAGAGGGGATCGGACGAATAGAAACCGAGCTGGTTAAAATCGGTTTGAATCTCCCTGTAGGATCGGTAGGCACAAGTGCAGTGGAATGAATGGGTCATCAGGGTAAACGAGAGATCATCGTCATTTTAGACTAGGGTGTGTCCGTCGTATCTGTTCGCCGAGGTCAAATTTCCCTACTCTCTTCACATAAAGCAAGCGAGATCTGGGCCGGGACTAAGATATACAAGCCCGTCAAGCGCAAAAACCTGTTTTTCAAAGGAAAATCAGGCTCGACGCGAACCGCGTAGTTCCCCCGTTTACACCCTGACTTCTTTTGATCCCACTGACTTGTACCATTCGAGCGCAAGGGTTAGTTGAAGCGCCGAGGTTGACCAAAGGTGACAAACCCAATCCCAAATCGACCGGTCACGTTCTTAATGCTTTGCTCTCTGAAAGTGCGGAGGACCACGTTCAATCGAATGCTCAATCGATTGTGGATGCGCTTGGTGATACGGTTTAGAGCCGAGATTCATGTATCTCGAGTACAAGCTATACTTCTTACTTGCTTCAAGCCTGACTGGAATCGGTACGGATGACTTTGCTCCCGACTTCTACAAAAGAAGGGAGTAGTCAGCTTCGAAAAGACTTGGTATGATCAGGCATCCACATTTTCTGTGTTGTAGGCCGCCCGATTTGCGATCTGTGAGCATCGTGGGAAGCATGTAAAAGTGAGGAGTATTCACCTGCTGGGGACAAAATGTTGTTTGAGAGGGTGACAGTTCGCTTGCGTTCCGCTCAAAAGCCATGCAATCGTGAACACTGACCGTCCATACATACAACCTGCTCATTACTACAGATACAACCCAGACAATTCATAAAAGACCTATCAAGCCTCTAACCACGCTGCCAGAACCAATTGCTGTCCAAAACCCAGAGATCAGCTCTGAATCTCCTACCACAACACTATTCCTGCTCCTTCGAACCGATTCGACAACTCACGTTTTACCTTCGAAGCCTTTCGCACTGAGTTCCGCGACTTCCTCAGAAGTCAAGCTGAACGTCAGCGCTTTCGCATTCTCCCCTGCCTGTTTAGCATTCCTGGCTCCTCCAAGGGGAATTGCGCCTTTGCTGATGACCCAACCCAAAGCTATAGCGGAGATCGATACGCTGTGTTTCTCAGAAAGGGTCTTCATGTACTTGATCAAAGGGGCAATTTGTTCCCATGTGTAATGGTTGCTAAACCTGTGGAGAGGCAGGGTTCAGATGTCGATCACTCATTTGCCTGGGCACCGGGTGAACGAATCGTCCGAACGTACCTTCGTCCGCTGGGAATGGGATTAGAGGAGTTATACTTTCCCGTCAGTCTGCCCATAGCCAAAGGAGAATCTGCCCGGACAGTCGAATCTTAGTGAGCCTTGCGAATCGGAAGAGCAGCCCGCTTGATACAGCTTCGAAAGGTATTGATGATATAACTCACAAGCAAGACATGCGATATCTCTCTTCTTCATCTCAGCCAACAGCCCATTCTTCTCGGGGCCTTGACGCAGTAAGTTGTATTCGATCTGGTTGGAAGCTAGCTTCACATTATGTTTCGCCAGTACGTCCGAGAACTCGATCCTAATGCACGTTCAGCGATATCAGTCTAATCGTCAAGTTGGGATTCCTCTTCAGATGGCTAGAACGGTAGAAGCAGGAAAGGCGGCCGGGCAAACACTACGCACAATTCATCTTTACTGAAATTCGATACTCCCACATTTCTACACAAGCCCAACTTCACACATTCCGCCAAGCCTTTAGCGAGACTCTCGAAAGAGCCTAGACCGCTCGACGAGTGGATCTGATACAGTTCGACCGAAGGTAAACCTAATCGCTTGAGGGAGGCTCGTAATCTGTCGACTATGGGTGGATTGATCAGGTAGAAAGACCCAGGTCTGGGGAAGGGTAGGACTGAGGGAGCACGTGATTGAGTCAGCACGACAGGTTGAAGGGCTATAGAAGCAGGCGAGGGTAGGAGTATTCACATTTGGTAGCGATGTACAGGTTCTCTTTCTCTTCTTGCGAACTTTCCGAGATTAGCCCACCGATGATCTTCTCCGATTCTCCATTCCCATACACCTCCCTATCATAGAATCGCTCATGAGCTAACGATACCTTGAATGCCACCCCGAAGGAAAGACTCACGCAGTATCGTAGAATGTCAAACCTGCTTTGACAGAGGTCTTGAACGCTTCCTTGATATCGGGCAGTAGTTCAGGTTTGTAGCCCCAAGTCTTATCGCCCCACGACCAGGTGCCTACAAATATGTATGGTATCAGCAAGCGGCAGAAGAGAGACATGCGATGGGTAGCCTGGCCCCAGTCGACTGAAGATAGACTCACCTATGGCCATAGCAGGTACTTGTACTCCAGCGATGGTAGCATGTTTGATAGTCTGAGCTGGTAAAGCCATGATGTCTGCGTGTCCGTTTCCTTAATCTCAAAGTCGCTTCGTGCAGTAAGGTAGATCCGTTTTCTTACTTTCCAATTCGTTCAACAAGAATGATCCCTTGGATGGATTCGGTTCACTGTCAAGCTATATATACTTTCCGAAGTTTATATGGATCTGTCAACAAGGGCGATCGAACAACGGAGTTCGGTGGAGTTGGACGAGAATGGCCAATCCCCGCAAGATTCGGTTTGGCAACTGGTGGGCTTTTTACTATGACCAGACTCTCAGATTCGCGCGAATGAGATGTTCCTGCTTCGGACGGTGATGCACGCAAGCGTTCTACAACGGTGTTGTACAGTTGACGATCATGGGTCAGTATTGACTTATCGGAGACGGAGTATGGTCATCTCGACCGTGTCTGTCGTCGTAAACACCAAAAATAGTTTTGAGATGGTACTCCGTAATATTCGGTGAACGGCCAGGTCCAGCTGGAAATGATGTCATTTCCTCACCAGCCCACTACTGTGGTCTTGTAGTCGCTCCGGTTTGGGCAGAAATTTAGCTGGATATCTCAGCTTCTTTCGAACTACATGCATACATTCCTGGGGACTTGGTATCTAGTTATGCCTTTATCTTTGATCCAAAATCATGCGCAATAGACGGATCCAAACTCCTGAGACCCCATGCAGAATTTTGACACTTCACAACCACATGCCGAGCTCAACTCCATTCTTCCTTCACTACAACGCCCACCTCCTCCAGACTCTGGAGTGTTCCTTCCCAAACCTCCCGCTCATAAGGTCCTGTCACTCCCCGTTGCTTCACTAGACCATCCGCAACTCGCAAAGCAGCAAAAGCGAGAGTCTTGCCTACGGTCACACTCATTGCACTAGCGTTCTCGTCCCCATAACATATCAAGGAGGCCGTGACCGTCTCTAGCTTGCCGTTTTGTTCGCCTGCGGGTGCAAGTGTGAATGCGTGATGAAGAATACACGTGTCTCGTTCGCCCGGAGCGTAGGATAACTTGTGAGACAGCAAATGGGCGAACAAATCAACGGGCACTGGTGATCTGAGGTCAGGAATGGGTATTGAGGACGGTGAAGATGAGGCGTCTGAGGGTAATAATGACAACCTAGAGCAGGTGTCCTTATCAGCCTGGAAATCGTGATTTACAGTGATAAAATGAAGAGCTCACCACTTCAGAGCATCCATCGTCTCTGTTTGATCAGTAATATCTCCGATAAGATCACCCAATGCACCAGGCACATCCCCAGCGGTCAGAGACTTCTTATAGTCCAATTGTCTAGCCACCGAAAGCAGGAAGAACTCCTCCCATGTCGCCGGGACGCTCTTCAGAGGCTCGCTGGAGAGCAAGCCGAATTGTCTGAAAGATTCGAGTAATTTTGAGAATCCCCGATACCTGTATGGGCCGTGATTAGCATGAGTCCGCGGTGGCAACATTTGATGACTGACCTCAAAGTACCTCTGAACAGGTTCCTCAATCCGTCTACTTCACCCAAGCCATACTTCTCTGCATATGGCATCGAGTCTCTATTGGCCAGCCCTTCAAGCTGCAAGTCAGGCCACAACTTGACCTGTGGGAAATGCTTTGATAGCAGGTCTTGTCCTTTTATCTTGACGATCTGAGATTTATGCATCAGTCAAGCTCTTCTCTCTATGGTCCCGATAAATGGGAGGCCGGCTCACCTCGTTATTCATCTTGTAGTGCGCATCATTCTGTGCAGCAGTCAAGACGGCTTTGGGACTCCAAGAGAATTTGTATCGGAGCGGGACCTGATGTTCACACCATTCAGCTTTGATTCTGAGATAAAAATCATGGAGGAACACTGATGTAGCTTACGTTGCTAGCAGAAGGTTCCGGCAACCCTCCACACCACGACACGAACGAAGTGACCTTTTTGCCCTCTCGCTTGACCCGGTCAAGGATACGCATAGCCGCCATCGAATCGATACCTGGGTCCAATCCGCATTCTCCCAATAGCAATACGTCCTTCTCTTTGGCCCTACACAGATTCCCAATCAGCTCTTCTGCTTTACACAGATATACATCAACCTAACGTACGCTTGATCGAGAGCTTTCATCTCGGGAGAGACATAAGAAGCGGTGACAAGGTGTTTACTGTGACTTATACAGTGCTTTGCTACTTGAGGATGGAACGGCGCGGGTAATAGGCTGGAGAGTTATGATAAGTATCAGCGACACCTTGAACGTGTTATCAGGAGAAGAGCTTACCTCACTACGACGTCAGAAGCAGACACGACTTCCGCTAAAGCGCCCTCGTCGCTCACATCGAGTGAGATGGCTTCTACGTTCGTACGGCTTCGAATATGCGATTTTGCTTCCGACAAGTTGTTGCTGGCTTAGAGATCTCTGTCTGTCAGCTACGACGATCTAATGCTGAATTCCAGGAAGACCCACCGATAGCTAAGTGGACGTCTGGTCGAGCGGCGAAGACATCAACAGCAGGACCAGCCACCAGTCCGCTTCCCATTAAAAGTATCCTCTTTTTCTGCTGTCCATTCGCCAACTTTGACTCGTCTTGCTTGGCGGAAATACCGTTCTGGGTCGAGGATGATCTCCATGCTTCTACTTTCGGTAACAACCAGCCGTGAGTTTCCAGAATTTTTCCGTTGTCTACGATCTTAGCCATCTCTAATGTATCATCTTCCGCTGCTTTGTTGCCCTCGGATCCCGGGAACAGCGCCCTGCGCACATAAGGTAAGATCTTTGACGAGAAATGCCCCGAGGCGTCGGCGGCTATAGCTAGATGTCAGCAGTGTAAATTTTTTTCGTGAGATCGTCAGCTGACGGACCTAATTCTGAGGGTAAGATGTCTATGCTGCTGATCAACATTCCTCCGGGACCTTGAAAGTACGGTTCATCGATTGTCGTAAATTGATTCACAAATTCCAATCCACCCTTTTTTGTCTCTTAGCTAGTGTTATAGGAGCGAAGGATCTGCTGCAAGCTTACCTCCTTGTCACACGTTATATCCTGAACAGCTACCAATTTTTGTCTTCCTCCACTCGAGTCCAGGAGGGCAGACATTTCGTCGTTGCTTATCGTTCGAGGGAACTTGGAAGACCAGCCCACACCATTGATTATGGTAGTCAAGTACGGAGCGATCTTCAGTCACGTCTTAATAAGCTGTCATTCCACTAGTTCACGGAGACTAAGAAGAACATACCTTGTCCGAGAAAACTGATTTGTATTTCTCAGGCGAGCGATAGTACTCTGTTCTAGCGAATGACGATCCGTCTTTACCGACGATATAAGAAGCAGTGGGGATCATGCAAGCGTATACCTGCGAGATATCAATGAGTGCTGCTCTGCCAAGTACACGAATACATAATTGCTCACTCGGTTTGCAGCTATCCAACGCAAGCGAAAGAGTTAGCATCATCTTCATTGATATGACTGTTGCTCACTCACGGGCATTCTTCAGAATAGCCAATTCGTCCGTTTTGACCCATTCGACATTCAGGTCATCCAGCATGTCCTTGGCACCATTCGAGACATTGCCAGCTCTGAAGACAGCGATCAGCTACTATCACCTGATATTCCTGTGGTATGTCAAAGCTCACCCTGTTATTCCAATGACTATGGGTCCTTGTCCCTTTGTGTTGCTGACTGGCGATTGCCTTACTATCTCTCCACACTTTTTGAGGGATGCTTTGAACTCCGCCAATGACCCGGAAGCGTAAGGCCTCGGCAGATGCTGACCAGGACTCAACATATGGGCTAGACCTATGGAGCAGTCGCCGAATAGCTTACCAGTATGGGAGATGCAATGCCCCGCTTCAACAATGCTACTCCAGTCATCGATAATGCTTCTCCAGCTCCGACGGCTATAATCCGTCTGCTTAAGCTATCCTGCTGATCTCGGCAGCAGACATCAGAGCTCACCTCCTGCATACCATCCGAAAGCAGCTACTCTTGCTCTTGAAGGCTTGCCATCCTTGCCTGTCGAAGGCGCCGTGAGGAGCTCATGGTCGATAAGAGTCTGCCCTTTTGCCGGTGGGAGAAAGGCAGATAATAGCGGAGTGTTGTATTCCTGTTCTAACGTCAGCCAACGCAATGCGGAACCACCAAGCCAGAAAGGCAAGAAGAGGCAAATGACCGGACTAGAGCGAACGGCGACTCACTTGACCTTTGTGAGTATGAGAGAACATCATCCATTTCCTTTCTTTCCCTTCTGGACTACCTGAGATCAAGCGATGTACATCTTCCAAAGGCGGCTCTTTGATGCCTAAAACTACATCCACCTCGTTCGACAAAGCAGGAACCACTTTCGCTCCGGCCTATCACCAGTCTGAATGAGCAACAAAGCAGGTCATTGAATCGAGGGCAAGGCTTACTTCGGTGTAGAGGGTATCCGAGAAACACCTTCGAGCGCAACTCTCAACTTCGACAGCTAATTCCCCCGGTCGTTCACTCAGTAGACCCTTCACAGCATCGGGCGTCAGGGCGGTACGTCGTTCCCATATCCGCTTTGGATCTTCCCTCCTCAGACCCAGTGTCGTTAGATCTCGCTTGGGCATGGTGGACATGAAGAAGGGATTGCGGAGGGCGATTCGAGTTCGTATAGAGCGGATCATGGTGTTGGAATGCTAGGAAGGGTAAGCTGATATATATAGTATAGCCGCTGGAGGAAGGTAGTAAGTCTCAATAGATATGCGTCTCTTGAAGCGGTCGGTAGCTATAGCGGCAGAATGAAGCTAGAGGAGGAGGCAAGTCCGATAAGATGGACAAGTGGATTATTGCCGGAAAGAGAGACAAAGGAATGTGTGAGTACAATGAAGAGACCAGAAGAGGAGACAGGAAATAGTCCAGCCAACAATCACATCGCGTATAGCAGTCAGTCCAGCGATGAGCCAAGACTAGAATCAAGGGGATGATTGAGCATGCGTCTTTAGGCGAAGTCACGAGCAGCAGTAGTCATGTCATATGGTTTCAGCTGAAATTTCAATCTTGGGTTTTCAATTCGAATACGAGGTCATCATACCTCACTGGTGCTATAAGCGCTTAATCGACTCAGGCACACGTATGGTCCGCCCGACAACCGAAATAACCGGAGAGAACCGTGAAACCGGAGCTCGCGCCTCCTAAATCATGAGCTATAGGAGAGTCAGAAGACAGAGGCTTCCTAGTGATCGCTTCTGTAGTTTAGTGGTTATAATTTTGCACTTGTACGTTTCGAACAAGGCTTGAACTGCGGTTTCTGGCAAATGCAAGGGTCATGAGTTCAAATCTCATCGGAAGCATTTTTTGCCATGTTTAGCCTCTGTTCGTCGTCGGTCACCGCCACGCTGGAATGATTGACCTTCGCAGTGCCATTGTCAATCTGTCTGCATGTCATCATTTTATGTCGACAAGCAATATCTTTTGTTCTTCTCCATCACTTTACTTCATCAAGTCAACTTGTCTCTCCCCCATACGACGTCTATTCCCATCATTGTCCCTCTGGACGTCGGGGCGATGCTTGAGTGAGATCGAGCATCTGAGTGCCTGTTGACGGGGACAGAATCATCTCTCACACATTCTTCCTTCAACCGAGTCGCTTGACCGGCAGCGTCATCTCGCCACCATGTCCGAGGTGTGTCTCATTCTGTCCAGACATCAGAAGCTTGACTGACAGATCTATCTGCCAGTATCAAGCTCGTAAAGCTCGGATGCTGGAGTTGCAGAGGGAGAAAGAGGAAGATCTGAGAAGGGAGTTAGCTGCTAAAGCGGCTCGAGAGAAACAGATAGCCAAGGAAGCGGACGAGGTGAGTCATCCCCTGACGAGCTTCGTTCAGCAATAGTAGGAGGCTCATGCAGAAACATGGCGCTCCCTGTAGTTGCGAAAACGACAGGAGGCCGCTGCCAAGGAAGCTCGTCGACTGGAACTGATGCGAGCGAACGAAGCTTTGAACAAGAAGGCTAACGGGGAACAGGCGAAGAATGACTTGGATTATAATCCGTTCGCAGAGGATGCTAAACCTGCTCCATCAGCAATCAAGGTGAGTCAATAGCATCGTCAAGCCGTCCTTTTGTTCATCCATTCCTTCATCTTCAAGCAAGCGCTATCACGCGACTGACGACTATGCACGAATGAAGCCTATTGTCAAAGCTTCCTCTAAAGCCGGTCCATCTCGGCCCACACCTGTCTCGTCGAAGCAATCCGTTCCAGGTCCATCAGCATCTGCCTCAACCTCCAAACCTCGTAACGGCGGACAAGCGCGGAGCAAGGCGCGCGCCCAGTCCAATTCGCCCCCGCCGCTTGGACGGAAAGAAAAAGCAGCCAAGGCGTTCGCTCAATCAGCTAAACGATCAGCCGGAGATTCCCTTTTCTCCATCAGAGGTCTAGTCGAGTCGAGGGACTCTCCCGGTCCCACCTCTTCCAGAGGGGGTCTAGCAAGGAATAACTCAGTGCCAATCCCTCAGATGTCGAATTACAAGAATACAGGTCCAGGCGGACCCAGTATAGCTGTACACGGAGTAGGAATGACGAATGGTTTGAAACGAGACTCCAATATCAAGAATGCGTATGCGAAGACGCCGAAAGGGACTAGAGAGAGTCTCACGAGTCAGGTGAAGATGGAGGGAATGAGGAAGTTGTGTCCTGATAGAAATACGAGGGACCGAAGGACGATCGAGGAGATTCAGAGGGATATCAAGGCGAAGAGACTTGGTCCGAATGCTTCTTTGGGCGAAACATCCAATGTTGATCTACCTCCAAAACCGACGATGTCGCCGAAGATCAAGGAGTCTTTGAGCAAAGGGAAAGAGAGATCGCCGGCACGAGGAAAGGATAAAGCAACATCGAATCAGAGTAGGATACCCGCGAGACCGGCGAAGAGGAGACACTCTGCATCGCCGTCCCCTTCTTCGTCAGACACCGTCTCAGGCTCAGACTCGGACGAGGACGATTCGGATAGCTCGGATAGTGATAGTAGACATAGGCCATCGAAGAAGAAGATCAACAATCGCAGGGATCCGTACGGTCACAGAGGTCGATCGCCGCCGATCAGACTGGATGAGCGATCGAGTCAGATGGATATCAGTTCGACTATCCGGGATATGTTCCGTCGGCCAGGTGGTCATGCGCCGCCTAGGAGGTATCAAGATGACTTTAGTGATTCGGGAAGCGAGGATATGGAAGCTGGCCTGACGGATGTAGAGGAGGAAGAGAGGCGTGCGGCCCGAATAGCGAGGAGGGAGGATGAGTTGGCGGAGCAAGAGGAGAAGAGACATAGGGAAGAGAAATTGAAGAGGAAGAGGGAAGCGGAGCGCAAAGCAAGGAAGTGAATCGAATTGTAGAAAGGACAAAGGCTCACAGGCGAAAGAGGTGGACAAGGGTCTCACAAGTCATTTGAGGTGTAGAACTAGGAAGCTGAGGTGTAGACAATGGCCGTTGTCGTGTGAGGCGGGCGGTCCTGCTGTTGAGTCGGATCTCATCATTGTTGTAGTTGTGTTGTCAACCTCTCAGTACCGTGTGCGTTTCAGGCTCCATTTGCTTGCGCTGAAATCGAAATCGAGAGTGGAGAAACATCGTTTTCTGCTTGTGCGACTCATCATCTTGCTCTCATATATATTCATATACTGTTGTCACCATACAAATCGTATTCTTTACAATCCTTTCGTGTCCTGACGTCGTGTCATCAATTCATTATGCATATCTCGTGTTTGTCCCAATCGCAGTCAGAATGTCCTCTTTACAACTGGAATTCTACAAGTAATCTGAATTGATCTACGTCTGACACTCGCTCATCCAGCATGAAGTTGAAAATTGGAGACATTTCCAGATACAGTATTGGCTAATTAAGGCAGAACAAATGTTTCTCCAATTTCTCCAATGACGAAACAACCTTTATCGTTCGATCCATCGCCGCGCTCAACTTCGTGGTTCCAATCTCCCGAAACACCCATAGCCCTTCTGGACCGGCCGAAATCCACTCTAGTACCCCTGGATTCGTCCGCATCGCAGAAAGTGCCCCAATGAATACCTAGTGTTCTCCTTGATTTGATGATATTGTGAATATCTAGTGAATCCTGCGGTGAACAGTGCAGCGAGGATGTCAAGGTGTATTGATCTAATGACAGAGATAGCATTGTTCGTAAGAAGGGCAAGGAAGAGCCTGTAGATAAAGGGAGTAAAGCTAGATCGAACGGTGAATAGTGCGAGGCGATCTCTGCAGGGCGAACAGTGAGATAGTCAGGTCAAATTCGACACCTTGTTGATGTTTTGTGTTACATATGTTTCGACTTGACACTCACCTCGGAAAGCCGGACAGATGGCATCGTCGTCCCCTTCGGGAGCAGTAGCGTATCTATACCCTGTGTCGCTAAATTATCCCAACAAGAAAACCAAATATCAGCGTGACTTGACATGGACATCATGCCGAAGTCAAATATCTGAAGTTTGAACGTGGCTCACCCTCCGAAATACAGCTTAAATCCCTTCCAATCAAGCATACCCCTCTTCTCCACTTTATCTTGGTCCTCTGGCTCGACTACACCAAGACACCAAGATCCCCACAGCGTCGTCATATGATCCAGGATCCCCCTACCCGAGCGATGTTGCGCAGGGGTAAATGCAATTTTCAGATTCAAGCTTGAAGGTTCGTGGACTGTCTCGCTCGATATCCTGATATCATTCTCCACTTCGTCCGGTGGGTAAGTAGGATCGATGTCGCTATACGGAGACGTCGAAGGGAACGAGATGAATGTCTCATGCCACCAGTCTAGTTCTGTTATTCGAGTTGATGGTATACCAGAGGAAGTGAACCATTGTTTCAGACCTAGCTCGCAAATTCGTGTCGAATTCGATCAGCTCCAAGGGCAAATGCAGAAGCGGGCAGCACCCCGGATAATTTAAGGGGGCAGGAGACTCACCAAGGGGTACAACGAAATGGACAGTGGTTTGATGATATTTCCACAGGTCCATGATTGTATAGTAGTCCAGATGATCATCTGCTCAGAGACACAGGGGGTCAAGATCAGCCACCCGAGCGTCACACATCTCTTCTTTGCACCAAGACAGGAGCGGAAAAGAGCTTACAATGATCGTGCGAAATACAGCAGATGTGTATATCAGGTAACTCAGCAACCTTGCAAGGCGGATCAAGGTATCGAGCCGGACCGACGTATTGCGTGGGCGAGCATCTGCAGAAAGGTCATCCGTTCAGCCATTACCTCCGCTATAGGAACATTCATGTCAGAAGGAGTGGCTCACCTATAAGAGAAGATCGGGTCGAACAATACTCCCGCGAACCCATCTTTATCCTTCCATGGAATCTGTACTAGGACTCCAGCATGTCCAAGCCAGGTCACTCTTTCTCTTGGCGCATCTCCAGATTGACCCGCCGCTTCGGAGTCATCGGTACCGGAGGAGAGCCAAGTCGGAGTGATCACTTCCACTGGGGGATCTCGCCAATCTTCAAGCTCGTCATCGTCCCATATTTTACTTAACTCTGGTCGGACGTATATCTTCTTCGGTAATATACTTGAATTCTCTGCTCTAAGACTCCCATCTTCTTCCCTCGGATCCTCCTCCTCATCGCTATCATCGAGCTCGTACTGCTCGGGCTCATATGACAGCTCATTTACCTGTGTTTGGGATTGTGTGCGCTTGCGCTTGAACTTGCGGGATCCGGGTGTCTTCGAAGGTGGTAATGCTATAGCAGCGCCTAGCTGATACGCTAGATACGCATCGTGTAAGCTGGCTGTTCGATAGGACGGCCAAGGATTCTTAAAGTACTTCGGCTTGTGTGGAAGTTGGTCTAAACAGTCTTCATCGTCGTCGTCGTTCTCGATTGCAGAACGAGTTTGAGATCTGGATTTGGATTTGGATTTGGGAGCTTGGAATGGGCCGTGATGATCCCTTATCAGAGATGAGCTCGGCTCGATCAGTGAGACGACAGGATGGGTCATATTGCTGCGAAGTATTGCCGTCCTAGATCCATATGTCGTATAGCGATAGAACAAGGTTAAAGCAATGAACAAAGTGCATGTAAAAGTGATTTCTGATCATCATCACCATGCACTTCTTGGCGTTACCACCATTTTCTCTTTCGTCATCATCCAGAATCCCACGTTCACTTTCAGGCACGCTTACAATCATCACAGGTTCAAATCATGTAAACACCAAACCGTCACCGGCTATGGGAATCAGTTTTCCTTGATCCTCTCTACCTCTCTATCATCGAATTTTTGGACAGTCAACCAGATTAGACGAGAACGCGTAGAAGCGGGTGACTGATAGTTTGATATGCCAGTCGAACCTCCCCGAACACCTTCACCGCTCTTACCGGACCCTTACGATGCCGCGCAGGATCCCGAAGCAGCGCGAAGGAGGATCAAGTTTTACCGAGAGATGAAGAGGTTGCATCCTGATGTCGAACCTCCTATCACCTGGGCTGAGACAAGGCAATTCATCAGAAGCCTACTTATCTTCCTGGGTGCCCCGTAAGTTTCTCCCCTGATACACACATTTCAATATCTCTATACGTTCAACCGGGATTGCTTGAAGCTGAGGATGAGCTTCCTTCTATCTGCTTTGGGGATATCAGCATAATCATCCCTACAAGCTTGATCCAACACGCAATTACGTCCCCTATAACGATATCGATCGTCCTCAAGCTCCTCTTACTAGGATTCCTATTTTTGGCCTCGAGTATCTTTTCGATGTTGGCTGTGGGCGCGTTCTTCTGGTCCTGGAAGATTGGTGGAAACATCGAGGTTGAGGGGTGGTTGTATTATGGGTAAGCTTCCGGTACTTTCACGTCGCAGCTCGTCGGTACCACGACGGGCATATCAATAATGGTCGAAAAATTCTTTCTCTGACTTAAAATGAGTCCAGATCAAAACACCATCGACCGCCCCATGCGACCGTCTATTTTCCTCTGGACAAGATTGAGCAGGATCTGCGATACGATGTTCAAGTTGAGTTGGAGCTGGTCAGACCTACCAAGGGTACGACCGATGAAATGGGTGAGCCTTTCATGGAGGTCCCCATTCCCTCATTCGTCGATTAATCGGCTGATCATTTACTTTGACTCTTAGGCAACTTTATGCTATCTCTCGAGCTGAGAGCGTTGAACCAACCTGAGCGAGTGTTGATCACAGCTGCCCAGCCTGTAAGCTTGACTCGCATCACGAGACCATATGCTCATCTCAGAAGCCCATCTAACGGTTGACTTCTGTCGTAGTCACTTCCTCCTGCACCACTCGCTTCTCCTTTCATCTCTTTACCAGTCTTACCCACATCCAACCTTCCCTGCATCATCCCCTATCCCTTCAGATCGCTATGTCCTTCGAGGCTGCTGGGCTACTCCGTACCGACAGCGAAGATACGCGAAAGAAGAGCGAAAGGTGGATTTTCAAGTAGAGAAAGAGGCAAAGACGTCGTCCCGCTCAAGAAGGACCTCATGGAGGGAGTCATTCTCAAGCCTGGACGATTACCTGAGATGACGGTCGGAAGTGGCTATGTCAGTATAGGTGAGTCTGCCTCAATACAATCTTGAGTAATTGTACTGCTGCACCGAATGTCAGGCCACATCACGTAGCTGAATATTCTGGTATGTGTATCAGGTCGGGAAGATCTTTTCGAAGACAGAGATTCCATCGGAGAGAAATGTAAACCCCCTTCAAGGGAGGTCAAGACCACCGGCTGGGTCCTAGTCCGGCTCACCCCTAGACCGACCGGTATAAGGTGAGGCAACTCCCATCGCTTAATCCTCTAATAAAACCAAATTGACCTCGGAGCTGATTGATGTGTGTTTGTATGCGACACAGGTGGATACTCGCTTCACACCCTCTACCACCTCTTCTACTCCTTCCTCCAATCTCCATCTCGATCACCTTCTCTTCCTCCATACTGGCATTCACCATCATCTCGCTCGTCCGAAACGGCAACGGCAAATCCAAGGCCAAGATTGAGAATGAGAGAAAGACAATAGATGGATCAGATAATAAAGGTCCCGGTGCACACCAAGTCCATAATCCAGCTACGGGTCATGGGATTTCCGACGTCAGGGCTCAGCCGAAAGACCGGCGAAGGGAAGAATGGGGAGAGCTGAAGTCCAGCTTGGATGGGAATCTGGCTAGGTCGAGACGGATCGAGCCTACAGCAGGAGTAAGTCTAAGACACTTACCTTGAATTCATTGTCGTTGGGCTGGGCTGATCATGCGCATTTTCCTGAACGTAGGCTACAAACACAGAACCAGTAGCGACACCCATGACGCGGGACACCTCGATATCCTCGGCGTCGACGTCAACATCATTATCGGGCTCTGACTCAGCAGAGACAGTCACTCCCACGCGATTGAGGGATAGAGGACATAGCGTCGTAGGTGGAAGTGGCGGATCGTCTGGCAGCGGTAGCGGCAGTGGGAATGGGAGTGGTTCAGGAAGCGCAAGTGGAAGTGGGTCAAGTGGAACGATTAGAAGAAGAGCGAAAAGAAATGCGGCTATGGGTACGACCCTGGCTCTTGGTGCATCGGCAGGTCTGAGTGAAGCCGATGATAATGATACGGAGATGGAGGTGGAGAATGAAGGTGCATCGGATGTTGATGACGGAGCGGAGACTGAGGTTGAAGCCAGTGCGAGGAGTACTAGTATTAGCCAGCGCGATTGGAGGGAGTTTGGGAGAGAGTTTGGGTTGAACACGTAGCGTAATTGGCCTAGTTCGGTTGTATGATATAGATGACATGTTCATGTTCCAGTACTTTCCATGCTCAGACTCACATGACGAACGAGCAGCTGAGCTAATGAGCCGGGCATTGAACGCTAAGACGAGACAGTGAAGCAGAGGAGTACGAGTACATATCCAAAAGAGTACAACTGGCTTATACAAGATCCACACCATGGTGAAGTCCAATTTTATTACGTTCACCTTGAGCATCACCTTGACTTCCTGCATCCCATCCAAGATCCTCCCTAATCTCCTGATCTACACGCAACATGAATCCCGTAATTTCTGCTATTCATGCCCATGGCCGCACGCTTTACTCCAATTCGCTATGATTCGAGTAATCTTCCTCGTGCGAATGCGATGAAATTGCATTCTGTCTCTCCACTTGACTTGACTTGCTTTCGACCTATTCTACTTGTCGTTTGAAGTACCTCGAATTCACCACGTACCCACTGATTATCCCAAAGACCGTCTCGCCTAATTGGAAATACGAGTCGAGGAATCCGCGGATAGCCGTATCTTGTATCAATCCGAGATGGAAGCTATCGACGTCGATGTCGACGAGGGATCCAGGTATGTGGTAGGATAGGATGGAATGTGAGGAGGGTGAGGTGCAGGGAGGAGGTGAGGTGAGGTGAGGTGAGAGGTGAGGTGAGGTGAGGTGAGGTGAGGTGAGGTGAGGTGAGGTGAGGTGTGAGGTGTGAGGTGAGGTGGAAAGGTGAAGGTGAAGGAGGTGGAAATGGATCAGAGAGTGAGCGATTAGACAATATCAGCATCGTAGCACCCGCATCTCAAGCCCTGATGACCCGAGACGCAAACGCAAATGCAAATGCAAATGCAAACTCACCCATACCCCGTATTTTTCTTGACTCCAGCTATGATCGTCGAGATAGCTATCAGGTCGAACATCCAGTGACCGATTTTACCTAGTCCTAGCATTGTGTTTTTTTTTTTTGTTATTAGGCCAGGAATATGTCTTGATGCTCTGTTAAGGATTTTGAGGAATTGAGAGGATCGACCGGTGGAAACGGATTGGAGGGGTATGACTTTCTTGACTGAAGTGATTTCCGAAGATCCCTTGCTTGCTTGCTTGCTTGCTTGCTTGCTTGCTTGCTTGCTTGCTTATGATGTAGCAAGGGTAAAGGCGCTTCCGAAGATAACTAGAGGGAGAGCTAAGATTATTGACGGTATATAGTGTAAAATGTGGTCATTGAGCAAAACAATAATGAGCCGAAATGGAATACGGTGAAGTTGACGTTAAAGGTATTGCAATTGTGTATGAAGCCGACAAGCGGATGACTTTTCAATTCACACCCTGCACAACCGAAAATACACGGTAAGACGAACGGCGTGCCATCTTTTGCAGTTTATGCACACCCTTGAAGCTGCGTTGAAGTACTGTTCAGATGAAATACGATCTCATATCGTCCAGAATACGCATACGTATACAAAAATCTACTTTACACATACATGATCCCCCTCAGCAGACACCTCGCGACAATGCCCCTCAACCTCTCTGAAGCGCAGATAACCGTTCTCGAGACATCTGATATCAAAGATTCTTCCTCACACCTGCAGCAGCATGTTTCCTCCATTGAGTCTGCAGAGACATGTACGAGGTGATTGCACTATCAAACCCATCAAATCAGCTTATTGCCCATGTCTATATCAGTTCGGCGTCATCTCGTAGCTTACCCTAAAGCACCCAAGACACCATCGTTGACGTTGGTATAGCCCAATCCAGTAGCTGGGATCCAGATATCGCAAGAATCAATGATCAATTGAGAAAGCAGTGTTTGCCTTTGGCTAGCACCATCATTTACCCCATCTCATCAGCTCAGACTTTTTGATCCTGTGCGAACAGAAGGAGCTGTATAGCTGAGAGAAAGAAGAAGACGAAGAGGACATACGCTAACATTGCTCTTCCCCTTTCCCTACGCTCGCCTTCTTCCCTAGATCGTTCGTCGGGACCTTTCTCGCTACTCTCTCTTCGTGATACTTCAGCGCTGAGTCGGAATCGCTTACTATCTGCTCGGAGCTTGACCATCGATGCGGACGAGGAGATCAAGGAGAAGATTATACCGGATAACCAGAATTTGAAAGTCAATCGCTGAAACCTTTCCAATTGACTGCGATGAACATCGACAAGCATCGGTCAGTAAAATATTCGTCATCAAGTGAAATACCAAGACAAGCAAGGCAATGTCGTGGTAATCATCATATATCGGTGCGAAAGAAGGCCAACGTACACTTTATCAAGCTTCAAAAACCTGACTTGGCCCAACCAAAGGATCATATCGTTGGTGAAGAAACCTGCGTATCCTAGTTGTCGGCCTATTTGAGCGAGATGTGCGACTTGAGCAGGACCCCTGAGATTCGTGCTGTGATATCAATCCCAGTAATACTGAATCAGCTATGACGGTTGAACATATGTGCGTTCGCTTCAGCTGACTCACACTGGCTTCTGAGCGAGGGTCATAGCTGACTGTAAGAATTCAGCGGGTCTGAACAATCGCATCACTACACAGCAATCGGTCATCAGCACGATTGCCGATTAATGCGATAATTTTCGAAGCTGATGTGACTACTAACCCCTTCTGGCGGTGGCTAGACCGTTTTTCAGTCCTTCCCATCGCGCAGCAGCTTCGACATCGCCTCGACGGAGTAATGACCATGCGATGAGTCTTGAGAGATATTGGATCAATCGATATGCCTGCACTCATCAAACCATTAGAAACAGCTTAACGCTCCAGTTCGAGTCTGTTGGAAGGAGCAGGGGTTCAACATACCTTATCTCTACCAATAGTCGTAGCTAGAACAGCTAGACCCTGGCTGAACTTGGGATGTAATATCACTTGGGCAGCTAGACTCGACATGGTGTTGCTCTCTCGCTTGCTGACTCCAAGGCCACTCAGCTGCTCTTAGTGATCGAAATGCAGGAAAGATCCCAAGAATTCTATTGACAAGAGTGGTCTTTGGGAATCTCTGCCTGCCTGGGTTTAACGTTGACTCGGTCCAGTAATAACCGGTTGATGATTAATCCACGTCATGCCACAATATCATCTTGTCTTGTTCCGTCGGCATAAGCGACCTTTGACGACGTCTTTCGGTTTCGCATTTTAGTAATTGTTATCGCCCTTCGTCGTCCGTATCTATCGCTCTCAGCCTTATTTCGAGAGCTCAGTCAGCCACGCACGCCTCTGTCGGTCTTCAGACTAAGTGCCTCAAGATCAGTCTTCGCGTGTCTGGACAGCTTGGCCGTGCTCGAGTGAACGCACTCAGACGGTCGACCATTGCCGACATGTTCTCACGCTCGATACGCACATTCGTCCAAGCTGGACCATCATCGCGCTCTCGGCTTCAACCACTTTGCTCACAATGCTTGAAGCCAATCATCTGTCCATCTCGAGCTCCCTTGCCCTTCCTTGGTAGTAGGCACGCCTCTTCATTCTCTGGGCAACGCCAGAACAACAATAACAATAACAACAATAGCAACCGAACACCGAAATTACCCGCATCGCATAAACCGCCCAAACGGCGACTCGAAGCTGCTTCTCAGCCCCTGAGGAACGCTCCTTCAAGTACTAGAGGACCAGTCTTACAGTGTATAGCACATACGACCGCCGAGAAATACGACTTGCTAGCTTTGGGCGGGGTGCTGAAGACACTGGGTGTGCCGTGGGACGAAGTGCCGGAGGGTGATCGAGATAGGGCATTTGTGATTTCACCTTGGAAAGGCAGGGGAGGCGTCGAACGTACTATCCGGTCCAAAGACTTGCTTCCGATGCAGAGCGTTAGCAATAGTAGTAGTGGCAGTAAAAAGAGCTTGGAAGTAGAGTGGGTGGAGAGTGAACAAGATGAAGTACTACGTGATATCGAGTACAGGAATTCGCGGACCCAAGAAAGAGGAGAGATGGGTTTTGGATATGGCGAAAAAGGGGAGATCTGGGTGTTCCCTTCGGGTAACTTTGTTACTTGGGGCTTGACGGAAGAAGAAGGCAGAGGATTTCTGAGGGATGTGATACGTAAGAAAGGATGGGATGTTGAAAGTGGACGACTCGAGGCCAAGGAGTACGAAGTAGAGGAAGTCGATTTTGTTGTTGATCCTACTGCGTGAGTATACATTTTTGCTATTCATATGACCCACTTTAAGGTAGTTCAGGCAAAAAAGCTTGTAATAAATGTGCTGATTAGGTCATGTCACAATGCAGCAAAACCCATATTCTGGGTAATTTGATTCTCCTTGGTCGACCACCGGAATTATCGACATTCTCACCTTCTCCCTCATTAGCATCACTCCTCGCTCGATACACACTATCTCTCTCGCTCTCCCGATCTTCGTCCTTGTCGGTATTGGAGGACCGGCTGGACAACCATATTGCAGGTGTATCGACCTTACCTAGAGCTCTTCAGCGGACAGGCCGTCAGCCACTAGATAGGAAAGAGGTCATTCGCAAGATGGGCGAATTGATGACACTCAGAATGGCCGTCAATACTTCTGGTGGAGGTCTAGACGATACACCTGAGTTTTACTGGAGTGAACCGGAACTTGAGTGTGAGCCAGCTGAATCCTTGCCTTTGCGTCACCCGATCGACGTATGGTTTACGAGATTAAGCAGAGCTGACTTGACTCGCACTCTGTCTCGAAGCCTACTTCGACTCGATCGCCTCTGAGTTCGAGATCAAAGAACGCATAGATGCATTTAACAAGAAATTGGACTATGCCCAAGAAGTACAAAGTACACTTCGAGCATTATTGACAGAGGTCAGTCCGAGGCGCTTCGGGTTCAAGTCGTCGAGCGTTTTCTACATTAAATGGCGCTTTCGCTGACTTGCACATGTCATCTTGATTGCGACTGCGCATAGTCATCGGGACACAGGATGGAAGTCATCATCATCCTCCTCATCGCAGTCGAAGTAGTCATAGTCAGTTTGTCTTTCCCTGCTCCTTCTCCTTTTGACATCTGAGAGGCTAAGGGCAACAAGCTGAACTGTCCAAACGTTACAGGTGTTAATTCGAGAAGGTCCAGAACTAGCGCACAAATTCATCGAACTCGTCAATGCTCACATGGGAACAGGTCCACATGTGACAACAGCCAAACTTGAAGAGCTAGAAGAGGGATTACAGAAGATCTCGGATAAGACACCGCAAGTTGGGATGTTGGCTTCCACTCTGCCGGCGGCGAGACAGGACGAGAAGAAATTGCAAGATAGTACGAGATTGGTATAAGACAAGTAGAATTCACACACGCAAAGTTAGACTAACGAAGATTAGCGCGGGCGCGGGTAAAGGGGTACCGAGAAGTTCGCAATAAGATTCAATCAAACCATTCATCTGTTGTAGCATCATTGACATAATCCGGGCGCACAGCTCGATTATTCATTTCACATCACACATCTCACACAATGCATTATATACAGCTCAGAGCTATAGACAATATCCATCATTGACCATTGAGCAAGCGAGGGTTTACAATGCTTTGACACGTTGTGTGTCATTTATTATAATTCGAAGCTATATGTTTCGTTCATCGACGATTCGGCGAAGGACCTGAAGACAATTGACATACTGTAGGAGTAACCAAGGGTGGACACAGTATCATAGTCATGAACAGAGTCTTGAAGGTCTGCAATGAGCGTGAAGATACCCTACAGAGTATCAGACAGCAAGGGGTTGGAAGGGGTCGGTACTTCACAAATGTCCGCGTTCCTCCTGGCCTGTTTGCCCTGCAAGTCGTTCACATGGGATAACATCTGAATCGGATGTTCTGCAAATCAGCTACCCTAGTATATCGTCACATCTTGATCACTTGGAGAGTGTGCAGTATAGGACACTTACTGGCCTACGCACTTCTTCTCGAACTCAATATCGGAACGGATCATAGGCGAGCATCTTTCGAGGCGCGAGGGGGAAAAGATATTATCGTCAGCTAATACGATACCCAGCCAGGTGATGTGTTGCGATGCGATGCGACGCGATGCAAGAGAGCACTTACTGGTGTCCGATACATCTCTTCTCCTGATCGTCTCTCTTGGTTGATTGACATTGTTGGCCAATACATTTTTCTTCCTCTTGGTCTCTCTTACCGGAATTACATCTGCACCCAATATCTCCAGTCAGTCTTCGTGCTTTGCCAGAGCTCCGAATGTACGAGAAGGAACTTACTGTCCGACACATCGTTTTCCTTCGGGAGCAATCTCACCAGGACGAACATCAATGGTCACGTTTCCAATCGGTCCATTTATTGGCTTTTCGAGATGAGAAGCTCGCCTTCCTGATTGACATCTACGAGTAACCCCCTCGTCAGTCACTTGGACACCCATGATTGGTGGAGGACTACAGGTGCAGGCGCGATGTGGTGAGTACTCACTGGCCAAGACATCTTTTCCCGTCCGGAACGATCTCTCTGGAGGGTTCATCGATGATACCTTTCGTGGGAGTGGGTATGTCCCTTTTGCCGGGATAACATCTACACCGTATACTCAGTCTGGCGACTCCACACTGAATGATGTAAGAATGCGGACTCACTGGCCGATACATCGCTTTCCGTCTGTACCTATGTGATTCGGTACTTCTACGACAGGCTTCTTGGTGGGCACTTCTCTCTTACCGGGGTAACACCTGCTCACGCACGTCAGCGAGGAAGCCCTCCACATGGTCGGATTTAAGGAGGTAAGAGTCACAGAGCGGTATGACTTACTGGCCTACACATCTTTCACCGTTCGTTCTGACCTTGATCAGACCGTTGAGATCACCCTCGACAGGTAAAGAAGCTACCAAGCCAAAGGCCATGAGAGCACTGAGCAGAATAGATTTAGTGAACAACATCGTAAGACAAGTTGATGATCAGTATAACCTCGTAGTGGGATCTGGGGTCAGTAGCGAGAGGATTGCGTGATAATTGTGTGGAAGATGCAGCTTCGAGCAAGCAGTATGAGAAAGATAAAACTGATGAGAGATGATGTCCAGAAACAGATTTCCGAGATAGACAGAGACGCTTTTTGTACGCTGATGCGACGAGATCATGCGATATCTGCTCCGAGATAAGTGGAGATTTGTCGATCATAGAAGCTGACAGCTCTTCCAGCCTTCGTAGTGGGTCACGTCTTATTCTCTGTCAATTCCGAATATACCTGTCTCATCCGAATTCTGCGTCGTGAAAATGAAATTTTCCCATTCGGATACTGTGATCCTTTGTATAAGCTAGCGAGACCCATTCGTCATCGCATAGAAGTTGAAACGTCGAGGACATGCACGACGTGGGACGATGCTGTATCGTATCGTATTGTATCGTCAATCGCATATCTGGTCGTTTTGCGATGATTCGCCATGCTCGTCATTGGACTTCCTTCCCTTGGCCTTCCTCGGAATAAGAGGAAGTGGACGCGATTGGTCCGGCCGAACAGCGAGAAGGCAGATCAGCGAGCCTAGATGGAAGACGACTAGCAGCGGGAACGCCGAGGCGAAGTCGAACAATGGCGAGATATGAGTTGGAAGCATGCAGAGTGGGGCTCTCGGTAAGACGATGACTGATGAGGAGGCGATTGTCATACGCGTGCGGTTAGATGCACTCTCAGATGCGGTCAGTCACACAAAGGCAAGACTTTGGGTGTGTGAGTCACCTCAACGTCCCCGCCTCTCTCAACGGTGCGACTGGTCTCATGTGGTACAGAGCATATGAGCCAGTCAACAGCATATCGATCAGAGATGAGCTTGTTCGTTTTGTTTCAGGCAAAATCTTATGCTTAATCTGAAACGGACAGACCTACCTCCACTTTAATCGTCCGCTCGGACCTGTGGTAAGAGATCTGCTGTGCTGTGCAGGCCCGAGCTTGTGGGATTGCATTCTTCACACACTGTATACAAAAGTGAGACAAGAACAAGTCTTCTTCTCTCTCTCTTTATTTCATATCTGCAGAGACGAGTCCCGCTTCTCTAGCCTATGTCGACCACAATGACATTCCCCACTTTGTCAGAAGAAGCAACCAAGCAGTCGGGTCTCACTCTCACTTCCTCCGCGGGACGTACACTGCCAACAGAGATCATACACCTCGCACTATCTATCTTGGAGGGACAGGGCGCCAAGGAAGCTTTATGCTCGCTCCAACAATGTTCATCGACGCTGTACCATCTGTCTTCCCCTTACCTCTATCGACATGTTCGTCTCGATGCGTCCACCGCGACCAAGCTTTTCCGGCCGTTCTTCGACGTCCACGACAGCACAACAAGCCCTCGGAATGCACAGCAGTACTATACCGGTAGTCTCGAGCTTCCTGGCAATTATCAATCTCCAGAATACGTAGCTACTGTCCCCGATTATCGCACTTGCGAATCACCACTCAAAGTCAGTCCTGTACTTCGCGCTCGATTACTCTTCACACTTATCGAGAAGGTCACCTTACTACCCGAAAGAGAGTCGAATCGCCGAGAATTCATCTTCACTTCTCAAAAAGTTGCAGACTTCCTGACAAATTTGCAAATACTTCGTAACGTTCATTCGATATGTGTGGTGGGGTGTGTGAACAGACCGATCGCTTTATGGTGGATGGTTAGCGTGCTTGGGAGAAGCTGTCGACCGAAACATCTCTGTGTAAAGTGGTTACATCCCGACCACTCCGTCGCCAAAATGATAAAATTTTTCCCCCGAAATCAGCTGGAAAGTATCACATTGCACGGCGTACCTAAAGAAGCGATACCTTCTGTGGGTAATTACACAGTCAGATTATCATTCAGTCGCGGTATCATCGGTTCGGCCGAGGAAATGGGTGCTTGGGCGTTGATAAAAGCAAGTCAAGGTCTGAACGACCATCAAAAGGGCGCATGCAAACCGTGGAGGATGATTGGTGGAGATGGGCATACGGTAGACTCGAGCGAAACCATAGAAGGAATTATTGAGGCTGTACCCTCCTTCGCTGCGGAATTGCCGGAAGACGATTGGGTGCAGGAAACCCTTGACGCTTATGCAGATTCACGAGGATCGGCCAACGAAAATGAGGACGACATAGAAGGAGGACTCCGCAGCAAACCGGGAAAAAGGTCACTTGGAGACTGCGCCATGGCATTTGTGGGGCTAATTTCGTATACCTCGAAAGGAGAAGAGGCTGAGGAATCACCTTGCACCGTCTGCGGAGGTAGGTTTGGCATCATACACTTTTTCGGTCGAAGGGATTGGATGAGCTGATAGATGTCTATATCAGAGAAAGTGTACGAGTGAATTCCCCTTTTTACACCATAGATTCCCTTAACACAACAGTAACGTCGCTCAGTATGGACAGTTCAGGACCGATGCAACGCATGTTGACAGAAGAATCTCAAGCTCTGACCCGCTTTGGCTCGGCTTGCTGTTTGCCTCGCTGCTGCCTCCTCCTCTGTTCCAGCTATCATGGGAATCAGCCTGTGTTGGCACCACATGGTGTTTCAGACACGATCTATGGTAAGGAATCGAAGTCATGAGCGATCCCTTGTTGTTCCACAGTACTGACAGAAGGTCAGATCACCTCCACATATCTCACAGGGAGGCTCTTTCGATGCCTCTTCATCCGTCGTCCAGCTCAAAGATCGGAAGAAAGCTGACACCACGCTATCCTCTCTATCTTCAACGGTCGTACCATATCCTACCTTCTTCTTCAACGTTTTCACTAAAGCTATTACCGTTTTCTCGTTCTCTACGTTAATTCCATCACCCGTGAATATCCTCCAAGGCCTAGCTAAGCCCGTACGGTTGTACTCCCAATTACTCTCGATCGAGTCTGATATCGCCGACACCCTATCTTCCGCTATCAGACCATAATCCTCATTCGCGTAATGGTACTGTTGGAAATCAAAAATTTTTGGATCTTCTCTAGCGTAAGACATCCTGAGGCTGATCCTGCCGAATTTGGGGAGAGTGTTCTGTCGACATCCATGTATGATGACCTTCTGCAGGGCGACGTCGAACATCCTGATATACGTTCCGAGAGGGGCACGCGCATCGATGCGTGCGAAACAGAGAGTGTGCGGTCTAGACTCCATCGCTAAGAAGCGAGTCACCAGTCCAGGTGACCAAGAGGAATTGGAATCTCCAGTACCGGTGAAGCGGATCGTCTGAACGTTGGGGAAGAGAATCACTTTGCTGATAGGTATTTTGAGACGAGAATATTCGATCAGCCCAGTTGCGATTGGTCCATTGTCCTCGCATGTCAATGTGAGGTGCTTTACCAATGTGAGAAGTGATCTGAGGTGGGTGATTTGGTGCGACTTGAATAGGGCTTGGGACTTCATATCGAGCGGGTCGACGGGGTCTTGCGAGATGATCACTTTGCTGATATTCTCGGTCACCCGGAACAGTCGGTTATTATGTAAGGCGAAAGGCTGGAACAATCGCTGAAGGATTGTCGGAATCAAGGGAAGGTGTCGATACAGGCGAGGAGTCAAAACGGTGTAAGTGGAAGAAGAACATCGCTGTAAGCTGAGAAGTGTGTGGTAGTCGGCTTGAGCTTCCAATACGGCAAAAACGTGAAGGATGAGCTCAGGTGGGAGTATCTGGCCGCCAGGCGAGGAGAATTCGAGATTGACGTTTCCGACAATTTCCATCTTGCAAGTGACGCTTTCAGTACCTTCTGATGGGCAGTCGACCTGTTCTTGGAGCTTGAGCACCTCACGACATGTATATGATGGACGAGGGGAATCTGTTGGGACAACGGAGACATAGAGGTGTTCAGGGAGAATGGAAAGTCCCATGCTTACATGTGTGTGCGTGGGTGTGTGCTTCCAGCGGTGCATGACGATATGAGAAGCGACTGGCACACATTGCCCTCATCTCGGTCGTAGGATTTAGTCACACGCGTATACAATCATGACACGGGAGGGATGAGTAGCTGTTATATGCCTCGACTGCCTGCATTCCATGCTCAAGAACGGGATCTCTATCGGTGCAGGAATCTGAGGCGAAAAGTTCAAGCAGATGTCATCTGCTGAGAACTCGTCTCTCAGGGCTGTTTCGGCATGGATTGGATTCATGATGATGCTCTACGTACATTATTATGAGAAATTGGTTTTCAATGGTGCTATACAGGGCTCATACCTTCTGCCACACTGAGCTTGCGCCCATGGTGGAATTTCTCGGTTGAATATGTTTCGTATCGTACTTTACTACTGTTGCTCATAGCTTTAGAGGCGCTCTGTAGTTCGGACCACGTCAGCACGATTCGGCTGTCCAGCAAGACTGTTCAAATAAACTTACCCCCGCAGATCTCACACGGAGGCTCATGCACCGCCTCATCATTCGTGATCATGGTGATGCCGTCCGTGATGCTAGCCGCTTCACGATTCCTTGACGCGTCCTGCGGTGGTGGCCCGCCAGTGAGAAATCTGTACAAGCACGGGTCAAGTGTATCACGAACTGTTTGAAGCATTTCTTCATCGAGGCAACCTTCATTGTGACCATCATTGCCAGTGAATTTAGCGCGACGAGCCACGATCCTGCATTGCTTCTTTGTCGTGGTCCCATCACCATGAGGACTGATGTCCGGAGCGCCTTTGGTCGTGATATGTTCGATGTAGTTGGACACTCCTTGTATAGTTGAGAATCCGTCATACTCTGGGCCAGCTGGATGCTCGAAAGATGCTCGAATCGTGTACCGTCCGGCAAGTTTTAGGACAGCGACTGGCTTAGCTTGGTGGAAAATGATGGTGTCCGGACTCTCTTTCATGCATTGTAACAGCTCGGTGAACGATTCGTCCAGCAGTACCGACTTGAAGCACAGGTGACGAGCGCAGGATCCCAGAACAAGAGTGGTCGCTAGTGTTCCGAGCTTGAGTATGTTACTTCTCGACCCTAAAAACTGAATCCGCTTGACGTCTGGAAAGAGTATCTGACCTTCCATTTCGAGCCTCGTTTGGTAATACCTTACGAGAGCGCCCGTGACCTTCCTGACTGCCGGAGTGAGATCGGATCGAGTCATGTCGAATGTCAGAGTGATTTGTCGGACCAAAGTGAAGAGAGACCTGAATCGAAGTAGCTTGGGTAGCTCCATCCATTCCACCTTGTGATCATTGATGTCGACAGGTGGGAGAAGCAGTTCTTGCGCTTCATCCTCGGGCATCGCTGACTGAGAATGCAGTGTGAGATCTAAATGACGGAAAAGTCGCTCGAAGCTTGTCGGCAGCAGGTACAAGTGTCGATAGAGGAAAGGGCTGACCCCTCGGTACATAGCCGTCGAGCAAGTCTGAATGGCAGCGAGTGATCCACATGCGTGTCGAGCTTCAAGTATGTCGAAGACATGAAGGACGAGTTCGGTCGGGAGGGTTTGACCTTGTGGTGATGCGAAGATCAGACCGTCTACGGTGTTCGCGGGATCACTGGAAGTCGTCATGATGGGGAGGAAACGTCACTACAAATTTTGCAAAAGTGAGCTTACTGCCACAGCTGCTTCTTAGAGAGGAGGCGAATAATGTACCTTGTAAGGCGTTGATCATTTATCGACAAATGTCATTGTAAAGAAGGAAAGAGAAAAGAACAAGAGAAAACGAGCTAACGAATGATGGAGAGAAGCAAAGAAGCAATAGCAGATTCAAAGGACCCCTTCCAAGTATACAACGACGCACAGTCCGCGTCGTTCATCGACTCGTCGTATGACAATTTCAGAGTGGCAACCCGAGGCAAAATCGGACGCCACAATATCGACAATTATGCTACCGGTCATGCTCAAAGACTCCTCGTGCAGAGGTGTCACAATGCGGTCAGACCAGGTATCATCGCGCAGATCTGAACTCCGCGCACGATGATAGCTCGGCCTAGCTTCACAAGATATACACAAAATAGATGAAACACATTAGATAGTTGACAGCACTTTTAGTGTTTTTGTCAAATGGCGTTGTGCGATAGTGGTTATTCGGCGGGTCTAGAATTTTCAAACCTCTTCAACCCGTGCCTTCTGGCTCGCATGTTCGAATCATGTCAACGTCGATCTTTTTGCGCTCGATGCATTCTCCTGATCAAGAGGATTATTTTGGCATCGAAATCGTCAAATTTGGAGCGGTAGAAGACGAGGGAAAAGCTCGAGAAGGATTTTCGGAGGATACGCCGTAAGTGCCACTTCTGATCGGCGCGCGCGTTTCAGCACGTCCTTTGGGTTACGAACCCGCCACATTTGGGCACACACTTGTATTCTTTCACCCTTTTCTCCCTTGCTCTGCTGACCCGACTCCCTCCCGTTGCAGACACGAAACCTCGATAATTTGACAAAGCGAGCTGCGCTGAATGATTTAGGACCCCCGACAAACCAGAAGGCAAATATATGATAGTATGCAGCTTTGAGGGTCCGGTTCGATCATAAACGAAGTGAAAGTGACGACATCATTCTCAATACGATGGATGATCGATCAGGCACAACCGGTTCAATCCACAAATTATTCCCGAGAAATGTAGATATCCATCGAGGTGAGCTGTCATTTCGTGCACTCCTTCTCTGGACAAATTTTGGCTGTAGTAACCTCAAGGAAAGGAAGAAGACAAAAGCGAGTAGAGAAGACCACAGCAATTATTCTCACCTTTGAAACGTCCAGCACTCGTTTCCATCAGCATGATCACCCGACGTTTAGCGTCGACCGTTAGTATTCCGCCCACTGATAAATCACCCCGGAAGATCGTCCTCGTAGGAGCTGGATTTCTTGGTAAGTCAATCAGTTGCTCACTCATCTCAGCTACTTCCTCTCGGCTCAGCTCAATCAATGATCATGATCGTTACAGGATCGTATATCGCCAAAGCGCTCATTGCGGACCCTCGAAATCGAGTTCTCCTAGTCTCTCGAAATCCCCAAAAGCGTCAGTCCCCTGCCAATTTTACATCCTGCAGTCTGACGTGGGGCATTAGATGAACAGCGCAGCCTGCTGAGCTGGTATTCAATATCCCGTAGTCCACTCTCAACTATCTCATCTGGGCTCACAGATCCTTCCTCCGGAATCGGCAGATATAACCCTCTCCTCATCAAGCGATTCCGATAATCTGAAAGAAGCTTTCAAAGATGCCTCGGCGGTCGTGTCGATGGTAGGGATCTTGGTGGGGTCAGAAGCGAAGATGAATGCTGTTCAATGGAAAGGTACAGCCAACGTATCGGAGATAGCTAAGCAGGTGGGAGTCAAGAGGTTCGTGGGTATTAGTGCGATTGGAGCGGATGAGGGTGGAGTGACTGCTTAGTGAGTTGTCCTCGTCCTCGTCTTGGTCCTCGTTGTCATCCACTACATCGCTCTACATCCATTGTGCTTTTGAGTGCTCCTTGTGCCTTCTTCTGCTGGGCGCACTCAATAGGCGGTATAGATATCGATTGCAACTCATGCTGATACTTGGTGGTTCGATCTGCTTTTCCAGTTGGCGAACCAAAGCCTTGGGTGAAAAAGCCATTTTGGAGAATCACCCTTCTGCAACTATAATTCGACCTTCTATAGTCTTTGGACCTGGAGACTCCTTCTTCAACGTGAGTCCAATGTCCACGACAATCTCGTGCCAGCCCGAGTGCGGCAAAAATGAACAACAATTACGAAAGAGAACGCTGATATGACTCTACTTGGGTTCAGCGATTCGCGAGCCTGGCCAAGTGGTTACCTTTCTTGCCTGTGTTCGGGGGTGGCGTATCGAGGTTCCAGTGAGGTGTTCTGCATCCCATCTTTACTCTATTTCGTGTTTGTGAACAGTACAAGCTAAGCTCATGTTTGTTTCAGACCAGTATATGCAGGAGACATAGCTCGCGCAGTGGAGATATGCTGTCGAGACGAGCCTGAAGTGATCAAGCAAGTCGGAGGGAGGATCATCGAAGCTGGTGGACCGGATGGTGTGTTGTCTTTCCTCATGATTAGCATTAGACCCCTTCGAGATTCTGATATTCCAGCTATCTATCGGGAATGCGATGAGACGAGATGAGCTGATCATTACCACTTATATGATTTCGCAGTCTACACATACCGACAAATCATGCAGCTCGTCCTTCGATACTCGGGATACGAAGGCCGTCGAGCCATCTTGAGCTTACCGTTCTGGATCGGCAAGATCCAGGGTTTCTTCTTGGAGAAATTACCGGAAAATTTGTTTACTGTTACTCGTGATCAGGTGGGTCTGTCTTCTGTCTTTTATCCTCTGTCTTCTGTCCTCTTTCTTCTGTCTCCTGTCTTCCGTGATCATTCTTCCGTCTTTCACCTACTGTCTATCTTGGTACAACATAATTCAACTTGCACCCAATTCGACTTGCTACATGTCTAGTCAAGACCAAGTCTAGGTCAAATAGGAGATCATTGGTCCTGACCATAGCTGATACTGCGGGATCGGTGATTCAGGTCGAACAACTACGTTCGGACAATATAGTCTCCCCTCATCCACCGCTATTCTCCCTTAATTTTCAGGACCTCCTCAAATCTTTCCCGTCCTCATTGCCCTCTTCGGCGCCTGGCCAAGCGGGCCTGACGAGCGTCGAGAGTATCTTACCTACTTATCTGGGTGTACAGGATCGTCAGGAAGGGAAGAGGACTCATGGGCGGAGCAGAGAACAGGGGTTGGAGGAGATTAAGAGATTACAAAAGAAACAATGAGGCGATCATCACACGTCACACCCTACAACCTCATCTATGACCAAATATACTCAATGCACCTTGTCGTCATTCCCTCGCACAGCAGTACCTGCCTTGGCCTCGCATCAAAGTTTACATGGTTCATAGTGAAACGACACCTCCCTCGTCCATGCTACATACAACACCTTACAATACCTTGACAACTATATCTAAACGTCAACTCAACCCAGCTCTACAATGTCCCGTAGACAGCACCCATCACCTCCGTCCCATCTTGCTCGACTCCATTTGACCGGGCACTCATTCTGGTCCATCAATAACGCATTTAATAACAAATTTCCCATTCTTATCTTTGCCAGCTTTGGTAATTTCGAACGCTTCCAAAGCATCTTTGAACTTGAATGTGTGCGTTAAGAGGGGCTCAAGATTGACCAAACCTCTATTCACCAGATCGATGGCTAGTGGGCTGGATCCCTACATCAGCTAGGCCATTCAAGCGCTAATCATATACAAATTCTCGCCATGGAGGGTCAGGATTTTTGTAAAGAATGGGAGAACTCACTAATCACCATTCCCGTACCTGACATTGCACGCAACCCATCAATCAGCGTTATCATCACAGTGTAAGAAGAGGACACCCACCTCCAACCACCTTTGATAGTTATTTCCTCAGTCGTGACTCTGAAGAACGGGATCTGGATGTCGGGCGGTCCAAAACCAGTCTGGACGTGGGTGCCCCTATTGATTCAATCGCCCTTTATCAGCCCCGGATTTGCGGGGCGACACAACATGCGCATGTAGTGAATCTTATCCTCATATCCACTCACCCAGGTCTGACAGCGTTTAATCCCATCTGAATACAGACCTCCGCCCCCGTCGCATCCATCACCAGATCAATTGAGCCTGGACCCCTAGCCGGGATACCGAGGGTGAGAAGCAGATCCTGTGCCGCTCGTAGCGAGTATTGCGGTCTTGGTTCCCCTTCATTCTGCTTGGTCTGTATATGTATCACCCAAATCAGCCATATGGCCAGCGTAATGTTGGTCTTGACTGATGATATGTGGTGGAATGTGCGAAATCGAGTGAGGAATGGGTTGAGGAATGAGGATGAGAATGGGTCTGGGAATGGGGAAGCCTACGCACTGGAATATAAACATCGGTCGCTGCATAGTCCTTGGCAAATTGTAACCTCTCTTGGTTGATATCAACAGCTACGATCCTATTTGCCCCCAGACCCTTGGCTACGCCCATAGCTAGTAATCCCACGGGCCCAGCACCGAAAATGATCACATTTTGTCCGGTCCTCAGTTGACCTTTGTTAGCTATGGCGTGCACGGCGACGGAGAGGGGTTCCATCATGGCGCCGTATTCCAGTCCGACCGATTCGGGCAGTTTGTACACCAGATCCGCGGGGCTAGAAGAAAGCACACGAATACGATTAGCATGAGACGGACTAATGATGAAAAAAGAGGGCACGGAAACTTGTAAGAATTCGATTCGGGTCTTATGGCTATTTTGTTATTGGGAGAGCTAGATACATACAGCTTGTAGTAGCGCTGTAATGTACCTCCTCGAGAAGGCGGGTAAGCTGCAAAGACCATATGTTCGCATATCTTCAAGTGATAATCGATAATCAGCTTTATAGCAATCTAGGCACGCTATTGATGGTGAAACTGCGTTAGAATGACTTGCCTGATAGCATCCGCCTGCAGGAACCACAGTACGGAATATTAGCGCAGACCGTGTAGGGTGAATCGATTCGATAGCATAGCTCACCTCGACAGTCCGTACACATCCTACAAGTGACCCCAGGTTCCAGCGCAACCTTATCGCCAAGCTGTATAGTACCCTTCCCCACCACGCTCTTGACAGCGTTGATATCTTTCCCATCTGTTTTCGCTAACTTCTCCGCCAGATTCGAAGATTGTTTAGCCCTTAAAGCGACGTTTGAACCGAGCTGAACGATTATCCCGGACGACTCATGCCCTAGACACATCGGTTCTTGCAGTTTGACCAGACCCATCGCACCGGTATTATAGACTATATACAGCCAGGATCATTTGATTAGCAATTGACTCATCACAGCTTGCCGTAGAGTAGTGCTCTGTGTCAGACTCACAATGCACATCCGATCCACAGATCCCTGTCTTCTTGATTTCGATAAGCACCTCATCGGGACCAAGTTCTGGGATAGGTTGCTAGATATCGTTGAAAGCACGATATCAGTCAACTAATAACGTGAATGATGTCTCAGTATTGACTCACCTCCTCGTAGCCCGTCTTCAGTTTATCGTATAGAATGAAAGCTGGGTTATCTCTTGGCTTGAACTCCGCTGGATGGGGTTTGCCTGCAGGAAGAACAGCTTGCGCAGACATGTTGATATCTATGTAATGGAGGCGCGGGAAGAGAATGAGCGATCGTCGTTGATCTGATCGAGGACGCGAGCCTTGTGACAAGAAGGACGAGAAGACAAAAGTCTGAAGACGAAGACGTGTTATAGGTTCTCCATCTCAAGCCTTCCACATCATGCGAAGACCTTGTCATACACCGTTAGGCCAATAGCTGTTTGTCCTTCGGGCCGAAGTCGGCGTCATAGTGGAAGAATAACAAACATAGGCTAATAAGTCTAGGCTGAGAAGACATGTGATCTGATGTTATTCGTAGATCCGGAGTCTCCACCTCCACATTCCAGGCAGTGTTTACCACGTGGCTTACACGTTTCTGTATGCCTTGGATTGGCGTCGGGTCAATCGGAAATTCAGGGTAGAATGGATTTGCCTGTAAAATTCGAAAATAATCTGCTGGACGGTGGATGATTATTTGACTATTTGATTTACCGTTGAGTTGACCGATCTCAACGCAGAGAGAGAGTTACGACTCGACAAAAAATACTCCAAAGTGTCCTATTCTACCGCGTTTAATTGACTTGAACTCATTCATCATACTCATCTTCTTCAACTCAGACCATCAGAAAAGGACAACAAAGAGTCCATTGCTCCACTCAATCACCAAAAGCTCACATACGAGCCCCCTCACTCACTCTCGACTGACACCATCATCTCGCCGCTCAAGATGCTCACCCGGCAATCCCGTTTCCTCCGAACTCTCCCTACGTCCGCACCATCAGCATCAAGACTGACCGTAGCTGCGCAACGTAGATCAAAATCAACTTCGTCCCAAAACAAAATCCACACTTCTTCTACCCAAAATGCGCCTGCGCCTACCGAAAAAGCCCCGAGAGACAGGGGTATCTCGCTTGAAGCCAAAGATAGAGTACGAGCACACATAAGATCAATAAATTCAAGTGCCATCACCGGTGCTTCGCCCGCTGTACGACCTGCTCCCGCTCAACACTTCCAACCTCCTACCCCCGCGCAAACTATCCCGAAGAACACCCCCACTTATGAGAGTGAGACTGGTACCCAGATAAAAAATGGACTCGATTACTCGTGAGTTCGCGCGTTCTTGTTACAAGGCATTATTGCGGCGACGCCTTGTAATTCAAACTTCGTCCAATTGAGACTGACTCATGAACCCCAGCTTCGTTGGCCTTTCCGGTGGTCAGATCTTCCACGAGATGATGCTCCGTCATGATGTCAAGCAGGTCTTCGGTTATCCCGGTGGAGCGATCTTACCCGTTTTCGATGCCATCTACAACTCCCCCCACTTCGAGTTCGTCTTACCGCGACACGAGCAAGGTGCCGGTCACATGGCTGAGGGATACGCCAGAATTTCCGGTAAACCAGGTGTAGTGCTCGTCACTTCCGGACCGGGAGCTACCAACGTTATCACACCTATGCAAGACGCCCTTTCCGACGGTGTACCGATGATCGTCTTCTGTGGACAGGTCGCTACCAACTTGATCGGATCAGATGCTTTCCAAGAAGCAGACATGGTTGGAATCTCAAGGTCATGTACCAAATGGAATGTCATGGTTAACGATATCGCTGAACTTCCAAGGAGGATCAACGAAGCTTTCAAGATCGCCACCACCGGTCGACCGGGACCCGTCTTAGTTGATTTACCGAAGGATGTCACTGCCGCTATCCTCCGAACACCCATCCCAGCCAAATCTGCCCAACCAGGTTCATCCCCCTACTTACCCTCCAACCCTCTTAACCCAGCCAACAACTCAGCACCCATCCCAGGAGAACCCTCCCTCATAGCGGCAGCAGCGAAGATGATCAACAAAGCCAAACGACCAATTATCTTTGCTGGTAATGGTATCCTTGCTTCGGAAGAGGGACCTAAACTTTTGAAACAGCTCTCAGATCACGGTCGAATCCCCGTCACCACCACTCTCCAAGGTCTAGGCGCTTTCGACGAACGGGACGAGAAGTCTCTCCACATGATCGGTATGCACGGTGCTGCTTATGCCAACTTTGCCATCCAGGAAGCAGATGTAGTCATTGCCCTGGGTATAAGATTTGATGATCGAGTTACCGGTAAAGTCGATAGTGAGTAGCCTGTCCTGGTTTTAGTCCTGTACCAATACCGTAGATTGACTGACCTTCTCTCCGCCACGTTGTAGCCTTCGCCCCTGCCGCGCAAGCTGCCGCTTTAGACGGTACAGGAGGTATCATCCACTTCGAGATCCAACCTAAGAACATCAACAAGATCATCGAAGCCCACATTCCAGTCTTGGGAGATGTCAACGCATCCTTAGCCAAGATCCTCCCTCAAATCGAAGCCGTCGATCGATCTGCATGGATAGCGCGATGCAAAGCCAACAAAGAACGATACCCCTTTGCCTTCACGCCTTCTACCGAGGGTCAAAAGCTCAAACCGCAAGAAGTCGTACAGGAGCTCAACAACCAAGCTGAGATCATCGGCAAAGAAAAAGTCATCGTGACTACTGGAGTAGGACAACATCAGATGTGGGCATGTCAACATTACCGATGGACCGAGCCCCGTTCATGGGTCTCTTCAGGTGGATTGGGAACGATGGGTTTCGGTCTACCCTCTGCGATCGGTGCTAAAGTCGCTGCGCCCGAGAAGATCGTCGTGGACATCGATGGAGACGCGTCGTTCTCTATGACAGCTATGGAATTGGCTACTGCCAGTCAATATAATATCGGAGTCAAAGTCTTACTCTTCAATAACGAATTCCAAGGTATGGTCGAGCAATGGCAAGACCTCTTCTACGAGAACCGATACTCCCATACAAGGATGACGAACCCGAATTTCGTCAAGCTCAGTGAATCGATGGGAGCCAAAGCCCTGAGAGTAACCAACCTGAAAGATCTCCCGGCGAAGATGAAGGAGTTCTTGGAGTACGACGGAACGAGACCGATCGTGATGGAATGTATCGTATCGTCGGAACACGTTTACCCGATGGTTCCTGCTGGAAAAGCTCTACACGAGCAAATTGTGAGTATCCTCTCTGATCTTGCAGTACCGCTCCAATGCTCCAATCTGTGCAATAAAGCCGATCTGATTCTTCTGATGCTGATTGCATTGTAACCCATCAGCTCCACCCTATCCTTCGAACAAAATCGAATTAAGCGGTGTACCCCAATCAACGCAATGATGAGCAATGAGACCGAGTATGATTACGAGTCTGAGTCTGCTTGCGAGTGAAGTACGTCTGCTGGTGCCGGCTGATAACATACGATTCCGTATTTTTGTATTGGGTGTCGGGTGTGTATGCATATGATCTATCACACAGTAAATCACCAGATCTCCCTCACGTCGTTCGTTGAGTCGCAAAGTCGGAATCACAATATTGAGCATCGGTCATCAATAGTTCCTATGAATTACATACAGTATCACAAGTTCCGAATATGACATTCCTATGTAAAACAAGTCTGCTGACATCCGCTTCAATGCAAATAATCACAGCATTTCAGCGTCATAGCAAGATGTGAGCACACGATAGACAGATAATCCAGCTATTTATGAATCTACCTTCAATCCGATCGATTGATCTCTTTTATGACATCTGATAGATCTTGCCCTCCATCATCCAATCCCAACTCCCTAAAACATTCTCTGAGCTTCATCAGACTCTCAGAAGCCTCGCCTGGCCTTATCTTCCTATTTCCTCTATCTAAAGACTTTTTCCAATCCAGGTGATTCTCTATATAATCATTGATAGTTCGCACATAACTCGAGCTTCGAATCAACAATAATCTAATTTTCGACGAGGGGGATTCTCCTTGCATTTTCAAGTGTTCATCTAATTCCTCTAAGGTGATGGACAGTCTTTCTAATACTTCGTTCGGGCCGATAGGCTGGTCTGGCGATGGCGAAGAGCGGTGATGAGGCTGAGGCGAATGTTGAAGAAGGGAAATGAGGAGTGGTCGGAGGCTTAGTTGGATTGATGTAAGTAAGATCCTTGATGGCATATTGGTCGTAGTCGCTGGTTTCGGGGTCGATGTCGTGGGTCGTTTCGAAGGTGAAGTCGAAGTCGAAGCCAGATCTGAAGTCGAGGTTGAACTTGATCTGGATGTCCTACGGGAACTCGATTTACCGTTCTTGATAGGCGAATTCAGGGTCGAGCCGTTCGAAGGAGGAGAATTCATTGATATACTAATGGAGGCGGATTGATACGAGCTTGACGAATTATTGCGGTCCATAGGTATCGAATTTGGCGAGGTAGGCGGAAGCATTGGTGGAGTCGATCTTGATTTCAGTCTTGTCGGTGTTGTTGGGGTGGATTTGGAAGTCGGAAATGCGTGCCAAGCTGATGGCGGTAGTTTGGCGGGTGATGTCGATGCAGTTGCTGATGTTGAAGTCGATGTCGGTGTCGATGTCGATGATGTCGATGTCGACGCTGGTAGCGAAGCGAGTTGAGGGTTTGTCGAGGGGAGTAAGTAAGGATACCTTCTTTCTTCTTGTGCTTGTGATTGTTCTTGTCGGTCTAGCAGTAAGGAAGTGATATTGCTTGAGGTATCTTGAAGCCGATAATTGTCAGGCTGCTGATCCTGCGATCGAGGTTCACATAAGCCGGTGTGATAAGGGATTCGAACTGTGTGCCAGATGCCATGACTTACTGGATCGCCATTCTCGGACTCCATATCGTGGTCGAAATTCATGATCCCATTCCCATTCCCATTGCAATTCCCGTTCCCGTTCCCGCTTGCATTCCCATTATTTTGCGCACGGTCATCACCGTTCTTGAGGGAGTGGTGGTCTTCTAGTTTGTGGACTTGATCCCATAACGATTGTGGGAACTGCTCTTCTAGCGAATCGAAGAACGTCGTCAGACCGAATATATTTCCGCCTATTGTAGGTATGTCGTTGGATTCCGCCTGATCAGTGATTCAGTCAACTACATATTCAACGCTCAGACTATGTAATTATCGCTTGCTGGCTTACCTTCACACTCAGGTTCTTATCATCCGTCCAAAGAGTCACTTTCGCTTGATCAACATGATGCTGAAAATACAAACAACAATCCAAGATCTGATCATCGTTCTGACCATATTCCTATATGCCCAAAGGGAAGCGAACAATTCGTGAGTTTTGGGTCTTTCCCTTCTCGAGTAAAATTGTGTAGGCGATTTGCGGCAGGCAAGGCAAGGACGCAGGCGAACTGAAGACTCACACGTATTGTCTGATCCCATCTTTCCTTCAGACTCTGACACCTTAGCGCTCCATGACCTGTCTTACGCCTAGTCCGATGGGTATCCAAAAGCCAGGCATTGGCATATTGGACTAGCCTTCCTAGGGTGATTGGAGAGTTGGGCTCAGAAGGTGCTTTAGAGGCCTTGAGCGAGTCAAGTTCTGAACAAGTTATACCAATCAGCTTTCGGCTATCAGAATTCCAGAGGGCCATGAGACGTGGATGGGCAGAGCAGCGTCGAGGACGGAATCCGATAGCAATGTTTAGCTGGGTTGGACATACCGTGTATGACAATTGACGGGATGAGCAATATCACCGGACTAGGTCTCAGCGTCAAAAGTAGACTGTGGACTGTCCTTATAAGGTTCAGATGGGAGATGAAGACGTTGGTATCGATCGCAAGGTAATGCACTGCGGTATTGGCCTTTTCGGTTTTTCGATTTGCAATGTGAAAACTGATTAGCTGTCCACATCTACGTATATGTGTACGATCTCGTACTAAGGGAGTAGATGGTCAAGACGCTGACATACCGGAAACTCAGGTTTCCAGACCATCTCCTCTTCACGGCTGACTATCATATCGTCCGAAGCGAATGCCATACCATGGGTTCCACTAGATTCGCTGGGTTTAGGAATTTCTGCGGAGGTGAAGAAGGTGCTTGGTCTACCATGATGATACCGATGATATTGATGATACTGATGGTGCTGATCCGGTGGGACACGGTTCATCGTCACATCGTTTTGCATGTCACTTGCTGATCACCGGTTCATGGCATTCTATCAATGTGTATTGTGTGTATACCAGGTCATGAGATATCAAAGAGGGAGAACAAAAAGGTGATAATTTCATGCAACTGATGAAACAAATGCTCGAACCTCTCTTGTTGCACAACCTTAAACAGCGTCATTCCGCCGGAGGCTCCGAACCTTCGCCGGACCTGCAGTAATTATGTGGACGAAACACTGTTTCAAGTGTCCATGCAGTGCATATACAAGGGGTACAACAGTATCTACAGTACACAGCTCTATACATGTACATGAGTAAGGAATCTGACCTGTTCAATGTGGAATTTATTACTCACCATATGGCACGTCGCCCACTCAGCTGCGTATCGCTTTATCGTCCAGCAAGTTTAGCGACCTCATCAGCCTCCCTCCTCCTTCGCTCAGCTTTGATCATACTACTCTGTACTCCGCCCAGCGCATGCGCTTTCCCAAGTTTAGCCAATATCACGGCAAGTCTTATTGGTTTCACAGAGGGGTAAGACATCGACCGGATCGAAGGTTCCATATAAGCTGAAACACTTTCAGTCAAGACGATATTAATCGTCTATAGCATCATTCGACGAATAGCGTTTCAGGTCATCAGTGATTTATCCCTGTACCTTATCATAATGTTAATACCAAAACACTCACATGCTTGACCTCGTCAAATACCTTGTCCAATCCCGCTTTGTCCAATCGTTTGATCTCAGTCTCAATGAAGGTCACATCCGCCAACACGCTGGCAAGTGCCATCTCGTTAAACCGAACGATCTCTCTTCCACACAATGTATCCTAATTGGACAATCTCAGGTAATCAGCATCCTGATAATGTTGCGGAATTTATTCGACTATCCCTTGTACTTGACCGCGGATTGAGCAAGCGACTCACCATCAACCATTTATTGATTCTTCCCAGCGCATGCACATAAGCTCTATTCTTCACACCCTCATTCAATCCAATCAAAACACTGTCCACATAAGCCGTCAAGAAAGTGATCATCTCGAAAACGTAAGTGGACGGCTCGTTCGCCGTCGATTGTGGTCTGGTGGGCATCCAATTGTATTCCGCCAGTTCGAAGAACGATTCTAGCTTTGAGTTGATGACGGAGTCGATCCGGTTTTGAGCAGTCTCGAGAGTCTGCACAAATGATTTGGTCGAAGCTAAATGTACTGGTCCACCTCTTTGGGATGCTCTGAAAAAAGCCGTATAAGGTATCGCGCGTAACAGAAGTGATATTTCATAGGGCGTATGAGCTTACCTGAGATTCATCAATACCCCTTCTAACTCGTCGCATGCAGTACTGAAGTGTTCCAGATTGATCACCACCTGGGCAATTTGCGATAAATTCGACATAGCTTGGAGACGTCTAGCGATTTGGTCGGACACATGATCGGACAACAGTCCGTCAAGTGACTAGCAGATTAGAAACGCGAGATCAGTCACGCGAGTGTCATTAACGTCTGCAGCATGAAGAAGAGGTTGAGGCTTACCTTCCTCAATACCTCATCTATGTCCAGATGTTGCTGAGCCACACCATCTGTAAACTGGTAGAATTGGTCCACGAAGTTACGTATGTTGATACAGCACATCGGATAGGTTTGAGAGAAAGGCATAGCCTGAGGGAACCCTTGCCTGTACCCCAGGCGTGAGCTTGAGCTTCGGACAGATCAGGCAGGCCAGCTCACATAGCGAGCGACTCCATTTCTCCAGGAGCCAACCAGCAAACACCGGCCACCTGATCGAATTCTTCTTGATCATTTACCATCATGGGCTGATTATCGTCTTCCGATACGATCTGATCAAAAGAGGTTGTGAGCTTGTGCTTGCAAGATATCCGGACGTTTGTAGCTTACTTGATCAAAGTCGGTACTGAATTTCCGCAATAACAGCTCCGAATACCTCTCGAAAAGCGTGATCAATAGTCCGTTCAGCTCTGTTATATTGTACCCATATCCCTGTAAGAGTGTTGTATCAGCTTGAACAACCAGATAGGTGAAGCAAAAGCTGACGCACCTCTAAAGTTTGCACGAACAGAAGCACGTTCGTTTTGCTTTCCAGGAAAACCTCAGGCTCACTACACCCTTTCAGACCCGATCCGACTACCTCGACTATCCGTTTACACATCTCGTCCCAGAGCTCATCTACATCGCGTTGTGTTCTGAAGTCTGGCATCGTACGCAAAAGGTGCGATTCGATAATGAAGAATCCCACTAACTCCTGCATGAGTAACGGCAGAGTCGATAGGAGCGTTTCCGGAGTGGTCGATAGACGCGAGGTCAGGATCAAGGTCGCTTGTGTCTACAAGTCATGCTCATGAGTGACAACACCGCGTTCAAGTATTCATTACCGAGCTCAGTGATAGCTCACCTTCCGGTCCAATTGATAATTCCTCTGCAGCTCGGGCTTCGATTCCAGAGCTTCGTATATGTGTATACATTGATACAGAGGCTTGAAGTCGACTTTGATATCTTCGTTATCTAGCGCATCAACTACGAACGGCGTTCCGCATCAGCTTCACCTTTTGAAGATGACAAGACCTTGATGTGTGAGCTAGCTCTGAACGTTTGACTCACATTCGACCCGCTCGTTGTGCACCAGCTCCATAGCTCCGCCAACTCTGGCTAAGCGGACTCCACCTTCTTTCTCCCGCTTTGTTCTCCACTTTTTAATTCGCTGCGACATCTGCTCTAGAGCCAGTTTACCGACCTTCGAGCCTGACTCTCGGACGTCGAAGAGCCATGACTTGGTTGAAGCAGTGACTGCATCTTTGATCGATAAACGAAGGGAAGGGAGCGATGATAGTATGTGGGCGTAAAAGGGTGTTTGGGATATTGAAGGCGGTGTCAAGTGAAGCAAATCTTCTATCGACTACAAATCCAAGAGGATTCAGGTACTTGGGGATTCAGCAAGAGTTGTTTGCCAGTGCTTTGATGAATCGAATTTGACTCACTCTTAATGCTCCCCAATACCTCCCTTCTCTGATCATCTCTCCAACCCTGTGTACCAAGTCCAAGAGCCTCAAGCAAGTTTGAAGCGTCTCGATCGCGTCATCCATGTTCCTAGCTACCTTCTTCTGTTCCAACAGGGCTCGTTTCTGCGAGCGAGTTTGATGACCAAGTCAGCTAGGCCCTTTCTGAGCTGAGACTGGTCGGAGAGGAACTCCGCTCACCTTCTCGCCTAGTGCTCGGCCCACATCTCCCATCTGCCCATCTAAATCACCTATCCTCCGTCGTAAATGACCTGAGCCCTGACGTATCGTCAAGAGCGTTGACACCGATGAGACGAAGTCCTAGCGATGACAAGGTTTAAGTGCAACGTGTTCGTTAGCTCATTCCGAAGGTACACGGAAAAGAAGGTGGGAGAATGGATCATACCTCGTAATTTTCCTGACATATCTTTTCAATCTCCCTTTCTTTCTCCTCTACGAACTTGTCCAGACTCCTCAAATACAGCTGCTCGGAATCACTATCCTGTATAGACTTGATGAGCGGTGCGAGCGCTTCCAGGTTCTCGGTCGTTGACGATGTGGGATCCAAGTTGATCTGTGACGACCAAGTAGTCAGCCATGAGAGCCAGACCATCAACCAATCAATAGTCAGTTCCCATAGGCTGGCATCCACTCATAGGCTGTCACTTGGTTAGATAGGACCACAGGTAAGGCTACTTGCTCACTCACCTGCTGTAATTGCATTTCCAGCTCGGAGCTAGTAAATGTCGGTCGTTGTTTTCTGATCATCTTGCCTACTTCCAAAAGGATGCCGTTGCAGGCCTTCTGAGTTTGGCACAGTCCCTAGACCGTCGACTGTAGTCACCTGCTGCTCGATGTTCAGCTAGAGCTCTGCGTCTTCTCAGTCGTGGTCGTTCGCTTTGGTGGTGAAAAATAGTAAAGCATCTGTCGACCTCGTCTTGACTGGTCTCAGCGTCATTATCGTCACCGGGTCCATAGCCGCGCCGAGTCGGCGATCTCCGCCCGCAGAAATCATGCAGTAAACGCGTCAACTTGCCTGAACTCCTTTCAGAACATGAGATCATGATGATATTTCATTCGAACTCTGACCATCACATATGATATAAAGTAGCCAAACAGTCAATCACTACGCAAAGCAGGTCAAAGCTAAGGGCTCAGAATGTCGCAAGAGGAAGATTTCGTACTGCTGGAATCATCGGACGGATACACTTTCGTAGTTTCCAGGAAAGTTGCCGAAGCTAGTGGGACGCTTAAATCGATGTTGGATGAAGAAGGTGAGTTTTACTGTCCTAGGCCATAGACCCTCCGGTTGCAGAGGGGTCTCACGTCCAATCATTCTCCCGCCTTATTCTGCATCGGACGAAAGGAGAGGATCATCATTTAGGAGAACTAGAGGGAGAGCTGATGAACCCTATCTGAACTACAGCAAATTTCGAAGAAGCTAAGAATAAGACATGCAGAATACAACAACGGTGAGTCCTTCTTCCTCAATCATCGACTCTCATTTCTCAGCCTGTACGATACTGTTTCGATCAAATGTCTTCTCCATGCTGATGTCTGATGATAGCGGTGTCATACTGCTCAAAGTCATTGAATATCTGGCTTATAAAGTCCAGTATGCGGAGTTCAATGCCGAGGACATCAAAGAGGATTTCTCAGATAGGATAGATCCGTATATCGCTCTGGAATTGTAAGTCTCCTTTCCGATTCGAGAGCCCCAGATTTAGATCTTATTGTACCACTGCTGATGCTGATGCTACTGCTACTGCTATTCATAGGTTAACCGCTGCCGATTTCCTCGAAGCATGATGCCATTGCATATTCTCTCACTCGGCCCTAGTCAAACCTGTAACATCACCCTTGTACACTCATAATCATGCATGATCATAGTCTGAACCATTGCCATGGATACCAGTGCTTTCACCATCTACAGATTCCCTACGTCCCTCTCCACTTCTTCATCGTCTCTTTCACGCCTCTTCCCAATTCCAGCTCTTTTCTTATATTCTCGTCCACTGCTTTACCTTCCTTCGCAAGCTTGATGACCTCCCTCAATCGTTCAAACGGTATTATCACCACCCCGTCAATATCACCGACCAGTACATCCCAAGGTTCGACCACCGTCTGTCTTTCCCCTTGATCCTCTTGATCATGCCCAACATCACCCAGTCGTGGAGCTAAGGTCGGCTGTGCAAGTATAGGTATTTTCAAAGGGATATCGTACTCCGATGGGCGTAAAAAGGTTTTTTGGCCTATCGTAGAATGGAATTGGGCGAATACCGGGAATCCAAGTTGTCGATGTTCAACCAAATCCCTACATCCTCCGAGGATCACTGCTCCTTTTATGCCTTTCGCTTTGGCTGCTGTGGACATCAGTCCACCCCAACATGCTGCTCCGGATACTAAGCGATGATCAAGGATCAGAGATTGTGCAAACATCAGCTATGTTGGCTGCCTTGGGATGACGATGTTCGAGCCCTCGCTCGTTCCGGTCAACACAGTGTGGGATTGACCACGATGAGAGGGGGAGAGAGCTCACCGAAGTCAGGTGAGATGAGTATCACACTTCCTTCCGGCGCAGCATCTACCTATACTCGCATACAATGTTCAGCATTAGCAGATGCCATCGATCCCACACATTGGTGTGGTCTCCTATTCCTGTGTCGGTATGTGCGGTTGAGGTGTTGTCTTGATATGACGAAGGTGAGAAGGATTGGGACCCACAAAGTGTTGGTCCGTCTTGGATCCATTCGAAAGCTCTGCACCGGGCTTTTCTTGCTCTACAAGCTAATCCCAATATGTTTGCATCAGTCAGAGCCCTTATCCATGTCATGCGTCGCCTCATAAAGCTCAACATGCGGCGAATCAGTGATTGAGTGTAACATGTTTTTTAGCGGCTCACTCGGACTGTAAATACCCTCCCTACCAATTTGACTTGTTCCCTTCCGCTTCCGCTTTCGCCATCGTTCGGGATCGGTGACGGAGAGTAAATATTCAAATGAGGTAAAAACCCTCCCGTCGGGTTCCCAAGTTTGACCAAGGCATCGGATATCTGTGTTGTTTGAAACGGTAGAAGTCAGGGCTAAGCTCAGTCTGACCACACCAATATGGATATTCTCGAGTGATTGACTCACTTCGCACGTTGAAAGTTCTTCCAATTGCTCTTTCAAGTCCTCATCAATATGCGTGCGAGAAAGCGATGCCATCTCCGCCATCTCCTCGTGCTCGATATGGTGATCACACGGACTATGTTTCTATTTACTCTCGTCGCTCGCTCGGACTTGAATTATGCGAAGCGAAGTCCAAAGCTGATGCCTCCGTATCATACATCTGTCGCAGCATGGGCGATAATCGACTATGAAATGTCAACAGCGTCACAAAGATGACACCACCGGTTATCAGATACCTCGCATCCGACCGATCCTTATCTTTCGTCCGAATTCACCGAAATGAGCTCCTTTCATCTTACTTGTTTTGATTTGACATGACATGGCATGCAATGGTCTTATTGCATAAAAGATCGCACATGCTTGTTACAACATCAAAGCTTCATTACTGGAGCATCCTACTGCCACATCCGCGAGCCAGCTGGGCCGCCAAAAGTCTCAACATCTTCATCCTTGATGTCGACCTTCTCGCTTTACCTCCACCTTCCCAAACTTGAGACGTAACAACAATTCCTTCAGATCATCTTCACCGCCCTTCCCACTTCGATCATGAGACAACAATTGCTGTACATCATCTTGGGTGTCATCCCGATCGTCTCGACCTTCGTCAAGTATATCTAATTCGTCCCGCGGATCACTTTCTTTATTCGCCCGTAGTGATAGTCTTTCCAAGGCATGTAACTTTGGACAGACAGAAAGAAACCAAATCAGCGAGCCGACCCCTTCTTCAGCTTGGAAATACAAGACTGAAAATGGGAAGATAGTAACCTAGCGTTTGATAGGGGTTATGCCCCTCCTGAGTAAGGACATGGTACTCACAAATACCCGTTCTTTCTCATTCCATTCACCTTCAATCTCCCTTATCAACTCTTCACCAACTTGCCACCCTTTCAGCCCTCGCTCAATTTCGACAAGTACCTTGCCCAAATCCAGAATCAGGCCGAAGAGAGTCATAAGCAATTTCAAAGTCACTTGTTGACCCTGCGAAGCCTCGTCGAGGAGACACGATGTCAATATCCTGTTGAGAGTTATTTGATGATACGCTAAGATCGATCGAGGCGATTTTAACTCCTGAATCCCATCAAATACCTCGTCTTCTTCATGTTCACCTTCATCTCCATCGTTTTGCTGTTCCTCTTGATCTAGGTATTCTTGAGGATCAAAGTACTCCCCTTGAGTGGACGTGGGTGATGTCGGTCTACTATTACCGCCCGATTGATCGTTCGTCCTCATCTTGGCCAATCTCTTGCGCATCGACATCCACTTCCTATGGATTACGCTGTCGACATAACCACCAAAAGCATCGACGAAATGCGCCATCCGCAAGCGTAAGACTTGTACGAGCTTCTCAATCGAGGAGTTCGGCGGGAATAGCGTATCGACTTGACGATCTCTGCTTCTTCGCAACGTTGTCCTGGAGGAGGGTCGAGCCAAGCCGGAATCGACCCCTGTCTTGGTCGGTACGTCGTGCGATTCCGATTGATGCAAGACCGAGAAATACATTGTTCTTATGACAATCTGACATCTCGAGATCTTGAGGAGGATATTATGTATCGATTGGTACTTTGCCAATACGCTTTGAGGGAGTAGAGGGGCGATCGGCTCAGGAGGCGAATAAGATAGGTAGAGGAAGTCCAGAGCTCTGTGATCAATCAAGGGGATCAGTGGTCTGACCACGAGAGGGCGCTTTCGCGTTCAAACTCCACTCACTCAATTGCTAAAACGGTGGAATCGAGACAATGTATCAACAATGATCAGTATCAAAGCAACAGCCCCTTCAAGCGAACGCACCTTGAGGGTCCATCCATTTCGCTCTTCTCCCCTTATCCTCTTCGTCCAATTGTCTAATCGCAAAGCTGACCCTGTCCTGTACTTCGCTCCACGGTCCGACTGCAGCCTTACCAGCTGACAATTTATCTTCAAGGAGAGTAGTTCTCAGTGCATACGCTAGTTCACTACCTCCAGGCGGCCATGTCGAGCGTTCACTTAAACCTATACCTAGACCTATACCCCATTCTCCAGGATTATCATCCGCAGCCGTGGCATCGTTTCTGACAGAGGAAGCGGTATCTAGACCTAGCCTCATCCGCGTCCTTGCTCTCTTACCCATCCCAAGACCTTCTCCGGCACCTGCGGTGTCCTTACCGAACAAAGCGCCAGATACACGATGTACGAAATCCATATCCCCTCCAAGCCAGTAAGAATACAGTATGTCCAGGTGGTCCAAGAATTCCAGATCATCCAGGTATAACGAGACTAGCGAGTTAGATATCAACGAGGAATGAGCAAGTAAAGGTGACAGCAGTTGCGTGGATACGAATATAGGTAGGGTCAGTGAGTCGTGTAGGAGTGCTTGAGTCGAATGGCGGGACAAGAAGGAACGCAGTTGTTCAAGCGGGGTAGGCGTCCGCAAATTCTTTGTTACTCTCTCTGCCTCGCCTACTCGTGCCAAATGTGTTCCAGGAGTTTGGCTGAATTGAGCCCACAGGTCATCAAGCTCGGGAATACCGGTATGAACATCGTGTGATGCCGGTGCCCCGTTCTGCGTTGTAGTCGTTTCAGTGAAAGCTGGAAGCGAAGGCGGTACGAATAAATCGGCAGCGATGGATCTCCTTTTCTTGATTGGCTGACTGACTGATGCGGACAATTTTGAGGTGGACGCGGACCTGGAAAGATTGTTCTTCCTCTCATTACCCAAGTGCTTCCATCGGGAGACCTCCTTATACACCTTGCGAGTGTGCAATCTCGTATCTCTGTCCACGCTGCGAAAAGATCTTGTGTTAGCGCTTTCCTCAATCCTTCAAGCTGCATCGAGATGGTAGGAGGTGGACGTGATCCGGCGCTTACCTAGAGGGTTCAACGTCCCATTTGAGGCCCAGATCGAGATTCCAGACCGTAGCGCATAACGGATGGCTCCCGCCTGTAGCTCCTCGGAGAATTCTGAGGTTTTTGCCCGCCTCGAACAGATTCCTTCCGTCGGATCTGGGTATGAAGCTCGGCATCCTTCTCGCTAGAAACGTGTATTCCCAGTGACCCTGACGCATCTCACGAGTGATACCGAGATCTGACCAAGGTTGACTATCCGGTTGTATATCTTCATCTTGCGACGGAGAGTCGCTAAGTCCGACCCAGGCTTTGAGTAGCGCTAGGAATGGGCCAACCGCTTGACTAAAGAGAAAAGCTAAAGTCAGGGTTGACGAAGATTGAGAATGAAGGAAAGTCGTAGACATCGACGCAAGTAGGTGATTGTATACATGACTCAGGAGGGCCGATGATCGAGTCGGAAGGGCGACTGCCTCTGATGACGATATCGGCTAAAACCATTCATCTTGATCAGCTGTATACCTGTTTCGCGAGTATCGGAAATGCTCACCCAACACATTACCTCGCAAAGAAGCTGACCTAGCTCTCTGACGTCTTGCGTGGCTCCCAGCCACTTGATCCAACTTGACTGTGACTCGTTGAGGTTTTCCTCCACTGCGACCGTCAAGCGTTCTTTGATGAATGTCACGTAAGTCGATAGACCGTGTAATAAAGCGTGATGAGTTGGCGTCAGAGGCCTGTCAACGAATATCAGCTGACATGAACTGATTGAAGCTTGATAAAACGCTTACAGAGTACTTTGAGAGCTGATGATCAATTCCAAACGTCGTACAGAAGTGCCTACTTCCAAGAAATGCCGAATCATCCTGCCCGAATGATTAGCTTCTTGGCTTGGTGTAATCGAGTGTAAACCATGGCGAATCGCCGGAAGAACAGTACCCACGAATTTGCTGTGATCCGTTCTGCTCCGGAAGGCCTTCCGCCTTCTTCGATCCATACGTAGGCCGCCTTCTTGCTGTTCCACCTCAGATGTTCCGTGGAAGTCGTACCTAGAGTAGATCTTAACATGATTTGAAGCAGCGCAGCCGAGTCGTGTACCGGTATAGATCCTGCAGTTTTTCCCAGACTAGGTAGGGTGATTGGAGGTTCGAGCCTATCAAAATTTCTCGTCAAAATCTTACGAAAAGGTCTGTTACTAGATGTTGGGGCTTACGATGTGATCAAACTATCAAATGTGAAGATGGATCGTTCGGATAAGAACGGCGATTGACATCTGAACTCGAACTCGGACAGTCGCAGGTCATCCCAAGTCCTTAAGGGCTGAAACGACCAAAAGAACGGTCAGCCGATGCCATGGGTCCGGAAAATCGTTTCTGAGCTAACCTCAAACATTCTCCGTCTACTTGGTCCAGCTTCAGGCTGCTCTACAGCTTTCTGCCAAATATCTACTTCGTCCACTTCGTCCTCCTTTTCCACCTTTCCGTGGACTTTCTGTTCTCTCGCATCTTGCAGATCTAGTCCATGTTTTGGGGTCGGACTAGATGTGAGGAGATCTTGCAGATCGTATCTGGACGAGCCCCTTAGACTTCCCAATAATCGCTCAGTACCGGATAGATGATCGTCCAAAGGAGGAAGTACGAAACGAGGTCGGATATCCGGTAATTTCGATGTACTTGCGAACGGGCTGCCGTCAGCCTCCAGCGGCAGTGGTGCCAGCTGGAAGACTGTAGTCATGCTGGTCGAAGGGCGCTCAGACAATCGACCCACGCATACTCCTGTTCCTGTGTTGATGTTTTACTTGATATGAAAGCAACAATCTAAGACGCGTAGATTGTGTCGACGAGAAATCAATGTTTACGTACCACGTGGCAATGGTCTCAGACAAGGCACGGACCACTTTGACATTTTTGAGCGGCGATGATTTGAGTGTTTCAAGAGAGGTGATGATGTTGCTTTGAGTACCATTGATATCATCAAAGTAGGATAAGATCGTAGACTTCATATTGCCAAGACCACCTCGTTAGCAATTCGCTCCGATCAGGACTTTAGAGTCATCGGAGAAGCACCACAATGTCAAGGCCTGAGGAGATTTCTCCTCCAGAAATCGTATGTTCTCTTCTTCCGACCTTATTCAGCTTTCTGACATGGGCGAAACCCAAGATCTGACATATGTAAATGTACATAGTTCTACGGAGATGTAGAAGCTACGAAATACACAGCGAACACCAGAGTGAAATCGATCCAAGCGCAAATGACGAGACGAGCCCTGGAATTGCTGGCTTTACCAGAGGACGAAGCTGCTTTTGTGCTGGATATAGGATGCGGAAGTGGGCTGAGCGGTGAATTGCTAGATGAAGAAGGACATGTTTGGGTCGGAGTCGATATCGCACCTTCGATGTTGGAAGTTGCTCTCGAACGTGAAGTAGAAGGGGACTTGTTCTTGCATGATATAGGACAAGGGTTCGGTTTCAGACCTGGTACTTTTGACGGAGCAATCAGGTGGGTCCGCGAGTCCACTTATATCCCAGAATACTCAACACATCACCTGCATATATACCACAGATTATTCAGGTCAATTCACTGACTGCATTCTCAACGTCCTTACATCTAAAACCAATAGTATATCCGTCATTCAATGGCTTTTGAACGCCGATTCATCCTCGCATTCCCCTCCTCAACGCTTAAATCGATTCTTCACCACGCTCCACTCGGCCTTGAAAAACCCTTCTCGGGCAATATTCCAATTCTACCCTTCTTCAGATGACCAAGTACAGATGATCGTCTCTGCCGCCCAGAGAGCGGGATTCGGTGGTGGTCTCGTCGTCGATTATCCAAATTCCAAGAAGGCCAGAAAAATGTACCTCTGTCTGATGGTTGGGCAACAAGAGATACCAAAGGCGCTGAACGGGGACGAGATCGATGTTGATAATGATCAGAAGCTGGGTTTAGAGAAACGGAGAGAGGAGATAAGGAATGAGCGTAGAAGGAGGAAAGATGCCTCGACGAGTAAGAAGGGTAAGAGGAGTAATAAGAAGGTTGAGGATGTCAAGGAATGGGTGATGAAGAAGAAGGAATTGTACAGGACAAGAGGCAAAGAAGGGTAAGTCATCTTTCCGTTTCCGTTCCTTCGACTTTTTCGAACATCGTGAAAGTCGATAGAAGGCAAAATCGCATCTACTCCTAATCTAGTGTGGACGCGGGATTGCGAAAAGCGGATGCTAAGAGCTGATTCCCGTTGTTACGTCTATAGCGTGCCGAGAGACTCGAAGTATACAGCGAGAAAAAGAAAGACGTATTTTTAAATACCCGTCTCATCCCTTATTCCACTCATATGCCCCTCGATGGCGTTCATTTCACTGTATTGTATCATATCATATCATTCCTCACGCAGAGCATATAAGCCGCCTACAAACTGAGGGTCACTGAGCGGAAATTCCAAATCGTCCTCATAATCTCAAAGTGAGATTACGAAACGCAAGCTACAGGGAGCACAAATTACTACACAGCCATAGTCTAATATGGTTCAGATTCCTGATCCCGGAACGAGAATATCGAAGATCGGTAGCTGAGCCTATCTATTCTTTGACACCTTGTATCCGAGAATGAGCTATGCATTATTTACATGTTGAAAAATACTAGTGTACAGCGAGTTCAGGTTTGTGTTTGTGTTTGCGTTCAGTCTAGTCTGGTCCGGTCTAGTGTAGTCTATTTAGATGGGTGATGGGTGATGGGTGATGGGCGGGTGATGGACGATTCGAGACATATGATAATACGGTACAACAAGTAAAGAAGTACAGGAAAGAGGTTTGAGGAGATCATGCCAGACCAGACCAAGGTGGTTCAATCTGATTTTCGATCTGTAAGTCTGTAAGGGATTACATCTTGTTACAGAGTTTTGACTTGACTTTCCTTTGTGGTAGTATAATCATATCTATATCGGGGTGTTAGCTTGCGTATTGGTATTTGAAGTGCTCGGGGAAATTGCAAATTGCAGATTCTGATGTGTGGGCGGATCGCTTTCTTCTCTCTTCGTTCTTCGCTTTACCCGCAATTCAGACCACACAGAAGAGTCTGGCTATGATGATCGTTTCGTACATCACGTCGCAACTTGCATGGTGCTCGTTCAGCGTTCAGCGTTTCTCTTCCATTTTGACAATCTTGTCATTTTAGTCTTCATACTTTGCTTCCGAGTCTTGGGTCCTGCAATGGAGACTTGCGTTATATCTTGACAAGCTTTCATCATGTAGGTTTTGTTCACAATGCTTTGTGGAAGCTTCGCAGGATTATTCATTTTATTTAATTTTGATAGATGCTTTTGCTTTTGCTCTTATATTGAGAATGGATTAGAAAGAGATTTGAGATTTGGAAATTGAGATCACTTGACGAGAAGTTAAGTTGGTACATGTGTTTCTCTTCTCGCCTTTTTCGGTCTTCCTTTCTTTGTCTTCTTGACCGGAGAGACTACATCATATCGAGGCAGTCGGCTAGACGCTTTAGTACCTGGACGATTCGACTGGAGCAGCAGCAGAAGCAGATCCAGCATCGTAATCTCTGGCAGCTCTTGATCCTCTATCAGGCGAAGCAGAGTATCTTCTTCTAGGGCTGAGGGAAGCGCGAAGCGAGAAGTAAGCAGGATATCATACTTGTATTTGCGAACACAGGGCTTAGCTTACCTGGGAGATCTTCTTCGAGAATCGTAATCATCTCTTCTAGGTCTTTCGTCGTAACCTCTTCGATCGTCCCTATCAGAAGGTAAAAAGCGTGAATTTAGCTGCTTGTCATTGTCAACAATAATGCAAAGCACAGTAAGCACTCACCTGTCGGCATATCGATCTCTATCATCTCTTGGTGGTCTATCGTACCCCCTTGATCGGCTGTCATAGGCCCCAGCTCCTCGGGAATCGTAACCTCGTCCTCCCCTATCATAGCCACCTCGGCCACCCCGATCATCGTATCCTCGACCTCCTCGATCGTAACCGCCTCGGTCGTATCGGTTATCCTCGTCTGTAAGTTGTTCGAACGATTTGGTAAGCAATTCATTGCTTCACACGTATACGTATTGCTTTGATTCAGAATGGTTCAATTTGGTTCAATATGGATCGAAGGTGTTTGAGTTTTTTGAGAGAGAGACAAATTTGCAGATTATTAGGTGATATTAGTGATTGAGGATTTGAAGAAGTTTTCCTGATGTAAAGAAAAGATATTCACAGGCTGGTCTTTTCACGCCCATATATTGACCGGGCGTAGGAGCATGAGGCTTCTGTGTAGCAGAGAAGTCTACTCTGATGTTCCTGCCATGTAAGTTGAGGCCGTTCAACTTCTCGATGGCTCGTTGAGCGTCTTCAATAGTTCGCATAGTGACGAAACCGAACCCTCTTGATCGGTCGGTCTGTTCAGGCAAATCATTGTAAGCCGACCATAAGCCGACCGTGCCCATTATATGCGGCTAGAAAGGGAGACTCTGCTTACTCGTTGATCGTACACAATGACTACCTTGTCAACATCACCGTATCGCATGAACTCATCCTCGAGATCTCGTTCTCTAGTCCGAATGGACAAGCCGAAGACACCCAAAACATTGTTGGGTTCGGCCTCTTGTAGTTGATGATTCGGCCTTCTGGGTGGGTACCCGCCTTCTCGTCTGTCTCTGTAAGCATAACGTGGGTCCAGAGCAGGAGGGTAGGGTTCGTGGTAGGGCGGTGGTGATCGAGATCGTCGTTCGTACATGTAAGCCATTTTTCGGATGTCGCAGTAGTTTAGGGTGTTTTTGATGGGAAGAAGCGCAGCAGGTAAAGGTGGGACAATTTGAAATATAGTTGCGTTTCATTATATATATGCGATGGTCAGAATTATGTTGGCACATAGGTTGAAGAAAGAAGGTCATGGCAACTTCGTCAGCTCAGCACGAAGAACGGATGCACAACAAAGGAAAGGAAGGAAAAGGCGAATATATATCTAGAAATCCGGATTCGTCCACTTTCGAGGATACAGACAAAGGATCTCTGGTTGTATTTCTCTACCATCCTGTATCTTCGCACGTCTTTCTCTTAGCGTCTCCTGGCTGCTCTGAACTTTCCAATCACCCGACTCCTTTCTTGGCATAAAGAAGGAAGGACAAAAGAAGGACTGATCGAAAGCGAAGAACGAGAACGCACCCATTGTCCCGTCTGGAATCTCTACCATCTCTATCCCTTTCGTAATCTCCTCCATTGCTTGGTTCTCTAGGAGCATCGTCTCCGCCTCTTGGACCGGAAGGAGGAGCTCGATCCGAGTAGTCACCGCCAGCTCGAGGAGGAGGGGAAGGAGATCTTGGAGCCCAGGTTTCTCTTGAAACGGGTGCAGAGGAGTTGGAGAATTCCTGCAAGCGAGGTGTGTCAATCAGCCAGAGCACATCTCAGATCGCACGACAGTATGCTAGGGGACGTGACTCACCATTTTTGTATACGTTTTTTGTGGTTGACTTGACTATTATACAAAGGAGAAGAGGATAATAAACAGGTGCGTCAGATTGTAGTCGAACATTTCGAGTTAGGCAGTCGATGGATATTTTTCCACCAAGTTAGTTGATCGAAGTGCGTAAGTGTGGCGATTGATGCTAATTATACTTATTCACGTGATCCATTTAGGCTGTCCCGTTCTCCCACGCGACTTGGTGTGCGTTTCGTATAACCGGTTGCGAGTGTGAGCTTCGGTCTCTCTTGGTGTCTCTATTCTGGGCTGCATAGTCATTCCTCCCAGAATTGGCTTTCGACTCTGTGCTAGATCTTCATTCGGTAGCATCCCACAACCTTCCAAGGCGCCTTACATTGCAGTGGGTCCACGTCGAGCAGAGCACGGATATCCCTGGCAGACCACCCCAAGAACACGGCACCCCTTCTCTCCCGCTCAGGCCGGCTTGCATGTCTCATCGCCAACGTCTTTCCCCTTGAATGCTGCTATGCTATGATTTCTCTAACACTATAGAGCATCGCTGTTGCCACACCTCCCATACATACCTCACGACTCAAGGTCCGAACTTACCCTTCCCTCATCATGTCCTACGAATCCCCTGCTCCCACACCATCGCCGCACCGGACGACCTTCGACACCCGTCTAGCCTATATTCAGTCTCAATCCCAATCCCAGAACCAGAGCACCAACACTGGAGGAAGTGGTCCCTCAGGAAGTTCTGTAAGAAACCAAGATGCTAGACCTCATCATCAGAACAGCTTATCGACTTCTTCTTCTACACCCTTACGTCCACCCTCCAGGAATTCTAGACCGCCGAATATAATCAGTCACCCGGGATGCGTGTTATGTAGTCTGGTATCATCGACTTTCGACCAATTATCATCATCGTCGCCTAGCAATTCACCTAATGCTCGCTCATCGCTTTTACCGCCCAGCAGACCTTCGGGAGAAACAGCATCAGCGTATCATCAGCCTTTCGAGAGGAGTACTTCACCCACACCCGCACCGAGAAGGCTTCACACAGGCGGAAAAGAGGTCATCTTTCAGGATGCGGATATAACAATCTACAGGGCGGAAGGCAAGGAAAGACTGTGCTCTGACGGTAGGCATCTGATCGTCGTCGTCAACAAACATCTTGAAAGCGTTTATGATTTTGTAAGTTGTTTCAACGGCTGCGGCGCAGTTGCTGTATCTCACTCGAGCAGACAAGCCTCCCCGTGATACAGACACTGATTATACGTCCTATAGGGTCCTTCGGACGTCCCAATGCTCAGTCATATCCTCGAAATAACCCATCGTCTCCTCTTGCCTGTTACTGGTCAGTCGAGCAGCTCGGCAAGCGACGCGGAAAGGGGTAAAGGCAAAGGCAAAGAGAACGACGTGCGAATAGGCTTCGTAGGGAGCGTGACCAGTGAGTCCATGAGTCTGCTCATGTATTGGCGAATTGAATGCCCTGACATCAGCGATGACTTTCAGAGGATCCCCAATCACCGCATGCGCATCTGCATGCTCATGCGATGGTCGGACCAATCGATACATCCCTTCCGGGCGCTACTTTCTGGCGAAGGAATGTTGTGTTCGGATCCATGAACTGGTGGAGCATCGAAGATCTACGTGCAGAGATTAGGTAACTCCATCCAACCTCGCTTGCATTGATACAGGCAAGTCAGCTGGCTGATCATAGTATTTGTCTCAGGGAGGAGTCTTCCAATAATAGGGTCAAATCAGGTTATCAGAATCGGGAAAGGGCTCCTATTGACAGAGTGCCCGATGCTGGGTCGATAGCTGTGAGTACTGAAAGTTCGCTCTTGTTGTCACCTGTATACTCTGGATCTTCATTCCGCGTGCGATTGTCTCCAATCTCTGCAATCTTCAGCTGGTCTCGTATGATCCAATGACCCTTTCCCACCGGCCTTCTCGTCCCGAGTCTCCTGCTCCACAGGTTTTCCACGCAGAGATCCCTTACTGACAGGTGCTTCACTACAGGGACTACCAAATGCCCTCGATCCATCAGACTACTCAGATCATCCTCCGCCCAATTCTGCTAGCAGACCAGATCAGCTTGCCCGAAACCAATCGCAAGCGAAACGACCCAACAGCTCATTGCGCAATCATACCTCTTCCGGAGAAGCTTTTGATACCCCTTCCAAGGGGAAACAGGTTGATAGATCTGGAAATGCTGAGTCCGCGCATTCACGCCGGTCAGAAGAAGGGGAAGATGATTATGTTGCCGTCGATCTCGAGGAAATACCTTCAAACGATGGCAAGGCGAGCATGCCTGTATCCCGTGTTGAGCGAGGGGGGAGGATATAGGGGCCGCACTATCCGTACTTTGCCTTTCAACGACGATATCCCTGTATTATAGCATTCATAAGTGTGAGTTCATATACCTTCATATACAAGTCATAATGCATAATCCATGGTCCATTGATCATGTTGGACGACACAGCTTCGGTGCAGGAATGCTGAAAATGATCAGTGCCACAATCCTCCGTTCTTTGGTATGTATATGTATGTATGTATGACGCGGCGCCAAGATGATCCAAGTACGAGTACGCTACATTCCGCTTGGACGATGCGCCTGATTTTCCGTATCGCCTGAGAAATAAACAAAAATCAAATGAACAAATGAATAAACAAATAAGCCACTGTATGGTTTTACCCTGAACCCAGAGCCATTCGACGTGTTATGTTGTTTCGTTGATTGTTTCGGAAACAATAAATTGTCTTCTACATGCATGTGCGATGGGATATATGGGGTTCAGAAGTGGAAGTATGATGAGGAGGAGAAGCACTAAAGAGGATAAAGACCTCATGCGCTCGTGCGCCAGGAACTGGAGAAGAGGACCGGGGAGCTTGAGTATTAGTTAGCTCAGGTGAATGAACGAATGAAGGAATGAACATGAACATGAATTTGACTTGACAACCAAGCGGAAGGGGCTGTACTTTTTCATTTTCATTCGCATCTTGTTGCATGCATTCCTTGACTTAACCAATATCATCATCTTCTTCAACATCAACTCTGCATTTCTTGTTTAACCTATCATATATTCGTCATCACCTTGTTCAACACCTCAACACCTTAACGACTACCACCGGCTTGCCTAGGAACACCAACAGTAGGAAAGAACACGAAGAGGGTCAAAGCGTCACATCAAAACGCAAAAACGAAAACACAAAAAGAATACGACACCGTGCGCACTGTTCCTTCGCCCTCGCTCCTTCAGTTGACGAGCAACATATACGTACGTACCCACTGTGATCTCTTGACCTCTTTTCATCGTGCTATGTGCTACCTTATCCTACACTGGCCTGCTCAATTCCATCGCAACTTCAGGCTGACTTTCTCTTCTTCTTTGGTCAATATCACAATCCTGCTTCAACACCAACAGTAACTTATCCTTCGAACCAAACATCACTCAACCTCACATTCCTTACACCACCACGCTCATTACCACTGTACACCCCGTATAAACATATAAACCCTCGAATCCTATCGATCATAACAAACAACTGGACACGATGATCACCACACCCCTACTATCGCTGTTTCTACTCCTGCCCACACTGGCACTGGGTGGCCACAATGATCGAATGGACATTAGATCCCATGCTAGACAACGGAACCACGCTCGAGCCGCCGCTCTCCAGGAAAGCGAGTCGCACTTGCTCAGGAGGGAGTTCCACGATGCCGTCGAGCACAAGATGGCCAGAAAACTAGCTCGAGCAGGTATGGAGTTCGCCAAGCGAAAAGCAGATGGAAGTCAATGCAGACCACGAAACGCTACTACACCTACCACCCTCTCCCGAAGCGTGACCTCTACAGCTACTTCAACCGTTATCTCCTCTTCTTCCACCTCAACAGACGCAGCAACCACTACCTCGTCTACCGACCAACAGCAACAGCAACAGCAAACCACGGCTTCTTCCACGGAACAACAAGCTACTTCCACCTCTTCCGCCGATAATTCCGCCGCTACGGGCCAAGCCCTCGTCTCAAACCCTACAAGTTACTCGGGCCACACGCCCAACGGTAACAAGGCAGGAGTCAGTGCTGGAGATTCCCTGGGTTGGCTCAGCGGGAAATTGGGTTGGTGGTACGACTGGTCCGCCACGCCTTCTGGATCGTGCGGAAATGCCGTGGCTGTACCTATGATCTGGGGAGGTGGAACTGCCGATGGAGACGACGCATCGAGATTGGCAGCGTTCAAATCTATGGATTACGTTCCTCAATACATCATCGGGTTCGAGGAGCCCGACTGTGCAGCTGGATCAGGAAGTGCAGGTATGGACGTAGGCACGGCCATCTCGATCTGGAACCAATACGTTGTTCCCAAGGGAGAAGCGGGTTCGATCCTTGTTGGACCGTCGATGTGCAAACAGGCTGCAGAAAGTGGTTGGTTGGGTCCATTCATGGATGGAGTCACTCGAAAACCGGATATCATGAATATACACGTTAACAAGAATAGCGCTGCTGGTATTTACGCTGATATCGTGAGTTGACATTTTACTTTCTCTCCCTGCCTGCCTCCTCTTTCGACTTGTTCCTCTCGCTGCTTGACCAAGGTCGACGTCAACCAGGAAAGATGATGGCTCGCACATGGCATGCTGACACCCTTCTCTCGCATAGGACCACTACTACAACACATACGGATTACCTATCTGGGTCACCGAGTTTGCCTGTGTAGACGACTCGACAAGCTTCATCCCTTGTACGGACCAAAGTGAAATCGATTCGTTCATCCACACCGCCGTGGACATCTTCGAGTCAGACTCGAGAATCGCAGGTTACGCCTACTCAAACGGTTATGGCTTGGGCGATGTTTGGCCAATGGTCTCGAACGGTCAACTCACGTGAGTTTTGCCCGCATGAATCGACCTCGTACTTGCCTCGCCGTGTTGAAGAGAGCATTTGGCTGATGTGCATTTGTTGATTGTAGTGCTTCGGGTCAAACTTACTTGAACGCTTTGAGCAAGTACCATTAAGCGATTCCTCCCGGGTCAAAAATATGACCCGACACGAAACTCGCTTTAATCGTCATGTTGACGTGAACCTCCTTTCCTCTATTCTCTTCTCTTTTTTCCTTTTTGCTACCTTTACTCATCACATATACCCCGGATTCGATATACCCTATGATTACTTTATAACCCGTTTCGAATAGTCTAGTCTGGCGGAGGATCTATCTATATTTATGTGTATATCTCGTTGATCGGATATCTGGGAGGATGGGACATTGGAACTTGTTTTTAATACCCTGCGTGGTCATAGTCACGAATGCAAATGCCGTTTCTCAAATGGTCCATAACGTGTATAACATATCACGTATCGAAGTCGTCATCGTTATAGTATCGTTACAAACACTCGAGTCGTAGTAAGAATACAAACAGTCCAATCATGAAGCGGCGTGATCGTTATCTCTTTCCGGGAGGTGCTTAAGCAGCTTTACCCCTGTCGTCCTCCGTATCCTTATTCTTAAACTCCACTCGATCTTCTTTTTTGGCTTCTCGTCCCTGTCTATCCTTTCTCACACCTTCTGCATCTTCCGCACCTTCTTGCCTTCCTCCTCCTTCTTGGACTTCATCTTCAATTTCCCACGGGGCAGGTCCATCCCCCCATGGCGGCGCACTCTTCTTCGGGAAATTCATCCCGTCGAACCTCCATTCCCTCATCTCTTCCAGGCTTTTCACCCCGGGGTAATTCTCGTACCCCGCCTCCTTGGTTATCTTCACAATCTCCTCTTGAGCTCGCTCGATGTCGTCGATCAGGGCTTTGGTTTCCGTGAAATAACCTTCGATCCCAATCGTATCGTTCTCGTCATCGTACCTGATCTGAACGACGATTTGGTTCTTGGTGGTTCGAGCTATGAATTCGTATGTATCTTGATGCTCGAGGGAGTATCGTTCGATCGTCTCTGCGAGGGGTCGTTCGGAGGGGATGACTCTGTCGGGAAGGCCCATTCTGGAGATTCAAAATCTGATTGCTTGACTGGATTTGCGACCGGCTTAATGAAACGGTGTGTCAGTGCTATGGCGATGGACGATTGAGTGTTTCACCTGGAATGATGGAAGAGTAGCTGGAATTGATTCAGCAAAAGAGAGAGAGGGGGAGAAAGAATACTAACAAGATGCTTAGGTGCTTGGGACTGCTCACAATCCGATCAAGTAAGTTGAATGATCGCTGCACCTGTCAAAGTATGGCTGAAATGACTGTCGAACTCGGTGCAATGGTCGCTTATCAATTGACGGGGCGGACCCGGCGAGATAAGATTGATCCCATCAAATCAAACAATGACGAAGGCCGGGAAACCGCATGACCGGATAAGTCAGAAGCTCAAAGTGAGACATCTTGCGGGTAACGGTAACGCTACTGTATGCACGTACGCGTATGCACAGCTTCATCGTGAATGGTCACCTGCAACATAGTGCCGCCTGTCCATGTTTGCATCTGCAAACTGTTACATAGCATCTGAGATCAGGTGTGCTTCTCTGCTTCTCTGCTTTTATGCACCGCACACAACAGATACGGCAGCGATCTGCGCCATTTCACCACAGCGTCTGTGTGTACCCGTATGTCCTGTATTATTCGCTTCCCCCACTTTGATCGGTGTGGCAACATTCCCCTCGGCGAACAAAGCTTTGGTTGCTTTCAAATGTGATGTCTGCAGGTGCTCGCATGGCAGTGGAAGCCAGCTTGAGCTGTATGGGATGATACAATTGAAGATGGGGTACGTTCCGTCGGCGATCAGATCCAGTAGACGCTGCTCTGCGAGCTCGGTCGCCTGTTGAGCGAATTCGGCTGTCCACTTGAGAAGTATAATTACATCAAATGGTCCGTGCGCCGATGATGATCAACCCTCCGAACCGAATTATAACGCACTGATTGATGCAGTTGAGTCTTAAACCCATTCTTAACTCCCAGAGATCCGGAGGTGGGTTAAGATATATGAAGGAGCTGTCATTCAATTCATCCTTTTAATCTTCACTCCTCAGTCACATACATCGCAATTACCTACTCTACCTCACATCGCACTGTACGACTGACTACTGTAGGCATCTATCTCATCGAATTCAACACTCTATCCACAGTACAGCACCACAACACATGAGTCGCTATCATGCGTCAAGGCAGCCTCATTTTGCTCATTTTCATCTCATTCCTCACTCTCGTTCTTGGACAATACGCCGACCTAGTCTTACCTTCCGAGAAACCCATCGCTCTCCAAATCGACGCATACTCCAATGCCAATGCTCAGGAGACCCATCACTTCATTGCCAAAACGACAAACGAGCTGATCATCGTCCAAATCAAATTCTCAGACGGCAGAGTCGGAATCAGCGGTATATTCAGCCTTACCCCTGGCCTGGAGAAATTATTGGACCAAGTCCAAAGGCAGATTATCCAAACAACTTTGGATGCTAAATTACCCGGTCCAACGAACGATTATGTCACTAGTTTGGAATCTGTCCAGAAATATCGATACGATCCTGCGAAATCACCTGATGATGGTCTCAAATGTCGATCTTGTCCAACTTGTGTACCCAAGCTCACCGTGACCGATACCGATGTCGATGTCGAACCTGAAGACGGAGAAGATTTCCTCGAGGTACTTGATGAAGAACAAGGACAAGGACACGATGTCAGTTTCCGCATCCAACATCTCGAGAAAAAAGCTTCGCGATGCGGTCAATTCTGTAGTAGAGGAGCCAACTGCATCACGATAGGGTGTACGAGGTGTTATTATACCGGTGGATTATGCGCATGGCAAAAGTCCTGTCAATGAGGTTGATACAGTACTGCCTTCAAGGTGAGTAAAGCTGTGTGCCCACCAAGACACAGACTGTACTGATGATATTCGGTTTTTTTCTCGTCAGCTCATTGATATGCCACACCCATCCTTCGTATCAACCGAGATGTCGCGCCATTATCGTTCATCTAGACCTCAAGTCTGAAGACACCTTATTGGATACGTACTGTGTAGCTTTTCTCGAATCATGTCATCTTCGTCCTCATGAATCACAGTATCATGACTCATGCAAACCAATCTATCAAATTGTTGCACGTGAGGCAGTTGAAAGGGCACACGTCCAGTCCAGTATGGGGTCTGGCTTGGACAACACAAAATGCGCTTGAGACTGCGCACGAAGTGATAGACGGCTTACAACGATAGTCCTCCGACTAAGATCAATCTCTGGGAAGGCGATATATCAAAAACAAAGGCTTAAGGACGTTCAAAAAAAAGTACATACAAGCGAATGCTATTCATAAGTCATACATGAAGTCCGCTGTGTAGATCCGCTAAATCTGATCTGCATTTTTCCGATACAACGTATTGTGGGAATCTCCGGAATCTTGCCTTTCTTTTCGGCCTTTCTTTCTATGCGACGTTGATAGCGGACGAGTGTTTATGAAAGAGTATCGCATGACGAAGATCCTGATATCCTGATTCGCTTATGGATAGCGGCGTCTCTGTGATATGTTGACCAAACAATAGTTGAATAGGCCGATCCTCCGATGATTACCCACACTGGTCTTAGGCTTCATCTGCCCTGCGAACCTTGTGGTCCTCATCGGCGGCGCGGATATCAATCAGTGACTCGTCTCGTTAGTCTTGAGATAGGCGGTATATCTATTGAGAGGTAAAAATATGAAATAAAAAGCTAGTCTACGATGGAGTCACTGAGGTTCAACTTGCAGTCACATCAACACAATATCGCACACCAGACTTCTGCCCCAAAGCCGCACTTTTCTGATCGAACCACAAAGTATTTTCGATACTGAGTAGGTTCTGCTTATATACTATGTCGCGCTGAACAGCTGCGAGACTAGATGCATACTGAGCTGACGGTATCATGTCAGTACGACAACCCCACAATGCGATCTACTTTGTCCTCCCTGTTCCTCCTGACCCTGTCCTTTGTCTTCGTCCTCGTCAAAGCCGGATACGCCGACATCGTCAACAACCAAGCCTCTGGAGGCTACGTCAACCTGGTCGACCCGTCCGAGCGGGAAATAGCCAGGAAGATCGACGCATTCGCCAAAGAGAATCACGACGACGTATACCATTTTATCGCTAAGACATACGACGATAAAATTGTCATTCAGATTCGATACGAGAACGATACTGTCGGTATCGAAGGCATTTTTACCGAGACCGACGCATTGGCACAAGATCTAGAGGGGGCTCAGAATGCGGTGTATCACGCTACGCTGCTAGCTGGGTTAGTTGATTTAGCGGATGATTTTTCTTTGAATACGGTCAAAGCGTTCAGGTTCGGAGATCCTCCCCACGCTGTCACCAACGCGAGTGTCACTGGAGATGACGATGATCAAGGTTTGAACCTGAAGAAACGGATCCCTTGTAATCCCCCAGCGGTGAAGAAGAAGAGCGAGATCTCTAATGCCTTGGCACCTCAGGAAAGGGCTTCGAGATGTGGTCAGTTTTGTAGTACCGGTCTGAGCTGTGTGGATGCGTGGTGTTTGAGATGTTACTACACATGGGGAGCTTGCCAGTGGCAGAAATCATGTCAATGGAATTGGTGAGTGTCTAACGTTGTTCGCGATTGGTCAAAACTCGGTTGCATTGTACTGTACTGTACTTAAGCTTTAGACAGTCCAGCTGACTTCCTTTGCGCAGGTAAATCCGTCCATCTGCCCGGAAGTGGATCCAACCCCAAATGATCATGATTGTCAGACACGTTATAATTGGTGCGCCCAGTAGGATACCTGGCTTCTATGTATCGTACGAGTCATATGTCTACAGCTTGTGTACAGTATGCAATATTTAACCTTTCTTACTAAGACAGTCGGAGTCGGTACAGTTTGTTACGAGGTTTGCCGTACGCCTTCAATGACGCAGTATGCAATTGTGCTTACCTCACTCTCTCGCGCCCACGTGTTATCCGGTCACACAGCAACACACGAAGGTGACAACATTGGACATGAAGGCCGCCAGATTGTATATGGCACACGAAGAGTTTAGATACATGACGCAATCCATTCACGTTGATAAGGAAAGCACAAAGAGAAAAGTCACGGGAGACTTATTCAGAGATAGGGGAAAATATAGTATCACTTCCACGCGCTGAGAATGTCGAGACACCAGAGGACCTTTCTCGTAAGTGAATTCTCGTCATTGATCATGACTGCTATTGACAAAGACGAGAGATCAGTATTGACATTTCCCGCTAACGTCCATTCCGTGAACACCAGAGATATCAAATCGGCTCACCTGAGCCTCGATGCTCATACGCAAGATTTCTGCCACAGACAATTCCCACCCGTGTACCAACAAGAAGTACAGCCCGGCATAACACATTGCGCGCCTCTGCTGCAGAATTGTCCACACCTCGATGCTTTCTTCTGGAGTTGTCGTTCGTGTATATCTCTGAGAAAATACCAACACGGTCTACAGACTCGTTTCTGGAGATCTTCAGGAGACGATGGGTAAAAGTCAGATTGGCCTTCTAGGAACAAGGTCTCGTTATACCGATAAGTTTGCAGGGATTCCAGAGAAGCTGCATCGTTAGAATAACTTTCCAATCCTGCAGAGACGGTAGTTTGATAGATCGCTTGTTGTACTGAAGCCAGATGGTCTTGCAGGTTAGGAGTAGGAGAGAATATACCGCTGAAAGCCATGGAGTCGTCCTCGTATCGCAATTGAACGATGATGTTGTCTTGGGTGGTAAGAGCTATGAAGTGGTAGATGTCATCCCCATTTTCAGTAGCGAAGTCGTCGATTCGTTGAGCCAGTTCCAAGTCGGATGAAGAGACGAGGTCCACGTATTTGCTCGAGGCGGAATGAAGGAGCGAGCTGAGAGTGAGGAAGAAGCAGGAAATGGTTGAGAATGTGGATCGCATTTCGTTACGAGCAAAGTAGCTTGAGCTGACGGTTCACTATATCTCAATCGTCAGTCGCTGTCGTCGAGCGTGGATTTGGGTCGACTCACGATGAAGTGTTGAGAAGGATATCAGCTCAATTGATTGCTCGAGTAGATGCAATTGACTGGGTTGAGGGTTGGAAGCACGAACGGATATCATGCTACTTTACATCCCCTTCTTATACCTTCTCCTTCGCTTCATTCTGCTATCAAGATCTTGTCGAGCTCGTTTCGTTCAAACGCCGGAGTAACATGGCGCGAACATGATCCGCATTTGAAAGCGATGTGATGTTCTCTCTTTTCGAGTCAAGCGAGACGATAAATAGCGGTCACTGAGGAGGTCCCTTATTCGGTTCATCGATATGCACTCCCTCGAGCTTGAGAATACCTCTCATGGTTGAGTGCACGTAGAAGCGAAACCAAGAAGCTGTGCAGGATTTTTGATCGCCGTGTCCATAAAGCAGTACAACCCATGTGTGGCGAGGTAAAGGAGAGGTACAAGCGATCCAAAGGATCCCTTTGTCATCTGCCCAAGCGAAACCATCACGCATTCCTAAGACCGGTAAAATGAGCTCCGAATATACAGGATCAAAGGTGATAAAGACGTTGGGTTATTATTGCTTGATCCGGGCGATGCTTTTTGAGATCCTCTCCTATCTTCACTTTATGCCCATGTTGCCGGTGATCATAAGGTCGGGAGAAGCACCGAGCGCATGGACCTTGTAGTCATGGCATTCAGTGTTGTTGGGCAGGACAGTCTGTCTTGAGATACAAGGCTAGCTGAACCCGCTTGTGAGCACAGCGTCCATATTTCGAAGCCAAAACAAAACGAATCGCATATCACTTAAGAGACGGATCACATCGAATTCATATTCAACATCGAAGTAAATCATCACAGGCATCAATTCTCATTACAAGAGTACAAACCAGAGCGAACATTACGGTGTATTGACGATGCTAATCATTTGAGACCATTTACAATACAGGTAGCAATTTCCAGCTGCCAGCTGCCCAGCAAGCTTGGATCAATCACCTGCGCAGAAAACAGTCAGTCATTAATCGATCGGTGATTTGATCCACCCAGAAAACACTTACCAATTGTATTGACATGACTTCTGCCATCTGCATTCTCCGCCAGTGTAGTAACAAGCAGTACATCCAGGTGTGATGCAATTAGCACCCACACTACAGAACTGACCGCATCTTGAGGCCTTCTTCTGCAGGTGCTCGTTCACATCTCGAAGGCATTCTCTGCACGGTCTACAGATGAGTCGTTTGTCGAGCTCACCACCCTCATCAGGAGCACCGTATCGATAAGCTTGGAGAGTCTCGAGGGAAGCGGCACCGTCGGAATAATTCTCTAGACCAGCTGAGGAAGTAGCGTCAAAGATGATTTTCTGTACGATGGAGAGATGTTCGTTGAGAGATTCAGTCTCGGTGAAAAAGGCTTCGATACCGACTGAATCGTCTTCGTATCTGATCTGAACGATGATCTTGCCATCATGGGTTTTGGCGATGAAGTGGTATACCTCGTCGTGGTGATCGATTGCGAATGAGTCGACTTGAGCAGCGGAATCCTTCTCAGAGTCGATAACCCAGTCGACGTATTTGGCTAAAGCTGAGGTGAGCAAGGTGAAGATGAGAAAGAAAGAAGTGATGAAGGTGGATCGCATTTTGGATTTTGTTGACTAGGTAAACAGGTCAGTCCTGGCAAATTGATCAGCCTCATTGACAAGACTCACTAAGATTATGAGTGGTACAACGAAGCGATGTAGAAGCTGAAGAAGATGTGATTGGATCGTTGACGAATGGCAAGTCCTTGCAGATTTTCAAAGAAGTAGTATTTATACCTTCCTCGATGTCTGTCCATCCGCGATCCTCTCTTTCAGATATCGAGCTTATCTCACCTTGAGATCTTGAAGTACCGCAGCGAACGGCCGATCTCAATTGATCTTCATCGCTCCATGAATGCCTGTCGCTTCTTCAACTCCCACCAGGCGAGCCGGACAAGCGGTCAACACGGTCAAAGTCGTCGGCTGGGTAATAGAATCCCATGATTATGCTTGTAGATCTTGGTTCATTCGCATGTTTTCACCGGAAGCTCATACACAATCAGCATCGTAAGTGATAAGCGTATATCTTCTGTCGAGCTCTGATGGTACCTGGATCGAACTGCATAGCAGATTCCTGTGCTGTTGAAAGCAAGAGATGCCGCTTCGACTGGTTGGCAAGCATGATTTTCACGAAGAGGTGCGACCCGGGAACCCGGCATGATCATCGCTAACGAGCCTGTCGTACTCTCAACAAGCGAGGGATCTGTTTGTGTGTTTCATGTTGTTCTTCACTAGGTCGAAGGACTTATGATGGCGATAAGGCGGTACATCCTCGACAGCTGTCCATGAGACCGTGAAAGCCGTGTTTGAATGAGATCATTTCGGATTCGAAGTCTGGTATAGAATCGTCTTGTCTCCTTTCGGCTAGTTGATCCCATCTGCGCGGCCGCATGAGAGCCCTTGCTCTGAATCACGGAGTGGCCATGTACCGACTATCCTGTGAGAGCTCGAGTCGACTCAGGCAGTTTTCCAATTCAGAGGTTGACCGGCGAGCCGCAGATAGACCGTACAGGTCGGAATCGTATGAAGGCGAGAAAGGTTGTCGATACTGCGGCGTCTTAGGCTTGTATGTCCGATAACGAGCTGGGGAGAGATCTGAACGGGGACTCAGCAGAGTAGCGTGCCGTACCGTCTCTTCATCTGCTAGTGAGACAAACACCTCATCGGCGATTCTGATCGACATTTCGCTTTAACTGGTGAATCCGGCCTGTTTCAGGGAGGATGTTGTCCAGCTGACCATGACTAATCAGATAAGTGTCAATATACACACTACTTGCCGGATGACCGACTTCGCGGCTGTTAGACTCGATGCATAGCTTATCTCGCTGATCGGAGTGGCCATCATCGCGTTGATCTGACGTTACAGGCTACTGACAAGCATACGACTTGAGAATCATTACTAAGTGCAATGTGGCGGATAGCATCCTAGATCCAAAGATCTGGCACTAAAACCTCTTTTATGGCAGTAAATGCCGTCACCAAATGTGCACTAGCAGGTCAGCTGCACCTACCTATCTCGTATCTGTCCGGGCCGTCGTTTGGGGTTCTCATCCTGTCGCTGGTCGTATCTCTCATATGACGAGGTTGCAAACAGAGAGTCAAAGATTACTCCAACTCCCGTGCGTCTTCTCGATGGCCTTACAACACCTAACCTATCGATTCTTGCGCGTTCTTCGCCCACGAGGCACGACATCTGCGTGATTGTTCGATCTGCATCCGAATAGCATGCAAGTTAGATCACAAACATACGTTCGTGTGCTACTTGATCTCCCAAGCTACCTGTACATCAAATCATGAAGCGAGCAGACGGTATGACAGAAATGTGGAAGATCAGGGCCACCGAAGCAGAGTCGGGCTGAAGTGAAAACACAATTTTGCCTCCGGAATTTCTGGGAAAACCTCATCTGCCGACGGACGCGTCTGATTTTGATCGAATTTTTCGGGGATTTTGACTGGATTTCGAAAATGCGGGCTTCGCAAAATCAAACGCGTCTTATTTAGCGGTAAAACTCAAAACCTAAACTCTATCTTATCCTGGAATCGAAACCAGATTTTCGGGGGAGGGGTTTCCTGGTCAGCGCTAGGTGGATAAATCGCTGTAAGTTTACAATCTGAGTGCTCACGACAAATGGATGACCTGAAGTCGATGGACTCAACGCTACCATATCGCCCACAGGCAGGAGAGCACCATTGGCTTGGGGCAAGGCAACAACTGGTGCGCAGATGACAAAGCAACGAGATTCGCCGAAATTCGGTTACCCTCCCGGCTCACCAATCGCGTTTTGCGCAGCTTTCGTACGGGGTTAGGTAGGTCATGCGCCACGTCATTGTCCGTCGATCCCCGCATCCAAGTTGCGGATCACCCGATCCTTGTTGGGACAAGCAGAATGAAATTCTTGGACGAAGTCGGAGAATTGTCCGGATTTGTGGTATTCGACATACCCTCAAAAGCGCCAAGATTGATTCCTGGTGGCGTCGTCTTATTCCATGGGCTATATCTACAGAAGGGTACGAGAGATGATCGACATACACTATCGACATACACTCCGTATATCTTCCTTTCTGCAATGCAAGTATGCGCTGCAAGCGGTGTGTTCGATGCAGGAAGAGCCATCAAAGCAGCTGAGCATGCAAAGAAAAGCGAAAGTTGGCGTAAGCAATCGATCCAAAGGTCGGCCGGAGACGAATTTAGATCTTGAACCTGAATCAGATACCCAGTGCGCCATCAGGGCGGGCAGTGCACCTCCTTGGCTCGGTCAAAGTTCTGGTCCTCTTGCCATAGATGTCTCTGGCTCTATCATCTTGTGGACGTGACATGTTTTCCCAGATCAAGCATGAAGAATAGATTAGACCAGGTCGTCCGATAAGAGCTATCTTGAAACGTCGATCATCTGATCGTGAGTGATCGATTTTATGACTATCAGTAGTCTTTCTTGGTGTGCAACAACCGACGCACGAATCCCGTCGTTACCATTACTTGCGTAGCCGGTCTCGTTATGCCATGTCGTGATAATTGGGCAGGGAAGAAACACTCATCATGCGGCGGTCGAATTTACGTCTTTACTCGCTTCCTTAGTTGGCGGGCCGCCTCTCAGAGGATGCACGTAGAGACCAACATGGACGCAGCTTACATTTTGATCTGATAAGTCAGAATTTTGTACGTACAAGGGAAGCAAGACTTCTGATTTGTACGACCAAGAATCAATTACGAGAGTTGCAAGTCAGTAAAAGCCGTGAATCTTAACGTTACCTTTTTAATCTAAAGTCTAATTATCGACTAAAAAGGCTTAGCAGGTCCGCAAGTTTTGGGTCATTTCAGTTGCCCGGCCCTGTAGATCAGGGCCGACAAATGAGCTCTCATCTGGACTGCAGCAAGACGAGACCTATCAGACTTTCTACGGAGGCAAACGGGAAATCAACCGCGCACGGATTTCTCAACATACGGCATTCTGTGGAATGAGACTGATTAAGTTCCATACACATGTGCAGAGCTTACTTGATTCCAAGTCCCTTCCCGTTGAGTTAGCTTGCAGAAAGCGTTGTTGCACCTTGCCTCCAACTAGAGACAGCGGTCCTTCTTGAAGCTTTGACGCCATGTGAAGGTTAATTCAGCCGGGTAAATCGCTTCGAAGCTCAGGACATACTTGAGCCCGCCTCTGACGCTCCCTGGGTTCTCGTATGTCTGTCCGGCAAATCGGCCTGTACCAATTTATCAAGCTTGTTCACCTCTCTGATCTGAGATGCAGACCGCACTGTGAGCACAACTATGACCATCTGTAGCGCCTGAGCGACTTGTACCTTCATAGCCGGTGCAGAAGCATGTGTGATGAGAAGGAATGCGATAATATCCAACGCAATAAATGACTGCGAAACCCTTTCGTCAGAAGTTAAGGGGACGCCTCGTTTTGACATATCCCTTTTTACTACTGCATCCCACGCGGACCTCCATAACGAATCTCCCAAAGTACGACTACACTTTATGATCGCTTTTTGCCTAGTATCTTGATAACATCATCAACGTCTCGGCCTGCTGCAGAGCAAACAAGATCCATCGGTACTTTGCACTCGTAATTCTGTTTGACAGAGCGTCAAGACATCTTGATACCGTCCCTCCCCCTTTTTGCATTTGACTTTGATTTCAGGGTAATAATACGAAATCAAAATCAAGAAGTCAACGATACTACTACACCACCGCCTGACTGGTACAAGTTAAACGGGGTTTACTATCTCATATATCCTGATTCAGTTACAACTAAAAATCCTAATCTTGGACTCTCCCAATTGCAATTGGAATTGCTGGTCCTACTCCTATACTTCTCGCTAGACCCAATTCTATCTACGCATCCGAACACGCAGTAGACATATCCTATTCAGAGGAAAATCAATTCAATCCATCGTCAGTAGACCTGTAGTTCTCTCCACATTATCGGCGGTACTTCCAATACGGGTCATCGATTTGATCGACACTTCAACACCATCCGCCCATTGCAGCGTCATCGCTTCATTGTGCTCGCTTGGATTTCTTCGCCTTTCTCTCAGGCCCAGCCAGTGTGGTGTATCGGAGGAATTGGGATACTCAGGATCAAAAGTTTGACCGCACAGACGTTTTAGCATCAGGACTGGACTTTGTCTCTCGGCTGGCGCCATTTTTGCTGTGCAAGTGGTGTGTTGTCCACAAGGAAACAAGGAAGAAAATCAAGGAAAGGATAAGGAAAGGACGCGACCAGGGACCATCAAAATCAAGTGCCGACCATCACTTTAGACGTATCCAGCAGCATCATCATCAGCAGAGATTTCAATCAGGGCAAAATACAACATACAACCCAAAGATCAGAGTACCCGAGCTTTTGATCTCGACAAAAGACCAAAAAAGGTGAGCTACCATTCTCCGTCCGATCATGCTTTCATCAACCACATGCAATGTCCTGTCAAGCATTACTGGCTTAAGCATGCCTTGAACCGCTCATAGCTCAATCTGCCCGGTACTAGTCGTGTCGTGAGCTGATAGAACTTCATGAAATCGCAAAGGCAGAGCCTCGTTAAGGGTGTCAAAGGAGTTCGGAGATAGCCTTACCGTTTTTTAAGACGTCTTACTTTTCCTTTAAACCTGACTTGTCGGAAAGCGCCACTTGATGAAGGAAAGTCAACTGGATCTGTGTGAGTCTCCCGTCAATCATCTTCTTTCTTCCACATGTCGATCTCATTCTTTCCCGCTGCTTCACATTGCTATATATACTGCCATGAGCTGACGACCGGTCCATCTTCTTTCCACCTTTCTATTCATTCAGGTTGTCTTTGACCTTAGTCATCGTACAGAGGTAACACTCATAAAGTTGAGCTTGAATGAAGTGGTAATCGACCTAATACGCTCGACTTGCCTAAATCAGACTTGGTGTAGTAGACATTTACGGGAGAATCAATTGCGATCCCACTGTCTCATTGAGAATCAGGTATGTCTGAGACATCCCCCAAACACTGTCATTCAGATCCTGTCTCTTGTGCCTTTATCTTCGCCCTCGTCCCGCTGCAAGCTCAAACCCGTTGTTGACTAGCATGCTAATCCGCCAACGCCTTGTTCTGTCTTGCATTACTCAGTCTCTCCGATCATACCTCAGTCTGTCTCGTTTCATTCTCTCTCACCTGCTCAGGTGAAGCTTCGTCTCCCCTTACGACACCATGACGTCCACCCCAAGCCCTCTACCGACAACGCAACAGGATCAGTCAGACAATGACACGCCGAAACGGCGGGATCGGCATAATGGAAGTAATAATGCTTCGATGGCCGAGTACAATGGCTCACCTACGACAACATACTTGGCTCAAGTCTACGTCCAAACTGCTCCGAACACACCTCATGGGCATGATCTGCCTTGCGATATCCCGGCCACCGATGTCTTGGTACATCCGCATCCGCACCATGCTCAACAGCAACACCATCATATCCAGCATCAGCCACCGCCTCACTCCTTGCCGCAACTTGATGACACTTACGACTACAATTATGCGGAATATTCAGCGTCCGACGACAATGAGGATTTTCTTCCCATGCCAGAACAAGTCACTCCACCTGCGCCGTCTCGAGAAGAAGAAGACAGGACTCCGATCGTCACTGATACACAGGCGCAACCTATTAGTCTACCTTGCCCACCGAACCTCGCCTCAGGAGATCAAACGGTCAGAGCGGCAGCGCATAAGAAACCTCCTCTCATGTCTCCATTCAAGACTTTCAACGCTCAGCAGCAGGTCCCATTGCAAGGTCAACAAGCGGTGCATCAACCTCAATCGCCTGTCTATCCCTTACCGATAGAACATCAGCAATACTTAGATAATACTGCTATGTATTACGGTCAACCTCAACAACCAGGATATATCGCCTACCCTCAGCAGATCTCCCCTTCGACTACCATGAACTTTGCGCAATTCCCATCTCAATACGCAGGTATGCAACCTCAAGTGACCGGCATCTTCCCCAATGAGATGTATCAGCCTCAACCGCAATACGCCTTCGCTGGTCCACCTAGAAGCCGGAATGGTTCGCCAACATCAAGTATAGCTTCTTCAGGTGTTTCCCTCGCACGAACCGCATCCACGTCATCAGACTTTCGGACCACAAGACCCAAAGTCAAGCTCACATACGAGGACAAGCGGAACATTGTCAATTTACATCGCCAGAATAGCTCGTTACGTCAGGAGGACATAGCAAGGATGTATGGCGTGGATCGAAGCACAATCAGTAAAATCATCCTTTCATCTCACAGGTGGACACAGCCTCAAGAGCCACAAGCGCCACCAGCTCCAAAGGTACCCAAATCTGTTGGCGGACGGTTCCCTGCAGTGGAAGCTAAGCTTGATGAGTGGATGGACGCGCAGATCGCTGCTGGACAGGATGTGCGCGATAATATCGCCAGAGAGAAGGCAAAGACGTTTGCAAGAGAAATAGGGTTCCCAATGGATAGATTCAAAGCATCTGCCAAGTGGCTTGACAAAGTGAGTCTTCTTATCCACACCCTCAATGGATTCAGCTGACAAAACTTGCACAGTTCAAGGATCGTAGGAAGGCTGCAGGCAAAGCAGTGGTATCGCCGACTCAGCCCGAGTACGGCTACTATACCTATCCTGCCAACCCTTACCCTGTTTTGGTATCACCGATGGAAAGCGGTGTCAATCTATCTCGATCGCAATCTACAATCACGCTCTCCTCGTCCGGATCTAGCGGTCAAGAGCAATACCAGGCTCCGGTCTACCTGACCACCGACGGAGGCCATTCCAGAATGGCCTCTACCCGATCCGAATCTGATCTGCTCAATACTTTGGACAACACTCCTAACAGTCGGTCACGGTCTCAGTCTTCCCCTCAAGTCCTGATCGAGCCGGGCATGCAATCCCCCTCATCCGGTAAAGTCCTAAAACAGAGACCAACTCCTTTCGCCTTACAGCGACAGAACTCCTTCCAAGGTTCCGCCACTAGCCCCTCCCCTCGTCGACCTGGTACACTCTCTCGAACGAATTCCACTCAAGGACATGCTCGGCGACAGGGCAGACCTCTCAGTCTCGCGGCGTCTGCATTCGGCTTCACAAACGTAGACCCAACTGCTCAATCGCCTGTTCATTCCCCTACTATCGGAGGGCATACCAGGCAGAGATCTGATATGTCTGTATCGAACGGCTTCTCCGGCATGACCTTGTCGCCCAACGTCTCTGAGAACGGGGCCGTCGGACTATCGGGTCAAGTTGGAATACCGATGTCAAGCACGGTTCCGCCTCTCACACCTCTTACTCCCGCCACTCAAGGCTCAACTGGCTCAGTGTCCAACAACGGCGTTTTTCCCAACACGGAGTATGGTGATTTGATACCCAATGATATTCAAGCGATACCGATCGTACCTATGACTCATGTTCAAGGCCAACAACTGCATTGCGCAACGATGCCAAACAAGCATTACATAGCTCATCATCAGCATCAACAATTACAGCATCCAGGTCATCCTCAGCAATTCTACCATCCGCATGGTCTCGTCTACGCTCCTTCCGACTTCGGCCCGGCTCCCCCTCAAGGATACGTCGTAGCGCAGCAGCAGTCTCAACAATGGCAATGAGATCTCCAGTAATCGAGATGCTTCGAACACGCACGAGCAACACTTTGCTGTATGACATTTCTATCGTTGACGAATGGTCGCCCTCATCCATTTCGACATCGATCTGGATTATCAGATTGTCGAATAGCATACCAAAATCTCCTCATATTCGACCTTCATGCGCACACGACACGTCCAATACACCGATACCACATCAAGCATTCTGAATTTTCTCATTGTCATATGTTATAACGTTTCATGTCTGTCTTCATATTTTCCGCTTGAGTCTGGTTTCTTCAGTTCTGGGTACCAGTCTACGTATCTTTCCATGTCAATTAACGATCCAATATGTGTATACATGCATTCGCATAGCATTGTCTGCTTGTCAGTATGTCAATATGAATTAGTCGACTGAACTTGCAGGATTCTGGTGACAACTTGGGGTGACTAAGGGAGCTGGAATTTCGTAATTACCTAAAACGGTGCCTTTTCATGCTTAAATGTTGATTTGAAGAAGCAACAAGCAGCGAAAAAGAGGAACATTACTTGACTGAAAGACCACCAAACTATGCTCATTTCGTTCTTTTCGAAATCTCGTTCCTCTCCATCCAGTCCATCCAGTACTTCGGAATATAAAACGCAGACAGAGTTAGATGGTCGTGATTGAAGGTTAAGGAGGGTCTCCTCCTCCTGCGTAACAAGACAAGACGCAGAAGGGGGAATGATTGATGAATTCTGGAAGTGGGAATAGGAATTAAGGATTAGACTGATCTCAAGTCTGAAGTCTGAGACATTTGGGTTGGGGTCATAGATAAGATAACGAGTTGGGTCAAGCCGAGACATTCAAATCATCAACTTCTGGAAGATCGCCGAATCGCCAAGCGTTAGAGAGATCTGAAGAGATCCTTTTGTTCGTTTGTTCATCAGGCTAGCGGTGACGTCGGAAATAGCCTGACAAAGGAAGTTCGGAAACCGAAATACCAGAGTGCGATAGGTCCATCTCGATCAACCAACAGCTAGACCGGGTGTGTGTGTGTGCCTCGCAACCAGTGAGCCTGGTAGTCAAGCAGTCAGAGTGATATTGTGTACCTCGAGTGAACAGTGCGTCCATATATCCTCCCTTCTAGCCTGATAAGTTGTTTACATCTCGATATTGACGCTGATATAACTCACGGAAACAGTCAAGACAACCACGAAGTACTCTCGGTGAGGTTCAATACCAATACAGAAGACGAGATAGTCCAGAGAGAAAGTGAAGAGACGCATCAACTCCGAAAAAATCGTTAGCAAAGGAAGAAGGTCCAAGCGTCTTGAGTCAGGGATATCAACAATTAACTAGGATTGTGTAGTGTATACACATTGTTCTCTCAGTGAGTACTCACGCTGATCCACTCAGGCTTCACTCTATCTCAGCCTGCTCAGCCTGTATCCCTAACGCATGCTCTTCCTCACACTGAATGGATCAAATCTCGTATACCCAATACTTCCACTCTCCCTTTGTCAAGGGCAGTTATCTAAACCATTTTCAATCTGTACGACAACAACCCCTTGAAAGGGCACACATCCTTCCAATCTACCCATCCTCGTTTACCTCCCCACATCGTCTCACTTGTTTATACGCATACCCCTTTCGGTTCCTCCCGTTCTCGCCGCTTTCAGCAACTGCTTTCCCAAGCTGAGTCTTAGCTCCAAGCTGATCAACCTGCTGAGCAGCTACGTCGAAGCTCTTCGCCCTTGACTGCCTAAAGTCCCCATTCCAATCAGCTTGCACTTCTTACCTCAAGAGCGACAGATCGTATCAGTACCCGAGAAGAAGAACAAGCCTTGTCAAAATGGGGTCCAAACGAGCTTCAGCGATATTATCCCCTCCGATGTCTCCTTCACCCTCAGCCTTACAACGTCCGAGCTCTTCGATGAGCTCTGTTCGACAAAGAGTCAGCAGTGATGCGTCTACCGTCATGGGTGACGCTTCAGAAAGCAGGAATGTGCGAGTCGGTAAGTGTACTGGTCACCCTGCCTTATCCTGCGAAACCCAGCTGAAGCCATATGTGGATAGTCCTACGTATCCGACCTTCTGACCCCAACGATCCCTCCGTCCCTCCCCGGTTCCGCACCGTCCTCGTCCACCCTACATCGCCCTCAGAGGTCAGACTGGACGTTGACCCAGCGACTCTAGCCGGTCAAACTGTCGGTAGCTCCCATGCGGCGGGAAAGAAACACCCTTTGTTCAACTTCGACCACGTACTGGGAGAGCAGGCCACCCAAACGGAGTTGTATGATGTTACGGCTAGAGAGACTGTGGACGAGTTCATCAAAGGTCATAATGTTACATTCCTTGCGTAAGTCGCCTCTTCACACAGATCTCACAGGCGGAGACGGTTGCATTCTGACCACGCTATACCCTCAGATACGGTCAAACCAGCTCGGGAAAGTCCTATTCCATGGGTACGACCGGCGAGGAAGTCGACTATTCGGGGACAGAGTTCACCCCTCGAACGGGTTTGATACCTCGTACCGTCCATTCAATCTTCGAGAAAGCGGAAGAAATACGTCAGCAATCAGGAGCAGGCGCATCATGGGAATGTCGATTAAGCTTCTTGGAACTGTACAACGAGGAAATCATTGATCTCCTTTCCGGAAGCGGGGTGGCAATCCAAATTAGAGAAGAAAGAGATGGGAGGATAGTATGGGCCGGGATAAAAGAAGTGAAAGTGAAATCTCTCGAGGAGGTCATGTACCTCTTACAGGCTGGATCGGAACGAAGGAAAACGGGAGAAACATCGATGAATGCTACTTCATCTCGAAGTCACGCTATATTCTCTCTCACCTTGGTCCAAAAGAAAAGATCTGGCGCAATCTCGTCCCCTTCAGGTATACCCAGGAGCGAAACTCCCACTCGACAGCTGCGACGGCCTTCCTCAACAATTGGCCTGCCCGGCCCCAGATCGCCAACCCCCTCAAGCGTAAGGGGCGGACCACCAAGTAGTTATGGGCGGGCTACACCAACAGGAAGACCCATGTCTATGCAACCTCCTCCATCGCCCAACACGAACGAATTTGTCATAACAACCAGTAAATTCAACATGGTTGACTTGGCCGGTTCCGAGCGTTTGAAACGAACGGCAGCCCAAGGCGATCGAATGAGGGAAGGTATCTCCATTAATTCTGGTCTACTCGCTCTGGGCAATGTTATTTCAACCTTGTGTGATCCGGTAAAAGCACGAGGACATATACCGTATCGGGACTCCAAATTGACCAGAATGCTCCAGGATTCGATCGGAGGAAATTCATTGACTACAATGATAGCTTGTATCTCACCTATCGAAGCTAACATTGGTGAAACCATCAACACTATCAAATACGCCTCGAGAGCCAGAAGCATAAGGAATCAAGCAAAGATCAACCAAGTTGAAGCTGGATGGGACGACGTGGAACACTTGCAAAGCACTGTTATGAAGCTGCGAAAACAGCTATCTATGCTTATGGAAGATGGAAAAGGCTCGACGAATGGGCATTCTCCGGCTGCAAGCGAGGAAAGCATCAAGCAAAGCGAGAAGTTGATACAGAGATTGGCGGAACTACAAAGAGAGCACACTGAAGTGAGTGAAGTGCTTTATGGTCGGCCTTCGTGATGTTGATGATGGGTCAAACAGCTTTACGATCGATATCTGCAGAAATGCTCAGAGAATATGCGGCTGTCCGGAGAATTGCGGACGAGGGACCCGGTCGATAACGATGCGTCCAGCAAATTCAACGAAATGGTCGAGCCTGTCATCCTAGAGTGAGCTATGAGTTCAGAGACAGCGTTTCTCGCCATAGAGCTGACAAAGGAGTGTCGCAGATACGAGAAGGTAGTGTCTGCCCTGAATCAACAACTGGACGAGCTGAGGGGCGAACTGGTGAGTATGCATTACATATATTATAAAAATATACGCTGATTCGAGTGAGACGTAGTCGGCTATGAGTGAAATGCAGGAAGATCAGAACAGACAGTTGCAAGAAGCACGAGACAGGCAATCGCAGAGTGAATCATACGTCTCAGAGCTGAGAAGTAGGCTCGCTAAACTAACGGAGCGCAATTCGTCAAGCGAGGTAAGCTCTACTCGCGCGCTGATCCCGTCGTGGTCTTGATGTTAACGCGCATTTGTCAGGCATATATTCAAGACCTCGAGGCGAAGCTGAAGACCCACGCAGAGAAGGAGGATTCTCATTCTGATGCTATCGCTGAACTTAAGAAGGATATTGCCAGACTTCGTGAAAACAATGCTACCCTCAATCAGCATACCTTCGAATTGGAAGCAAGACTATCGAGATCTGAAAGCACCGCGACCGGTCTAGCAGCTCAGGTGGAGAAACAGGAGAAGGAGGCCGAGAGAAGGGAAGCCGCGTACCGGGATCTTGAAGCGCATATTGCGTTACTGGATACGTCAAAAGACAACAAATTACTCCTTGAAGAGCTCGACCAACGAGATCAGAAAATTGCAGAACTGGAGAAGGACCTAGAGGAGAAAGCTGCATCCGAGGAGAAAGAGCGATCCCGACTTGTCGAAGCGGTGCAAGCTGAGAAATCGATCCAATCCGAACTGCGATCGAGGTTGTCTTCGATGCAAGCATCAGCAGCTGCCGCCAGCTTGCCGACTCCAGCTTCGCCTCCCAGTGAGAATGGAATTATTCGGTCTGATGTGACGGCCAACACTCGATCACCCCTTCCAACGCACAATCAGCTTACCCCGCCAGATAGTCCTCAAGGATCGCAGAGCAGGGAGAGATCGGATGACGCAGATGAGGTAGAAGAGCTGAAGAAAGCGCTCAGAGATCTAGCAGAGAAGTTTAGCAATTCTGAGTCGCGTGTTGCTGAACTTACTACTCAACTCTCGGAGGCCAGATTAGTCAATGCTGAGATGGAAGATACGGTACCGCCTTCACCCTCGCCAGCCACAGAGGACGAAGAGGAAACCCTTAGTGAGGCTGAGACCACACTTCAAACCCCCAGGGACAGCATGTCAGCCACTTCGCCGTCCAGACGAAGAGGTAGCATGCCCATCTTGTCAGCTACGAAAAGTCCGGGGCAAAGTCCGGGTTTTCGAGGAGGGAGGGGATACGGAGATTCAGCGCGAATGAGGTGAGCTTTATGTTTCTTCGAACATTGAATGGTGTTGCACAATAGGAGTCTAAGCGCTGACAACGCGTCGCCTTCAGACCACAATCGCTCTCGCAGGAGCTATCTTCTGCGCAATCGTTGGGTACATCACCGCGCGCTTCATGGACGCCTATACAATCGCACAGTAGGAATAATAGCCTACTACTGTCTTCACCATCGCCCACAAATTCGATGCATACACTGAAGCCTTCCAGATCAAGCCAATCTCTGGAAGCTGAGCTGAAGTTTGTCCATCGAGTAAGTGTCGATTTGTGAACTGGCAGAAGATGGTTGATTTTGACCCAGACTGATTTCCGTATGTGAATAGATCGTTGAAGAAAGGGACGAAGAACTCAAAGACCGCGAAGCGTATATAAGGCAACTTGAAGACAACCTCCAAAAACAGCACATCATCCCCTCCCTTATACCCAGTGCAACTGCCAATAAAACAACCTCCAATTCTTCAGACATAGCCATACCTGCAACACCTAAGACACCACGAATCAGTGTGGATATACCCAATACACCTCCGAGAAATATACCCTTACCCGATAGTCCCAGGACCCCATCGGCAAATGTTGCTGAATTGCCATCAGACAAACAGGAGCGCGAAACTGAACACGAAGATCAGAATGGCGAATTACACGTCCCCGCACAGAGTGAAGTAGAAATGGGCGGACTATCGCCCAAGTCGGTCAAGAGGTTCAGTCAGCTCAAAGATACACTGCATTTACTCGAGAATGGAGGGAGCGAAAGCAATGAAGCTCAGGACAAGATTGACGGACTGATGAAGTGAGTCATGCCCAGTGAGATGTGTGATAAAGCTGACGTGGTGCAATGTAGGGAGATGGTCGATAAGGAAGAATCACAGAAGAAGATCATCGAACAGCAATTCATCCAAATTGCGGACTTGCAAAAGATGAACAACAAATTGAAAGAGGAATTGAATGAACGAGTAAGCCCCAGAAGATCCATAAAATACAGAAGTCAATTTGACAGAAGACCGTACTTTGAACAGGAAGTATTCCCTCAAACTGCTGAAGTCGAAGAACTGAGAAGAGAGCGCGACCAGTTGATCTCAGAAAAGGCTCAATCGTTCCCACTTGTCCCTTCGACTCCGTCCGGCGATGTCGTGGTGATGGACCGACTCAAAGCTGAACATGCGGAAGATCTGCGATCTCTGATTCAAGGCCATAAAGATACTGTTACCGTCCTGCAGTCCGAACACTTGCAAGCCCTCAACAAGCTGAAATCCACAATCGAATCTAATGAGACTTCTCATCGAGCTGAGATCGAAGAGCTCCAGGCGAAGCATGATACAATCATCAATGACCTTCAGAGTAGACATTCGGAAACTCTGGAAGCAATCCAAGAAGAGAACGATATGATAGCTGAAGAGATGGAGAAATCCTTGTCGCAGTCTGAGGAAGAGCGAAGACAGCTGAAAATGCGGGCCGATCAGGCATTGTTCGAATTATCCCGAATAAGGGACGAACATGCTTTACAAAGGAACAACGACGCCAAATCTATCAGTGAATTGACCAGATCTCGCGAGCAATCAAAGAATGATATCGCGGAATTGGAGAAAGTCAATGACGATTTGCAATCACAGAACAATGGCCTGAAGCAGCAAGTCGTCGAGCTAGAAGGTAAACTGAAGGACAGCAGGAAATCTGTAAATATACCGCCGCCTCAAGGACCACCACCCACCACTCCCCTGCCGCCTCTTCCGAAGAAGCGTTCAGTCGCCAATATGAAGCTGGATCTGAGCTCCCCGACTTCCGCCAATGGATTCAACAGGGAGAATGGCCCATCTTCCGCGGATTACTTTGGTAGGAGTGCGGAAAGTAATTCGAATCATTCACATATGTCAGATGCGAAAGAGCAGATCAGCAAGTTGTTGAGCGAGAAAGATATAATCAGCGGAGAGAAGGAGGAATTGCTGGGTGAGAAAGAAGATCTGAAGAAGGAGATGAAGGATATCAAGAGAAAAGTGCAGGATGTTGTGAGTGCTACTCGTTGATTGGTCATACCAAACGCATGTCGGCTGATATGTCTCGGCATCTGGATGTAGGAGAACAAACTGATGGAGGAGAAAGTCAAAGTGACAAATCTTACTTTTGACCTTCGAGAATCGCAAAAGCAGAGTGAGTTCGCTTTGTATGGCTCAATTCGAGATCAGTGAGAAAAGACTAATTGTCAAATTGATTGGGTAGATACCAAACTGCGCTCTCACCTCGAAGAGAGTAAACGGGAAGTCAAGCAATTGACAGACACGTGCAATTTACACATCACTGAGCTCAATGCCAGAAGGGAAGAAGCCAATAGATTCTCTGAAGAAGGTCACAAGAACCGTGATTCACTACAAGCGGCTCAGGCGCAAGTTGAAACGCTCAAACGTCAACTGGATAAAGCGGTTGAGAAGAAAGTGAACAAGAAATTGCTAGGTGTAAGTCTTGCGCATCTCCCGCTTTTTGACTTGACATGACAACAATCGAGATGATCGGTTTCGATTTCGTGCTGACTCTGTTGATTGTATATGTGTGTTAGTGCTTCTAAATCAATATTCCTGCGCTTCGCAATTCTCTTCCAAAAAATACTCGATATTGCACTCTTACCCCAAGTCAACCTTTACATTCTGGATCCTCTGGACAGTCTCGACTTATCCGTATTTAGTTCGTTCTCGTCTGTACTTGCTTTGTATTTCTATACCCTTGTCTCGCTGTCAGGTCAGCCTTTGTACTTACTGTTTCTGTTATACCCAAATCTCGAACTGCTCGGTGATTGCGTAAATTTGTACCCGCCCCAGGAGCTGGAGAATCTCACTTAGTGGATGTCTGTTGGGAATGATCGAGTAGGTAGGGTTGATATGGCTTCTGCAACTAGTAATGAACCGGATAACAGAGTCAGTGCATATCAGTGCCCTGCCCGTCAACGTGGAAGCATGATTTTGCATGTTTTGTATGGGTATATTGACCAAATGGTTCAATCTGGGTTCTCCGCTATACCACCTGGAATAAATCTCATCCGGCAATGTGTGACCTCAGGTGAAGTAATCTATCTCGTCGTATCCTATCCTAACCTATCCTATACAGTCCTGCGGTCAATGACACCTTGATCGCGCAAACCCTAGAAATACGTCCATTTTAGTCTGATCTGACCTCCACACCGATTCCCCCCCCCCGCGCACCTAGTCCTGAAAGATGGGACTAAGCCTTAACCTTCTCTACTGCATCTTTAGCTTTCTCCTTCACCTCATCCACACCAGCAGCTATGGGGTGTTTCTTCTCCCTCCCGCCGAAATGCCAGTAATTCAGGTATCTGCCTTCTTGCACGATCTGGGCGGTCGCGTTGGTAGCGTGGCATGCGAAGAGGAGGTAATTTCGAGGTTGGACTCTCCATGCGAATCGCATGAAGATCATCCTGCACAGCACATGGAGCATTGATCAGCACATGTGATCGTTCGCGTGTGTGACTTCATACTGAAGCGGATGAACTGATGCAAAGACGAGGTAAGAGAATTGGGACAAGGAGATTCCTGATGCTTCCCAAGTTCTCTGAATATGGTTGGTCCGGCCAGGCTAGCCTTGGTCCACTGTCTAATCATTCCCCCTCATTCTCACGTCTCTCAGCTCACGTCTCGCTTCTCAACTCTTCTCATACTTCACACTGAACAACCTTACTCTACACACCTACTCCCTAGTCTGTCACCTACTGGCACCACCTTCTATCGCTCCTTCGCACATGGCCAGGAAGCCAAAGTAAGAAAGAAAAAAAGACAAGCATAGACCCGGGCTCCGGACTCACGAGTAAGCAGCCAGGGTAGGACTCATCACACCCGAGATAGACTCTTCATCACGATTCACGATATCCGACAGAGCAGCTAGAGGTAGACCCCAGTTCGCGACCTGAGCATGACAGGATCACACATGACCCATCTATCAGCTTCGCAGTCCACAGCTGGCCATTGTGAGACGGGTCAAGTCTCGGTTTAGCATGCCAGAGAAGTTGGGGTGATGGTTTGAGATAAGAGTCGGATGATAGATAACAAGTGACACTAACTGGACCCCAGAAATGTGTACCTATTTCATCAATGGGATTAGCATAATTGTTTGCGGAGGGTGGTCACCTTCATCATAGGAGAGGAACTTGGAAGGTATTAGAATGCAAGGAGGGAGAAAGGTTAGCTCACTGAAGAAATATTGTCGAGCCGCAGGGGACTTTGCCCAATTGATGAATCCGCTATTACGACGGTAATCATCAGCGGTCAGCGCCTCCATCTACGTCTGCATCCCTTGTTGCGCTTGAAATCTTCCAATATGAATGGTTGCTCATAATTGTCCGCTTTCGTCTCTCGTCTCATTCGGACTTCGGCTTCGGCTTTGAAGAGATGGACTCCATTGTCCTCTTTGGACTTATTTATCGGAGAGGGAAAGGAAGGACTTACGACCTGCAAAAATCATTTCATTTATCAATATTGTCAGTCCATCAGTCTTTGATCATTTGCTCGAAACAGGCGGTAGCTCTACTCACGCCATTGTACAAGTCTTTGAAGTTTCTCCTAAGCTGCAGAGCGCTGTGTAATACAATTTAGACTTGAAAAATGATACCTTCACCTAGACTGATTGGTGATGCCTGATAAAACGGAAACTAACTCGAAGGGTTGAGCCAAAGCCAAAACACAGGAAACGGAGTCAGCGGAGTACTCCACCACTCCCCGACCGACGGTGACGGTCCGAGCGCAGTGGAAAGATGACGGCTTTATGCGATATTTGGATGTGGCACCTCATTCTTACTTTCTACCTCGTTAACAGTTGCAAGTCAGATTGATATGTACATGCATGCATTGGACAATTATATACAGTCTATAAGATAAGATGAATTATGCGCCGGGTAGAAGCGAAGCAGGCAGAGCTGCGCAGTGTGATGAGAATGATCAAGACGGATCGTATGAATATGAGAGCGGAAGAGTTTAAAGACCATGCCCAAATGGAGGGAATACTGAATTGATCTCAACTTATAACAAGTGCTTTTTACAATCAGCCCGTGAGGTTGACCGGTCCTTCCTTTTGAGATGTTCGACTCACTGAGGACATCGAGAGGGTATTGAGTTATGCTGGCTAGAGCTCCTCGTGTTTCTGGTCTTTCAGATGGCTTAGCTGCCTCTGATACGACTTCAACCTCTCGGTGATCCTATCTTCAAGGGTCAATTCGGTTGCTTGGCCACTATAGCATTGTGCGAAGTGAAAAGCATTGCATCAGCAATTTCCCACTAATCCTCTCTCAGTCATCCATATGAAAAATACGAATCACAGAGCAAAGGACTCCAACCTAGCTCAATTCAGCGGACTCACTGGATTTTATCGCTCATCTTTCTCATTTCCTCTACGACCCATTTCTCCCTTCTCGCCACTTCTCTCTCCCTCTCTTCTACTTCCCTGTGTCTTTCCTTGTCTCTTCGCTTACGCTCTTCGAGCCGCTCCCACTCCTCTTTCCTGGCAGCCTGATACGCCTCTTCGTCGTCGTCGTCTCTCGCAGCGTGAACATGTCCATGAGAGGTGTCCAAGTGGTAATGACCCCCACTTGCTGCAGGACAGGCAGGACAAGGAGTAGCTTTGAGAGTCGATACTTCGTTCTGTAGTCTGTCACGGAGGAGTAGGGAGTGGGTGAGTGCTGTAGACAGAGCTAGGTTGTTTGCGTTTTCTATCCCACAGCAAGATCGACCATTTACCCATTAGCTTGATCTGAACATTCGATTTGACCGGACTAGCCTGGACTAAGGTATCATCATATGATATGACAAGGAAGGAAGCACTCACCTTCACTGTTCTCTCCAACTTTCAACACCCAAACTTCTTTCTCCCTTTCCCCGTCCTTGCTTCGGACGACACTAGCGCCCTGACCGAGATCTTCGATCGACCACCATCCTCTCCCATCGTCGCCTACACCGACACCGTACGGCGCGCCAATTGCGGTGTTCCAGAATCTAAGATGGGGCGCAAGTCGAAGGAGATCGAGCTGAGTATGGTCGTTGAGAGCCAATAGCGAGGTAGGAATTGGGTTTCGGGGGTCAAGGGGAGCGACCAAGGACGATAGAGGAAGGGGGAGGAATGTTGAGAGTTTCGTCAGTAAAGCGAGTTTCTCAGAGACGAGCTTTTCTTGTGTCTATCAAATGGTGATGATGATAATCATTCATCAGTCAGTCACCGATGAAATCGCTGTGATCAGACGCGGATGAGGATGACGGCAAAAGTGGGAAAGGAGATCCATGAATTATTGACTCACCCTCAAAGCTCTGTGTCGTCCGGTCAAAGTGGGTAAACTACCCTTCGGCACTTCCAACACCAATGCAATGACACTGAGGATCAGACTGAGCCATAAGAGGGGGTGCGGCTTTGTGAGTCTGAAAGGACCAATCTTGCGGCCCTTGGGAGATTCCTTCGGAGCAGCGACGTTCACTGTAACTGGAGGCATGGCAGGCGCCGGAGCAGGAGCAGGGGCGGGCTGAGGTGGTGCTGGTGGAGGAGGAGGTGTTCGTTCCCTAGGCGGGTAAGGATGGACGTATATGTTGGGTAGTTGGATGGGAATAGGTCGATCGGTACCGCCACTACCACCGTGATGAGGATGAGGTTGAATATGGATGGTATCCCCGTGATTTGGGTGATCTTGGCTGGGAGGGGTTTCTTCGCCTACGTGTACTTGCGGTTGAGGATGAGGGTGGGGTGAAGATGATAATTTTGCTCGATAGGTCTCGTCCATTTTGAAGTGACCACCAATAAGAGAAGGATCCACTTGAGATGGTGAGTAAATAAGAGAGAAGATTATAAGTTGAGTGAGGGTAAATGAAGTCAGTGAATGAGTGGAGTATTCGTACAGTACAATGAGAAATGGGAGAAGCATCGTTACCATGTCATTTCAACGTGTTTCATTTGATTATGCACAAACGATCAAAGGATGAGGACAAAGCGTGCACAATAAATCATCATTCAACATGACGAAACAACTCATTCTCCGCACACACCACACACACCATACCCTGAATACAAAAGGTGGTAGCCAGGATCGCTCATTCGGACGGATCTCTTCTCTTTCTTGTCCGACTCGCCCCACGTCAGGTTAGAGTCAGTACGGAGGAACAACGGGATCTCACCTGATAGTCGTGTGAGCGTCTGATTTCGATGTGATGTGCCTGCGTCCTAAGCGCTGTTTACAACATGCATTCAATCTATTCGAGACCCCTCCTTTCGTATTGATGACAATGCCACGGTCAGACCTAAGGAGTGGGGACGCCAGTCTGAGCTTCGGGAGCGAGCATCGTCTTGGGCATGATGTTGGCTAATACACCTGCGAAAGCCATTCTGTGGAAGAAAGAGCGGTTCATCCGTTTAATCAGCATTTGAATTGGAGCTACGTTACAATACAATTCGGACAGCGAGAATGAAAGATGAGGGCGAATTCAAGACAATACTCACCCTAATACCAACAATGGCGATTGCGCGTCTTTCCCTTGTCTTAACGGTTGTTGATTGACGAGCGAAATTACAGAAAGAATGAAAGCTCCCCATACCAAGCTGTGTGTAAAGATAGGCATGGAAGTATCAGCACCATTCGGTCGGTTGCGCAGGACACTCTTGCCTCAATCAAGTCTAGACGCAAATCCAACTATGATAGAAAGGCAAGAGATGTCATCGTAGATGTAAGATGTGGGCATGCATATAGGACGAAGAAAGTAGACCAACTTACACAGGCTGCTTAACGAACATACCCGCTCCAGCAGCGGTCATAGCTGTTTGGCCATACGGATCTTTGTATTCTGACCATTCTGAAGTAAAGGGAAGATGGTACGGGAAGACTCTATCAGGTCCACAGATTCATCAGCCAAGTAACCTTGCATTACTTGTGCATACCAATACCAAGACAATAAGAGGACAGGGGAATGGAAAAGGTGAGACTCACTTATCGGATTTGGGGTCGGACTTGTCAAATACTGGGGCGGAGACCATCTTGGACTTTCCTTTTCCTTCTGGCTTGTCGTTCTTGCAGAATTTCCAGTATTCAGTTCGAGCTGAGGTTTCTGAATCACAGATACCACCAGCTCTACCTACGGATCTTCTCCTTAAGTTACTTGGCTCATGTTCTCGCTCGAACAACGAATAACCGCATCGGGCACATCATCCGGAATTGAGCACATGGTGACCACGCTGTTGTGAAAGCAGACCCTGAATTTGAAACTACGGTGGAGATCCCACTTTTTCCAATTCGTCGACGAGTCAAAAAGTCAAAATCAGTGTTATTCCTGTTGTTCGATACACTTTATTTTACTATTGAAGCTCATCTATACAAAGAGATCCAGCACGTTCGACACTAAAGACATATTCAGTACCGCATAACAAAACAATCCAGTGGCCATTCACAAAATGACTTCAGGCGGCAAGAAACAGATCAAAGTCGGTATCTTGGGTGCTACCGGAACAGTCGGACAGAGGTGAGTCTGCACTTGAGAAAATGCAGTGGCTTTCTCGAACATATTACCCATTCTCGAAAACTCTAAACCTTCCCATGGTCCCGATTCGTCTAGAACTATGGGGATATCGATGGCTGATCTGGCTTGTATATCAGATTCATCCAACTCTTATCCGCCCACCCATACTTCAAGATTCACGCCTTGGGAGCTTCGTCCAGATCAGCTGGTCAAGAATACGCCAAAGCCACCAAATGGAAGCTCAATACTCCCATCCCAGACGAAATCAAGACGAAAGTCGTGCAAGAGTGTAAACCCACCGCAGAGGGCTTTGCGGAGTGCGGAGTGGTGTTCAGTGGATTGGATCATGACGTTGCTGGAGATATTGGTGAGTCGGCTGCCTCAAGCTCATTCGTTTCAACATCACGTCCAATTGCTTCTTCTTCGGCTGCGGCTGGCAAAGAGAAGCAATGCGCCGCCCCATCCATGTCAAATCGCAAGCAAGTTATATTGTCGATTACTTGTCTCACTTGTTGACTCGGTTTCATCCTTATCATTCTAGAGGAATCCTTCCGACAATCAAACTTGATCATCTTCTCCAACGCCAAGAACTACCGTCGAGACCCTTTATGTCCACTCATCGTCCCTCTCGTCAACCCTTCCCACCTGTCCATCATCGCGCACCAAAAGAAGACGCTGGGTCTCGAGAAGGGATACATAGTCACCAATGCCAACTGCTCTACCACGGGCCTCGTCGTCCCTCTCGCCGCTTTGGAAAAGGGTTTCGGCCCACTCAAAACTGTGATGGTCACCACCCTGCAAGCCATCTCCGGATCAGGGTATCCCGGTGTGCCGTCCCTCGATATCCTGGATAACGTCGTACCCCATATCGGGGGGGAAGAGGAGAAGATCGAGTGGGAAACCAACAAGATCCTTGGAGGGCTCAATTCATCAAATACCGAATTTGACCTGCATGTTTCGGAAGAGGGGAAATACGGACGGATCAATGTGTCGGCAACTACGACGAGAGTACCTGTTATAGATGGACATACGGCTTCTGTCTCAGTCAAATTCCGTGATTCCAAGCCAACGATAGAAGAGATCCAAAAAGCGTTCAGAGAGTACAGGTGTGAGGCGCAAGAATTGAATGTACCTTCGGCGCCGCCGCAGGCGATTGTGCTTCATGAGGCTCCGGATAGACCTCAGCCGAGATTGGATAGGGATCTGCATAATGGAGCGTGTGTCAGTGTGGGACGGGTGAGACCTTGCCCGGTTTTCGATGTGAAATTTATCTGTCTGGTGGATAATGTAAGGCTGGGAGCGGCGACTAGTAGTATAATGAATGCTGAGATCGCTGTGGAGAAGGGGCTGATAGTATAGACAAGTGGGAGGATTAGGAATGTCGATATGCCGTGTTATGTCATTGATATCTTCCAAATGCATTTTCTGCTAGCATCATGATATTCGCAAGGAGCCCACGCGGTCATTGAAGTAGATTGCCATTTTGAAGAGGGAATTGCGACTCGCAATGACTCTAGACGTGATCATTCATAATATCATACAGAATACAACAATGTCTGTCTATGCCTACAGATGATTTGGCGTAACCCCTAGTCTACCTTCTACGGGAGGGTTCATGCCTATTTCAGACTAGTTTGAGCACCCCTCAGACTCAGATAAGCCTGATCACCTCCAGGACCCTACAAAATCCAGAGTATCCCAATCAGCTCAGAACGGTATCCGGGATCAGGGGATTTTGACTCACAAGACCTCGTACGACATGCCACACGTCTAACCCCTTATAGCGCAATTTCGTCCTGGGATCGGTATATGAGGCGTGCAATCCGGTGATGTCGCAGTATTTCTTGGGCGGGAGTAACGATGGTGGAGCAGTCGGCGTGTGATCTAGGAAATGATCAGCTTTGAATTCTCGAATAAAGCGCTTGCCAAACGCTTGGTCAATTTTCCGGCCGAAGGCAGGAGGAAGGAGGGAAGGATGTTGAACGCAACGTAAACATGTGTGAAGAAGCGCAGCGCAGGCAGAGATGGTAGAGCGAAGCCGTCTTTTGACTGCAGTAAATCGACCATCAAAGAAGAAGGAGAGAGGCTCAACGTGCTTGTGAAAATCAAAGTGAAAGTGAACGTAGACGTACAAGTAATCACCTCTTTCTTAGGCATCAGATCTTCTACAGTGATTCCAGGCTTGCCATCCGGCGTGATAATATCCGTACTTTCCATCTCCTCGTCTTCATCCCCATCTTCGTTCTCGTTAATTGCAGGCGTAGTAGCTCCTGACGGTAGAGCACTAGCACTATCATCTCCCGCTACACTCATGCCCAAACTATCGCTTCTTGGATTCTTCAGATTCCTACCCCTCAACAGATTCGCAATATTTCCCTTGGGTTTGCTACTCCCAACTCCTCCCGATGCTTTCTTCTTCTTGGTTATATCTATAACCTCCCCCCGGGCTTTTGCAGCTGTATGAACGGCCGACAAGAACCCGTCACCCCCGCTGAGCCGTTCGCGCTCAAGGATCAGGATCTGTTTAGCGTTTTTGCGCACGATGGAGGTACTGGTTGTTGCTGTCCTCGAAGGGAGCTTTGAGACGAATGTGGTGGATTTGAAAGGTCTAGGAGAGTCTGCGTAGCTCAGTCGATCGGCAGCTGTCTGTGCGGTGTTTGGACACGCATGCACATGGTTGTAAGCAAGGTCATCAGGTCAGTGAGAGTCCCTGGGGTTGAATGAGATGATAAGTCGGCAATGACAGGGAGGAGGTGCATAAGAATGGGCCAGGGGAGACCTACCGGGACATATGGCCCTTCGTCAGCTGGAACAGGAGTAGAAGCGTTCGATTTTCGTGAACCGAGTCGGTTCGGAGGTTTGGGTGCCCTGTGTATGATATTGAATTAGCTGAATGAATAATCGCATCAATGGGATGGGATGTTACTGACATTGTGACAGGATGGTCGGGACTTTCGACCTATCCCAGTCCTTCAGGTCACCGCCTCTTGATCTTTGGGTATGACCTTGGGAGAAAAAGTGAGAGATGGGATAGAATCGAATCTTGCGCTGCGATTCGTGAGTGACCGGTACTACGCATACACTTCTTGATAGCAGATTGGAAGGGATGAAGAATGTCTCTCGTCGACATGCTCGGACACAACGGTATATGTCGAGCGGACATGCTAATGATCTCCGTAAATCCGCCCTTGCCTTCCTAGACATATAGGTCTCCGTTGTTGCCCATTCGGTGATCAGTCGCAGTGGAAAGTGTGATACATATCCAACCGAACGATAGTCAGCTCACGATCCCAGTGCTCTCACCTTATCGGTAAGCGGGATCCAAGCACGATGTCTTTATACGGAGGCATCAAGTTCGCAGCGTCCTCCTCCTCCTCCTCAGGGGAAATCGACAAATCCTCCAAAGAACCTACTTCAACTACCAACCCGTCCGGATCTTCCAGTACAGCTGCAGCCCAGCCTGCCCCATCAGCCTCAACTTCGAATAGCGATATCAAAAAGCCAGGCGAATGGTCTGCTGCTCTGAAATTCGCTCCGAGGGTCAACAAACCCAGACCCCAACCGTCTTCTCGTCCAGCAGGATTCGGGAATGGTAATACCACTTCAACCTCACAAAATGCCTCGGGCAGTGGTAGTAATTCACCTAATGTATCAGAGTCTCATAAAAACGCACCCGATATAATACGCTCAGCAGAACCTACGCTCAACGTCAACGTCAACGTCAACGTCCCTGCTGGCGGAGTAGGAGTCGGATTAGTAGGAAGTAATAGTAAAGATGAGGACGAGGTTCAATTTGGACCTGATGGATTACCGTTGGCGAAAGCGCCAGCTATGACCCTGGCTGCGACTTCGAAAGCTCTGCCTGGCATGGGAAAACGGGGAAGAGAAGGGGACGAGAAGAAGAAGAAAAAGAAGAAGAAGGTGAGTTCGAATAATATATCCTAGAATATCAAATTGCAATACTGCAACTACCGCATATTTCCAATGGACTGCTCCATTCATGAGCCAAGTCCACCAAATATACTTCGTCTGGTAATACAATGTCTACGTCTATGTCACGTACCCATGTGTCTTGAGAAAACGCTGACTGGTGGATGATTGATGAACCTCACTCTACCCCACAATCGCCATGATACGACCGCAGAAGAAGAACAATTTCGGACAACCGTACATCTCGAACTTCGACCCAGATGAACAATACGATCCGAATCGCCCGAACGATCTGGGCGAATACCAAGCGTACAGAAAACGACTGCGGGAGGAGAAGAGGTTGAAGTTGGTCGAAGAGCGAAAGAGGAAGGCTCAAGGATTGAGCAGTGATGAGAGTAGTTATTATACTGATAGTGAGGATGAAGCGCCGCGAAGAGATGGTATGTCTCGAAGCTCCTTCTTCATAGATCCCTAATGTTCTCAATTTCCGCGTTCATCCTGATATGATCACACCAACCTCCATCCGTTCATCCTGTTCCGTATGAAACCGAAATCAGAGCTGACCATTCTGCTACACCCCTCCTCTAGCTCCGAAGATGTTCGCTCCCCCTAAAATATACTCTGAATCAGCCCAGCCTCAACAGCAATCGTACCCTCCAGCCCCTCTTCAAGCAGGGTTCCGCCCACCTTCATCTCTTACTACCTCGACGCCCTCAGCAATATCGGGAGACGATGCATACGCACGGCGAGCAGCGTTATCTCACCAGAACACCCCCGCAGCTACGGCGCCAGCGTCGGGGGAAGATGCCTATGCAAGACGCCTGGCTATGTCTCAACAGGCCGCTACCGCTAGTAGTGGTGACGATGCGTATGCCAGAGGGGTAGCTATGTCCCAAGGTCAAGGGAATGTATCGCTACCGCCTTCTTTCGCCGCTGCACCTCCAACATTTGCTGTTCCAGGCAGCGCCCCTCCACCTCCACCTCCGCATGCGTCTGCTATCGCTCCCCCTCCGCCAGCATCGGATATACCAGGTTTCGGCGCTTTCCCATCTGGTCCCTCAGCACCGCTACCGATTGCCGAATCGGTTGAGGAGCAAAAGGATCCTGCGGATTTCGCCAAGATGTTGGAGGATAGGAAGAAAGCTGCTGAAGCGATCGCTGCGAAGTTCAAGGCTCTCGCAGGGGGTGGACCAGGTATTCCTGGGTCATCAGCGCCTGCTGCTACGCCTGCGGCTGCTGTGTCACAGCCTGAAGAAGATAGGTGAGCTCAATGTGTCGTCTTCGATACTTTCGGATCGAATGGCTGATTCGCGAGATATGCCAGTGGTAGTGGCACATTCGCAGAGAAGAGTAAGTGATGTGATGACGTCTTATCCTTGTCTTCGGACCATGTCAAATGCGTAACGGATTAGCTGACTTGTATGTGCACCCGTCCTCTAGTGATGCGTAAATGGGGGCATCAAGAAGGTTCAACCTTGGGAATCCGAAACGAAGGACTCCTACATGCTCTGTCTGCTGAACACGTAACCTCTCAACCGCAGTTGAAACCGGGCGAACAGTTGAGTAAGAGACAACTGGCGAAGCAGAAGATAGCGCAAGCGAATCTGAAGAACAAGAAATGGGTTCAGAACTCTAACTCTAGAGGAAGGATAGTGAATGCCAACGAAGATAGTAGACTGATGAATGAACGAGAGAGGAAGGGGGAGGAATCGAGGATTATTTGTCTTGTGGGTGTGGTAGATTCTGTAGAGGATATCGATGAGGAGTTGAGCGATGAGATTGGGGAGGAATGTAGTAAATACGGGTGAGTCAATCTCCTTCCTCTATCTGATGCTCCTGCATTCCGTCTTCCGTCTTTGACTGTGCCTTTGTTTTGAGCTTTCCTATTGCTTTCAACTTTGCTTCTGATCGGGCCTGCGGCTTGTTCAAACTCGACTACCTCTGCTCGATCGAGCACGTTATACGGGAGATAGATGAAGGCTGACTCCTTTGGAATGATGCTCTAGAATCGTCGAAAGAGTCGTTTTACATATAGTCGAGCCCCCTCCGCAGGACCCAGGCGAGATACTGAGAATCTTCGTGGTGTTCAGCGGTATGGCGGGGGCGTGGCGAGCTACGAAAGAGTTGGATGGGAGGTTCTTTGGTGGCAGGAAGATCGTGAGTGCTTTTGATCCCTCGATCATACATCCGAGAAGTCGCGAAGGCGGCGAGAGTTAGCAGCGAAACGGAATTTGAGCTTACATGATATTATGCTTCGCCTTATCAGCGAGTTACCTACTTCGATGAAGGGCGATTCGACCGAGGCGAGAGAGATGGTGAGATATTGTCTTGAGTGACGGATGGAATAGGACTGCCTGTCACTTCGCAGCAATCACCGGGATCATTCTTATGGTTCTATGCTAGATGCATTGCATGGTGTCGTGTGTCAACAACACATCCTCGCATCGTTATATCATCGCATCACGGCATTCCACTTCGCGTATCATTCACTATACTACGAAAATCTGTCTTGTTTGAATACTGGAGTGACGACCGTTTGTCGTTTGTCAGATATACTCTATGTCAATACGCTCTTAGTAGACTCTGTTCACACTCTACCTCCTCATCACCCTCAGTATGGACTTTGAAGAAAGACCTCCGTACGGCTATAGGACTATTACTGAACAATAAACTGGCCTGATAAGAGCCTATCCTGATTATATTTTGGGCCCAACTGGAAGAGGGTAAGGTTGTTGTGTCCGTCTGAAACGCAGTCTGAGTCTCATTCTTATTCTTGGAGAAGGTCGGATTTGTCACTGAGATATTGAAGTGTGAGAAGGGGGCCATGTTTTGCTTTTTGAGTGTATTGGAGTCAACGTTCGTGAGAGTCTCACTCTCGAGCAAGAGGCTGGGATTGGCTATCTTGATAGGTTGACTTTCCCTTCTTCGTCCAGTAATAGATATGTTGCTGGGAGATAAGAGCATCACTTCCTCAGGGTCATCGTCCTTCGCTATCGATATGTTGGAACAACTGTCATCGTCATTTCTACGGACTCGTTGGGAGTCTGATGAAGGCGAATCAGAAGCGGTGAGCGATGTTGCGTGGACTATAAACGGGTTTTTGGATTTGTCTTCGAGGGAAGTAACATTGATTGATATGGAATAAGGCGAACGAGGACGAGGATGGGAATGGCCATAAGACAGAATGTGAGTATTTGGTTTCAATCGATCAGCTTCAACTTGGATTTTCTTCTTCAGTGCAGCGATTAGTAATTCCCGCATCCCATCGTCATTATGATCATCTCCATCACCGTCCACATTCCCGCTCACTCGCTGCGGCATATTAAGTGTATTGACCAATTCAATAAGATCATCGCAAACTCCGATGAATCGCTCAATGAGCTGGTATGCGGTCCCAGAGCGGTCTTCATTGTTGGGGAAGACATGAGAAGTTCGATATGGAGGTGATGTCGAAATCATCAAATTGCTGATCCGTTGTAGCTCCCTGATCAAAGGCGATAATTCATTCAAAATGTCCTCAGCGCTGGTGTGGTGTAGTGGGGAAGAAGAATTGACCAGTGTTCTGTCTGAATCGCTGGACTGTCGCCTGCTTGTCTTGGGGTTTGGAGATAATAAAGGTTCATCTTCTTTCCCATCCTCATCCTTGAGACTGGAGTATCCCTTCGCAATGCGCTTGCGATTATGATTTCCTCGTAATGAGGTTTTCTTCGAGACGATGGAAATCAGTCTCGATAGTCTGGAAGCATCTGGACGCGAGGCGGAATGAGGATGGTGGGATAAGCGTTCAGAGAGAAATGGAATCTGCTGAGATAGTTTGTCAAGATCCGACCTGCAGAGCGAGACCGCACAAGAAGATAAGTGGCTTTGATTCTGCCTAGCGTCTTTGGATTATCGTATCGAGCATGACAGAGTGAAGTGGACTCACATGATCTCCTCGATCTGCGCTTGTGAGTATATGGTGTTTGGATTTGGCTTGGTCATATCGAATTCTGCGATTGCGCCTATATTTGATCTTTTTAATGGATATTCTCTCACTCTGTATTATTTGTTTTGATGTCAGTAATCGCTTGTTGAGCTTTTCTTTGGGTTAATTCTCCTTCACTTGATTTTATCTGTTTCAATCTCAATCTCGCCTGGCACCTTGATGAGTGTCCGTCCTTGATCGAGTTATCGTGCAATTCGCTCGAGCTGTATCGGCCCTGTTAGATATACCTCGAAGTCAATGAGCTCACAGTATCGCTATCAGAGCCGTCAGTAATGGCGAAACACCCGTGGTCACCACGCAAAGGAAGCGATACAGTCAGAGCTTTAGCTTTTGACATCCTTTCCCTTGTCGCGTGTAGAGTTACAAGTAGGGCAAGAAGTGCTTCACCGTGTTTTCTTCCCTTTGAGTTTCTGATCCGCGACCATGCGACCATACGTTCATATGTTCATACGGACCACTCCGCTGTAAACGCGAAATGGATCAACAAACGGAATCAAATTTACCATATAGAATATGAGCTTCCCCACGCGTCCACACACCCTGCACGCGTTTCAGATACATCAATAACACTTCAAAGCAATATCATAATCAATATCGTCATCAACATCTTTTGCAGAGAGCAGAACACCTAATTACAACAGAGGCTCAGCCTCAGAGAAGCTTGCCGCCTTCGAAATGTCAGCCAGAGTCCCTTCCGGGTCGACTGTTCCTTTTACGCCAAAACCGAGGAAACGATCAAGCTCGAGTCGGCTTAGTCTCAACGATAGAGAGTATAATCAGGTACGTCACGCTGACTCTCTTGATGAACACCGGCACAGCTACATGTCTACAGTGCTAGCTATATGCACAGCTGATGGATCTTTCTCATAGTTTGTGGGTACTCTGGCGTCCGTCAGGCGAGTCAAGCCGAATGCTATTTTAGAGGAACTGGAGCAGAGCGGTGAAGGAAGTGCATTATTGGCTAGAGCAGGTGAGCTTCAGCACTTCTGTTCATTCTGAAGTGGATGTCCGTGCAACTGAGGATCTCCCAAATCATCCGCGAAATTTAGCTGAAATTGCTGACCTTGATGCGCTAGATGGACCGACCAAAGAACGAAGCGGAGACCGAAACCGAGAAGCACTTCATTCCCGACCATCTACCTCTCGCGCAGATCGGATACCTTCAGCGTCCTCTCAACAACCTCGCCCGTCCTCTTCTTCATCGAGATTCCGTGAGAAAGAAACAAGCAGACCATCGAGTAGCAGGTCTACCCCTATAGCTTCAGCTGCATCAGTAAGACCAGAGGTGGATAATGCGAAGAAGAATGGGAAATTACCAGAACGAGTCGCTCAGCTATCCCTTGCGGATGGTCCTGACGAAACAGAAGAAGGGAGGTCTCTTGATGGGATACCGTTGGAAATGCAAGAAGCTTGGATATGCGAAGATCTGTTGTTCGTTCTGCAGGTGAGTCGGCGCACGTTTATGTCGATTGTAACAGACTAGCAGCTGAACATCTCGATTCGAAAAGGGAGTCGAAGGTTCTTTGATACGTTATGCCGATGACTATGATCCGCTAGACGGGGAACAAGCTTCGAAGGGTGCTAGATGGAGAGTAGACCCTTCATTAGGTCTGTCAGCCACTTACTCCGAGCTGGATGATAAGCTGATGATCATCGGCAGACCCTTCCCTGTTGTCCCTCGTGGAAAGGCTCTTGCCACTGGCGACATGTTTTACCGCTGTGGAGACTTCGATGGACTCCCGGTGAGCTATGGAATGATGACTGGCCGCTTTCCTCGCGCTGACATGCGTGATAGGAACGCACCGGAATACGGGATGGTCTCCCATGCATTGACTAGCGGAATAAGGGCGATGCTCAAAGTAAGCTATCACATAACTGCATAAGTCAGTCTAGCTTACCCTGCTTCTCAGGAATACCGTGTCCTGGCCGCCCAGCTTGAATCACTCTTCCTATCCTCGCCAACATTCACCTTACAAACGTTATACTTCCATTTGCATCCGACACTGCATACAATGTCACTTTTAGCTGGCCTTTGTCTGGCGTTAGAAACGGATGAGGCGATACAAGATGCATCTGACGCCTCAGACGATGATGATGGTCTGGGAGGTATGGCGGAAGAGCTTGGTCTAGGTGGCGCAGGCCTGAAGGGTCTGATGAAGAACCTCAACGCTCAAGAGGGGTTGATAGGCGGAGGTGGACCAGTTCTCGGTGGAGAGGTCTTAGGCATAATATGTGAACGGGAAGCTACCATGAGCGGGTAAGTCAAATGATCATATCTGAGATCTCCGAAGTGCTCATTGAGCTATACAGCGACCCTACGGCATCAACATTACACTCGACGCTACTGCTTCATGCATCTCAGCCATACTTCCGCATGCTTGTGCGATGGATATCGACGGGATCTTTGTCGGACCCATTCGATGAGTTCATGGTGAAAGAAAGTGGCCATATTACAAAAGGCGTGCTGGAAAGTGATTATACAGATGAGTACTGGGAAAGAAGGTATACAGTAAGCTATATCAATTCTAGGCTTTTCACGCACGATCTTTGCTGAACTTTGAGCTATTGCAGCTGCGAGACGGATCATCCTTGACTTCCAGCAAGGTCGGTGCAGGAAAAAGCACACCCACGATAGGTGCGGGTGTAGCTGTGGCTCGAGCCGGTACGAATAGGCTGCCTGGTGGAGCTTGTATACCTGGATTCCTCCAACCTTGGAAGCACAAGATATTGCTTGCTGGAAAGTACTTGAATGTGATAAGGGAGTGTGGAATCGAGGTGAAGAAGCCTAATGAAGTGCAGGATGAGGAAGGAGACGGCATGGTAGTGTTGAACGAGCCGAGGTGAGTGTTGGCGTTATGATCCTTCTGTTGATTACGATACTGATCATTCCAGCAGGTTTTACAAGCGTATCGAAGATGCCTATATATATGCCAATAAGACGTTACTCAAGCTGATGGTGGAAGAGCAAGAGCTGATTCCACATTTACGGTTCGTGCACCGCTAAATGTCAAAATGAAAAACGATGTTTGCTGAGTTTTGTCGGACCATAGCTCGATGAAACACTTCTTCTTCCTGGACCAATCCGATTTCCTCACCAATTTTCTGGATCTCGCCGGATCCGAACTTCGGAAACCTGCCAAAGCAGCCTCTCTAGTTAAGCTGCAGTCTCTCCTTGATCTAGCTGTTCGAAATCCTGCGAGTTCAAGCTCGAATGACCCGTACAAAGACGATTTGAAGGTGGTCATGCAGTCCCAGAAACTGTATGACTGGTTGTTAAAAATCGTCAGTAAAACAGGCGGTTTGACTGAAGACGGGGAATTGGATTTCGCCATGGGCGATGGGGTAGATCATGACGCCCAACGGTCCGACAAAGATAAAACACTTTATGGTATGTTAGCTGGAGGGTCCTCCAATAGCGAGCCGGATCAAAGCTGATAGTGTTGGCGGTGTAGCTATCGATGCATTAGCATTTGACTATTCGGTCAAGTTCCCATTATCACTCGTCATTTCCAGAAAGACGATAACGCGGTACCAACTCATCTTCCGATTCCTACTACATCTGCATCATCTGGAATCTGCCTTATCGAGTATGTGGATGGAACAGAAGACTACGGCATGGCGGATCAACACGCAAGACCCTGATATGGAGAAATGGAAGTATCGTGTCTTCTCTCTCCGATCACGGATGCTTGATTTCGTAAGACAGGTATTGGCATTCGCGACGGGTGAAGTACTTGAACCGAACTGGAAGATACTGGAAGGTAAATTGGGAAGGGTTCAGACTGTTGATCAGTTGCTCAAAGATCATGTGGATTTCTTGGATACTTGCCTGAAGCAATGTATGTTGACGACGAGTAAATTGTTGAGTGTGAGTGAGAACTTTCTGCGTTTTTTGCTTTTACTGCATTCCTACACAAGAATGTCGCAGAACAATTCGTAAAAAGATGGGCACGAGCTGACCTAAGTGATTTCAATCGATGATAGATCTATGCGAGATTGATGAGGACGATATCGACTTTTATATCGTACCAATCTCAACTCAACATAGTGATAAACAGATTCATGGCGGACCCAGAGGGTGAATCGAACCCCAAACAAGTTGCTGCGCGGTGGTCGCATTTACAGAAGTTTGAAGCTCATTTCAACCATAACACGAAGGTAGGTCTGATCAAAGTTCTCTCTCCCTCTCTCTCTTGATATACACTTCCATTTGAGCTACGCCATGGCGAGCAAGCCCGAGATGCTGATGCCTTGCTCTGTCGGTCGGTTGTAGCTCCACCTAGACGCCGTGACGTATAATGCAGGATCGGAGAATGTAGCTCTCTTAGCGCTGGTCACGAGGTTACATCAGACGACGTTGAGAATATGATCGGGATGGGCATCTCAATCGGGAGAGCGATAGTGGTTTTGTATAATGAGTATCGATAGCGGAGATGCAACTCGGCAATTCTGCAGTCATTGAAAGCAATCGCCAAATGTGCGGTATCGCGCAGGGAGGAATGGATGTTGCATCAATCAAAATACCAAAAATACAGCACCGGTTCCCATGATAAAGTCATCTGCTTTGTGTTCGAATTCGGGGCAAGATCAGGATCAAATTATCACATCACCGTACCATGCGTTATAAATCGTATACAAAGTATCGAAGTGAGACAGAGGAGAGTAAGGTGCATCAGACCAGCTGAGTATTTCCTATCCTCTCCTTTGCGTTCTACTTCTTTCTCGGTTGGTGAGCCCATACCACCGTCCACCGCGGATGTCTGATCGTCTGATCATTCCTTATTGATAATGTAATTATAAAAGTAAACATGATATCATGGTCGTGGTCGTAGTCGCAAGTCGAAACTAATTCAGATCTTCTAGACAACCCGAAATACCTTCCTCCACGATCCAATTCAACGATTCTGCCGAATTGCCTTTAAAGTCCTTGATCAGCAGCGTGATATTGCTTCCTGGTTGAATATCTACTATCCAAGTGGCTTTTGTGTCGGTCACTAGGATCATCTCTTCCTCTTTTTTCTCTGATACTGATACTTCGGATTCAGCGTCGGTCGTAGTGGGAACGGAGGTACGGTGTTGGATTAAAGAGAGGGTGTAAGGTCCGTAGGTGGGTGTCCAGTTGAATGTAGCTGGGATACAAGATCGAAGAACGGACTATAGATCAGAAATTAGCAGTCAGCAGTCAGCATGCAGTATCGAGTTGATTATGGTGTATGGTTTCAGAGAACCAAGGAATTGAGGCAAGGTACTTAGATGACGAGATACTCACAGGTCCAGAGATACTTAGACTCTCTTCGACTCTACCTCCAGAAGACGAAGGAGAGGAGGAAGAGAGGGAGGATTGCAGTTGAGCAGCTAGAGCAATTGGAATTCGCATCTTGTCGAGATTGCTTCGAATTCGATTCGATTCGGTTGGACGTGGTGAGGATGAAAATTTAGGTGGGGTCAAGCTATTGAAGGTGAGAAGTTCGTCTGGCCTTGGTGTTGGATCAAGTCAATTGATCTGGATGATTAGTTCGCTTTGGTCCTGCCAAAGGCGAGTGAAGTGAGGTGAAAGGATGAGTGATGTAATGGTTGATCGATCCGGGTGTTTGGAGTAAGGTGCTAATTCGTTTTAGATGGGTCTCGGACCGTTATTGTGATGATGTGTAAGAAGCTAAATAAATGTCTCAGACCGTTATTGTGATGATGTGTAAGAAGCTAAATAAATGTCTTGTGTTGTCTTGCTGCGTATGAAAGAGTAGTCGATAGTAGTAGAACGTCCAAGCCTGTTGAACTTTGAAAGGGGAGGGGCTGAATGGGTGTAGGTGAGGTATGATATTGACGATATAGAAGCGAAGAATCTACATGAATGGTAGAGAGGCTACATATATACTTAGTTGGACACGGAAATCAGGATTACTCGACGCGTCGAAATTCCTTCACCCAACGAACTGAAAATCACATCTCAGGGTTTTCTCGGTCTCGGTGTGATAGCACGGTACCAGGTACAAGGGGGAAAAGGGAAGGATAACAGACAGAAAAAGAGAAAAAGAACATATAGGGCATGAAGACGAAGGCACCACAGGGCAAACAGGGTAAAGTAGGGAACAAGGGAAAGATAAGAGATAGACACGTAGAGAGAGATCACTTTACCCGACTCGTTCGTTCCTTATTGATATTGCCAACGACGTCGCGATACCACTCGTGGCGCCACGACCCATAAATCGACAATCAAATTGCATCTGCTTGCTCAACTTTGACAGTCCAGTTACTCAAGACACAATCACAGATAGACAAATACGTTGACTCTTTCTGTACCTCCGCATGCCACTTGGCGTGGTGACGTGTATTCATGTTGCATAGCTCGTTTGGATCATTCCATTATACTTCGCATATGAGATGTACTATATACCGTTTGCAATACTTCAGATCAGATCATCCCCTTGCCTTTCTGCAATAACCCTGCCATTGTCGTGTAATATGAGCAAGACCGATAAGGTTGGCTTTTCACCGAAACATTTCACGACAAGCAGGCTGTATTGTAGTCTGAGACACTTGACACATTGACTCGAGTGAGCCGCGATGAGACTGGCTCTGATATTACATAAATCGATACGGCACGTAGATCTGCGATCCATCTTCTTGCAAGACATACTGTCCTTGTGTCGGTGCCGCCGCCTGGCTTTGAGGTTGATAGTTCCCGTCCGGCATTTCGTATTCCATGGCAGCACTGGTGTCCAGATTTGGCATTGCGCCCGAATTCAGCGGAGGCGGCCCAAGATGATTGGGGATTATGTTATTATTACCTGTGTACGCTTGATAGAATTGTGGTGGCGGTTGCTGCTGTTGTTGTATTGGTTGATTATACATTCTTGGATCCTGATTCTGGATCTGATTATCGGTCTGCGAGTTGAGCCAACTATCGTAATTAGGATCTGTATTCGTGCTTGGTGGGTGCTCGTCGAACGATTCCAGTACGGCTGAAGCTGATTGAGTGGACTGAGGCTGAGTCTGAGGGACGTATCCTCTCATTGAGGAGATGTGTAGGTTCTGAGCAGTCTCGAATGTGGGTGATATGATGGTAGGTGAGTGAAATTTTGGTGAGGTCGAGTTTGTAGGTTCACTGTGATGCGATGAGATCCTGATATGCTGGTCGTGTCCATGTACATGTATATGTTGATGATGCTGGTGGATGGGAGTCTGTATAATAAGTCCTTGTTGCTGTTGAGCGTGGGTCTGCTGATGGATGACGTGAGCGGATGAATGTCGTTGATGATTGGAATGAGAGCTTGTGGTCGATCGAGATTGCGCATCCGATTGTAGTCCAGTCTGTCGACTTTGACCCTCGCTGGATAATTTGGCGAGATCCGTGAGCACTGCTTCCCAAGTGCCGTCCGCTTGCACTTGATCAGCCAGATTTGAGGAGCGCTCTTGCCATTCCTTCCGCAGACTATGACATGTAAATGTGAGCCATTGTCAATTCGCCTCAAATACATCAAGCACTTACTCGATAGACCGTTCCCATGCTTTGGCATGAGCCCAGCGAAGTTCCTGTTCGATCGTTAGCTGCGAAGCAGAGTTCATTGGAAGCCAGACTTGGACTCACATTCAAAGCTCTGATACATAGCTGTATATCTTCGTCTGAGCCGCCTGCACGCGCTAGGAGCATTGCAGTATAGTAGGTGCCGTCTCTCACGAGACTCGCATCCCATTCGAAGAATCTACAGTGTGGCCTTGTCAGACTTTGGTACCAAAGCGCGCATTGGCCGACCGCTTCACTCACCTGGTCCCAACGTGGGTTCGAATGATCTCCATGATTTGCCTGGTCTTGACCTCGCATTTACTTTTGGCGATGTCCAGCAAATGCTGAGCGTGGATAAGGTCATTATGCATTGCTTCCGGAGTAGAGGGGTTGGATTCGGTGATATAAGCTGTGATTTGAGCTTGAGCTTGCGACAATTTGTTAATGCGTTCCTCAAGGTTATTTCGGATGACATTTTGAGCTTCGAAGAGAAAGATCTTCCATCCATCGGCAAATCTGTGAAGCATCCAAATAAGTCATACGACATTATGGGCCTCCCAAGTTCAGACTTACCGGATGACCTCATCCCCCTGGGCAAACGTTGGTCCACTTGAAGAAGCTTCCGATTTCAGCTGATCGAATTCTTCCCAGCACTTCTCCAATGCTTCCCAAGCCTGTTTGACAAGATCACCGTTGACAGCTGTACGTCTCTTGGCAGCTGGGCCAGTTAACGCTTTGTTGATTTTCCTACACGCAAGCTATGGAGAGCAATATCGTCTCAGCAAATCACCTTGATTATCTGGAAGGTCGAAAAGACTTACGGCCAGGTTGATGGGGGCTGTGGCGAATTTGCTTGATATCCTGAAGGCCGCTGAGTCCCGTACGAGCGCTTTATGATCGATAGAATCCTGTATAGTCTCTAGATCTTCGTCGTCGAGATGCAGTCTACCACCCTTAAGACCCGTTGTGATACCTTCATGCACAAACGCGTCTGTAGTAACGTTGATCAGCCTCTTGTTCCGCTTACATTTGGTTGGCCGATCCCAACAAGCGGACTATGCCAACTTACACCAATAGATTCGTACTCTCACACGAGCCAGGTCCTGGCCATCTAGTTCATCTGATCCGCCATTAATTCCGGCTGTCCCGCTAGGTTGACCATCGTAGCCCATCGCCACAAACGAGCAAAGGGTGAAGACTTGAGAGATGGCGGCTTCGTACATCGATAGACGCTCAACAGGAGACGCAATACCTGTCTGGACCGTCAGTATTCCGCTTTCGAACAAGTGGGTTTCGCAACTCACCGTCAGTCAAAGGCAAGACCAGCAGTAAAACCCTGACCCCATCCCATGTCGGTTTTCGCATGATACCGCATTCGTCAATCTCTCTCAGAATGACTTCGGCGACGGACCGCATTCGTTCTCGCCTCTTTTGCCTGTCGGTCTCTCGTCTCATCTCGAAATCACCCGGGCCCAGCAGGCTGATATCCTCAAGCGGGGTACCGCCACCTTCCGGTATATCGAGTTTCCCGTACTCATCAACGCCGTACGATACCGCCCAAGCATACAAGACATGGCACAGACAAGCTCCCTCGGGTCCCATGGCAGCCGCCGTTGGATTCGGATTACTCAGGTACCGGCCGATGAAGTTCTGAGGGTCAAGTATAGGACCTGTAGTCGGTTGACATCAGCGAAGACCCGATAGGGAGAGATTAGGATAGCTCAGTCGCCACTCACGCTGGACCTGGAAACGCATGAAAAATGCAGAGTCGAAGAACTCCCTCGTTAGATCAGGCATGACTTCGAGCGGTTCTTTGCCTTTGGTGGGACTCAATGAAGTATCCGAAGCAGCTTCGCCCGTTTGGTGAGCTGCAGCGGCACTGGCAGCTGTTTTGCCGAATAGCATCTCGATCTCGGATATCCGTTTGCCACGCCGAAGCTGCTTTGCCGCTTTGAGTGGCGCGAATTCGTCTCTGTATTTGTCATCTTGGTCAGCCACGCTTGCATACCGATGTCATCGAAACAGGCTTTGCAAACACTTACATGCAATTCAAGCCTCTCTCGATACAATTCGTACACGATACTTTCTTTTGTTTGCCTGAATTCTTACTACGACTCGGCCCCACTCCATCTTCCTCGTTGGCTTTCTCGGCCGCTTCTTGCTTATCCTTCAGATCACATTTGACCCTTCTATGCCTACATGCTCCGCAAGCCGTGAACTGCTGTCTGGTGGTCTTCGATCCTGATTTCTCGGCTTTGGTGGAAGGACCGGCAGACGCATTACCTTTAGAATGAGCCTGATGATGCGAGAGGGGGGCTGGGACAGTAGATTGCCACGTCTGATGATCGAGCGGTATATTCGACATTACACCTTGAGGATGATGTGGCGTAGACAGTGTAGGCGGGAAATATTCGACCATTCCAGTGTGTTGCGATGAACCGCTATCCATTGGTGCGACTGTAGGCGTATGCAGAGGGGGAAAGTACTCAGACACATTGGGATTATGGGATGATCCGCTGCCAAGAGGCATGTCATATGGTGACATAAGCGGTGCTTGCATCTGCTGGTGAGAGTATTGTTGTTGCTGGTCGAGGTAATTTGGTGGCATTTGATGTTGATGTTGGTGATGCGGTATCAGAACCGACGGGCCATCGTGTTCCTGCTTAGGCGTTATGTCCGTATCGTAGGATTGGTTGAGGGTCATGTTGACAGGTGGACCTGGTGGCTGATTACCGGCAGCATAGAATATATTGGGAGGGGGTGGAGGTGGGTAGTACCCCTGTACCTGTTGTACCTGATGCGGATGACCATATTGCTGCTGTTGTTGTTGGTGCTGCTGATGGTCGTAAGGGTTCTGAGGTATATGGATTGCTGGTGGTCGACCGCGTTGACTCGACCTGCCGAGTTGCTGCTGCTCGTGTATATGTTGCGGTTGATGGGGATGTTTGAAACCCTCGCCGTGAGGGTAGGAATGAGGCATCTGCTCATATTGCCAATCAGGAACCGTTGTCAGCAAGAGCTCTTCCCACCAATTGGAATCGGACATTGCGTATCAAAGAAAATAAAGAGGTCGAGAGGAACGATGACAAGAGGAAGCACGGAAATCAAGGATAGGACCGGCTTGAATGGGGGGAATGATAATTCAGCTCACCTGGAAAAGTGGATGTTATATTCTTCCTTCGCATAACCCTTGTTTGAGTCCAATCGATATTCCTTCGATAAACGATCTTGTTTGATGAGTTCGCTTAGCCCCTGAGATTGATGACTAGAGTGACTTGTACAGCACTGTTGATGAACCTATAGCGGCGTACTAAAGGTCACCAATGTAGGAGGTTTCTGCAACGTAGATAGATTCGAAATTCGGTTATTGGGCGTCGGATTCGGGGGTTAGGGGTTAAATTGCAGGGATTAATTTGTATTTGCAGTAGACAGATTTGTATTCTGTGTAATGTATCCTGCAGATCGGCGATGATGATGTCAAATCAAATAAATGACAGCTATGTCCTTCCGTTTGACCCTTATGAGAGTGATCTGTGCTCGTTTCTTGATGGAAAAAGATGACCGAAGGTATTGATGGCAAGTGATATTAGACTTTTGATGTGCTTTTGATGTCGATCCAGAACTAGGAACTACTGTAGATGATTTCAAAGGTGTTTCGGGTTTTGTTGGTTCCTTCCTTTGGCTTCGTTTAATTAAAAGTGAACAGCAATAGCTTGGCCTGATTGATGTATTGGTGTATTGATGTATTAATCTGATGGTGGGTGATGAGGTCGACGCTATGACATTTATACGAATGCGCGGTATCAGCTCTGATGACGGCAACGGGATGTGCGCCGACGCTCGGATCTTGGATTTTAGCGAGTTGAGCAGAACCTCATACACCCACACACACGAACGTTAAATTTATTTCCTAGCACCCAGTGAATGAGACGAGATGAAGGTCGACAAACATACCAATTTACCTTGTCTTCCTATTCACACTTAGCGAATCCTTCCTTTATGCTACAGCTGTGTAGTCGTTTGATAGCCCCACTTGATAAATCAGCCCTTGACCGAGGTCATCGTGACTGATTATCCCTAGCAGTTCGAAATTTGATGGTTGGCAAAGATATCCTTAATTTATCGGAGCAGGTTTCTCCGGGGAGATATACTGATAGCCCTTATTCCTAAAATATGGTTCCGACCGCAAGGGTAGTCGGGGATGAGGTTGTTTGATGGTCAATGCACGGTGCGAGGGCGATCTTTTCAGCTGATGATGATCAAGTGGGCCAAGTGGGGAGTACAGAGCCAGCAAACCGTTAGGGCGTAGCGGTGAACGATGGCCGTTCCGATGATGGGTGACTTCGGCTTTGGGTGAAACAGCGATTCCGTGATGGAGGGCGCAAAGATCGATCTGTCTATCGATGATATCCCTTTCGCTTATTGCTTGTTGTATGTTCATATATACACACTCTGATATCCAACACTCCTTAAATTTCGTGCAGAAACAGATGAGCGAGTGAAAAGAAATGGTAAGCTGTCTCTGAGTTTGAGGTTGAACTGGAAATGAATGGCCGACAAAGATTGGTAAGTTCGAGGTGGTATTGTAGGTTGTAGACGGGCGATTCCGATTAGTGGTTGAGTTCGTTATCCGGAAAATAGTTGATCGAATTTAGCGATTAATCGAATTACAATTCATAATTCATGGGAGTCTAGTCTAGCTGAGCGGTGACTGATCGATTGATAGGAGAAGCTGCAGGAGTATGTATGCAGACAGATTGATTTTGCTTGGCTTTCTACAGGGTCCCAACGATGTGCTGGAATAAGATCTAAAGTCCGATTGAGGAGAGCTTGCAAGGGAGTTGATTGGGTTGGAATGACGCTAAGACTGTATTTTCCTCCTCCTATATGAGCGTTCCCTGTCTCACTGTTGCATTAGCAAGTATTCGATTTTCATCCCGAGAATCGCGGGCGATGAGATGGAGAAAGCCACTACCCAGGTATGTAACTAGTGTCACTGCGCTACAAACACAAGATACAGAGGAGCAGAGTAATACGATATGGATTTTGTGGTCCTTGGTTTCTTTGCTTGCGATCAGGTGAATTAACCGTGATCAACGATTTGACGATGATTACTTGATTTTTCCTGGTTCCTTGTTTATTCCCTTTTTTCACCAGCTTTAAACTGTGCTAGTGGAGATAGCCCATAAACCCTGGCGTTTGTAGCAATCCTTCTTTTTCTTACGATAAAAGCCCACCAACCCCGTCAGCCCTTAAAACCCATTAGTCAACCTCATCGCATCTCGACACTTTTATATCCGAAGTCAATACCGCTCCTCTCTGATACGCAAGCTCATTCTGGGTCACCGATCCAAGTGGAAGCTACAGTGGGAATGGGGTGGTGGTGTAGTACGTATTTCGCCGAGAAACACCACCTCGACTAAACAGTGAAGAAGCAAGAAGAAAAGCTCCATGGTATCAAACAGGCAACGCCACGGCTGACGATTGTCACTTGAACGGACTTGTGCACCAAAAAAAAAAAGAACACTCCATAAAGCCGAAATCGTAGGCAGGATCAGCCCCTCAAGAAGCTCCACTCAGGCTTAGGCGAGATCCCAGTAAGCATCAAGGGAAATCAGTGTCAGGTCAGGGGCAAATCGAAGGCGCGTGCCATATTGAGTAAACGTTAGCGTTAACTGCTTAAAAAGAAGAAAACGTGGGAACTAACTTTTTAGTCAGAATACATAACCAGGGCAGGGCGCCCTGACTTTGGGTTTTCAAAAGCCCAGGTCTACGAATTATGTACCGACCAAAACGAATCTGTGGGACTATTTCCCGCTGTATGTGATTTCTTACGATCTTTACGTTGTCTCGTCTTATGTATGTAAAGGTGGGTCTGAAGACAATCAGATGATTACGACGATCTGTATCTTACAAGGGCTTCAGGAAGTTCTGAATCACGTACTGCGGTGGTGTAGTCGAAAAACTCCTCTCAAGTCAATGACGACCTGTGGGAGAGGAAGAGCGACATCTGTGCGGAGGTTTTCATGAGAACTGACAGCAGGAATGGGAACTGAGTGGCGTTGACGGCGCCATGAAGATCAAACGTTGATCTGCGGAGCTGGCGAAGAGACGATCTGCTTCTGCGTCATCTGTCCGACATTGAATTCGAGCAAATAGCACACATACTTGCTGTGGGACAGCTGCTTGGGTGCAAAGAGTCAGGCTACACATACACAGTACAGCGTCCGCTCTGGGATCTGAAATGATACGAACGAACAGAAAAGTAGACCAAGTTGCCTTGCAGCATTACGCAACAGAATGCCGTTATGGTGATAACTAACTCACGTAAGCGACGGAAATAATCCGATTATCTACCACTCACCGCAGTCGCTGGCCGTCCGTCCGTCTTACTCATCCTTCCGAGGCATTTCTTGGGGGTCTCGGCAAAGCATGGGAGATCGTTCACCGCTGAAAGTATTACTGGTGAACATTGCTCTACAAGCTACTCTGGACAACTTGGGGTAGCGACACAAGCTCTGATGCATGAGGCATAGCGTCCTTGCGTCTCGTAGGAAGATCGGGATATACCCGTTTTCCGACTGTAGCTTGGCTTTTCGTCGTAGACCGAGCTACTGCTCATTAGCCTCAAGATAGATTAATTAGGGATTCTTAGAACGTATAACGATCGGACCCATGTTTTTTGGCGGACAAGATGCCGGATGAAAAATGCCGAGGACAAGTGTTTTCCAACGGGACCGCGTATTCTGCATTCTTGTGTTTCCCACCAGGTGAAGGGACATCCGGACCTGCGACTGTATACCCTCGCATCAAGACGCATAGTCTTACAACGATCTCTGCAGCTTCCTGCACAGTACTCGTAGGTATAGCGACTGACTCCTTTGACGTGGACCGGGGATACTTTGCGGAATGGAGGTTTTTTTCAGCAATATGCCGAGCGATAGGCGATTTTCATTTACTGTATTAACGATTTGTGCCCGGTGGTTTCATGGGAATCTCTTCTTCAGTTTAGAGATCTTGCCGATGCAGCGAAGCGCCGGCCGAAGGCAGACACAGTAGCAAAGAAAAGGGGGGACGTCATCTCACTCAGCCCCGAACGTCGTACCTTTTTATTCGGGTCCAGCACTACACAACACCACTTTTATCGAAAGGCCGTAAGGTGGCGTTGCCACCCTTTTTTCTTTTCTTGCTTTTGTTACTATTTGAGCCGTCACCCCGAGCCATAGACTGGCGCTCGACGGACGAACTTTCCTCTGAGCCTCAGTCGAGAACTGACGTGCGTGACGTGCGGACATGCAGGAATGATTGCTCTGTGATGTTGCTATCTCATAGTACCGACTGACCGTCATCAGACCTCTCGTCTGAGTTCCGGAGTTGCCAAATGAGTAGACCATGGAAGTAAGTAGACCACGATATTCATGCGTCATGAGAGCTGTGAAACGTCAACGTCCGCCCTTGTTTAGCGCCTCTTCACATGATCAGCTGGACTAAGCCCGGTCTGTCGGAAGCGAGCATGTTGAGGTTCACTGACGGAACGCCCAGAAGACACTGACGTGACAGGACTGTCCGCCTTCAGGGCATGTCACAGTAAGTTATGGCAAACTGTACCTGCTGCGCTGCAATTATGATCGCCCAGAAGAATTGGAACCGATACCAAGTCATGATAGTCTAGCCTATTGATACCGCTCGACGCGATGTAATTCATGCTCTTGTGCCGCCATTCTGTGCATTTGTACAAGCTCATTCGGTCCACCCGTACCATTCATATTGAACACTGTGCTACGCTTGGAGAATGAAAGCCGTCCGGCCCGTCTTCACAGCGCCGATATATCGAATATGTCGACGCAGGCGGGCAGATTTCTTGTCCCGTTAGCGGAATCGTGCACCAAAGCGGAGAAATCAGTAATATACATTTGATTCCAGCGATCGAGGATGAAATGACACGCCTCATCAGCCGAATCAGCATGATGGTGGATGTATACGAATCCAATCGAAATCTTGTGCTTACTCTGAATATGGGAGACCCACCACGCCGATAGAGTTAAGCTGTTGCACTGTTCGATTCGGAAATCAGATTCTGGGAAGGAGCTTGACCAATAGGCACGACGATGTGGGGAGACCGGGAAGCACCAGCTGCGTTGAAAGACGTCAAGGGGCTACCATAAGTCATGAGTATCAGTCTCATATCGCAGAAATAGGAGATGGAAGGGAGAGGGATCATGCAATTTAGGAAGGGGCAGGTATCATCCTTACTTGGTCCGCCCCAGGAATAGTTCTCCAACTTCGTTGAGGAGCTGTTCGCGATGTCATGGAAGCCAATGCAGTCCAGTGAGCTCAAAATTTCTATCCCGTACCTATCCAGACCACTAAGAGATCAGCTGTGGTACATCCCGGCGGCTGATTGTCCCGAGCTCGTGTGGTCATCAAGATCACACACAGCTGCTATCCGGTCAGCACTACCTTGGAGCATGTCTATGACCCGCTTCCCAGCAGATTGGAGCTCCCTTGCCGAATCGGAAAACGCATTATCCTCCCAAAACTGCTTCGAGGCCATCCGGAAAAGAGACAGTCTTCTGCGACTTGCCCAAAGGGCAGCTGACGTACTCCGGCCTTCGCTTGGTGACATCCAACCAATGATAACTGTCTGATCCCAAAATGCTTATACGGAAAGCTGATATATCGCTCCTCGCTTTCAATTCTACGTTCGATCTCTTGACCCATCCAAGAACTGAAAACGCACCTTCAAGAGAGATTATAGGATGTCATGCGTGTGTAAGGTCTTGATGGCCAAAGGACCCGTTGACCCTATGCTTTGTGTTTTTTTCTTTTGTTTTGTTTTCGCTTCTTTTCCTCGTGTACACATCCTTTGGGTTGATCAACACCTCGTGTCCAACGAGGAGAAAGGTGACCTCTGCTCGTGCGATAAAAAGATGGTTCTATTCAATACTGACTCGTCTTTCAATTTATGCTTGTTGTCGCTGTGAGGGGTCGGACCCAGGAGTTATTGGTGCTTACTTCCATCGTGCAGTTGGATAGACAGATAGCCATGACACTTCTTCGTCTCCTTCTCCTGCCATTAAGATGGTTCGACCCTCACGAGTCCCTTCTATTCCCCCTGACGGGATCCGGCTATTCCTTAATCCAGATCAACCCGAAACCAAGGACGCTCCGATTGCCAACGGTAGTACTTAGCAATATATCCTCCTTCTGCGATGTACCCACCCTGTTCAACTTGATCCAGGTCTCATGCTCATGCTATGATGCCGCTGCTCCGTCCTTATACCGCGATCTCTCCATCACCACCCGGAATTCGGCTAGCATCTTTAGGGGATTGGCCCAACGATACGATGGAACCCCGCGTAGTAAGATGAGTCTTCCTGTAGAGCTGAAAGATCCGGAAGCGCTGTTGGATCAGCCTTATCGATTGTTTTGGCCGGAGACACCGCCATGGGTCATGCCCTTGGCACCGATCGGGCTTTCAAGAGGCCAACATGAACAAAGCGATTCTGCATATCCTACAAGAAGATCTCACTATCCCAAATTGAAACTCTTATCGTATGTCCGAGAATTGCGCTTGGTCTCGTTGCCCCCATGCGAGCTGTGTAGGGACCTACAAGGAATCACCAAGTTACTAAAGGAGCGTCCAGCCGATGGCGATCGACCATTCTCTCGGGTGCGATATCTACACGTGGGTCCTCAAGCTTGTACGAAGCGGCTACCTTCGCAAACAGCTCATGGGAACTAGGATATTACAAGCATCCGTTCCTGGTATTCTTACACATGTTCTGCAGACCGGCACACGCATGCGCGACTTTCCCAAAATTGGACAGAAAGTGGCTCAAAAAACAGCGCAAAGGATTATTGTTACCGATGGAAGATTATCTTACCAAGGTAGAAAGGGCCGCGAAAAGTGCAGCCGCCCTCAAGTACTACAGGAGCCTCGCTTCATCGATGGTGAGGTACGTTGGGTCTGTAATCGGAAACCGAACGGAAACATTGACGATTCACAATCTCCGCGTCGGATCGCTCTCCTCATTGGAATCTGGTTCAATCCAAGTCTTCTTCGACGACTGCGAATGCGATTTCTCTACACCAGTGAGCACCCGACCGCCACAAAAATGTCCACAGCATGTGACAAGGGGTCTTGCAATTTTCGAACCTCGCGAACGACACGAAACGGATGCGAGATTTGGCGAAGAAACGCGATCTGAGATTTAGACGGAAAGGCGTCAAATGGATAATGGTGGCTCCTAAGTACGAACAGCCTTCGAATCCGGACGCTGAGACAGAAGTAGAAGGTGCAGATTGGCGACGTATCGGAAGCGAAGTGGCGGACACAGCGCCAACTTGGGGAACAATGCAGGTGGACATGATACCTTATACCAAAGCGGAGGAGTGCGTTTGCTGCGGAAGAAAATGAGGAAGATGCGCCGTGAGGTTGATTGACGAACATAAGCAAGATAGGTTGGTCGTCGAATGAGCGAGGCGTGGCTCGGTGATTTTGGCTTTCCCCGTGTTTTCATGTATACATACATAGCGAATGCAAAATGGTCAGCACGTATCAGCGGCCCCTACATGGGTATGACTGTGCCTCCTAACGGTTCGTTCTTGGGCTCAGATCCTGGCGTGACGTTGGTGTCTTGTGGTATGGAGTTTATCCAGCTAGCGACTGCTTCAGCTACAGCTTCTGAGTTTGCTTGAGCTATGCAGTCCAAGTTAAGATTAGCCTCAGCGCCTTTACTTCAGGTTCTTCACCCTCCTGTTGGAGTACACGAAGGCGTGCTTGTGTTGCTACAGGTCAGAGGGATAAAACGCGACGCACTGAGACAGAAAGCATGAGGCACACCTTCCAAAGTTTTGACCCTTCCGCCTCCCAGACCACCCAGTGCTTCCTGTACAAGCGGTCCATCCTTCCCAACCCATCCATCTAAATTCCCACCTGCCCAAACCCCGAATAACCCTTGTTGTTTATCTTCTATGTTTTGCGATCTATGCCAATCTATATCTGGGTCTCGGATGAGCTGCATTTCAGACTTGGACAGGTGCAGTACATGTTTGATGACTTCTGGAGATCTGACTAAAGAGAGGGAGGTCGGCGGTAAGCTTATATAAGGAAGCAGGGGGCGAAGTAAAGGCGATAGAAGCGGGAGAAGAGGTTTGACTGGTCTATGGAAGATTGGCTACGAGTACGGCTCATCAGTCATTGACTTGTCCTATTCATCTGTCCTCTGGGAGTCTGGAAAATGTCGAGTCGACTGGTGCTCACCCATAATGTCCATCCATTCCATGTATTGCTGATCCACCCGAGGGTCGGGAACAACAAAAAACCCCTCTGAATTGGCCAATTCTCAGGCTGGGGATCTGTATTCAGCTTCTTCATGATTTCGCACGATAACCATGCTCCAACAGAATGACCCATCAAGCTGATTTTAGGTAGGGCATGATGAGACCGACCATTTTCTTTCGCCCATCCATCGAGATATTTTGTCAGGGATTTAACCAGTTCGATCTTACTTTCCAATTGCTGAGGTAGATCAAGAGGTTCCTTGGGTGATGCGATACGTGTTGAGTGACCAATATGGGATGTGGCTAAGAGAGCGTACGAAGGAGGTAAGAGGGAATGCAGGTGGTTGAGGAAAGGAGGGTAATAGCCTAATAATCCTGGATTACCTGTATCCGATTATTATGTTCAGCTACGTGAGTGTCATTGTATGATATGACTGTCAGAAGGGGACGCACCGAGAATAAAGAGCATGAGATGATGAGGTGCTTGAATTGAGCCTCTTCTAGAAGGCCAGTAATTCAGCTCGGCCTCCCCGCTCGCGCCTGGTGCTCGATGAGTGAAGGAACAGGGTAAAGGGAGAGAGCTCGGACTTTCCGCTCGAAGAAAGGCGAGTCGTTCGTCCATCTTGCCGTATGGGCTGAGGGTGAGAAGACGATGACGATAACGATGTCGCGTGGTGGTAGCCGGCTTGAGCACTTGTCAGCGGCTCTTGATCATGTCATGTCGTTGAATCGATCAAGTTGAGATTTGCTGTTGCGGAAGAACAGGCATCAAATGGACGTGATAAGCGGAGGATGGAGGATGATGATTGATATTGGTGATAGCGGATCCGGTTGACGTCAACCGGGTAAATTTCACCGATTGACGCGTTTGTAAATGGATGAAAAATGGGTGAACATGATTTCAGACGCGTTCATAAAGTCGGATGAGCCTTTCTTTCGCCAATAAATTTGACGACATTAGTCTAGGTCAACCATATCAGCAACCGATCGGTCGGATTCCACTCAGCTCCTCACTCCCGACCTCTCTCTCACACTGGACCGAACACAGCGCGGAATCATGGAGATCGAAGAGGCCTCACCACCTATCTCCTCCAAACGATCGTCTCCCGATCTGTTCTTCCCTGTGTCAGACTCCGAGGAAGAAGACGTAATCACAGCGTCCGGCGCATTAGCGGGGCCGTCATCATCCGCCGTCGCTCCTTCGTCCACGGCGACATCTTCTCGAGCCAACGGTCACAAAACCCAATCGCAAAGTCAGCGGACCAACGGGAAATCAGCAGAGATCGAATTCTTCGGATCTCAAAATAGCGATGATATAATACCTCTGGACACCAGGCCAAATGCATCGGCAGGCCCATCGAAAATCAAGCGTCCTCTCTCTCAGTCGCCACCGGCGGCTATACCATCAGATTTTGAACAGGGCTATCTGGGCGAGTTTGTGTGCGAAGGATGGAGTTTATCGAAAGGGAAAGGATATTGTTCGCCGGGGAGCAAAGTCATTTTTGAGCGGCCCAAGATCAAGGTAGATGAACCGGTGATCAAAGGTAATGAGAAGATGGGAGGGCCAGCTAGGTTGGTCAATGGGAAAGTTGTGGGAACGCAGAAGAAAGCGATAGGTGGCAAACAGGTCACGCTAGGTTCGATGATGAGTAAGAAAGCTCCTCCAGTCAGTCTTCCCAAATATCCGCCAGACGTGCTTGCTCGCTGATCGATGCGACGTGTGGATAGCCCGCGAAAAAGACTGTTGGAAAACCGGTGATAGATTCAATCATCAGATTCAGGAATGACAGAGGTTTCGAAGTTGGACGTCTATCAGTACAGGAAGCTGGATTTCTGACGCATCTGCTCGATACCGGAGTGATCGCCTTAAGCGGTCATGTCATAGACTGCCCCCAAAGCTTGTCAACGGGAAGTACGATTTTACTGAACGTCAAGGTTTACCTGGCTCGCAAAGCATTTGAGAAGGTCGAGAAGGATGGACGGAATAAAGAAGAGGGATCATTCTGGCAGGAACAGAAAGAAACTACTGAGGAGGAAGCCATGAGGAAAAGGAAGGATGCTTTAGGCGCTTTGTTCAGTAAGTCTTCCTCGACTACGGCGTTTCACCGGTCTATGATGAGAGCTCATCTGCCTGAATATAGGTCGCATTGGCGTCAAGCCCATCCGGTCCAACGCCCTGCTTCTAGCGCAGAAGAAGAACGGGGCGGCGCAGATAAACGAAACTTCCTTGCAGCATTTCACAGATTCGCCTAAACCCAAACGAAGCCCCAGCCCATCGAAGGGCAGTAATGCCTCAGGCGGTGAAAAGGGGAAAGGGAAGGTATCGGCAGCCAATAGCGATGATGAAGCCGAAGATGAGGATAGCGGAGATGAAGCCGAAAAGCTGGATGAGGAGCAAATGAATGAGATCGATACCATCTATCGAAAGTAAGCGATCTGATCTGATCAGACGTTGATGTCATCAGAGGGTGCTGACCTGACTGCGGATAGGGCTCAGCAAGGTGATACCCGCTTGGAAGAGACCAATCCGCCTGACACCTTTTTGTATACGCTTCGACCCTATCAAAAACAAGCTTTAACCTGGATGAGTGCTCGAGAAAAGGGCGATGAAAGTATAAGGGACAATAACAGTCTACATCCGCTATGGGAAGAGTAAGCCTGCTGTAAAAACTAAAAATAGGTGCTCGGCAGCTGATTCATTCGTTCATAGGTACGCCTTCAGGAAAGAACAGACCGTCGGACAGCCGATCGAGATCGAAGACGATGATGACTTTGTCGATCCAAGCCGGAAATTCTACTGGAATCCCTACAGTGGAGAATTGAGCCTGGCCTTCCCGACGTCTAACACCAGGGCGAAAGGAGGTATCTTAGCAGACGCTATGGGTGAGTCTTGAAACCCGCTCACAGATATTGGAAAACAATGAGCTAAAGCTTTCCGCAGGTATGGGTAAAACATGTATGATGGCTTCCTTGATTCATGCCAACATGGATGCAGAGGTCTCCTCTACTCCGCCACCGGTCGCCGAAGCTGAAGACGAACCCGCCAACAAACGGCCGAAATTCAAGCAAGTCACCTTGTCGAATCAATGGCGAGCAATACCAACGGTTGCGAAACCGGTCAACGTCCCCCGGGCTACTTTGGTTGTTTGTCCTGTGTCGCTCGCTTCACAATGGCATGACGAGCTGGGCAAAATGTCCGAGAAGGGCACCATAACATCGTTCATGTGGTATGGTAACGATCGAGTTGATATCGAGAGACTGCTCGCGCAAGAGGGAAAGAAGAAAGTGGATGTGATCATCACGTCTTACGGAACTCTAGCGAGCGAGTATCAGAAATGGAGGAAGAATAAGGACAAACCCACATACGAAGGTGGTAGTCTTTATGATCGTAAGTCAGCTTGGCTTCTGACAAGCAGTCTTATCAGAGCAATAAGCTGACCAGTGGAGATAGACGAGTTTCTGAGAATTGTATTGGACGAAGCGCACAACATCAAGAATCGGACTGCATTGGTATCGAAGGCTTGTTACGAGCTGAAAGGCCAACGCAGATGGGCTTTGACCGGAACGCCTATAGTCAATCGATTAGATGACTTGTACTCGCTGCTGTGAGTCGAATGGAGCGATATTACCATTGGAAGAGCTAATACGCTTATAGGCATTTCCTTCGTCTCGAGCCATGGGGTCATTATTCATTCTTCAGAAGGTAAGTCGGACCATCCGAGTCTGCTGAGCGAGGTCTTACTCACGCACGCAACACCTAGCTTTGTCACCATCCCCTTCTTGAACCAAGATCCCAAAGCCTTGAATGTTGTGCAGTATATCCTTGAGTCATGCTTGCTTCGAAGAGAGAAGACAATGAGGGATAAGGACGGGAAGTTGATTGTGGATCTACCTCCCAAACACGTCAGTCTTTCCGCATATCATATACTTCGAACATGGCTGACAAAGTCGAACTTAGGTCGATATACAAGTGCTCGACTTCTCTAGGCCCGAAAGGCAGATCTACAAACATCTTGAGGATCGAGCTAAGAGGCGATTCATCCAGCTGGACGCTGAGGGAAGGGCAATGTCCAACTATACATCTATCTTGGCGATGCTTATGAAGTCAGTGTAATCCAACTGCTCTGTAGCGTACCAGAAGCTGATGGATTTCGATAGACTACGACAATGTGTCGACCACCCATTACTTGTTCTGGGCAAGATGAACGAGGACGACGAATTCGCCGAAAAGCTACTGGATGCCGAAACAGGCGATGAGTCGAGCAATCTCAAAGATCTCATTGCGCTCTATGCTGGTGGAGCGAAGTCTGCGGACAGCGAGAAAGAAGAAGTCGATCATGCTTTCGCTGCCAAAGTATTGAGAGAGCTGGGCGAACAAGAAACCACACCGATCTGTGATATATGCTCGAATGAGATGTTTGACGAGGTGCTATTACCTTGTTATCATCGATGGTGAGTCGATCCTTTCTTCATTCACTCCACTCGCTTTCTCAAGCCTCGAAAATTGGTTTGATATGAGACCGAATCTCTGATTCTGGCTGGATGGGTGCAGTTGTCAAGATTGTATCGTGGGTTGGATCGGGACATGTGAAGATCAGAACAAACCTGCCTTATGCCCTTCCTGCTCTAAAGGACCCATCAAATTATCCGACTTGCGGTCAATCCAACGCAAGCGAAAGCGAGTCAACCCCTTGACCGGCATGTCTATCAATGAGAATGAGGAAGATCAGAAGGACGTCGTTATCGGGAAAGTCGATTTGGTGCAATCGACCAAACTGAGAGCGTTGGTGAGGAAATTGGAACGAATGAAAAGCGAAGACCCGACTGTGAAGACATTGGTTTTCAGTCAATTCACCTCGTTTTTAGGTAAGTCAACTTCTGTACTGAAGAATTTTTCAGATTGGTGACTGACTGACTTTGATGAATGTGATCGTGATTGCGATTATGATTAGATTTGATTGAAACCACTTTGACTCGAGAAGGCGTCAAATGGCTGTGAGTTCACTATCACTTCACAAAAGTAGACAAAATAACACTGAATGCTGATGTATTTGTTTACTCTGCGCAGTCGATTCGATGGATCAATGTCACAAGCACAACGAGCTACAACTATCGAGGAATTCGGGAAGAAGACTAAAGAACCAGTCGTACTTTTAATTTCGCTAAAAGCGGGTGGTGTGGGACTGAATCTGACGATGGCTAATCGTGAGTCGATTTACTCTTCTTTCCCTTCCCTTTTCGCAGAATCAAGGAGTTCAATTTAGCTGACGATGTACGCTGTCACTGTATAGACGTGTTCATGATGGATACATGGTGGAATGAGGCTATAGAACAACAGGCTATAGACAGAGTACATCGATTGGGTCAGAATAAGTCAGTATACGTGACTAGGTATATAATCAAGGGGACGGTCGAGAAGAGGATCATGAAGATCCGTGAGTTCCCAATCTATCTATGGTTTGGTTCGACTCGAATCTGGTCGAGCTAGATGAGGTGAGTGAGATTGCGTTATTTTGCTAATGAAAATGCGTTACGACTGTAGAACGATCCAAAACAGCTTTGGTGAATGCTTCTCTATCTGGAGGGGGGTCGAAAGATAAAGGTGCGAGTTTGGCGGATATCAAGAAGATCTTCGGCCTGGATGAGGACGATAGTGAAGACGAGGTGTATTAGGCATCAATTAGCATAGTTCATTCGAAATTCGTGGTTCTATCGCACGGCGCATTGAACTCTAGGGACCACAAGCCAAAGGATGAAAATCGATCAATGTATCAAAAGTATTAGCATTGTTACGCGTGTGTCATTCATAGTGTACTTGAAATGTACAAATGTACAACGAGCATACTATATTTTAGTTGATGCTTTACTCGATTACAATTACATCATATGGAATAAAGCTGATCATCATCCACTTTACCTGTTCATGGTTGATTATTCATCGTTCAACACCGATAACGATCGATTACCTCCTTATCTCTCCTCTTCATCCAACTTCACTTAACTCCGCTCCCACTCCACTCCGATGTTCGCATTGAAATGATAGTCGTTACGAAGGGGACTGAAATCGACGCGACTCAGATTGACTCGACTTAATTAGATTTGGATCTGCATGAGGCTTAGAACCTCCTCCTGCTCGTAGGTAGCGGCTTCACCATCCCCGCATCTAACATATCCCCATCTTCAATATCCGTTTCTCCCAACGTCAGATCCTTGTCCAGCTTCTCTCCGTCAAACATCAGGTACATCTTCTCAGCCTCTTCAGGCGGTTTACCAATGGCTTTACAATAATATTTGATAATCGTCTGTATTCGCAGGGCTTTCTGCCCTTTCATCCGATGTTTACCATTCTCGGATTTGACGATGAACCTGATGTAATCTTGAATTTCTTCTTCACCTCGAGGTTCTGAGTTCTCTATGTTTTTGGTATCTCCGGCATTCGATGTGTAAGGTGCAGTGAGCTGAGTGGGCTGAGTTTCATGCTTTGATAGATCCATCTTATCTAATTGATCATTCGTCTTTGACGTGGGAGAGTCGAGATGCTCGATTGCATCGTCATCATGGGGCATCTCGTCGTCCGATAACGCTTCTAATGCCCTTCGTCGCTCTGCTTGAAGTCTATCCCAATATTCTTTCTCATAACCCGCTAACAAAGTATACACGCTTGATCAGCTGCATTTCACAATTTCGCGATCCCTACTTTACACCCTAAGACACGAATCACAACTCACACATGTCCGCTTTGTGGAGTATACCTAATTGCTCCGGCGTCGATCGAGGGTAAACACGACTATCGTTATACACGAAGACAAGGTCACCAGGTCGCTTCTGAAGTCTGTCGCTCAGGGTATTGATGCCCTTTGACATATGACCGGTCTATAATGTCAACCAGTCAGTTGAGCGAAGCATCAGCATTTATCACTTCCGGGCGGGAGTTTCTGTTTAAGCCTGGAGACTTACTCTTGAAAGTATCAAAGTTCGAGCTTTCTGATACTCTTTTATCGCCGC